>NC_064619.1:45919948-46551059 GCF_023898315.1 Schistocerca nitens | reverse complement strand
GATAGCGGGAGCCGCGTGCAGCCTAACCGGCGGCGAGCATGGTTCCGAGAACACGCTGCAGTCACTGTCTCACTACAGCAGCTTGTCGAGACTGCGATCAAATGGACTGACGATGCCATTTATGCATTCTCTGGACTGTGACACCTCGTGAAGAGTCGAGAGTCACCAGTGCATTTTTTTGTAGTAGGGAAGTTCCGATTTACTGTCACGTTGCATCTTAAGAATCTCTACCTACGTCAGTCGATAGCAATTGTCAGAAAGGAGCTACTGTTCCATTTGCGATGACAGAATAGATCAACATCTACATGGTGAACCCGCACTCCCGCCGACAATATTTCAAAAGTTTCAACTTATTTTCTTCGTACACTGAAGCGCCAAAGAAACTAGTATCGTAGTACAGAGATATGTAAACAGACAGAAGACAGCACTACGGTCGGAAACACTTATATAAGACAACAAGTGGCTGTAGCAGTTATAAGATCCGTTACTGCTGCTACAATAGCAGGTTATCAAGATTTAAGTGAGTCTGAACGTGGTGTTACAGTCAGTGCATGAAGAATGGGACACAGATTCTCAGAGGTAGCGATGAAGTTGGGACTTTCCCGTACGATCATTTCACGATTGTACCGTGAATACCAGGAATCCGGTAAAACATCAAATGTACGACATCGCTGCAGTGGGAAAAAGATCCTCCAAGAACAGGACCAACGACGACTGCAGGGAATCGTTAAGCGTGACAGAAGTGCAACCCTTCCGCAAATTGCTGCAGATTTCAATGCAGTGCCATCTACAAGTGTCATCGAGAGTAACATTCAACGGAACATCATCGATATGGGCTTGATGACCGCACCACACAAGGCTTTACGCCTCGCCTGAGTCCATCAACACCGACAATGGACTGTTGATGACTGGAAACATGTTGTTTGGTCGGACGAGTCTCTTTTCGTATTGTATCGGGCGGATGAACGTGGTCGTGTATGGAGACCCCTCATGAATCAATGGACTCTGCGTCTCAGCAGGGGACTGTTCAAGTTGGTGGACGCTCTGAAATGGTGTGGGGCGTGTACATTTGGAGCTATGTGCGACAACTGATACGTGCTGATACGACTCTGACAGGTGACACGTACGAAAGCATCTTGTCTCATCGCCAGCATCCATTGCTGTCCATTGTGCGTTCCGACGGACTTGGGCAATTCCATCAGGACTGTGGGGCACCCCACAAGTCCAGAATTGCTACAGAGTGGCTCCAGGAACGAGCTTTCGTGTTTAAACACTTCCGCTGCCCACTAAATCCCCCAGACATGAACATTATTGAGCATATGTGGGATGCCTTGCAACGTGCTGTCCGCAAGACATCTCCACCCCCTCGTACTCTTACGGATTTATGGACAGCGGTGCAGGATTCGTAGTGTCAGTTCCCTCCAGCACTACTTCAGACATTAGTCGAGTCCATGTCACGACGTGCTGCGGCACTCCTGCGTGCTCGCGGGGGTCCTGCAAGATATCAAATGTAGTCTCATGTGACTTGCTACAGAGTGATAATGTAATTATGATTTATTCGGTTTGTTAACTCTATAACCTTATTGCTGTTAAAATACCTCCTGAAGAGTGAAACGGCCTGTAACGCGGAATCAGCAAAACACAAAGAACAGATTAACGCAACAATGCTCAGATTTACCCTCAGTTGAGAAGTCATGGGGTAGCAATATGCATACAGAGTGGTCCATTGATAGTGACCGGACGAAATATCTCCCGAAATAAGCATCAAACGAAAAAACTATAAAGAACTTGTCTAGCTTGAAGGGGGAAACCAGATGGCGCTATGGTTGGCCCCTTAGATGGCGCTGCCATAGGTCAGACGGATATCAACTGCGTTTTTTTCTTTAAATAGGAACCCCCATTTTTTATTAGATATTCGTGTAGTACGTAAAGAAATATGAATGTTTTAGTTGGACCAGTTTTTTCGCTTTGTGATAGATGGCGCTGTTATAGTCACAAACATATGGCTCACAATTTTAGACGAACAGTTGGTCACAGGTAAGTTTTTTAAATTAAAATACAGAGAGTAGGTACGTTGGAGCATTTTATTTCGGTTGTTCCAATGTGATACATGTACCTTTGTTAACTTATCATTTCTGTGAACGCATGCTGTTACAGCGTGATTACCTGTAAATACCACATTAATGCAATAAATGCTCAAAATTGTGTCCGTCAACCTCAATGCATTTGGCAATACGTGTAACGACATTCTTCTCAACAGCGAGTAGTTTGCCTTCCGTAATGTTCGCACATGCATTGACAGTGCGCTGACGCATGT
The DNA here is from genome assembly GCF_023898315.1 of Schistocerca nitens. NCBI lineage: Eukaryota > Metazoa > Arthropoda > Insecta > Orthoptera > Acrididae > Schistocerca > Schistocerca nitens. The sequence continues at coordinate 46,548,742 of NC_064619.1, read as the reverse complement.
TGTCAGGCATTGTCGGTGGATTACGATAGCAAATATCCTCCAACTTTCCCCACAGAAAGAAATTCAGGGACTTCAGATCCGGTGAACATGCGGGCCGTGCTTCGACGACCAATCCACCTGTCATGAAATATGTTATTCAATACCGCTTCAACCGCACGCGAGCTATGTGCCGGACATCCATCGTGTTGGAAGTACATCGCCATTCTGTCATGCAGTGGAACATCTTGTAGTAACATCGGTAGAACATTACGTAGGAAATCAGCATACATTGCACCATTTAGATTGCCATCGATAAAATGGGGGCCAATTATCCTTCCTCCCATAATGTCGCACCATACATTAACCCGCCAAGGTCGCTGATGTTCCACTTGTCGCAGCCATCGTGGATTTTCCGTTGCCCAATAGTGTATTATGGCGGTTTACGTTACCGCTGTTGGTGAATGACGCTTCGTCGCTAAATAGAACGCGTGCAAAAACTCTGTCATCGTCCCGTAATTTCTGTTGTGCCCAGTGGCAGAACTGTACACGACTTTCAAACTCGTCGCCATGCAATTCCTGGTGCAGGTGCAATCGATGTTGATGTAGCATTCTCAACACCGACGTTCTTTAGATTCCCTATTCTCGCGCAATTTGTCTGCTACTGATGAGCGCATGAGCTACGACAACAGCTAAAACACCTACTTGGGCATCATCATTTGTTGCAGGTCGTGGTTGACGTTTCACATGTGGCTGAACTCTTCCTGTTTCCTTAAATAACGCAACTATCCGACGAACGGTCCGGACACTTGGATGATGCCGTCCAGGATACCGAGCAGCATTCATAGCACAGGCCCATTGGGCATTTTGATCACAATAGTCATACATCAACACGATATCGACCTTTTCCGCAATTGTTAAAGTGTCCATTTTAACACGGGTAATGTATCACGAAGCAAATACCGTCCGCACTGGCGGAATTTTACGTGATACCATGTACTTATACGTTTGCGACTATTACAGCGCCATCTATCACAAAGCGAAAAAAAGTGGCCCAACTGAACCATTCATACTTCTTTACGCACTACAGGAATATGTAATTAAAAATGGGTGTTCTTATTTAAGAAACACAGTTGATATCCGTTTGACGTTTGGCAGCGCCATCTAGCGCACCAACTATAGCGCCTTCTTGTTTCCCCCTTCAAGCTAGACGAGTTTCGTTCTTCGTAGTTTTTTCGTTTGATGCTTATTTCGTAAGATATTTGGTACGGTCACTATCAACGGACCACCCTGTATATTACTCGTATGTTTGTGACGTTTTGTATGTTTTAGCTGCGTAGTATTGTTTATGTCTAGGACTTTTGAAATAACTAACTCGTGCTATTCATTTGGCAGGTAAAACGCGCGATTTCTTCGCTCACAAATACGCCAAAGGTACATATTATACCTCAAAACATGCAGTTTCTGGGGTACTTTTATTTTATGTGCCCATGAGTACAGCAAAGTCTGTTACCAAGATGTGGCTGTGTACAAACTGTGAAGTATGGCCCGAATCTGTATCGCATTTTGGTCGCTCAGCACTCCCCGAATACTCTCGGCTCCCCCCCGGCAACGCCAACAGATTTTTTTCTTATCTGAGAGCTTTGGCGAGCAGCTCGCGAGAGATGGAGGTTGCAGCCTACACGTGAGCTCAGAAATCGAAGATAGCAACTATCTGGGATCCGGCCCCAGTCTCGGACAGTGCGGGCAAGCTGACTCTCGGGTATTTTTGCTCGACACGTATTGACTCTCGGATATTTTTGCGCGACACATATTACTCGCAAAACACCTCTGAGAGCGAAAAACTCTAGGGAGTATACCTAGCTAAACTTTGTCTCCTTACTATTAGAATCACATTCCAATTCAAAGTAATGAGCGTTATTACCTCGCAGTGCGAACATGAGAAGTGATCTCGAATACCTTCGCGAGGAGCCGCAACACCTTGCTGTTAACGTCATTAATTTTACGGACAATGAGAACTGCGCCAACGGAGAATGAAACGGAAGGTGCAAGTCAATGATGTGCGAATTATGGAAGGAGGAACACTATGCCGACAAACTTTATTTTTGCTGTCAAGTGTGGGGTCTTGCCCACTCGTCTCGTCTAGGGTGCCTAAAAGATGCTGCGTTATCGAAATGCTATACAACAATTCAAGCAAATAATATTAGTAGTTTTATTTCAATAAAGCAGATTGACAATACTTAACGTCGAAATAACAGTGGCGTCGCAAGCGATGGGTGACACGCAACATAAATCAGAGTCCTTTGCTACATATCCTATTCATGCTAGTTTGACAAACAGTTTGTGGATCACTAATAACTGTACTCGTAGCGTTCTCTGCTAGGCCTGTCCGTAGACTGTCCCGATACTGGGCGAATACTGAGCGTCGGAACTGGCAGGAGCTGCGGCGCTTCTCTTCTCTTCTTGTAGAGGCCGCTCGTGTCTTCGTTCGATCCTAATCAGCACACCACTGGCCGATGTCCTTTCACCGTCTTCTCTTCTTTTGCGTTCTTCGTCTTCGTCCCGGCGCTCGTGGTTTCGCCAGAACATCAAATAACGCCTGTATCTATATCATTTGTGAAATGTTTATTGTGTGCATTTTACTAGTTCTCCTGCGGTGCAGATACTTGAATCCTCATGCTTTTGTTGATAATAAACAAACACCATGTATCATCTTGCCTTGTACAAGACTTTTATTCGGTGACTGTGGCGTCGGTTTGGCTGCTTTTATGTTAAAGTGGCATCTCAGTTGCCACCATAAGGGTGAGTGGTCCTCCTTCCAGACGTTGCTACCAAAAAAGAAATTGAATTGGTCTCTGGGAATCGAGCTCAGGACCTTGACGATCGTAGCGAAGAAGTCTAGACAGTTCTTTTTTTATTATCAGATTGACTTGGTACTTTCATGAAATTGACACGACCATAATCAAAATCATAATGTGAAATGAACTAAAAATTCAGCAAACAAATAGTCATTTGTAACGAAAAAAGAGAAAAACATTCTGAGTAACTAGGAAACTATTTTTAAATTTTATTTATTTATTTTTATTTGTTTTATTTATTTTTGTGTAAGGAAGAAAAGTGAACAAAACTGGGCTTTACGTGGCTGAGCAGCAGAAACAGGAAAGAGGCAAAGGCCGCAAGGGAACTTAACCAACAACTTAACAACTTGTCGATTAAAAACAACAAAAAGCATCTTTACAAAAAGCGTTCGACAACATGGGAACCGCAGCCGCTTCCAATGCTCGGTCTGCAGACACTGATGAAAGACATGGGCATCAGGCTGCTTCCTTTGTTCAACAACGTAGTGATCCAGGAGCCAGACGACCACTCGCTTTCGTTTGAGAAAAAAAGGATACGTGTCGACGAATGATAAATTCATCCGAAAAAGAGAATTAGGGCCTCTGGAAAGAAAAACCAACTGTCGACGAGTCCAGAGCTGATGATCCCGACCACAAGAGACCAGCCTGTGAAATAAGCTATAAGGATGATGACATTCGTCACAGTGATGTGTCGGGCGAAGGTCTGTGTGAAAAAGCGGTTGTTGCCACTAGGTATGAAACGATGAATGGCTCTATACTACAACGAAACAATCTCCATCGGTAATATAGGAAGACTAAGATGAGACCAGACAGTTTTCCAAGATGTTGACGGGGAAGCAATTGCAACAGGGAAGCGGGAAGGTGTTTGACCCCAACAGGATTGTAAGTCTCCGGTAGTGAGGTGCGCCTTTTTAGTTAGTTACCTATTGTTGCACATTTGAAGAATATCAAGACCTAAGAAACTGCCAGTTACAAAATATTCGTGGATACGTCGAATTTGGGGTTATTCCAGCTAACATCATTGGGAGGAGTCAGGATGATCATTTGGAGACAGGAAATAAAAATGGCTCTGAGCACTATGGGACTTAACACCTGAGGTCATCAGTCCCCTATAACTTACAACTACTTAAACCTAACTAACCTAAGGACATCACACACATCCATGCCCGAGGGAAGATACGAACCTGCGACCGTAGCAGTTGCGCGGTTCCGGACTGCAGAGCCTAGAATCGCTCGGCCACCGCGGCCGGCGACAGGAAAATAAACGAGATGTAATGGGATGCGGCGCGTATGTACATGTTACGAAACTGTGTGGTACAAACAAGAAGGACGTCTTCACTTTAATATCTGGAAGATCTCATCCTCTGAGACTGCGAGGCCTGGCCACTACTTCATACTGACCGCGAAATGTGTTTTGTCGACGCAAGAATCGGCCAGATAGTTGTTTGAATCTGCGGATCATCATCGCGGGAAGCGCGATAATCTGTGCTGCGTAATACACTTTGTTGAAAATAGAGGTGTCTAAGACCCGGTGACTAAGGGAACGGCGTTCGCGTTCAAGAATCGCTCCCTGAACACGAGTAGTAACCTCTCGCCAGTTAAGTACCGCCATTTTGGCCGGGTTGCGATCTACTATGATCCAGAAAGTCTTATGACGATCGACAACAGTCGCCAACGGAATTACTACTTTGTTAAAGCTCTGAAATAGTAGAAAGGTACATTTGCGATCATTAATGTGGGCACTAGCTAGGCGACAAAAGGAATCCAAGTTATCCTTGAACCCTGAAATGCCGTCAGCATTTCCTACTAAAACGATGACGTCATCGGCGTAAGCGAGGATCGAGAATTGGTCACCCAATTTAGTCCAACCACGAAGTTTCATGGCAAATACGCCGAAGCAAGAGTTCTACGAACAAAACAAAGGGTGACATGGATAAGGGCTTCCCCTGGGGTAGATCCCGTCGGATCGAAATTCGGGCGGTAAGGTGACCATTCAAAACCACGGAGGCATGGATACCAGTGAAAACTTTGGCTGGGACCTAGCATGCGTCGTGAGTAAAACCCAAAGCGGTTAACTCATTCATTAAAAAACTGTGACTGACATGGTCAAATGCCTTGTGGAAGTCGAGAAAAAGCAAGGCGCCCGAGGTATTGGTGGCTACAGCCATCGAAACGACATTTCGACATTCGATAACAGAAGTCAGGACCGCGCGTCCAAGCACATAGTTTTGGTGATGAGCAATGATTTTCTCGAGCAACTTAGATGAGTGCTTATAACTCCAGCAACAGTTTTATAGTTGAGGTTTAGGAGAGTAATCGGACGAAGTGAGTCAAGGTCAGGTCGACCCTTGGTTTTCGGGATGAGGAGCATTTTACCTTGCTTGAAAAGAACAGGAAGCGAGACACACCGTATCACTTCAATGAGCATTGACGTCATTCTATCACCTACGAGAGGCCAAAAAAAGAACAAAAAATCCTTAGGAATGCGTGACTTGCGTGACTGAAATCCGGTAACAACGTCATACATATTGTCCTTGTGGAAATCACTCGAAAAAGCATCGTTCAATTTAGGGGTGACGACTAACCCCAGCAAATGGGTGAAGTCGGGAAAATTTTCAAATGGAAAGTGGGAGTCATACAATTCAATAAATTAGTTAAAATTAAAGTGAAAATGTCATGGTGGGACGTTGACAGTCGATCATCGGCGTTAGGAACTGGAACAATGGAAACGTCTTAGTTGCGCGGGCGCATACGGATCAGATGGTATAGTGATGCCAATTCATCTTGTAAAACGGAACGTCGTTGAAATTGCATTCGGAGCCCCTCCACTTGAAATTGTTTTAACTGTAGCAGTTTGGCTTTAATTCGCCGTACACCCATAATCCGTAGAGAAGATTGTCTAGAGCTGTAGTAAAGTTGACGGAGTGATAAAGCTCGTGGGTCCGCGCGCACATACGCCACCCGTAGCCACCAGAAGGTACGTGAGCTTTACGAATTTGTGGCTTGGCATGAAATGTCCGCCGTTCCACAATAGACGAGTACCGTGCTATAGCACGAGAGCAACGGGCCCGTACTTACTGAACGACAACAGCAAGAGAATGGTCTTGTAGATTGGCTACATTGTGCATCCAGGGAAGACTATATAATTTTACCGGCTGCTGCAGATAATTAAATGTCACAGCTACAGCACAATGATCAGTAAAGGAGGCGGGTATCACGTCGGTGTCAAAAAAGCTGCCAGCATAAGTAATCAGAAAGGTAAAAGCGATCAAATCGACTGCTAGAGGTAGGAGAAATATAAGTGTATCTGACACGTTTACGATACCAACAAACCCAAGCTCCATGTAGGTGCAACGAGTGTACCAAGTCATCGAGTTCCTTACTAAAACTAAAATCAGGAGACTAGTTCATCGGCCGTAGAACACAATTAAAATCACCAAACAACAGAATCTTTGTACAGTATTTAAAAAGTAGATAAATGATTTTCTTTTTGTAGAAAAGCGAACGTTCCATAGAACGGTCAGAGCCAGAAGGAGCAGCGAGAAGAAGTAAAGTGATACCACAAAAGGTGCATCCTACAGCCCAACATCATCGAGAACTTCGATTCTCGTAACGGTATTCCGTCCCTATAAACCAAGGCAGTGCCCGTAGAAAGTTCGGAAGCCACATTAAAGAATGTCTAGAACCCAGATACTAAAAAACTGATCAAATAATGCTTCCTGCATAAACATAACGTCTGCACCATAGTCATGTATAAACTGTCGCAAAGCGGCAAGCCGGAGTTCAGAACTAATCCTGTTAATATTCAACTTGAGGGAAGTATATGCTTGCATAGACAATTGAACTGGAAGAAAAACTACAAAACTACAAAACCATCATGGAACGGAACTGTATACCAGTATCCATGGCAGAATCAACGGACAAAACGGAGGGAGAAGGAATATGGACATCTCTCCCATCTTCCCTGATGCGACTCTTTCAGTCTTGATACGTTGTTTATTGCGGCTTCTCGGATTTCCCGCTACCTTGTGCGGTTGTGAGGGTGGATCATGCAGAACGTTCGTTTTAGACTGGGAGGGAAATACTTCCGCAGCCCACTCGTCGACGGACAGGTCTTCGCGTGTGGAGATTTGTTTCATAACGATTAGTTAATCCTGCCAATCCAGTTATGCTCATCAAGATGTCGTGACGTGGAAGTCGCGACAGAAGGCGCAGAAGTAATTTAGGAAGCTGAAACAAAAGGTGAGGTATCCGATAGAGCTGGGGAACACAAGTGGGATCCTGAAACAAATTCCTTAACAGGGGGCGACCTGGATGGTGGGAGAGTCGCTAGATGACTTATCAGTGACCATATGACCAGATGCAGAAGCACCCGTGGCTTCCTCGTGCACAAACTCACGCCGGAGAAAAGGGACCGTCATTGGAAGACTACCCGAAGGGTGAGAAAAAGCAAAAGCTTCCTCGTCGTCTTGTGTTCTGCTACGTTTGTTTTGAATAAACAGGACCGGCATCACGGGAATGATGGCGTTAATGTCTAATACGCATGAGCCGTGGGGGAAAATCAGGAGCATTATCTCTCAAAGATCCATTTTGACCCTCAAACACCGTTGTTGACCCAGCTGCAGAATCCTGTGGGAGAAGATCCGCTGAAGTCACCTTTTACGCTGTTCGTAAGCAGGATTCAATACTACCGCACGATGCGGACGAGTGGTAGGGATGTGGCTTCTCTGACTACAAATACAGCAGGTTCCTTCCCAACCGGTATACGTAACATGAACCCGCACTTGGAAGTGAGGGTGAATATTTTTTTAATCACCATTTTGAACCGTATCATCTTCATATTTGCCTAGGTGTGGTGTGTCGTCTTCCGGAGCCTTGGTTTTGCCCTGCCGCGATTGGTCCGTTTGCTTGTAAATTTCGGAGGGCGCTGCGTTCTCGAGAGAGACCTGCTGACGACGAGAGTATCGAGTGCTGCTGCGGGGAGTTTAGTTTCCGGTTGTGTGGCAGCGCAATGTTGCGGGAAAGGTGGTATAACTTCCTGTGAACGCACGTGATTGTTACGAGTGTGTGTTCTCGAGACGGCGGCAGTCGTTCTGGACGGGCTGTGTGATACGGAAGCTCGGCGTGGCAACTGTTGACGCGGGGTGTCCGCGTTGCTACGGCGGAACTGGGGCGATTGACATAACTCGAGTTGGTGCTGGTTGCAACCTGTCGCCGAATGCTTGTCTGCCTTCTGGACTAACGGTGAGAATTTCTTGACTTGATGTGTGTAACTCAATTTCTGCCCGTGTCGTCGGGTGTTTTTTGCTCTAAGGTCGTGTGCCATGGTGTTTCGCAATTTTAGTAGGCTCAGGCGTGCCCGAAATCCCGGTTCAGTGATCTGCTGTTGTATTGTCAAGTGTAACTATCACTATAAAAGAGTGTTAACTCTCTGTGCCTTAATAACTGAACCTAAAATATTATCTATGGTTGAAATTTTATTCTGACCCAAGTGCAATAACGATCTTGTATTTTACAATTTGAGTGATATCATTATTTAGTACTGGCCGTCACATTTACTAAGTCGAAGATTTACGAAGGCCAGTGGGCGTCATTAACAGTTCCTGCCTAGATAGGCGTTATATTTTGAGCTATGTGTTTCAATGTTAAGTAATTTTTATTTTATGTATTATAGAGAGTTGCTGTCATGCCCTAAGTGGACGATTCGCCACGTTGGTGAAGTTTCTAGTTGTTCTGCTGGCCTGTGCCATATTGCTAAAGCAGGCAGTCCTAGCACAGCTGATTCTAATTTTTCCTAGTGGTGAGGACCACGGGCTGGTTTTAAGTGTTAACTCACTAACTCCAACAATTCTCAAATATTTATTACTACTGATATTCAGGACCTTCAGGCCGAGTGGCGACGTCACTACCCCTTTTTGGTTATTAATTTTATCTTGTTAGGTTGTTTCATTAAAAAAAAACACCTTTGGTATATGAATTTGTCTTTTGGTCTTTACTGCTCCTTTGGACGAAGTAAATTAACTGTGGGTTTTGCATTCTTGTAGCATTATCAAAACAGCATTTGTGGTTATATTTGACTGGCCTTTCTGGCCGAGTGATTAAAGTCATTCCTTTCAGTAACTTATTGTATTGGTCAATAATTAATCAAAAGTGTTGGGTCCTTCAGACCGTGATTATCTTGAATCTTAAGGTTGTCATTCTGACATTACAGTTGTGAATGTTTAACGGCTCTTCAGGCCTGGAGTTTAAAAATCTTTGTTGTGTAATATATATATATATATATATATATATATATATATATATATATATATATATATATATATATATATATATATATATATATACCAGTTTTTCAATGTTTAATAAAATTAAATTGTGTTTGAAACTGTAACCTCATTTGGGTATACGCTTTCACTCCCTGCAGCCTTTGAGCTCTGCTTACCTTACGTTTTGGTTACGTTTTCCAATACCACGACGTACCACATTTGTACTGACCGAACACCACTACAGGCCTGTGAGCGGTGCTGTGCAGATCAGCATTCCCTTCAAATGTGTTGTATATCCCCATAATGGAGCAGGATAGACCCCAGAAAACTGTCCTCTAGCTCGAGGTGAAGATTTAAAACCCGAATATTTGTATGGACCACTTCTGTATTCCCCGAAAGAACCATGCTAGTGGAACCATCACGATGAGCAAAGGGGACCTGGGTACCGTGACGTAGTAATACCCTGGCAACCTGAAGCGGGTCGAAAGATTTAGTAAAAAAACGCATATAATCCCGAATGAAAGTCTACAGTATGCACTTGATCTTGTAGTAATCTTGATATTTTCCACTAGCCTGTCGTGTATCTGTAAAGAGCTGTGCTGCACATGCCGCATGGGTTTTCCAAAACCGAAGCTCACGGCAGCTGCAGATGGAATAGATGCGGGAAGCATCTTGGCCGTCACGGCGCGAGACAACGCTGTGTCACGAAGGGCTGCACGAACACCAAACAGTGGACGTTAAAAAACAACGTGACGCACACGATGACTCACAAGACACTAAACGGAAAAAACTAAGGCATGCGGCGCTCGGTAAGACGCGGAACTAGGACAGCCCACTACAGTGGCCAGTAGACGGCGCCGTCAGTTTCCAGTCGCTGCTGTAATAGTAGCATTGATTGTATGAAACAGTCTGGATTATCATCCACTACTGAAACTGAAGGTGATGAATCAACAGACCCGAGCGGTCTAAGGCGCTGCAGTCATAGATTGTGCGGCTGGTCCCGGCGGAGGTTCGAGTCCTCCCTCGGGCATGGGTGTGTGTGTTTGTCCTTAGGATAATTTAGGTTAAGTAGTGTGTAAGCTTAGGGACTGATGACCCTAGCAGTTAAGCCCCATAAGATTTCACATACATTTGAACATTTTGAACCAGCAGACACTGCTGTGGAGAATATTGACATCGCCGAGTAAGACAGGGTTACGGATATTGCTAGCGAACCGCTGTGGACAGCGAAGGTTAGTCATACTGTACTTCCTGTTGCTGTTCTGAAAGGGTACCTCATTTAGCGGCGTGAAGAGTGTAGCTTATGAGTAGTGGTGTGCCGTAAGGCTGCGTATTATCACGTTACTTATTCTATCTGTACGCAGAGTACGTTATGAAAAATGCCGGGCTGGATGAAGAAGAAACCGGAATTATGATAGCTGGGATAAATATAAACAACCTTAGATACGTAGATGATATTATGCTGTTGGCAGGAAGTGAAGAGCAGTTAGACTCTCTCGCTGAAGGTGAAAGAAGAAATCGAAAAAGCTTGTCTTAGGCTGAATGTTAAGAAAAGGAAAATTATGGCAACTACACCTATTTCATGACATGTGGGAGGAGAAGCAATGGAGGCAACGTCTCGATCAGTTATCTCGGTTCCCAGATTTCTGCTGATTGTGACTGCAGCCACGAAATTAGGAGACGCTTGCTGCTTGGTAGAAAGGCAGTGTCAAATCTTGACGACGTTTTAAGGAACAGAGATATAACTGTAGCAACGAAGATCCGTATTGTAAGGGCTATGGTTTTTCCAGTTGTATGAAAGTGAGACTTGGACCATTAGAAAGGTTGAATGGCGAAGAATAGACTGCTTTGAATTGTGGTGTTGGAGGGAACTCCTTAGAGCCCCATCGGCTGCAAAGAGAATGAATAGACCAATATTTGAGCAAATAAAACCAGATTGCACCTTCGAAGATCTGATACTAAAAAGAAAGCTGACCTACTTTGCACACATCATGAGAAGACATGTTTGACTGAAAAAAAAACACTAATTCTGGGGAAGATCGAAGGAACTAGAAGAAGTCAGAAAATGAGTTGGATCAGTGGCATCACAGAAGTAATGTGTTCCAGCCTGGAAAGCGTCTGGAAGACAGGACAGGGAAAACTGGCGTGCTTTGATTCAAGGGGTCACGGAGAGGAGGTTCGAAACCGACTAAAGCAATAGAGATAGAAATATAGAGAGAGAGGGAGAGGGAGGGAGGGAGAGGGAGGGAGAGGGAGGGAGAGGGAGGGAGAGTGAGAGTGAGAGTGAGAGTGAGAGTGAGTGGAGTGTACGATATCGCTTATCGCGTCGCGAGGTTGTCAGTCTGCTTTGCCCAGCAATAAATGCACCGTAATGCGGTTGCCCTCACAGCGGAAACAGCTCAGCATAACGCCGTTGTACCCCTTTTGCATTGTTTCAGTGAACCCTAACGCAAGGTGTATACAAACTAAGTCTTCATCGATAATCCAATCCGCGCTGTTGTGTGCCACTGTAAATGTTTAACAAATACTGCTGGATAAACAAACCCTAGATAGAACAGAGGACGAATGAATGGAAACTTGAAGCCGAGGAGTAGAATGTGCGTTATTGTTGTCAACGACAAGTACCGAGAGATGATGGAACTGCTTCGTTTCGAAACTACACACACATCGCACACCGTTGACACACAGTTGTGCAAACACTTTCAGACCATTAAGTACAGGAAGATAGAGGGAGCTACGAGAAACAAACAAAATGCACATGCTGCGAGCCATCAGAGTCCACATTACTCATAAAATGTTCCTGAACAACCTTCGATATTTTGTCAGTGTGTTTGGGGTTTACCCATGGTACTCCGAAAACCACCACAAAGGACGTGTCGGGAGGTACTTCCTACCAAAGTTATCGATTTTCTGCCCTGTTCTGGTTGCGTATTGAGCGAAACAGTAGCTAGTTGTTACATGGCAGCCGCGCGGGATTAGCCGAGCGGTCTGGGGCACTGCAGTCATGGACTGTGCGGCTGATCCCGGCGGAGGTTCGAGTCCTCCCTCGGGCATGGGTGTGTGTGTTTGTCCTTTGGATAATTTAGGTTAAGTAGTGTGTAAGCTTAGGGACTGATGACCTTAGCAGTTAAGTCCCATAAGATTTCACACACATTTGAATATTTGTTACATGGCTCTGTAGGTGCTTTAATCTCTCTTATCAAATTCTCCTGAGCATTAAGCGAGACATACGAAGGGGCAAACATAATGCTCGCACAGCAGGTTTCGTAACGAATACGACGCGTTTCTTTCTAGGACTATCATTTCTGTTACACTTTCGCATTGGCTACACCGACCTCTTACGATCGTAACAGTCCGTCTCTGAATTCGTCTGATGTCTGTCGTCGTGTGTACTGGATAAGGAGGCAGTAGATTAGTGTTTAACGTCCCGTCGACAACAAGGTCATTAGAGACGGAGTACAGCTCAGATCAGAGAAGGATAGAGAAGGAAATTGGCTGTGCCCTTTCAAAGGAACCATTCCGGCATTTTCCTGAAGCGATTTAGGGAAATCGTGGAATACCTAAATCAGGATAGCCGGAAACGGGTCTGAACCGCCGTCCTTCCGAATGTGAGTCCTGTGTACTAACCACTGCGTCACCTCTCTCGGTACTGAATAAGGGCTCCAGACACTGGAGGAGTAATGTATGAATGCAGAGCCTCGCGGCGATGCGGATAAAGTGTTCTCGGGTTTCCAACTGCGTCAATTGCTTAAAACTACACGAGCTTTCGACCAAGCACCCCTTGGCCATCGTCAAGTGATACGACTGCCAGTGGGCTGTTGGTGCGCCCTTATATACGCTAGCTGCCGGCTGTGACGTCACTGGTGCCCGTGACATTACCATATATGGGCATGTCTAGAGTCGGCGTTCGATGTGCCCTCTTCAACCGCACGATCGCTCGATCCCACGCAGCGCTGAGCTGTAAGCCACCGTCTCTATTCAGGGTGTTTGCGGTAATTTTTATTTCAATAGCTTCCTTTATTAAACTGTCCCAGAAGCCGTTAGTGCGAGCCACGACAGAGGTATCGTCAAATTTTATGTGGTGACTGTTTTCTAACGCATGCTAAGCTAACGCAGATTTCTCTGGATAGCGTAGGCGATAATACCTCTCATGTTCTTTCCTGCGTTGTTTCACAGTACGCACTGTTTGTCCGATGTACTTCTGGCCATACTCACAAGGTATTTCGTAGACTCCAGGTGTTCTGAGACCTACTGCGTCTTTAACTGGTCTCAGTAATTGACGGATTTTCGTTGGAGGCCTGAAGATTGATTTGATCTTGTGTCTTTATCATATCTGATAAATTATTTATGTCGTCTGAGATATTTGAGTTCCCATTACGCTTCCTTGAGCGCACCCAGTGATACTTTGGTTTCTGCACAACTTCAGCTGCCTTATGTAACTTTCTGGAACTATCGAAGATACTTCACATCATCTAACATCGATCAGTAGTTGACGATGGAGTACCAGCGTCGATCACCTTACGGAAATCTACGAAGACGGAATGTACTTGTTTGCGCGCGTGTATTATTTGCAGGACTTACTATATGTATAATGCAAGCAGTGTTTCACACCAATGGGTTTTCCTGGATCTGTACGGATTCTTCCATAGAAGCTTGTTTTTCCTTCATGAATGACACACTGTTTAAGCTTAGCATATGTTGTAGGGTCTAAGAACAGTCGGACCTCAGCGATACTGATTTGTAATGTTGTCCATCCGATCCTCTGGCCTTTTTGCTAAACCGGAATGACCTGCTCTCTTTCCCAGTCACGCAGGCTGATCCCTGCTACAGAGGTTCTCGATAAATATAAGCTAGGAAAGGTGCTGAATCCGCTGTGTATTCAAAGTAAATTCAAACTGGAATTCCGTCTGCGCCCGGTGCCTTTTTCTCTTTTATCTGTATAAATTCTTTTTCAAAGCCGGGAGAATTAATAACGATGGCTCTGCGCGGCGTTCTGACATTTATATGGTAGTATCCTCAGGCGTGAATACGTTTTTAAACGCAGAATTTGGTGTATCAGATTTTCTTCTGCTGTCTTCAGTTTCAACAAAAGCAGACGGATCCACTACAGACTGAATGTAAGGTTCAGGAGAAAACTATTTATCTTTTTAACATAATAGTAGCACAGAAATATACTAGAGTGGTAAAGGGGATTGTAACGTTTAATAGGAAGACCAGTGCGATGAAAATCATTGTTGACTTTATTATATCCATAAAGAACCGTGTCAGCGAAAACAGTGTCGCGGGGAACACACTAAACATTCGCTGCTGTTGTCAAAGCTTTTAGAAAATACAAAGAATAAGCACCACTTTACTGAAGAATAAAAGATGTAGATAAGGATCCAGTGGAAACATGTCATGTTTTCCGATGGACGTGTTTATGTATGCAGAAGATCAAGGGAAGCATTCAGACTGTGTTCTTCCAACTGCAATGCTGGAGGCTCCCCAATGCTTTTACCAGTCACTGTGTGCTTTTTAATGCGTTCTGTGGATACTCTGAAAGGACTCGTAATTGCCAAGACATAATTACGAGAAAGACTTTAAAATTATTTTATGTAACGAGTGGCTTAATCTTCTTATTTTGTACTTTACTGTCATTGCGTAGAAGTCTACATGTAGATACAAACATCTAGAGAATAAAGACTTGAAATAAGTTGCAATAATTCGTCTCTCCGTCTCTCCCTCCCTCCCTCTGTGTCCATCTATCTATGTGTCTGTCTTTCTCTCTCCCTATCTCTCTCTCTCTCTCTCTCTCTCTCTCTCTCTCTCTCTCTCTGTGTGTGTGTGTATCTATCTCTATCTACCTCTCTCTCATTCTGTCTTTCTCTCTCTCCCTCCCTCTTTCTCTCTCTCTCTGTCATCTGTCTATCTACCTACCACCCCCTTTTTCAGGAAGTAGTTATCCAATTATTTTGCGTTATTCTCCACTTGTACCCGTGCTGCTTCAAATCTCTAGGTTCATTCTTACCTTTTATGATGCAACTTACATACATATTTTAACCCTTGTCTTCCACTGTAACTTTTCATGGCCACTACTTTCCCGAACGCTAAGTGTTTCAAGTACTTTACTTTATACCTCATTGCCCACTTAATTTTAACATCAATCTGTAATATCTGCTTTTGCGGTTCGTACATAGTCCATGGAACATGTACAGACAGTGCTCTGCGCTAATTCTGTAAACGACGTTTTCGTCAATCCTTTCGTGTACAACTTCATAAATAACGGTAAGGGCAGGTGGGCTACAGAGTATCGCAGCAACTCTTATCACAGGACACTGGACAGGAACAGAAATAAGTAATGAAATTAGTTAATATAGTAAACAGAAGACTTACTTAACTTTCATTTCTCCAAGTGTATGAAGTCTCATAAATAATACAGTAAGAAGCAGAGTCCAGCTACTACAATAGCAACAATGAGGCTCTTTGTACGAGGGTGAGTCAAATGAAAACCTTAAATATTTTTTTAAATATTATTTATTGTGTAAAAGTGGAACAAAGCTGTACCACGTTTCAACATAATCTCCCCCACGCCCAATGCAAGTCTTCCAGCGCTTACAAAGTGCATAAATTCCTTTAGAAAGAAGTTCTTTTGGTAGTCCGCGCAACCACTCGTGCACCGCGTGGCGTACCTCTTCATCAGAACGGAACTTCTTTCCTCACATTGCGTCTTTAAGTGGTCAAAACATATAGAAATCACTTGGGGCAATGTCTGGTATGGTGGATGAGGAAGACACTCAAAATGCTGGTCTGTGATTGTTGCAACTGTTGTACGAGCAGTGTGGGGCCTTGCATTGTCATGTTGCAAAAGGACACCTGCCGACAGCAATCCACATCGCTTTGATTTGATTTCAGGCCCCAGATGATTTTTTAGGAGATCTGTGTATGATACACTGGTGACAGTGGTCCCTCTAGGCATGTAATGCTCCAAAATGACGCCTTTTTCGTCCCAAAAGAGAGTCAGCATAACCTTCCCTGCTGATGGATCTGTTCGAAACTTATTTGGTTTTGGTGATGAGGAATGGCGCCATTCCTTGTTCGCTCTCTTCGTTTCCGGTTGGTGGAAGTGAACCCAGGTTTCGTCCCCAGTAACGATTCTTGCAAGCAAGCCATCACCTTCTTGTTCAAAGCGCCGAAGAAGTTCTTCACAAGCATCAACATGTCGTTCTCTCATTTCAGGAGTCAGCTGCCGTGGCACCCATCTTGCAGACACTTTGTGAAACTGGAGCACAATGTGGTGTGCTGACCCATGACTAATCTGTAAACATGCAGCAATGTCATTCAGTGTCACTCGGCGGTTTTCCTTGACTATGGCTTCAAGTGCTGCAATGTTCTGTGGAGTCACAAGTCGTTGTGCCTGACCTGGACGAGGAGCATCTTCCACTGAAGTCACACTATTTGCGAACTTCCTACTCCATTCGTAGATTTGCTGCCGTGGCAAACATGCATCACTGTACCGAACCTTCATTCGTCGATGAATTTCAATAGGTTTCACACCTTCACTACGCAAAAACCGAATAACAGAATGCTGTTCTTCCCTGGTGCAAATCGAAAATGGGGCGGCCATCTTTATACTGATACTGCGACGGTATGTGTGCATCTGCACTATGCTGCCACCTACAGGCCATTATGCACGATGTTTGTAGGACGCTTACCAACTTACAGGATAACGGCGTGAAATTTCGATTTGTTATTACAAATTTAAGGTTTTCATTTGACTCACCCTCGTACTAGAGCAAGAACGATTGAGTCGGAGCCACGACTAGGTGGCGTCTGTGTAGCTACACGTAGCGGAGAGGCTTCAACTGCAAGTGGTCCGAGTGGCTGTCGTCGGTCGTCCTGTATCCCGGCGGCAGAGGGAGCTCGTGGTACACGGCCGCTGGATGCATGGCTCGGCAGGCGTGCGCCATTGGGTCCGCCGCATCCGGCATGACCACTATGAGCCTCTGACGGACACATTTTTGGTTATCGGTGTACATTTTATAGTCTTCCCACTTGGGCCATCATCAGATTTTTGCTGCCCAAATAGCCAAACTCTTCTACTGCTTTTATTGTGTCATTCCTTAAGCCAATTCAGTAAGTATCGCCTGATTTAATTCGCCTACATTTCATTACCTTGGTTTACTGTAATCTATATTCATTTTGTAACCTCTTTATAAGGCCATATCCATTCCGTTAAACTGATTCTTCGTGTTGTATATCTGCTGCAATAAATTACAATGTCCGTGGCTAAACGCTAAATTTTTATTTCTTTTCCCTGAAGTTCAAATCAGTTTCAAAATTTCTCAAGGGTGTGCTTTAATCTTTGCTCGATGTAGAGACTGAGTAACATAGGAGATAGACTACAACCCTCTGGTTGCTGTATAATTTGGGGATGAACGTTCGCCTCCTGTGTTTTATTCCTACTACCCCGAGAATTTCAAGAATATAATCCCTTCAGCTCAAGCTCTCTCTAAATCCACAAATGAACATAAACTTGCCTTTACTCAGTCTAAGACAGGCCGTAGGGTCTGTATCGCCTCACTTTCTCTTACATTTCTATGAACCCAAACGGATCTTTTCTGAGACCGACTTCTACCAATCTTTCAATTTATCTGTAAATAATTCGTGTGACTACTTTGCATACGTGGTAAGTAGGCTGTTTAGGTTTTTATATTGGTAACGCCACGTAGCGCTCTGTATGAAAATCACTGGCTGTACTACGTACAGTCTGTGGCTGGTTGGCATTGTTGTAATATTCGCTATTGTACTGTTGGGCAGTTGGGTGTGAACAGCGCGTAGCGTTGCGCAGTTGGAGGTGAGCCGCCAGTAGTGGTGGATGTGGGGAGAGAGATGATAGAGCTTTGAGAGCGGGTGATCTGGACGTGTGTCCATCAGAGACAGTAAATTTGTAAGACTGGATGTCATGAACTGATATATATATATATATATATATATATATATATATATATATATATTTGAACACTATTAAGGTAAATACATTGTTTGTTCTCTATCAAAATCTTTCATTTGCTAAGTATGCCTATCAGTAGTTTGTGCCTTCAGCAGTTTGAATCTTTCATTTAGCTGGCAGTATTGGCGCTCGCTGTATTGCAGTAGTTCGAGTAACGAAGATTTTTGTGAGGTAAGCGATTCATGAAGGGTATAGGTTATTGTTAGTGAGAGCCATTCTTTTGTAGGGATTTTTGAAAGTCAAAATTGCGTTGCGCTAAAAATATTGTGTGCCAGTTTAGTGTTGATCAGAACAAGTAAAGAGCGAAATGTCTGAGTAGGTTCAGTTCTGCTCAGCTGTTTGAAAATTAAATAACAGAGTTTTTCCAGCACTGCCATTTATAAAAATTTTCCAAGGGCACGTTTCATAACATAATGTGTTACACTGACGGTTCTCTCATATTCACACTACTCCGTAGCTGCAGTCTGTAGAACTGGAATTATTACGTTCTACTTGAATTCTGAGGGTACTTCGCCCGTTCCTACATTGTTACAGTAACTGAAAGATTTATGGCAATTTGGTGTTGCTACAGCAGAGAGGAATATAAAATAAAATATTCTGGCCTCAGGCGTTTCAGCAAGTATGCATAGGTGTAGGTGCCGTTCAGGTTTAGTGTATACAAAGATTAATCTAGATACTGTTTTTGCAGTAGGGCTGTAATATCGAATAAACTTATAAATCCTATAGGATTCAGACAGGATAAAAGGCATGGATAAGATACACCTTGTTTGTACAAAAGCTGTTAAGAGTCCCGTAAATCATTCTAAAAGAGTCAATCGCCACTGAGCACAGTCGAGAGTATGTTACTGTACAGTATCACAGTATTTGTTGCTGCTTACCTTCATGATAAAATGTAGAGAGAGCTTGGAATTTAAACCGCATAATGTCCCCTACACGTTCCATAAAAGGATATTTGAAGAGTGGCACCTCCGATGTCTTTTAACACAACTGATTTCGTCAACTTCTCTCGCCTCTCTGTCCATTTCTAAGAGATGAGTATCGTAGTGGTTGATATTCAAGAGAAACTGAAATCAATTCCTGCCTAACAACCATGATTTACATTTTTCCTCGCTTCCCTAATCACATGACGGAAGGCCGGGCTGACACTTGAGCAAGACCATGGCTGAATTACATTTGCAACTTTTTTCTTTGCATCCTTGTATTTCATCTATTTATGATCTCGACGTCGACGGGACGATCAATCCTAATTGATTTGTTTTCCATCTTGACCATGTCACAAATGAAACAGGAACAATGGGTAGCCGGAAGAGTAACAAGGAACGTAAACTATCGACAATCCATTATACAGACGCGCGTAATAATACTGTAAACTAGTACTTAGAGTGGCGCTGCTGAGAGCTCTGGAATGAACGGGATGGAAAAATTATAGTTCTAATTGATGGAGACAACCCGTATATTAGGGAACCCATTAGAGGAGGAGGAGGAGGAGGAGATTCGTGTTTAACGTCCCGTCGACAACGAGGTCATTAGAGACGGAGCGCAAGATCGGGTGAGGAAAGGATGGGGAAGGAAATCGGCCGTGCCCTTTCACAGGAACCATCCCGGCATTTGCCTGAAGCGATTTAGGGAAATCACGGAAAACCTAAATCAGGATGGCCAGAGACGGGATTGAACCGTCGTCCTCCAGAATGGAACCCATTAGAAACCTGTATCCTAGGAGTCAGACGATAACTGAAATAACTGTAGCCCTAAACTTGACTCTGGTGTCTTGAACACTGAGGAATTAACAATGACGATCATATTTGCGATAGACAACAGACATATTGGATACTGTGAATACAAGCAACAAGTTGACAAATGTGGTCATCTTGAATGGAAAAGTAGGCTGAATAAATAAACACGGAGGTAAGGAACGAGTGACAGTATTAGGTCATAATGTTCTTTTGTTTCAAGATCCACAATTATCCACACTACTGCGCGAGAATACTGCGAATAGTGTTACATGGGACACGAATCACCATCTGCCGCCGGAATATATTTTGTTTAATTTTTCAAAACAGTACATACTAGAACGGTGTTACTACTCACAAAGTGAATTTTCTGAATGTTTATACAAATAGTGGCAACGGCCTTGCCGCAGTGGATACACCAGTTCCCGTCAAATCACCGAAGTTAAGCGCCGTCGGGTGTGACCGGCACGTGGATGGGTGACCATCCAGGTCGCCATGCACTGTTGCCATTATTCGGGGTGCACTCAGCCTCGTGATGCCAATTGAGGAGCTACTCGACCGAATAGTAGCGGCTCTGGTCACAGAAAACCATCATAACGACCGGGAGAGCGGTGTGCTGACCACATGCCCCTCCTATCCGCATCCTCATCTGAGGATGACACGGCGGCCGGATGGTCCCGATGAGCCCCTTGTGACCTGAAGACGGAGAGCTTTATGCAAATAGTGGACAAACAAATATGAAACATTGGTTTAATAATGTAATGCTTTCGTTATAAGCGACTTTATAAGCAGTTTCAAATGTTAGTGATTCCAATGAACCACTATTGTTCTTATTTATTATGTTGTATTTTTTTATGCTTAGCTTTCCACGGCGTAACAAGAAACTTATGTTTGGAAATAGACATAAAATAAATTATGAATTTATCAAGGGATATTTACTAGCACATTTTTGCGAAATACTACACTATCACGTTTCGGATGACACCTTTAAATTTTCCGAATGCTCAGGCAACGCGGTTTCGGGTCATGAAACGTTAGCGGACTTGCGTATATGCGCGTGTTCGTGATTAATACCTAAATAGCGTGACAAGCGGTAATTTTACGCTTTGTATCTCAACAATGTTTATTGTACGCCCTTGTGCTCTCAAATGCGATTGCGTGTGTGAACCGAGATTCAGAACAAGGAGCGAGAAAATTATTGTTTCCTGTCGTAGAATAAAGAAATCTCGCGTAATTTTATCTTTGTTGCTGTATAACATTACTTTCAACGTGCCAGAGTGCAATAAGGGATAATGATGTGTGTACATGATCTCGGCTGAGCACTCACCCCTTTATTTACATTGTTTAATATGAGAACTTCCGTGTGTTCATTGAATTTGGTAGAAAATCCACTCGAAAGTGTGCGATCTTCTGTTTTACGCGTGTACCGAAACGGTACGCTTCTGACTAACAACAGTCGATGTCTAAAAAACAAGTGGTGCATGGTGAATTGACTCATGAAGGAGCTCCAGGTAATGGCACGATATCTAAATTGGCTGAAAACATGGAAGAGGAAATCCAGATCCAAAAAAATTACTGTACTTTCTGCCATTCAGTCTTGGAGCTCATTTCGCTTGGACGTCCATGCTTAGTAACAACTGAAACTCTTATTTCTTAAAGGAAACAACTCATAATTGGTAAATTGTTCAGGAAGAAGAAAAAGCGTGTCACAACTCTGTTTATATGAAGCAATTCATTTTCTGGAATGTGTAAGGCTATCATTATCTAGTTTGAAAGATATTTGTGGCTGATATTGTGATCTTTATCACCTAGCGTTCTCCCTTTATAGCAATCCATGAAGAAGCAAATATATTTAAGGCACTTACTTAACTTACATAAAAATAAAAACTTATAACTGATGAATGACTGTTTTTCTGGCTCAATAAATGTAACGTAAACAATATATGGTCGTCTTGAACATACTGTTAACAAAAAATGGCATTACTTTCGTACTATTTATGTTGTGAACAACATTTAAATGAATACCAAATAACTTAGTGTTTCTCATTGCTTCTGAACCTAAACCACTCAATATGTTTAACATTTATTTTATAGCTCTAAGTGTTGACAAAACGTATCAACTACTTGTCCGTTCTTTTCTAAACTGTGTTCGTACTACAGAAAATGCTCGGGAGTAAATGATACTCTGTCATGTTTCCTAGTGCCTCTTGCCATTTTCTCAACTGAGATGACCTTCTGCACAAAAGGATCCACACTATTTTGGTTGTTTTTGCTGCATAAGCTGTAAAGAGACAAAGGTGGCTGGATTCAGTGATGAGTGACATCTATCGATCTGGAACAAGTATTCGGCGACACATACGTAACTTTTTTTCTCGCGACACCTAAGTATTGTTCAATAGCTAGACATGAGTGTCCTCTGATCTGAGAATAGTGGCAGATTTTGTCAGTTCTTCCAAGAACATACCTGTCTCCTAAGAACCACAACAGTCTTGTGATTGTATGATTGCTAGTTTGTCCACCACATGCATCTCTGAATAAGTGGAGTTCTCTTACCTTTTTGGGGACAATGTTCTCAATGTAACGGTGAGGAAAGTGCACGCTTCGTTAGGACCTTTCTTACTTTGACCCTCATGATGATAATAAAACATACCTTCATCTGTTCTCATGTTGTGCATCTCAGAATTAAAAACCCATAGCATACTAAAAGGTAATCAAGCTTACCTTTCTTATTTTCTCGTTTCTTGATCATTATTTGAAATTTCAAACTCTGAGCTGCTCATCTAAATAGTATTTGCGGATAGTTAATCAGAGTCAGCAATAAAAGTCACCGTGTGGTTCAGCATGATTCCAGGCCTGCGATATGTCTTTTTCTCGTGCGTGACAGCTCCTGGAGTCCCATATTAGGAACAAATGCAGATTTCAAACCGCTTTCCACAAGCAATGAGACAATGTCAGCATCTGATTTAAAACCTGCAATTTCAATTTTTGAGGAGTCATCTCATTTTAGTAATAAGCGAGTCAGTTGCCTTAAAATATGTTTCAAAGAGCAGCTAACAATGATTAAAGCACAGGATGTTTCAGGAAGATTTCACACCACTATATCTTCTACATAAATGAACTTGGGGCGAATTGTAACTTACGCATCGAAATTAAAAGATTACCTCGGCGCCAGTTGTAAGTTTCCGGTTAATATGGTTGCCGGTAAAGGTCTTGCTGACACAGCTAGCGTGCCCCCTCGTTTATTACCAGTTCAGTTTCCACTGTGCGGCATGACTTTCTCCGAGAGTACGCCACTGCAGCCCCTATAGTGCAAGGGTAGTACGGTCCGCACATTGCCCCATTGGCCTCCGAGGTCGCCTGATCTCAGAGTATGAGAGTTCCCTTTCCGTGAAAAAAGACTCCCTCTACTTTGGGTGAACTGCATCATATAGCAGCAGCAGAAGTGAATGCAATAACTCGAGACGTCCTCTCAAAAGTGTGACAAGAGTTTGACTACCGTCTGGATTTTGGTCGTGCATCCGGTGGTGGAACAGTGAACATTTATGACAAACAAATGAAAATCTTAGTCCTAGACGTAGTTATAGAAAGTAACCCTGCGATCTACGCGCATGCATGTAAAAGATGTACTCTTTTAAACTCTAATGGTATTTTGAAATAAAAGCTGGCAGTCCTTCGTGTATGTTAACATTTACCCCAAGTTCATATCATCCTTCTAGAGGTCTACCTTTTTGGAGGTGAATATTGAATGTTCTAACACCGTCTGTCTTCACTCAATTTCGCCGCTGGACGCACAAAGAATATCACGTCCGATTCAGGTGAGATCACCCGCAATAGTGGCCAAAGGTAAATCTCCACTGAATGTGCAGTTGTTAATTAAAATGATGACACCGAGTAAAAATTTTGCATTTGACTGTCTTGGCTGGTTCAAATGGCTCTGAGCACTATGGGACTCAACTGCTGAGGTCATTAGTCCCCTAGAACTTAGAACTAGTCAAACCTAACTAACCTAAGGACATCACAAACATCCATGCCCGAGGCAGGATTCGAACCTGCGACCGTAGCGGTCGTGCGGTTCCAGACTGCAGCGCCTTTAACCGCACGGCCACTTCGGCCGGCTGACTGTCTTAAAATAAAATTCGTTCCGAGACACGATCCAAAAGTTTCCTTCTATGGGAGTTTCTAGAGTTTCTGAAAAATAAACACTTGGCACTGTTCCTAATTATATTTCACACATTAAATTAAAATTCATCAGCTCCAAACTTCCAATCAATAATCGGTGCAACCTACTGCCACTTCAATAGCAAAAACTACCAAGAAGAAGAGTACAAATGCTGTAACAAATGTTTTGCATATAACAGAATTAAAGACTAGTCTGCTACAAAATATCTTATTACGTCACTCGATCAAGTACGCAAAGCAAGGATTCATTGTGCACAGTTAGATATTTTTCTTTTCTTTTTTTTTTCGTTTCTTGTTCTGCAGCTGTCGCGTCTTGAAGTCCTTTGGCTGCCGGTGTGTTGTCATCTTGCTGCCGTTGCTCACACGGACGAGTGCCAGGAAATTTCATCTCTCTCGGCACCTTCGCATTCTGCGTGGAGTCGCTCAGATACGTAGCTCGCTGGACGGTCGTCATGGGCGAACCGTCACACTACAGTAAAACCGTATGAGTATTTTTGAAATAACCCTTAGTTTGTAGTCAATTGTAGATCGAAGTAAAAAAGATACATTTCTTGGAGCGTTTTCATTCTAATTTCCCTATGACAACAAACTGGGATTGGGTTCAAATGGCTCTGAGCACTATGGGACTCGACTGCTGAGGTCATTAGTCCCCTAGAACTTAGAACTAGTTAAACCTAACTAACCTAAGGACATCACAAACATTCATGCCCGAGGCAGGATTCGAACCTGCGACCGTAGCGGTCTTGCGGTTCCAGACTGCAGCGCCTTTAGCCGCACGGCCACTTCGGCCGGCTAAACTGGGATTACAAAACACAATGATGATATGCTCACTTGGGCTACATCCGGAAATTTGACTGCCTTAGATTACCATTTCCACATTCGTGATTGATAATTTCGCATAAAAATAAGTTAGAACAGTAAAATTTAGAGATGATTATAAGTAATAAGTGCAAACTTCATCTGGGTTGCGACTCGAAGATGATTGATAATCCTTCGTGAGCAATCTGTTTGTTGTCTGCGGTATCCCAGGGGACTTCACAGATGCACCTATCCACCTAAACCCTCAATCTCTAGTAGGTTACCCGTAGTATAGGGAAGCTGACACGGCGGAGGGCTGGCTGCCCTCTCCAAAAAAAAAAAAAAAAAGGAAAAAAAAACCTGATGAAATCAACGATGAACTTGAACAGGTGTCATGTGACGTCCGTCCAACCCAAATGCCACAAAAAATCACGAACCAAATTAACAAATAAAAAAAAAGGAAAGCAAAAATGGATAGCATATTTGACTTATACTCAAAAACTTTCTGGGTCCCAGGGTCGAACATAGCCACTCCTTAAATGCTGAATAAAAATCATCAGCAATGGGGATCGAAGACAATCGGCATAAGAAGTCACCCTTGTTCTGCAAACGACCTCGTGATTGTGGGAAAAGGAGCATACAGACGTTCAGGTCACTTTCTGTTTGCAAAGGTAAAGATAAAATGCGTGTAATCAGATTTTCATCAGATGAAGCAATCGAACATTATAAAAACTGGTTTCCTGAAGTGTGAAGAGTGTCATCCTTGCTTTGAGGACCGTATCCCTTGTAAAGAAATATACATAATGCAGAACGAGATTTTCACTCTGCAACGGAGTATACGCTAATATGAAACTTCCTGGCAGATTAAAACTGTGTGCCAGACCGAGACTCGAACTCGGGACCTTTGCCTTTCGCGGGCAAGTGCTCTACCATCTGAGCTACCCAAGAACGACTCACGCCTTTTACTTCTGCCAGTGCCAGGTCTCCTACCTTCCAAACTTCACAGAAGGTCTCCTGTGAACCTTGCAGAACTAGCACTCCTGAAAGGATAGATATTGCGGAGACATGGCTTAGCCACAGCCTGGGGGATGTTTCCAGAATGAAATTTTCACTCTGTAGTGGAGTGTGTGCTGATATGAAACTTCCTGGTAGATTAAAAAGTTCGCAGGAGAGCTTCTGTAAAGTTTGGAAGGTAGGAGACGAGATACTGGCAGAAGTAAAGCTGTGAGGATGGGGCGTGAGTCGTGCTTGGGTAGCTCAGATAGTAGAGCATTTGCCCGCGAAAGGCAAAGGTCCCGAGTTCGAGTCTCGGTCCGACACAGTTTTAATCTGCCAGGAAGTTTCAAAATACATAATGGATATACGAGTGTAGGTTGTAGACACGTGGTTGACGACATACTGAAGTTTCGTTCTGGACGTGAAGCGTGCTCGGATAGCTTAATGGCAAGCCGACCGCTGCGATAAGCGGAAAGTCTGGGTTCAGTTAGTGGTCGGACACAACTTTTCACTGTCGTCGTTCCTTTATGCAGCTGCTCGTTATTCTTTTTCTCAGCTGCGAAACCAAATAATGTAATGTACCAAGACGTACAGGTATAGTGTGGTTCTATAGGTCGGTGTAAGCTGGGCACTGCTCAAGACAGACAAAAAGCGCTGGAAGTGATGGAAACGTGAGACTGGTGCAGACAATCGTAGAACAGATGGACGGAAAGACGATCCAATTTACATGTTATGAAAGAGTTCAATGAGCAAAGGAACATCATGGCAAATGTCCCAAAAAGTAATCATCATCATCATCATCATCACCACCATCGTCATTTAAGATTGATTATGCCTTTCAGCGTTCAGTCTGGAGCATAGTCCCCTTATGAAATTCCTCCACGATGCCCTATTCAGTGCTAACATTGGTGCCTCTTCTGATGTTAAGCCTATTACTTCAAAATCATTCTTAACCGAATCCAGGTACCTTCTCCTTGGTCTGCCCCGACTCCTCCTACCCTCTACTGCTGAACCCACGAGTCTCTTGGGTAACCTAGCTTCTGCCATGCGTGTAACATGACCCCACCATCTAAGCCTGTTCGCCCTGACTGCTACATCTATAGAGTTCATTCCCAGTTTTTCTTCGATTTCCTCATTGTGGACACCCTCCTGCCATTGTTCCCATCTACTAGTACCTGCAATCATCCTAGCAAAGTAAGACAAAATATTTTTTGATATTTATTTAGACACAATATTTTTAACAGACGCATTGGAAGGAAAATTTGTGGGAAGGATAACCAAGGGGAGAATGAGAAAGGAAATAGTAGATCTATTCGAAACAAAAAAAAGCACCAAGATTATTGAAAAATGAGAAAGACGGCAGAAGACAGAGGAGGAACGCTGCAGCGACCTTCAGATGGTGATGTTGGTGATTATGGTGGTGATGGTTGCTGGTAGAATTTGTGCAGACTTCTATCGCATGCTTCTCCTCTTGGCGCGGCCACACGAGAGCTCGGCGCAGAAGGCAAGAGCACCAGCGGCGAGCCCCGCTGCCAGCAGGCAAAAGGCGCCCTGCAGGTGCTGCAGCGCCAGCGCGCGCCGCGGCGCCGCCCCCGCCGCCCCCGCCGCCCCCGCCACCCCCAGCGGGCGGCGCAGCCTCGCTTGGAAGAGCAGCGCGCGCTCCATCCGGTCGACGACGCCCGCCTCCAGCAGGCGGCGCACGGCGCGGCCCAGCGCCGGCGCCAGGTGCGAGCCGCGGCGCACCAGCGCCACCACCGGCACGGTCAGGAACTTTGCGCCCAGGTGGCGCACCAGCGGCCGGCCCTCCTCGTCCACGTACCTGCCAGACCCCCCCGACGGCTGAAAGACTAACTTACATCGTCCAAAAATTAAGCGCGAAAAAGTAAAAGTAGAAGTATTGTAACTGATGTAGTGTCCCAGCAATGAATGCCATCCTCTCACAAGGAAACTTCACCAACTTGACCTTATATTGTTGTTATTGTGGTCTTCAGTCCTGAGACTGGTTTGATGCAGCTCTCCATGCTACTCTATCCTGTGCAAGCCTCTTCATCTCCCAGTACCTACTGCAGCCTACATCCTTCTGAATCTGCTTAGTGTATTCATCTCTTGGTCTCCCTCTACGATTTTTACCCTCCATGCTGCCCTCCAGTATTAAATTGGTGGTTCCTTGATGCCTCAGAACATGTCCTACCAACCGATCCCTTCTTCTAGTCAAGTTGTGCCACAAACTCCTCTTCTCCCCAATTCTATTCAATACCTCCCACACCGCGCAGCAGTATTCTAAAAGAGAACGGACAAGCGTAGTGTAGGCAGTCTCCTTAGTAGGTCTGTTACATTTTCTAAGTGTCCTGCAAATAAAACGCAGCCTTCGGTTAGCCATCCCCACAACATTTTCTGTGTGTTCTTTCCAATTTAAGTTGTTCGTAATTGTAATACCTAGGTATTTAGTTGCATTTACGGCTTTTAGATTAGACTGATTTATCCTGTAACCGAAGTTTAACGAGATCCTTTTAGTACTCATGTGGATGACCTCACACTTTTCGTTATTTAGGATCAACTGCCACTTTTCGGACCATTCAGATATTTTTTCTAAATTGTTTTGCAGTTTGCTTTGGTCTTCTGATGACTTTATTAGTCAATAAACGACAGTGTTATCTGCAAACAAGCGAAGACGGCTGCTCAGATTGTCTCCCAAATCGTTTATATAGATAAAGAACAGCAAAGGACCTGTAACACAACCTTGAGGAACGCCTAAAATCACTTCTGCTTTACTCGATGACTTTCCGTCAATTAGTACGAATTGTGACCTCTCTTACAGGAAATCACAAATCCAGACACATAACTGAGACGATATTCCATAAGCACGCATGTTTTACTACGAGTCGCTTGTGTGGTACAGTGTCAGAAGCCTTCTGGAAATCGAGGAATACGGACTCGGTCTGAAATCCTTTGTCAATACCACTCAGCACTTCATGTAAATAAATAGCTAGTTGTGTTTCACTGGAACGATGTTTTCTAAACGCAAGTTGACTGTGTGTCAATAGACAGTTTCCTTCGAGGTAATTCATAATGTTCGAACACAATATATGTTCTAAAATCCTGCTGCATATCGAGGTTAACGATATGGGCCTGTAATTTAGATAACTCATACTACCTTTCTTGAATATTGGTGTGACCTGTGGAACTTTCCAGTCTTTGGGTACAGATCTTTCGTCGAGCGAACGGTTGTATATGATTGTTAAGTATGGAGCTAATGCATCAGCATACTCCGAAAGGAACCTAATCGGTATATAGTCTGGACCAGACGACTCGCCTTTGTTAAGTGATCTCCAACACCTCGTTCTCTGACGGATTTATGGACAGCCCAGCAGGATTCATGGTATCTATTCCCTGCATCAGTAGTCCAGTCCATGCCACGCCGTGTTGCGGCACTTTTGCGTGCTCGCGGGGGCACTACACGAGTTTTGGGCAGGTGTACCAGTTTTTCTGGATCTTCAGTGCAGAACACTAGTAAGACCATTTCTTGAGTACTGATCAGCTGTTTGGGATCAGCACCAAGTCGCATTAAAGGACGACCATGGAAAAGTTCAGAAGCGTACTTCTGGATTTATTCCCAATAGGCTCGAACTAAACGAATTATGGGCGTGCTTCGTGAATTCAACTGGGAACGTCTGAAAGGAAACCCTGTTGAGAAATTTAGAGAACCATTATTTGCTGCTACCTGCATTTTGGATTCCGTAGAAATATTGGAAGACGTGAGGCAATACTGACCCTACGACTTATCTTAGAAAATAGATTAAGGAAAGGCAAACCTACGTTTCTAGTATTTGTAGACTTAGAGAAAACTTTTGACAATGTTAACTGGAATATTCTCTTTCAAATTCTGAAGGTGGCAGGGGTAAAATACATGAGCGAAAAGCTATTTACAAATTGTACAGAAACGAGATGGCAGTTATAAGAGTCGAGGGGCATGAAAGGGAAGCAGTGGTTGAGAAGGGAGTGAGACAGGGTTGTAGCCAATCCCCGATGTTATTCAATCTGTATATTGAGCAAGCAGTAAGGGAAACAAAAGAAAAATTCGGAATAGGTATTAAAATCCATGGAGAAGAAATAAAAATTTTGAGGTTCGCCGATGACATTGCAATTCTGTCAGAGATAGCAAAGGAGTTGGAAGAGCAGTTGAACGGAATGGATAGTGTCTTGAAAGGAGGATATAAGATGACATCAACAAAATCAAAACGAGGATAATGGAATGAAATCGGGTGATGCTGCGGGAATTAGATTAGGAAATTAGATGCTTAAAGTAGCAAATGAGTTTTGCTATTTCGGAACAAAATAACTGATGACGGTCGAAGTAGAGAGGATATAAAATGTAGACTGGCAATGACAAGAAAAGCGTTTCTGAAGAAGAGAAATTTGTTAACATCGAGTATAGATTTAAGTTCAGGAAGTCGTTTCTGAAATTATTTGTATGAAGTGTAGCCATGTATGGACGTGAAACATGGTCGATAAATATTTTGGACAGGAAGAGAATAGAAGCTTTCGAAATGTGGAGCTACAGAAGAATACTGAAGATTAGATGGGTTGATGACAAAACTAATGAGGAGATATTGAATAGAATTGGGGAGCAGTTTGCAGCACAACTTGACTACAAGAAGGGATCGGCTGATAGGACATGTTCTGAGGCATCAAGGGATCACGAATTTAGTATTGGAGGACAGCGTGGAGGGTAAAAATCGTAGAGGGAGACCAAGAGATGAATACACTAAGCAGATTCAGAAGGATGTAGGTTGCAGTAGGTACTGGGAGATGAAGCAGCTTGCACAGGATAGAGTAGCATGGAGAGCTGCATCAAACCAGTCTCAGGACTGAAGACCACAGCAGCAGCAGCAGAACGATTCTACTGCCGTCAACGTACATTTCGCGTAGTGGCACCGGGAACGAAGCCGCCAGCTGCTGCGGACGCTCCTTCAGCAGCTGGGATGCAGGCGGTGCGTTACCTGGTGGAGGCGTAGTGCTTCAGGTAGGTGGCGCTGCCCCAGAGGGCGAAGTCCCTGCGGCGGACCACGCGCTCGTAGCAGGGCGGCAGGTGGACGCACAGCTGGTAGGAGTCGTTGATGCGCGCCTCGGTCGGCGTCTCGCGGCCCGCGAACAGCGGCAGCGCCACCGGGTGGCCGCCGAGAGCCAGGCCGGACGACAGCAGGTCCTCCACCGTCTCCAGCGGCCGCGCGTACGTCGCCACCTGTCGCGGCAGGGCGCGAGCTGCTGCAGCCCGAAACGTGGCGATGCGATGATCGTGGATGCCCACGCTCTAGCTTAGTACTACACATCTCAACAAAAGTTTGGGATATCATAGAGTTTACTACACTACTGACTATTAAAATCGCTACACTAAGAAGAAATGCAGATGATAAACGGGTGTTCATTGGACAAATATATTATACTAGAACTGACATGTCATTACATTTTCACGTAATTTGGGTGCATAGATCCTGAGAAATCAGTACCCACAACAACCACCTCTGGCCGTAATAACGGCCTTCATACGCCTGGGCATTGAGTCAAACAGAGGTTTGATGACGTGTACAGGTACAGCTCCCCATGCACCTTCAGCACGATACCACACTTCATCAAGAGTAGTGACTGGCGTATTGTGACGAGCCAGTTGCTCGGCCACCGTTGACCAGACGTTTTCAGTTGGTGAGAGATCTGGAGAATGTGCTGGCCAGGGCAGCAGTCAAACATTTTCTGTATCCAGAAAGGCCCGTACAGGACCTGCAACATGTCGTCGTGCATTATCCTGCTGAAATGTAGGGCTTCGTAGGGATCGAATGAAGGTGTAGTGTTAACTTTGTCTTGGGAAAATACCGTGAAAAATATAAAATAGAAAATCTGATTGGGTTTTGTATTTTGGTGGTTTCAGTTACGGATAAGGCGGACTTCGTATTATTGATTGAGATCGTGCTGTAATTTGACCGTGCATAGCAGACCGGGTCGGCAACACTACAAAAAGCGACTGTACGGAAATAGCATCAGAAACTAATTGAAATTTACCTTATAATCTTGTTAGATACACAGTATTAATTATAATATAGTCTTCATGGCTGTCCTCCTGATTTCTTTTGTAGGACGACCCGTCTTTCACTTTTCTCCGTCTGTTGAAAACTTCTTCACGTTGTCACTGTCATGATCAAATTACAAATTTGGCGATAACCACCTCGAATCACTATTGAAACAACCTCGCTTTGTAGTATAATTTTAATTTCCACCCAAAAGCACATTCAACACAGCGCCGAAAAATACACGTCTTTCGTATGAAGACAAGAGAGAGAGAGAGAGTCCTCCATTAGTTGTTAAAAAACAAAAAACCTACGCAAAAGTAAAAAAGACGAACAAAATTATTTATAAAAATCGGTCGCTGGCGCAGCGCTCTTCCGCGTGCGCGATCGTAAATTATATCTTTGTATTGGCGGAGGCGCGGTAGTCAAAGTACCATTACAAAGGGTAGAGCCACGGATCGTAACACATGTAAAATTGTAACGTCCACCGTTCAAATTGCCGTCAATGCGAACAAGAGGTGACCGAGACGTATAACCAATGGCACCCCATACCATCACGCCGGGTGATACGCCAGTATGGCGATGACGAATACACGCTTCCAATGTGCGTTCACCCCGATGTCGCCAAACAAGGATGCGAACATCATGATGCTGTAAAAAGAACCTGGATTCATCCAAAAAAAAATGACTTTTTGCCATTCGTGCACCCAGGCTCGTCGTTGAGTACACCATCGCAGGCGCTCCTGTCTGTGATGCAGCGTCAACGGTAACCGCAGACATGGTCTCCGAGCTGATAGTCCATGCTGCTGCAAACGTCGTCGAACTGTTCGTGCAGATGGTTGTTGTATTGCAAACGTCCCCATCTGTTGACTCAGAGATCGAGACGGGGCTGTACGGTCCGTTACAGCCATGCGGATAAGATGCCTGTTATCTCGACTGCTAGTGATAACGAGGCCGTTGGGATCCAGCAAGGCGTTCCGTATTACCCTCCTGAACCCAATGATTCCATATTGTGCTAACAGTCATTGGATCTCGACTAACGCGAGCAGCAATGTCGCCATACGATAAACCGCAGTCGCGATAAGGTACAATCCGACCTTTATCAAAGTCCGGAAAGTGATGGTACGCATGTCTCCTCCTTACACGCGGCAATACAACGACGTTTCACCAGTTAACGTCAGTCAGCTGCTGTTTGTGTATGAGTAATCGATTGGAAACTTTCCTCATGTCAGCACGTTTTAGGTGTCGCCACCGGCGCCAACTTTCTGTGAATGCTCTGAAAAGCCAATCATTTGCATATTCACAGCATCTTCTTCCTGTCGATTAAATTTCACGTCTGTAGCACGTCATCTTCGTTGTGTAGCAGTTTTAATGGACAGTAGTGTACAATGACTTCTTATACACTGAAGCGCCAAAGAAACTGGTATAGGCATGCGTATTCAGATACAGTGATATGTTAATAGGCAGAATACGGCGCTGTGGTCGGCAATGCCTATGTAAGATAACAAATGTCTGGCGCAGTTGTTACATCGATTACTGCTGCTACAATGGCAGAGTATCCATATTTAAGTGAGTTTGAACGTGTTGTTACAGTCGGCGCTCGAACGATGGCAGGCAGCATATCCCAGGTAGCGGTGAATCTGGGATTTTGCTGTACTACCATTTCACAAGTGTACCGTGAATATTAGGAATCCAGTAAAATATCAAATTTCCGACATTCCTGCTGCCGGAAAAAGATACTGCAAGAACGGGGCCAACTACGACTGAAGAGGATCGTTCACTGTGACAGCAGTGAAACTCTTCCGCAAATTGCTGCAGATTTCAACGCTGGGCCATCAACAAGTGTCAGCGTGCGAACCATTCGACTGAACATCTTCGATATGGGCTTTCGCAACCGAAAGGCCACCCATGTACCCTTAATGACTGCATGTCACAAAGCTTTATGCCTCGCCCTGGCCTGTCAGCACCAGTATTGGACTGTTGATGACTGGAAAGATGCTGCCTGATCGGACGAGTCTCGTTTCAAATTGCATCGAGAGGATGGACGTTTACGCATATGGAGATAACCTCATGAATCCATAGAACCTGCATGGCAGCATCGGATTGTTCGAGCTGGTGAAGTCTCTCTAGTGGTGTGCGGCGTGTGCAGTTGGAGTGATATGGGACACCTGATTCGTATAGATACGACTCTGACAAGTGACACGCAAGTAAGCATCGTATCTGATAATCTACATTCAGTCATGTCCATTCCGACGAACGTGGGTAATTCCAGCAGGACAATGCGACACACCACACGTCCAGAATTGCTACAGAGTGGCTCCAGGAACACCCTTATGAGTTTAAATATTTCCGCCAAACTCCCCAGACATGAACATATCTGGGACGCTTTTCAAGGTCTTGTTCAGAAGAGATCTCCACAGCCTCGTACTCTTACGGACTTATGGACAGCCCTGCAAAATTCATGGTGTCAGTTCTCTCCAGCACTACTACAAACATTAGTCGAGTCCATGCTACGTCGTGTTGTGGCACTTCTGCGTGATCGCGGGAGCCCTACACGATATTACGCAGTTGTACCAGTTTTTTTAGCTCTTCAGTGTAGAACACCCATTGAGGTTTGTACAATACTTAATTAATAAAATAAACATAATTCCTGTCCCCTAAGTGTACATCTTAACAACAAAAACTGTGAAAATCTTTATCTCTTGATGATAATTATCACTCCTTCGTTGTTACTCTATTCTCCCACACACGGATGAGTTCTTCCACTCTGCGAAACACGCTCTGGATGAGACCATCAATTTTATCTTGGTGTATTAACTCTTCAAGACAGTTTCAGTGACGCCACGAAGATTGTCAGGTGTATTCGGACGCTGTACAATGGCCACCTTCAATAGGTTCCATACATACTCGATTGGATTCGTGTGTGCGGACTGAGCTGGTCAATGCATTCGATTGATGTTGCATATTTGAAGATACCGAGTCAATGCTAGAGTACGGTATGGTCTTACATTATCATCGACTAGGATGAAGTTGTCACCGAGTTCACGTCTGTAGGGCCTTACAGTTGTACAAAGACCTCTTGGAGGTATTCGGGAAAAATAAAATTGTTGTAGAATGGAATTAGAGAGTCCGCCGTCCCATCATTATTGCCTCCCAGAACATTATACTTCTGACTGCTTAAGTGGAAAACTTCTCGTTGGTCTTCTGGAATGAAGACCAGCCTGATGCAGTCTTTCACGCACTCTTTGGTCTGAGATACGAATCCCTGTTGCCCGGGAGTAGTCATTCCCAATATTTCTGGCAGTTGATGTTAGGCGCCTGCGAGCCGATCGTTGGAGGAAACGATCCTGCATTGGTGTTATCGTACGATGATGACCACTGAGAGGTCTGTTGATCACATTTCCCGTCTTTCTGTACTTTCTCCACGCAGAGACATACCGCTTTGAGTGACATAACCAACCGGCAGCAGCTTTCTGTCTACAATCTGCTGCCGGCCGTAGTGGCCGAGCGGTTCTAGGCGCTTCAGTCTGGCACCGCGCGACCGCTACGGTCGCAGGTTCGAATTCTGCCTCGGGCGTGTATGTGTCTGATGTCCTTAGGTTAGTTAGGTTTAAGTAGTTCTAAGTTCTAGGGGACTGATGACCTCAGAAGTTAAGTCCCATAGTGCTCAGAGCCATTTGAACCATTTTTTTCTACAATCTGATGGAAGTAAAGCCACTATCCTGACTCTGTCAAAGTGCTGTATGCCTCTACGTGGCATGTTACTGCAGTGATGGACACAAACTGAATGAAGCTGTTATTGATACTCGAGTGCTAGCCGTGTGCCGCTGTAGTAGCGATATTTTACACGTGACTGGGAAACTGCATGCCATAGTAAAAGTAGGTCCAGTATATGGACTCTAACTGCATAGTGCATGAAGTATCTAGGTCAATGGGTCCTCTATACAGTAGACTACTTTTTACGATAGTGTTCCAAACTTCCATTGAGCAGTGTACTTATAATCTGTAACTGATGTACATGGGAGTAATCACTCATTGTAGTAGCAAATGCGGTTGGTGTACGAGCAGCGAAATAGAAGCTATAGCGAGGTAAGAGGCGCGAATCGGAATTCAGTGTGGTATTGGTCGTGAAGTGAGCTGGCTCGGATCACATGGTTGTCGCTGCCGAATGCTTACCGAGTCGGGTATCGGCTCGCGATCGCAGGGACTAGCACGATCAAGGAGGTGGAGGAACAAAGCCACAATAGGAGCGGACAAAAACTAAGAGCGCAGTATCTATAAGCGGATACACCTCGACAACGGGTAAGGTGGAAAGGTCCTACTAGTGTCCTCCATCAAAGACAGAATAGTTCTGTCGATAAGCAAATAAGGTAAAGCAAGAGGCAGCGGCAAAAATTAGATACTCATAATTCCGTAACTTGAGTGGTAGGGCGTCAATAACGTGAGCACGTTCGATTTCGCGGAAAAGGTGTTGGCTGACCTCATAACGGTGCAGAGAGCTGGAAGGGAGCAGGAGCGCCACTGCTAGGCATTTGGAGTTCTGGCGGCGAACGGATGGGTTTCAGCGTCATTAGCCCTCTTCTCATAAATAAGCTTTGAGTTTCCTTCAAACAGAACCAAAGTGTGTGACATAATTTGAGCGTAGGTTGTGCAATTTTATAACGATTAACTAAAATTTGATTTGCAGCGTCACCATGATAGACGCATAGACGAATGAAGTTAATGTAGCAAAGCATATTCTGCGCAATGCCGATTGCTCCTGCTCCTATACCTCTCTCTTGCGGTCAACCATCGATAAACTATTGGTTATGATCGCTACTAATTTGAATTGTGGGACCGTATAGGCGGAGGACTGTGTGGTTCCATATAGTTCCTTTGAAAATAATCCTGACATTTTGCAGGAAAGAAGACTGTGGGAAAAAGAGCATTATATTCGTGAGAGCACAATTGTGACTAGCCTTAATGTGAAAAGGTTCATTACAAATTTGAAGTGGTCGGGAGAATGCACCAGTGACGTAAGCGTCACACAAAGGAGTATAACTGCTCTCATGTCGTCATGGTAGCTTTTGAGTTGCACAACGTGGAAGTAGTGGTGTTTGAGAAACTTTGTAAAAAGGCTTTTGTAGCAATGGTAGAACCCCAGTACAGTCTGATTTAAAGTAGTTGTCACTTGACGTTTGCGCTGCGAAGTTGCGGCGTTGTCACGTCAAGCACTGGCTGGAGGCAGCCGCCTCAGCGCATCGCTACACCCGGCGATAGAAAATCGTTTTAAAGCCTGTATCTTCTACAAAAAGTAAGTAAAAAATTTCAAATCCACATATGATGTATATCTCTACAATGTCTCTCAATCTGTCAAATATCTATTCTTAATTTTAATTAGGACAAGAGTTACGTTAATTTGTTTGAAACCATTTAAATTCTCGATTTCGCAAACAGCTTCTAACTTATCACGTCATTACTGAAGAACTATTGGTGTCACAGCAAAATATTTTTTTTCGTTCATTACCAAAATAATGCACTCGGCAAAGAATCCTTAAAAGTTTTCGTAGTGCATCACGTTTCCTGTATATAAATTTCTGAAAACAGCATTTTTAAGCAACCCTATCAGTACTGAACTCGAAACAAGTATGACGTTTAAAATCTCTATCTCCTATAAATACACTCCTGGAAATGGAAAAAAGAACACATTGACACCGGTGTGTCAGACCCACCATACTTGCTCCGGACACTGCGAGAGGGCTGTACAAGCAATGATCACACGCACGGCACAGCGGACACACCAGGAACCGCGGTGTTGGCCGTCGAATGGCGCTAGCTGCGCAGCATTTGTGCACCGCCGCCGTCAGTGTCAGCCAGTTTGCCGTGGCATACGGAGCTCCATCGCAGTCTTTAACACTGGTAGCATGCCGCGACAGCGTGGACGTGAACCGTATGTGCAGTTGACGAACTTTGAGCGAGGGCGTATAGTGGGCATGCGGGAGGCCGGGTGGACGTACCACCGAATTGCTCAACACGTGGGGCGTGAGGTCTCCACAGTACATCGATGTTGTCGCCAGTGGTCGGCGGAAGGTGCACGTGCCCGTCGACCTGGGACCGGACCGCAGCGACGCACGGATGCACGCCAAGACCGTAGGATCCTACGCAGTGCCGTAGGGGACCGCACCGCCACTTCCCAGCAAATTAGGGACACTGTTGCTCCTGGGGTATCGGCGAGGACCATTCGCAACCGTCTCCATGAAGCTGGGCCACCGTCCCGCACACCGTTAGGCCGTCTTCCGCTCACGCCCCAACATCGTGCAGCCCGCCTCCAGTGGTGTCGCGACAGGCGTGAATGGAGCGACGAATGGAGACGTGTCGTCTTCAGCGATGAGAGTCGCTTCTGCCTTGGTGCCAATGATGGTCGTATGCGTGTTTGGCGCCGTGCAGGTGAGCGCCACAATCAGGACTGCATACGACCGAGGCACACAGGGCCAACACCCGGCATCATGGTGTGGGGAGCGATCTCCTACACTGGCCGTACACCACTGGTGATCGTCGAGGGGACACTGAATAGTGCACGGTACATCCAAACCGTCATCGAACCCATCGTTCTACCATTCCTAGACCGGCAAGGGAACTTGCTGTTCCAGCAGGACAATGCACGTCCGCATGTATCCCGTGCCACCCAACGTGCTCTAGAAGGTGTAAGTCAACTACCCTGGCCAGCAAGATCTCCGGATCTGTCCCCCATTGAGCATGTTTGGGACTGGATGAAGCGTCGTCTCACGCGGTCTGCACGTCCAGCACGAACGCTGGTCCAACTGAGGCGCCAGGTGGAAATGGCATGGCAAGCTGTTCCATGGGAGAATAGCAGCCTGCGTTGCTGCGAAAGGTGGATATACACTGTACTAGTGCCGACATTGTGCATGCTCTGTTGCCTGTGTCTATGTGCCTGTGGTTCTGTCAGTGTGATCATGTGATGTATCTGACCCCAGGAATGTGTCAATAAAGTTTCCCCTTCCTGGGAGAATGAATTCACGGTGTTCTTATTTCAATTTCCAGGAGTGTATTATGTAAATATTTTGAAATTTACTTACAGTATCGGTCTCAGTGGTATCTATAAGCAAATCAAATATCTTTTCTTAATTTTAATTAGGGCCGTTGTTACATTAACTATTGAAGTGTGAGAAATTATCACGTCCGAAAAAGTTTTCTTCTTTAGATTGCAGATCTCGAAAACTATTACACACACTGAATAACATCTTGGTGTATATAC
The DNA here is from genome assembly GCF_023898315.1 of Schistocerca nitens. NCBI lineage: Eukaryota > Metazoa > Arthropoda > Insecta > Orthoptera > Acrididae > Schistocerca > Schistocerca nitens. The sequence goes on along the minus strand of NC_064619.1, from coordinate 46,509,636 downwards.
AAAATGAAATAGAATTAAAATTCAGTCTAGCTTACCGTAAGGAGATGACGAGAGCTGGCCAAACAGTGTTTCTTAGTCTCACAACAAAAATAAGAATTAATCAAAATAAATTCACAAACACAATATTTAATGGCAGTAAGTACACTACACACTAATCAGACAATGCGAAAACACCGCTTAATTCAGAGTCAGAGTCAGTGGAACTATCCGTCTCGCTGCTCATATTGACAGATATAATTAAGTCTTCGACACTTTGTTGTAAGATACCTTCATTGTTCCATGCGTCCTGTATCACTCCTTTCACGTGATGCACTACCTTCTGCCAGTCTTCCGAGGTCACAATTTCAACTGCCTTTTTCAAAAGGCGTTCCACTTCGGTTAAGGTGAATTTCTTATTTTCTGCAGCAATATGCCGTTTAACCTGAGCCCAAATCAGCTCTATTGCGTTGAAATGGCAATGGTAAGGAGGCAATCTGAGCACTTTATGCCCGTATTTTTTTGCTGCTTCATTCACAATGTAAATAGGGTTCTTTGGCTTGTCTTGCGATACAAGTTCTAATAATTCTGCCCTTCTAAAATTACTGTCGAACTGCACCTTATGTTTCTGTAACCAGCTAACAATGTCGTTTTTCCTCGTTGCCTTTGTGGGTGCTTTGTCTTGTATTGCTGAATGATAAGGGGCGTTATCCATAACAATGATAGAGTTTTTTGTTAAGTTCTGGAACACACAGTCTTCAAACCATTTCAAAAAAGTGTTGTGGTTCATCTCTTCGTTGTAGTCGGAGGTCTTATTTGAACTGAATAGCAGCAGACAATTTGGAATGAAACCTTTTGAATTTCCGGCATGTGCTACAATTATCCTTTTTCCTCTGCCGATCGGAGCTGCCATACTTCCGCTGAAGGTACCGTCTGTCCAGCCTTTTTTTAAACTGTGTCCTGTATTCACCCACGTTTCATCAAGCCAAACGATATCATCAAAATTTGTCCCCACTAATTCTCCAAGAAAGCGGCATCGCCAGGCTGCAATATCTTGGCGTTCCATTAGTAACTTTCTGCCAGAGATGGATTTATAGCGGAATCCTAACATTTTCACGACTCGTAACAAAGACGATTTACTACCCTGAAATAGGTCAGCCGCTGTGAGGGTAGCATGTAGTTTTTTGAGTGTTGGATACTCCTTCCTCGAATAAAATGTGTATATTTGACGACGAATGGCATCTTCCTGAAAAGAGTCAAGTTTTGTGACCCTCTTCTCTAGTCGCCTCTTTTTCCCAGGTGTATCCAATTTAGATGGTTCACTTGAGCCTTCTTTCGTGAATTTCTCCTTGCAGATTCTTATTACTGATCGCTCGCTAACTTGCAAAGCAGCTGCGGTTCGCTCCACCGCCTTATCCAAAGGAACAAGAGGCCCTCCTGCATCCCTCTCTCTCTCAAAATACTCCCTTAAGGAACACACGTATTCACGCGCCTGACTGCGTATAACGACTCCATGTCCGCCACTTTTTGGAGCTTTCCGAGGAGTGCGCAGCCTCGGCCTCCCTCTCTTGCGACTGCTTTCATCAGACATCGTAAACACGCGAAGCTACAAGTCACTCAAATCTCTCACCCGCACGTCTACAACGGCTCGCTGAGGACTGGCTGGCACAATGCCTTAGTCAGCCCAGCAGAGCGAAGTGGCAACGCAGAGGCAGCCGACAGCGCCGGCTGCCATTGGTTTATTGGTGGCGGGAGCCCTGCAGCCCGTTGCCTGTCAAGTGACAACTACTTTAAATCAGACTTATAGATGGGGGTGGGGCTAGGTTGAGAGAGAATACACCAAAGTTTAGACATGACTAAAAACATTTCTTAAAATCGGACAATTAGCACGTTCCAACAACATTTGAACACTTTACTTGCTCCCATAAGTGAGTTTTCATTCAGAAATTACCAAGTTTCTTCAGCGCACGTAAACACTGGAGAAAGCCAAACACAAATGATCATAACTCCAGTCATGCTTCAGCAACTAGCAATAACCTTTCCACTTATCCAGACATTTACTCAAATGGACTGAGCATAAGGCAACAATAACAGGTCTGCTACCGTTGTCTTTTTCTCTACAAGACTTAGTTATTTATACGTTCGTCAAAAACTTTAGATTCATTCAGATTCCCCAAAAACTTAAATAACTGATACAACGGCAGAAACATTTAGAACAGAGAACATTCATTTCACTTTTAGTTCAAGTAGCAACTCCCAGACCTTGTCATCCAACAAACACATTTAGCATTTAGTCCTTCCACTTATAAGAACAATGAATTCAGGTAACGAGCAGGACTAGTGACACCAGACTAATTCAGATCGTACTTAACCTAGTCAAGAAAACAACCGGCTGTCGCCCATAAAAGAAGAACAACTGACCATATATATATATATATATATATATATATATATATATATATATATATATATATATATATATATTACACTGACAGGAAAATTGTGAAACAGCTTTGTCAAGAAATTAGCGTACGATGTCAAGCCACACAATTACAACTTTTTGCTAACTGACAGTCAGCGCTCTGTGGATTCAAAATTTAACATACACTACTGGCCATTAAAATTACTTCACCAAGAAGAAATGCAGCTGATAAATGGGTATTCATTCGACAAATATATTATACTAGAACTGACATGTGATTACATTTTCACGCAATTTGGGTGCATAGATCCTAAGAAATCAGTACCCACAACAACCACCTCTGGCCGTAATAACGGTCTTGATACGCCTGGGCATTGAGTCAGAGCTTAGATGGCGTGTACATGCAGCTTCAACATGATATCACACTTCATCAAGAGTAGTAACTGGCGTATTGCGACGAACCAGTTACTCGGCCACCATTGACCAGACGTTTTCAGTTGGTGAGAGATCTGGAGAATGTGCTGGCCAGGGCAACAGTCGAACATTTTCTGCATCCAGAAAGGCCCGTGCAGGACCTGCAATCTGCGGTCGTGCATCATCCTGCTGAAATGTAGGGTTTCGCAGGGATCGAATGAAGGGTACAGCTACGGGTCGTAACAGATCTGAAGTGTAACATCCACTGTTCTAAGTGACGTCAATAAGAACAAGAGGTGACCGAGACGAGTAACCAATGGCACCCCATACCATCACGTCGGGTTAGTTCAAATGGCTCTGAGCACCATGCGACTTAACATCTATGGTCATCAGTCCCCTAGAACTACTTAAACCTAACTAACCTAAGGACAGCACACAACACGCCATCCAACCTCTTTTTGACTCAATGCCCAGGCGTATCAAGGCCGTTATTACGGCCAGGGGTGGTTGTTCTGAGTACTGATTTCTCAGGATCTGTGCACTCAAATTGCGTGACAATGTAATCACATGTCACTTCTAGTATAATATATTTGTCCAACGAGTAGCCATTTACCATCTGCATTTCTTCTTGGTGTAGCAATTTTAATAGCCAGTAGTGTATCTTACAAGGAGGAGTAGTGTGTTCGTCTTCGGAGAGAAGTCTATGATGAGAATTGTTGCACGCTGTTGAGTCATTACTGGGTGAGTCTGCCTACCGTGAGCACGGTGACGAGAGAAGACTGGTAGCCGGCAGAGAGGACCAGCGTCGCGACGACCCACCCCAGCAGCAGGAGCCGCCTCGGCCACTCGCAGACGGGCGTCGGCGTCGAGACGGCCAGCATCGCCGCCCACACGTTCAGTGCAGACAGCCCCGCCAGGCGCGCAGCGACACACATGCACAGCTGGCCGGCAGAAAGGACAGGCGCACCCGCATCAGAGCGGAGTAGCATCAAAACATCTCTGATGTAAGAGCAACGGTACAGTATTCAGCAGTCTCAGATAATCTAAGTTAGCTCTCGTCGATCGTCTAAAACTGGGCGGTGTAAACCTTTTCATAGGAAACTCAAATTTAGAAATGCTTCTTCAGGAGAGTGTTTTAAATTTTTAAATTTAATCGTATGGTGATTTTATACAATATACAGTTGATATAAGGCAAATGATTTTACACAATATACATATGATATAAGACAAGATTAAACCTTAAAATCCGTGTTTTTCAACCAGTTAATTAAGCTGGGTGTGAGAGTGAACAAGTCATCGGGAATTCCAGGGTATGAATGACGTGGACAGCGTTGGACTAAATGTTCAATTTAAGAGCCTTCAACATCGCAGCGCGTCAGCAATCGTTAGTTAATATATTAAAAAACTAAAAACCCGCCACGATTGCAAAAAAAGCACCTAGTGTTAACCTAGGTTTCGGCGTAGATAACTACACCTTCTTCAGAACAACAATAAAACCCACAAGTGCCTAAGAAGACCTTTGTCAATGATTAAAAAAACACAATAGCTATCCATTTATAAACAAAAAGAAAAGGAAAACACAAACAGTACATATGTACAAAGTCAAAACCACTAGTTAACTTAATGGTGTACGCTCCACCTCACACCGGCCCATGTTCGATGTGCCATGACCCGTCATAAACTGCAGCTACAAACGGTCGCTCACTTACAAGCCTGACCCGCTATCTATGCACATGCGCAAGACAAGGGAAGTTACTTGAATGCGCATGCGCATACGAATACGAGAAAGTTTATACATGGGTCGGGCTTGTACATGAGCGATCGTTTGTAGCTACAGTTTATGGCGGGTCATGGCCCATCGAACATAGGCCGGTGTGAGGTGGAGCGTACACCATTAAGTTAACTAGTGGTTTTGACTTTGTACATATGTACTGTTTGTATTTTCATTTTCTTTTTCTTTTATAAATGTATAGCTATGGTGGTCTTTTAATCATTGACAAAGGTCTTCTTAGGCACTTGTGGGTTTTATTGTTGTTCTGAAGAAGGTGTGGTTATCTACGCCGAAACCTAGGTTAACACTAGGTGCATTTTTCGCAATCGAGGCGGGTTTTTAGTTTGTTTTTTTTTTAATAATAAATGTTCAGTAGCCTGCTCTTCTTGATTATATTCACACATTGGTGAACTGATCCAGCCCTATTTGTACCTGAAGTAGCTACAACAACCATGTCCAGTCCTTAACCTGTTGAGGCGGCACCGAAGTTTCCTCGGTAGATGAGAACCTTTTGGCTTCTTTGTGGGATCAAGGCGATGGGCTCTTGTTCCCAATGTTTTTGTTGTCCATTCATGCTTCCAGCTTTCATTTAGATCAAAACCATCCGCGATGAGTTGTCCTGCAGTAACACTTGCTGGTCTTCCTGATCGCAATCGTTGCTGTGACGGACGACAGAATTCCTGGTGCAGAGGTAGAGAAGAGGATACAGAGATTTTCTTGGCCTCCCTCAGTAGAGCTTGTTTCCGCCTTAAGTGAGGTGGAGGGATGTGACTCAGTACAGGTAACCAGTGGCATGGGGTTGATTTGATGGAACCAGAAATGCAGCGCATTGTGTCGTTGAGCTTTGTATCTACCTTCTTCACACGTACACTTTCCAACCAGACAGGTGCACAGTACTCGGCAGCAGAGTACACAAGAGTGATGCCAGTTAAACGCAGACAGTCAGCAGAGGTTCCCCAGGTGGTACCACTGAGCTTATGTAGTATGTTGTTCCTTGCAGCAACTTTATGAAAAACCTTGTTGGTGTGCTCTTTGTTTTAAATAAGTAATCATTTTGGACCTCAAAATGTATTTGGCGCATATGAGAGCACTTTCGTTCAGGAGGGCCGTGGGTGACGTGTGGTCTGAGTGGAACATGTGACAGAGAGTCATACATTGAAGTAAAATGTCTGCATTTATTGCACACTCGGGCTGCAGTAGGGCATAATCATTTTTGGAAATTTGTGGTACGTTCTTATGGGATCAAATTGCTAATGCCATCGGTCCTTACACACTACTTAATCTAACCTGAACTAACTAACACTAAGGACAACACACACATACACACGCATGCCCGAGGGAGGACTTGAACCTCGGACGGAGCAGCGCGAACCGCGGCAGTGTGCCCCTGACCGTGCGGCTACCCCGCGCGGCATTCACATTGGCAAAGGGGTGGGCGACCGAAAGTTAAGTTTTCAAAAGGAATAGTGATACTGCAGAGGAGAAAGCTGAATAGAAGAGAAAAGGGCAGAAGGTCTGAGCCGGTTCCAGAAATAGCCAACTGTTGTGGGTGTCGGCGAATAGATTGTAGCAGACTTACGGCTACATAACCACGTCGACTTTCTCGTTGCATTACGTTGTCCAAACTCTCAATAGCGCTTGTGAACAGCCTTTCCGCAACATCCACCACATTAGTAATACTTTTTCATTATGATAAAACGCGGCCTCGTCGTGCAGCGCTCCATTACTAACCACGGAGAAAACAATCGAAAATCGTGCGCTGTTCAGTGCTGCCAAATTATGAAACAGAAATGGCCGACACTCAAAAACTTGCTTTCTGGGGGGGGGGGGGGGGAATACCCCTTTATCCAAAGAAGACAAGTTGCCTTTATTCGACGGTCTGGTTCTTTAATACACAGAGTGCTGCGGAAAATTTGGATGTCGCATGTCACCTAATCTCAATGCGTGACAGTAATTTTCCACCCTGGAGAGAGTGTCATCACAACAACCACGGTTTGTTAGCAGTCGGGTGTGGTTTCAACGCACAGGATTGTTCAGTTTATATTTGCCTTTGCCGGACACATAGTTACAAACACTGTACACACATTTACAAGAAAAAGAGAACATTCAGACGACATTTCTCTGAAATTCAGCAACACCTAGAGCACAGTAAGTGCACAGAGAGGACACTGCACAGGCGTTCCACAGTTCGTGCTTCTCCACACACAAACACTTGTTATCGTAAACGCGTCAGTTTAAGGGCGGACTTCACCCACCCGACACCAATTCTCAAGCGGTTAAGGAACCTCCAAACAACCCAAACGATTCCATCCAATCTTGCTGTGCGATCTCCATTGAAAAGTCTTGTCTGGAGGGAGTTTCAAAGGGTCTGCTGTTCGAAGGAAACTTTTTCTTGATTTTAGCCTAAGCTGAGGTAGTTTATGGCCAAACATTGGTTCAACTTCAGTCGTTGGTGATCTGCGGCAATTTCTCTACGAATATTTGCAACTACAATACCCTCAAGACAGTGAAAGTGAATCTTCTCAACAGGGATAGAGTTTAAGCACTCTATAATCAGCCTGCAAGCTTCGTTCAGAGCAGGCTCCACAGCTTTCGCATAAAGTGGTTTATACCAAACAGGGTACAAAGTCCCTACTCTCTCTTCTGTACTTGTAAGAAATAAAGTAACTCTATTGTCTTGTATTACAAGGGTCTGGTCGTAGCTTTCAAGCTGTGTGACCTTGCTACAACATTGATTATATATTGCAAAGTCTAATATTCGAATAAAACCAATAATAATAACACATTGAAAACTTTACTTTTTATTGATTCAGAAAGAAATAAAATACACCTTATAAACGAATGAAACAAAGAACAGTCAAAATACACTGCTGCTGACCAAAACCTTAGAAATTTAAGTTGTTACACGGTAGTTTTAATTAAACTTTCCCGTAACATGTGTATCAAGCATTAGAAATAGTCAAGTTAAATTGGAATAAATTAATCCGCACTGCATAATAAAATACGAATTAGTACTAGTGATCTTCAGCACATAACCACTTGGATTTTTATTTCATATACTACATTGCTTTGAAAAGATAAATGAAAGCGCACTGGCAAAGCAAACTGTACTGCACTAAGAGGGAGGAATGCTTTGTAGGTCGTAACCCCTCCCCGAGGGAGTCCAACCCCATGCCGTTCGCAGAACCCCCCCGATCGCTTCCCTGTGTGAAATGAAACGAGAGGCAGCTCTGAAAACGGCTAGAGCAGTGGAAGAGAGCCACCCCGACACAGTTGGCACCGTGCGTCTGCCGTCAGACAATGCAGAGGACATCACAGGAATTTGCAGGACAAAAGAGGTTCTTTCGAACAGCACGCGTCCACGGGATGCGTGCTGCCAAACGGCCAGACACCCAGCAGAGCCGCTTTTGTAGGAGAATTCAGTGGGAAGTCAAAATTCGCAGAAAAACATGGGCTACTGATATGGCGAGTTAGAAGGTGGAAGAGGAACGGAAAGTTGGGACCTCTTTATAGCGCATCAGACGCCGACACTCAACCGGGCGACACCAAAGTAAATGAATATATTTTTAAAATTAAGACAGGTCTAATTGGTTCAGGTAAACAGTCTAGCATTGGGGGAAGAGGGTGCGACTTTGCTTACTGTGACCTAACTGTATTAGTCAGTACTGGAAAAAGGCAAAGGGAGGGGGTAAGCATACACATTTTTGGAGCCCCAATACTAACAAGTTTTTGACCGGTAAACCACTTGGAATCCGAGTAAGTAAGGGAGGGCAGTGTCTTGCAAGACAGCGTCTTACTACTCAGCACTCACAAGAATCGGTATGCCGCAAATCAAAATTGCCGAAAACCACAGAGCTCAAAGTTCTCCACGTCGGATGCTCTCGGCAGATAGTAACATCTCTCGTAGGATTCAGTTCTGGGCCACACTTCTGTTTTGACGCCACACGTTTGGGACGAGAAGCTCTCATCCAGCTGAGGTTAAACTTTGAATCTGGCAGTGACCATCTAACCGAGCCAAAGACTGATTTTGTAGCCACTGCAGTTGCCACTTGTAGGCTCTCAGTGCGGCAACGCACAGCCGCAACAGCGAAACGAACTGTAAGGCAAGCTGAAGTTTACATAATGATGTTCAGTAATTCCAATTTTAAGTTTCGTAACTTATTTGCAGTTAGAAATTCAACATGCTTTCGACTCTAGCAATATCCACACAGAAATCCTTCTATAATACGAGGGTCACTCCAAAAGAAATGTACACTATTTTTTTAAATTCATCTTTTATTCTACATGTTTGAAATTTTACAGTGTGTATATACATCCTTTAGGAACAATATTTTCATTTCTCCACATAATTTTCATCCCTCTCAACTGCCTTACGCCATCTTGGAACCAGCGCCTGTATACCCACAGGGTAAAATTCTGGACCAACCTGCTGGAGCCACTGTTTTGCAGCGTGCACAAGTGAGTCATCATCTTCAAACCTTGTTCCACGAAGAGAGTCTTTCAGTTTCACAAAGAGATGAAAGTGACATGGAGCCAGGTCAGGACTGTAAGTTGGGTGTTTCAGTGTTGTCCATCCGAGTTTTGTGATCGCTTCCATGGTTTTTTCACTGACATGTGGCCGTGCGTTGTCGTGCAACAGCAAAACATCCTGCTTTTGCCGATGTGGTCGAACACGACTCAGTCGAGCTTGAAGTTTCTTCAGCGTCGTCACATATGCATCAGAATTTATGGTGGTTCCACTTGGCATGATGTCCACAAGCAAGAGTCCTTCGGAATCGAAAAACACCGTAGCCATAACTTTTCCAGCAGAAGGTGTGGTTTTGATTGTTTTTTCTTGGGTGAATTTGCATGCTGCCACTCCATAGATTGCCTCTACGTCTTTGGTGAAAAATGATGGAGCCATGTTTCATCACCTGCCACAATTCTTCCAAGAAATTCATCTGCACCATTCTCGTACTGTTCCAAAAGTTCTCTGCATACCGTTTTTCTTGTTTCTTTGTGAGCCACTGTCACATTCTGGGAACCCACCTGGCACAAACCTTTCTTTAACGCCAACACTTTCAGTATTCTGCAAACACTTCCTTCCCCTATCCCAACGTAGCGTGACAATTCGTTCACTGTGATGCGTCTGTCAGCAGTCACCAATTCGTTAACTCTCTGCACATTTTCTGGAGTGTGAGAAGTACGAGGGCCCGCATCTCGTGGTCGTGCGGTAGCGTTCTCGCTTCCCACGCCCGGGTTCCCGGGTTCGATTCCCGGCGGGGTTAGGGATTTTCTCTGCCTCGTGATGGCTGGGTGTTGTGTGCTGTCCTTAGGTTAGTTAGGTTTAAGTAGTTCTAAGTTCTAGGGGACTTATGACCACAGCAGTTGAGTCCCATAGTGCTCAGAGCCATTTTTTTTAGAAGTACGAGGCCTGCCGCTGCGAGGACAATCCTCAAAATTGCCGTGCCCGCTTTCATCACGTAACCTGCTTGCCCACCGACTAACTGTACTGTGATCGACAGCAGCATCTCCATAGACCTTTTTCAACCTCTTGTGGATGTTTCCCGCTGTCTCGTTTTCACATCACAGGAATTCTATGACAGCACGTTGCTTCTGACGAACGCCAAGTATAGCAGCCATCTTGAAGACATGCTGTGACGGCGCCACTCACGGGAATAGTTTGAACTAAGTTTGAAAACAAGCGGGAAGGATGTGTCTACACACTGTAAAACTTTCACACATGCAGAAAGAAAACTTGATTTTTACAAAAATAGTGTGCATTTCTTTTGGAGTGACCCTCGTATTTTCTTCCTCATGTCCGCAGGAAGAACTCAGACTTTATAAATATGATTGTTTTAATTCCTTAAGCATATGACGACGAAATAAATGTGCAGTTACTATTCTCAATGTACTCTTACAATGGTTTTATCATCTCTCTTCCCGATGATCGTCTTTAAATAATCATTACGAAATTATGTCAGATACTGACAACACACTACGAGAATGCAAATGTAACACTGTCAGATTATAAGGGAAAACACATTCTCCTGCAGAATAGTATAGGGCCAAATCAGAGGTTCTGAGAACCTGCGGCTTAGCTCGCTAGTTTGGCCTCTTAAGCTTTTCAGTACTTTGCTTGGAGGGTTGATTTCATGTTTGACTTTGGAGCCGTGCTGTCTGAAGGTAGAGAAGCAGCCCAGTGTTGCTGCTACGTAATATGAGGTGAAGCAATGCTCCAAGGAGGTGCTGTTCCAAGAAACTTTCAATTTTGTTTCGGTGACGCTGTTTCTGAGATAGAAAAGATGAAATGTTTGAGAGTCAAGCTTCAATTGGTTAGCCTTATAGTATGTGTCGAGTTCTTTCAGAGCAACGGAGCTCGCATATCAACCGGCTGATTCTGTAAAACGTGAGGATTAGATAAATAAAGTAACGTTACGTATTAATAACTCGGTGGAAATGAATGTAAGGGATCATTTACCCAGATGCCTCACAGACGTGCACAGAAAGCTAATCGTCGCTTGTCGTGAGGTAAGCCTAACTATAGTGGCAAATGGTACTGGCCCGGCAATACGATGTAGTTGAAGGAACACAACAAGACAGTGTGTGTCAAACAGCAAGCAGTTATGGTGCACTGCGGCAGTGTTCTTCTTAGCGGCATGGGTCAGAGACGACATTTGGATGATTTCACACGGGGAAAAATCATCGGGAAACCGGAAGAAGGACGAAGTGTGACAAACGTAGCCCAGGGATTCGGAATTGCTCACAGCATTGTTTCACGTGCGTGGGGAGCGTTCTGGAAAACAGGCATTACTGCCAGAAGGAGAGGTAATGATCTACCACGGTCCACTACAGCAGGAGATGAATGTTACACTGTGCAACAGGCAGGAAGGGACCCACACCAAACAGCGAGTGCAATTGCAGCGATATTTAACAGGACTACAAGGAATGCAATCTCACGCTGCACAGTGGCACGTGGCCTGCATTGGGGCGTTCTCCTTGGCTGACGAACAGTACGTTGTGTTTCGCTGAGGCCCTCACATCCACTGCACCGCTTGCGATAGTAACAAGACTGTAGGGAGTGCACGAACGGAAAGTGACCCCACGTGGTCTTCTCGGATTGGCTCTGAGCACTATGGGACTTAACTGCTGAGGTCATCAGTCCCCTAGAACTACTTAAACCTAACTAACCTAAGGACATCACACACATCCATGCCCGAGACAGGATTCGAACCTGTGACCGTAGCGGTCGCACGGTTTCAGACTGTAGCGCCTAGAACCGCTCGGCCACCTCGGCCGGCCTTCTCGGAGTACAGCAGATCCAGTCTGAGTAGTGATTCTCTACGTACTCTAGTATGGCGACGGATGGGAACACGTAACACAGCCAGCAACATTGTCTAATATAAAATATCTTCCATCCTATTGTGTCGTTTGATACAGAAACTGCAGGTAGAATATCTGAATTAAAACCAGTCATGGTTGCAATTTATTCTTTTATTAACAATGAGTTTTGCCTTCGTGGGGCATCTTCAGATTATTTTGAAATTTGTGGTTTGACGTGTGCTTCACTCCAACACAGAGCTGTTTTATCGTTTTTAATATGTTATAAAAGGAAAATTTTGAGATAACCTGAAGATGCCCCACGAAGGCGAATCGCGTTTTTAAGAAATAAATTGTAACCAAAACTGTTTTTAATTCAAAACATCATTAATCAAAATATCCACGGGTGTGCTGCCGGTCTATAGTGTCCAACGGGCACAATATTTCGGCGATCATACATGTCGCCATCATCAGGTGAACTGACGGACTGAGCTCATGTGAACGTGCCGGCAGGGAGATCCGTACGCTATGGCTGCTCAGAGGGAACTGGGTTCGGTCGCGGCGGCGGCCGATTTAAATACCCTCCGCCCGCGGCGCGCTCCCTCCGCCGTCCGCGCCCCGCGCCACGGTCGCGCGGTGGAACAGATTGCGACGGCGTCTGAGATGACGTCGGTGTGATGGCTCTGTCCGCCGTGGTCGTCACAACTATACGTTTGCTCGATTTACTCTTGATTAACCCAATCGCTGGTTCCCAAGGCTTGCTAAGATTATAGCCACAGTCACGGTTTATGAGGTCGTCATTGGTGCGAATTTCGATGGCCTCTCTGACAACGCTGTCCCAGTATCTCGACGTCTGTACCAGAATCCTCGTGCGGTCATACTCCATGGTGTGATTTTCCGACAAACAATGTTCAGCGACCGCCGACTTGCTCGGATACATCAGTCGAGTGTGCCTCTGGTGTTCACGGCATCGACCCTCGACGGTAAGCATCGTCTGACCAATATACGACTTGCCAGATTGACCGCACGAGGATTCTGGTACAGACGTCGAGATACTGGGACAGCGTTGTTAGAGAGGCCATCGAAATTCGCACCAATGACGACCTCATAAACCGTGACTGTGGCTATAATCTTAGCAAGCCTTGGGAACCAGCGATCGGGTTAATCAAGAGTACATCGAGCAAACGTATAGTTGTGACGACCACGGCGGACAGAGCCATCACACCGACGTCATCTCAGACGCCGTCGCAATCTGTTCCACCGCGCGACCGTGGCGCGGGGCGCGGACGGCGGAGGGAGCGCGCCGCGGGCGGAGGGTATTTAAATCGGCCGCCGCCGCGACCGAACCCAGTTCCCTCTGAGCAGCCATAGCGTACGGATCTGCGTGCCGCCACGTTCACAGGAGCTCAGTCCGTCAGTTCACCTGATGATGGCGACATGTATGATCGCCGAAATATTGTGCCCGTTGGACACTATAGACCGGCAGCACACCCGTGGATATTTTGATTATCAAATATGCCGGGAGAAACTCAATAATCACAAAACATCATTGTTTTGGTGATCCAGACGTTACAGTGTGTGGAGGCAAAATTTTGCATAGGCGTACTGATGTCCAAATATTTGAAAACAGTAGGTTCTGCTGTGAACGCTATTGTGACGCTTTAGTTGTTCCCCACGTGTGTCTTTTCAGCGGCGGGGTTCGGCCCTGCCTTCATTTTTATGGATGGCAGTGAGAAATGGCTTCGAACTGTGCAGATGGAGGGACTCTTGGAACGGGAACACATTCGCTGAATAGACAGGACTGATCATTCTCTAGTCTTAAATCCCGTCGATCACGTGTGCAGCACGTCCACACAGACAATCCAACGAAGACAATCCAACAGCTGTTGACTGTGCTGTTTGAGGAACGGAACGTCCTACCACAAGAGCTGTTTACCAATCATGGGAGCACGTTGCAGAGCCAGCAATGCCGTTCGTGGTGACCACACACTCTATTAAGCACCATGAATTGCCTTTTGTAACGTCCAAGGGACCATAATAAATAACGGATATTGCAGTCTTTAACTTACAATAAAAGTGTTAGTTCGTTCGTCTCGTTGCGTATTTCTTTGTTACTTTCCGTACTGTACTGTAGCAATTGTTTGTATGTATGGTATACGTTTCGTCGAGGCATGTTACTTGTAAGTGACACATCATGCGAAAATCACTTTCGTCGTTAATCTTTTGTATAGCAATTTTATTTCAAAAACGTTAACGTACAGATATTTTAATTGGCGTTTTAGACAGAAATAACAATATGAAAAGAGTATTTCCCGCCGTTTCGTTTCCCAAGGGGGTTGCGGGTGGGGGAGGGGGGAGGAGGGAGGGAGGAAGTACAGGAATATTCATAAGTACCTCCAGGTCCTCAGAAGAAGACTGCGCAAACTCTACAAGACACACTGAAACAGACAAACATCACGAGACAGCATCTCTCCAAGTCTCTACCTCGCAAAAAAAAATGGTTCAAATGGCTCTGAGCACTATGGGACTCAACTGCTGTGGTTATCAGTCCCCTAGAACTTAGAACTACTGAAACCTAACTAACCTAAGGACATCACACACATCCATGCCCGAGGCAGGATTCGAACCTGCGACCGTAGCAGTCGGACGGTTCCGGACTGCGCGCCTAGAACCGCGAGACCACCGCGGCCGGCTCTACCTCGCAATACATGTGCTCAATATATGGGCCTTGTTTGTGATGTGGTAAGTGTCAATTCATGGGTTCAACTTCTCGACACGATGTGTCTGGGAAGGCGCGAAGACAACTCACTTTGCCATCTGGTAATAGAGTTGCCTAACTGCAGGAGCGAAATTATTCGAAGTGATAATATGGAGACGTGCGTGGCTCGTGTTCCCGCCATCATTTATTTTACACCCTGTTTTTATCGTACTTCCACCTCACTACGTTAAGTTAAATTACTACTGTCAGTCAGTTGCTGATTTGCCTGACCGTAAGCGGCGTTAGCAGCGCGTATCGATATATCCCCTCTCGTAGTATCTGTGCTCGACTGCTATTACTTCCCGGTCTTGTCTGTCGTGAGGCAGTTCGCGTCGGGAGTTCGGGTAGCGAGTTCGGTCTGCCAGTTTGTTGGTCGGAGTTCGCATAGAAAGTCAGGTCTGCCAGTCAGTTGGAACGCGTCTCGAGCGCAGCCCGGACCTGCCAGTCCGTGTTTCCTCTGCGTGGTTGGGTCCGAGCCAGTACTTCCGCCGTCGTGTGTCTGGAAGTGAGTGGCAGACGCACCAGCAGTGCAGTCGCGACGGACCAGCAGGCAGTCGGACAGTTGATGCGGACCAGGGAAGATATCTCTGTGCGGTGCAGTCGCTGGGTCCGCTGCCGGTCCCTGCGCAGTGTCTGAGCGTGTGTGGAGCTGTCCGATCGCTACGAGCTTCGTGGTTCACCGACTCAGGACGTCAACGTTGAGTGTGGTTTTAAGTACCCAAGCCTGGTCCATTCGTGTTGTAGTTCGTTTCGGTAGTTCGCTGTTGAGTAGGTTTTCCTGTGAGCAACACCGAGTGTTTGTATATGTTTCATTGTGAAGATTCACGTTCGTAACCTTTTGTATTTGAGTTCTCATGTACTGATTGATGGCAAGCAAGTCGTTGTGTCGGTCGGTCCGTAGCTGTCCCCTGGGTGGGTTCCGACGGATCAAGTGCAGTTAGGCTCACCACCTGTCTCGCCCAAGTGAACGAGGGCAGACCGACCTCCCTGGAGGCTTCTGAGTGCCACCTGTGTTTAATTGTCTGTTTTTAGATGTTTAAAATTTAAGGCTTGCGGTTATTTTTTTCTGTTTTCTTAAAAATTTTGCAAAATTAATTCTTTAATTTGTCTTTCAACCTTAAACATTCTGGACTTCTGCCTTTAAAAGTGTATGGTAATATATTCTAAAATTTTGAAATTTATTTGTGGCCCTCAGCTATTTTTATGGCACCTTGCATATGTTTCTTCTATCTACTTCGCTGTGATTTTTTTTTTTAATTTTATTGCTGTATTAATTGGATTTTATCTTGTTGATCTGATAAGATTTCTTGATGGGAGGCCTTCAGCCGTGAAAGAGTTGCATTCGGTAAAGGTCCGGCTATGTGCCGCTTTGATTGTAAAGGTTATTAAATCCTGTTACCTGTTCTGCCCAGCGGGTTCAGCGGGCGCTTCATTAACGATGAAACTTGAAGACACCACAACCTACAGGTGCAATCTGTAACTATTACAATTCTGGTAATGAGTAGTAGGCTTGCCTTTAGGAGTGGGGCATTGATACATAGCAGCAACATCCAACAAATTCCAGTTCGTTCTCTTGCTCACTGAGGACGCCTCCCAATATCGAGCCGGACCTCCTTTTTTCCGGCATGGTGCAGTAACTCGGCATCGTCTCAACAAGTAGAGGGAAGTCCCCTGCAGAAACACTGAGCCATGCTGTCTCTATAACCGTGCACCATTGCTTAAGTGTTGCCACTGCATGATTTTGTGCACCAACTGACATCTCGATTAAGTCACATAAGTCTTTGATGGGATTCATGTCCGGCGATCTGGATGGCCAAAACAATCGCTCGTATTGTCCAGATTGTTCTTCAAACCAGTCAGGAACAATTGTGGCCCACGACACGGCGCACTGTCATCCATAAAAACTCCATCGTTGTTTGGGAACACGAAGTCCATGAAAGGCTGCAGTGGGTCTCCAAGTAGCCGAACATAACCATTCCCAGTCAATGATCTGTTCTGTTGGACTAGAGCACCAGTTCCAGTTCCAGTTCCGAGTAAACACAGCCCACACCATTATGGAATTTTTTAGGAAATTTGTGGTAATGTCTTGTGGGACCAAACTACTGAGGTCATCAGTCCATAAGCCTACACACTACTTAAGCTAACTAACTTACGCTAGGGACAACACACAGACCCATGCCGGAGGGAGGACTTGAACCTCCCATGGGGGCAGCCGCATGGACCGTGATAAGGCGCCCTAGACCACGCGGCTACCCCGCGCCGCACACCATTATGGATCTACATCAACATATATACTCCGCAATGCACCATACGGTGCGTGGCGGAGGGTACCTCGTACCACAACCAGCATCTTCTCTCCCTGTTCCACTCCCAAACACAACGAGGGAAAAATGACTGCCTGTATGCCTCTGTACGAGCCCTAATCTCTCTTATCTTATCTTTGTGGTCTTTCCGCGAAATGTAAGTTGGCGGAAGTAAAATTGTACTGCAGTCAGCCTCAAATGCTGATTCTCTAAATTTCCTCAGTAGCGATTCACGAAAAGAACGCCTCCTTTCCTCTAGAGACTCCCACCCGAATTCCTGAAGCATTTCCGTAACACTCGCGTGATGATCAATCCTACCAGTAACAAATCTAGCAGCCCGCCTCTGAATTGCTCCTATGTCCTCCCTCAATCCTACCTGATAGGGATCCCAAACACTCGAGCAGTATTCAAGAATAGGTCGTATTAGTGTTTTATAAGCGGTCTCCTTTACAGATGAACCACATCTTCCCAATATTCTACCAATGAACCGAAGACGACTATCCGCCTTCCCCACAACTGCCATTACATGCTTGTCCCACTTCATATCGCTCTGCAATGTTACGCCCAAATATTTAATCGACCTGACTGTGTCAAGCGCTACACTACTAATGGAGTATTCAAACATTACGGGATTCTTTTTCCTATTCATCTGCATTAATTTACATTTATCTATATTTAGAGTTAGCTGCCATTCTTTACACCAATCACAAATCCTGTCCAAGTCATCTTGTATCTTCCTACAGTCACTCAACGACGAAACCTTCCCGTACACCACAGCATCATAACATATTGCTATCCACCCTCTCCAAAAGATCATTTATGTAGATAGAAAACAGCAGCTGACCTACCACACTTCCCTGGGGCACTCCAGATGATACCCTCACCTCCGATGAACACTCGCCATGGAGGACAATGTACTGGGTTCTATTACTTAAGACGTCTTCGAGCCACTCACATACTTGGGAACCAATCCCATATGCTCGTACCTTAGTTAGGAGTCTGTAGTGGGGCACCGAGTCAAACGCTTTCCGGAAGTCAAGGAATATGGCATCTGTCTGATACCCTTCATCCATCATCATTTTGCCCAGTGTCTTTCTGACAGCTTGGGTCCAAGGTTTTGTGGGGTCTGCGTCACATTCGAACCGTACCTTCAGCTACTACGTACTGAAATCGGGACTCATCTGACCGGATCATGGTTTCACAGTCGTCTAGGGTCCAACCGATATGGTCACGAGGCCAAGAGAGGCGCAGCAGGCTATGTCGTGCGGTCAGCAAAGGCACTGCCGCAGGTTGACTGCTGCCATTGTTCATTAACGCCACATTTCGCCTCGCTGTGGTAACGGAAGCGTTCGCTGTACATCGCACATTGATTTCTGTGGTTATTTCACGCAGTGTTGCCTGTCTGTTAGCACAGACAACTCTATGCAAATGCCGCTTCTCTTCGTCATTAGGTTAAAGCCGCACTGGGTTGTCCGTCGTGTAAGGTTGGGAGGTCCTCTTTTGCATGTCTCCTCCCATTTTTATCAATTTTATTCATGTTCTATGTCATTGCACGGTATTAACAGACTGAATAAGGTTATTGTAATGGGAGTATTTGTACTGAGAGCTCAAGAAATACTTTTCCCTCATTCCTATACATGTTGGGTTACTTAACTGGGTGGCCTGTGCGAGGCGAGCATCGTAGGACGCGGTACACAGCGTTTCCGGTTGGGGGCTGCACTTCCCTGAATTCTGAGGGGTTCGCACAATAGGCTGGTGGAACGACTGACGTCGGTCGAGTTTCGCCTATTGTATGCAGGGCGAGACGACCTGCGAGTGGTCGAAGTGTCACCGCAGTTTATGTGTTAACTGTTCCGGCGGGTCCGGAACGAAGATTCCTGGCACCGACTGACTGCATTGTCCTCTTGATTCTGAGAATACTCGTGGACCGTGCCCTGCTGGGTGCGACTCTCTGGCGGCGGATGGCCGGTGGTCTAGGCAGGTTGTTTTCGTAGCCAGACAAACGGCAAGTTCAGTGCCCTCAGCTGAATAGCAGAGGCATGATTGGTCAACTTAAACTGAGGCTAGTTGATGTCATAAAGCCCTGCTCGAAATTAGAGGGAACAGTCGCTATTGGTGCGAATGATGTTCCGAGACAGTGTGGGGGTATTTTGAAATAAGCACTGAACGCTGATTCGCGGTTTTCAAGGAGACTAGGGAGTTGAGCAATGCTGGCTTCGCTCTTGCATCACATCACAGAGGATTTGGGATCTGATCTTCCTCAGAGTCGGACAGTCTTGATCGCTCGTTTTCGGAAGACGTTAGAATTCTCGGACAGTCTTCGAAGCCAGAGGTTGATAGAGAGTTGCTGCACGGCAGAAGTCGGCGCCCACATCATCAGGACGCAGCCTACCGACGACGTGCTGCAGATTTCAGTACTGGTACAGTATTTTGCGGCTCCGGCATTGTAGGACCTTATCAGTTTTATACTGAATCCCTCAGCATCACATGAGCTCGCTTTGCTACAAGTCCACATTGCTTGTTTCTCCATGTGATCCCATTTGAGCTCTCACTACTAATTGTGATACTGCTATTTAGTGGGAGATTAATATTTGATTCATTAGGACGTCCGGTCATTATCGTCAATCTATTGCATCACGGAGAGTAGGAGGCCCTTGTTCTCGAGCCAACT
The DNA here is from genome assembly GCF_023898315.1 of Schistocerca nitens. Taxonomy (NCBI): domain Eukaryota; kingdom Metazoa; phylum Arthropoda; class Insecta; order Orthoptera; family Acrididae; genus Schistocerca; species Schistocerca nitens. The sequence continues at coordinate 46,490,022 of NC_064619.1, read as the reverse complement.
CTTATTCTCATCATATTTCAGTATACCCTATCCTTTAACCTACTGTTTGTGTCTATAATCATTTGCATTTATGTTATGATGTGTAATAAATTTCATTGTAGTATTTAATCCGGATATCATTTCGTAGATATATGCAGAATCCCATTTCCTGTTGTTTATTATGATAAAGTTCTCTTTTTTTGAGTAGATTACGATTTTTATTAAATTATTGTGAGTGTGCGCTCCTTATTTTACCATCTAGTAGGGTCCACCATCATTCCCTTCCGTTACCGTTGTGCGCATAATTAATTAGCTGGTAGATAAGGAGGAGGTCGAGTGCATGTGTCGTTATCATGCAAAATTCGTCTGAATTAAAGAGGTACAAACTCTTCCCCACCCCGGCACCTCGCAAGGTAATGCCTGAAATATCGTATTCTTGGCACACTCTTGGCACTGCGGATCTCGGAATATCGAACTCCCTAACGACTTTCGAAACGGAATGTCCCATGCGTCTAGCTCCAGCTGCCATTCCGCGTTCAGTGTCTGTCGATTCCCGTCGTTCGGCCGTAATCAGTTCGAAAACCTTTTCACACGAATCACTTGAGTACAAGTGCCGCGCCGGTCGCGGTGGTCTCGCGGTTCTAGGCGCGCAGTCCGGAACCGTGGGGCTGCTACGGTCGCAGGTTCGAATCCTGCCTCGGGCATGGATGTGTGTGATGTCCTTAGGTTAGTTAGGTTTAAGTAGTTCTAAGTTCTAGGGGACTGATAACCTCAGCAGTTGAGTCCCATAGTGCTCAGAGCCATTTTTTTTACAAGTGCCGCGATCTTATGTCTCCCACGACGCAGATACCTGGGGCCTTCCTAGAAGGACTGATTGTGCCTATACACAAACCACGAGGCGGATCCAGGATCAGTGACTGTCGGCCCTTGACCTTACTCAACAGTGACTTGAAGATTTTCACCCGGCTTCTGGCGGCACGCCTAAAGCGATCAGTACGATGTGTTGTGTCGCAGGACCAGGCATCGTTAGGTGGTGCCCATAATATTCGCACTGCATTGTGCCGATATAGAGATATGATCGCGCTAGCCAAAGCTCGCCAACTGCCAGGAGTTTTGGCCTCACTCGACTTTAGCCAGGCCTTTGACAGAGTCGACCACACATTTTTGATGGAGGTACTGCGACACATGGGGTATCCGGACGTCATAGTTAATGTACTGATGCGTCTCCTACGCGGCGTGACGTCCAACGTGTTATACAATGGCCGTCTCACACCGCCGATACAGATCCAGCGATCGGTGCGACAAGGCTGCCCTCTTTCGGCGATATTGTACGCCCTCGTCTTGGAAGCACTCCTCTGCGGCCTCCGACAACGCCTGACAGGAATATCCCTTGGTGGACACACTTTTTGCTGCACTGCCTATGCGGATGATCTGGTACTCCTTCTTCGCAATAATGACGAAGTTCGTGCAGCACTGGCGTCGGTGGCGACCTACGCTGCGGCATCGGGGAGCCATCTCAATCTCCACAAATCACACGCCCTGTCTATAGGCAGAGGCCTACCCGCCGCGAGTGTCGCACCGCTAAGAATCAGTGACACAATCCGCTGTCTTGGCATTGATTTCACATCTGACATGAAGCGTTCAACAGCCCTTAACTACAGGCGTTTATTGAATCAGATGAGAGCAGGAATAAGTGACCACCGTCTGCGACATCTAGACCTCCTGCAACGGACACGATATGCTAACGTCTATTTGGCGTCCCGTATCCCCCATTTTGCACAGATACTCCCCGTACCACCTACCCTGGCTCACCGCATGTTGGCGGTTTTGGGATCCTTTGTTAATACGGGCATGTTACTTAAGATTCGTTACGAGTCCCTAACCCTCCCGAGGAGCAGAGGGGGTTTAGGCCTTTGTCATGTTCAGAACAGAGCGAAGGCCCTGTTCGTCAGCTGTCACCTGCAACTGTGGCGACGAAGTCCGACGTGCCTCACAAGTCTCTTACTGGAAGCCTTACGACCAATCTCACTCGCACCCCCTGTGATGATATCGGACATCCCAGCACCTTTCTTCTACATTAGCCAGTTCTTCCTTGAATTAAGCTACATCCGCACCGCAATACTACCCACACGCTTGATGATGACGAGGGCGGTAAATGCTGCCATGCAAATGAACAGGACGCCGAATGTGATTGAAAGCAAACACCCCACTACAAAGTGGCGTGCTGTGTGGCAGGCAGTGAATGCCACCACCCTTGATACTAACGTGCAATCTGCATGGTACGTAACTGTTAATGGGAAACAGTTGTGCCAGTCCCGCCTACATCACATCCACCTCGCTGATTCACCCTTGTGTGCCACATGCCAAGTGATTGACACGGATGAACGTCGTTTCGAATGCGGGTCGGCAAAGGACGTTTGGTATTTGCTTTCCTCACACGCACGACTCCCGACAGGATAACTACCCGATCACTTCTTTTCCCCGATACGATTCATTTCCCAAGAGCAAAAACGAACTCTGTGACGTGGATCAGCGGCCACGCTGTTCACTACCTCTTCGGTAATGGCGAAAAGACAGTACCCGATTTTTGGTATTACCTCAACGAACGACATTGTGCGATCGTCAAGAACCCTAAATATAGGCAATATTTTTCTAATTTTCTTTGGAGCGCATTCCATAATCCGGCTCGCAGCTGGATTATCGATGACATGAGAAGATAACCACAGCACCTCTTCCCAGTTCCGTTTTTGTTATGAGATTGAACAAACAATGGAAACAACACAGCAACGAGAAGACAGTCATCGAAAAATTCGCAGCGGGCTATAGTATGGAGCATCCTTTGTCGTAACGGGACGACTTCGTATTATTCTGTTTACGTAGCCGAAGAGGAACGGCCTTCCTTTTATCCATTTGTATAAAATAAAAAAAAAAAGAGCGCTAATGCGCTGCTTCCTGGACTCGGGTAGGCGCGCGTGCCCTGGATCGCATCCGCATGGCGGATTAACGACGAGGCCTGTGTGCCGGCCAGCCTGGATGTGGGTTTTAGGCGGTTTTCCACATCCCGCTAGGTGAATACCGGGCTGCTCCCCGCGTTCCGCCTCAGTTACACGGCTCACAGACATCTGAACACGTTCGCACTATTCCATGGATTACACTAGACGCAGACAGGTGGGGTACACTATAGTTCAATTCTTTTATCTTGGCGGTTCGCGCATTCCCACCCAGACACGGGAGATTGCTGCGTTGCCAGTTGTACGCGCCAAGAGAATCAGCGCTGTAGTATAGTTCACAAACTTAGGTTTAGGGGGGAGCACGCAGTTTATGAAGTAAAGCCACCACGGCCGCATTAAGCCTTTCGCTGCTACAGAGACGTGCTCCCTGCATTCCGCGATGTGCGCGATTTTGTCATCATTGCACTGCTCGCCCGTGCAGACACATGGTGTTCCGACTGCTTTGACACACTTTATCATTCGATTTCATAAAAACTATTTGGCCCAAAAATTTGATTTTTACACATCTTCTTGACTGATACCTCCCTCCCATAAATGACTTAATTTTGTTTCGATGTTCAACGCAGTTATTGTGCAGCATTAGATGTAGTAAACCATTGCACGATATTTTGAAGAGTTTGCAGAGATAAACGTCCATAGCGTATACTTTCCAAACGGTCGATTTTAGTTGCCACTAAAAATTTCAAAAAATTACATCCAAACGAATAAAATTCAAGAAGTAAGACACTTCGTTATTGTTTTCAAAAAGGACCGTCAAGGTTTGAACCCAGAATCTTTCACTCAGCAGCCATGCACTTTAACCATTACGCTAACGCAGCTCGTCATTCAGTATTTCCCCCGGAGGACTATAAATATCACGCAAAATACCGACAAACACTGTTGGTATGATTATGAATTACTCACGTTTCGTCGAAGTACAATAGGAAATAAACAATTACCGCTCTTCTTTATTGCGAAAAAGCGGTTAGTGAGAATGATACAATTACCTTTCACGCTATCGCCTGAATTAGGAGGCTTATTGCTTGTTTGGTTTAATTAATTAATAGAATATGAAGCAATTGGTATAAAGAATGCTTTTTCCAAACGTTCTATAAAAGAAAGTCTGCTATCAAGACATTGCTTTTGTTCAATTACTTTATTTATGACTGAACGTTTCTAAACCTGAAGACACTCGTCCGTGCTCTGCACTGCAGTCGAGCTCTGGCAACGTCGTTCTCTGTTCATTGGCTGACTGTGTTTTGTGACGTCAGATGCGCAGAACGTACCTAAACTCGGCCGCTGTCATAAATGACGCGCACTTTAATTCTGTTCCGGAGGGTGGGGGGTACGGGGTGGCGGCAGGAAGGGCATCCGGCCACCCCTTAAAACTAACCTTGCCAAATCCGCTCCTAACCGTGCCGACCCTGCGAAACTGCGGGACAAGGCGCCAGCAAAGGAAAGAAAGCAAAAGAAAGCAACTGGAATCACTCAACAGAGGAAAGTCCACTGGACCTGACGGGATACCAATTCGATTCTACGCGAAAGAACTTGCCCCCCTTCTAACAGCCGTGTACCGCAAGTCTCTAGAGGAACGGAGGGTTCCAAATGATTGGAAAAGAGCACAGGTAGTCCCAGTCTTCAAGAAGGGTCGTCGAGCAGATGCGCAAAACTATAGCCCTATATCTCTGACGTCGATCTGTTGTAGAATTTTAGAACATGTTTTTTGCTCGTGTATCATGTCATTTTTAGAAACCCAGAATCTACTCTGTAGGAATCAACATGGATTCCGGAAACAGCGATCGTGTGAGACCCAACTCGCTTTATTTGTTCATGAGACCCAGAAAATATTAGATACAGGCTCCCAGGTAGATGCTATTTTCCTTGACTTCCGGAAGGCGTTCGATACAGTTCCGCACTGTCGCCTGATAAACAAAGTAAGAGCCTACGGAATATCAGACCAGCTGTGTGGCTGGATTGAAGAGTTTTTAGCAAACAGAACACAGCATGTTGTTATCAATGGGGAGACGTCTACAGACGTTAAAGTAACCTCTGGCGTGCCACAGGGGAGTGTTATGGGACCATTGCTTTTCACAATATACATAAATGACCTAGTAGATAGTGTCGGAAGTTCCATTCGGCTTTTCGCGGATGATGCTGTAGTATACAGAGAAGTTGCAGCATTAGAAAATTGTAGCGAAATGCAGTAAGATCTGCAGCGGATAGGCACTTGGTGCAGGGAGGGGCAACTGACCCTTAACATAGACAAATGTAATGTATTGCGAATACATAGAAAGAAGGATCCTTTATTGTACGATTATATGATAGCGGAACAAACACTGGTAGCAGTTACTTCTGTAAAATATCTGGGAGTATGCGTGCGGAACGATTTGAAGTGGAATGATCATATAAAATTAATTGTTGGTAAGGCGGGTACCAGGTTGAGATTCATTGGGAGAGTGCTTAGTAAATGTAGTCCATCAACAAAGGAGGTGGCTTACAAAACACTCGTTCGACCTATACTTGAGTATTGCTCATCAGTGTGGGATCCGTACCAGATCGGGTTGACGGAGGAGATAGAGAAGATCCAAAGAAGAGCGGCGCGTTTCGTCACAGGGTTATTTGGTAACCGTGATAGCGTTACGGAGATGTTTAGCAAACTCAAGTGGCAGACTCTGCAAGAGAGGCGCTCTGCATCGCGGTGTAGCTAGCTGTCCAGGTTTCGAGAGGGTGCGTTTCTGGATGAGGTATCGAATATATTGCTTCCCCCTACATATACCTCCCGAGGAGATCACGAATGTAAAATTAGAGAGATTCGAGCGCGTACGGAGGCTTTCAGACAGTCGTTCTTCCCGCAAATCATACGCGACTGGAACAGAAGAGGGAGGTAATGACCGTGGCACGGAAAGTGCCCTCCGCCACACACCGTTGGGTGGCTTGCAGAGTATAAATGTAGATGTAGAATGTAGATGTGGATGTATGTCCTGTTGGGAGTCAAAGGGTTAAGTTTTGCACAGCGGCGTATTTTAATTGGAAATGTGACTGACCAGCGACAGCAGCAGGGCGAGCCAGAGCGGGGGCGCCAGAGGCCGGAAGGGCGCCGTCCAGGGCGGCAGGCGGCCCGGCGCCGGCACGACGAAGGAGTAGCCGTCCTGCAGGTAGGCGGGAGAGAACTGGAAGGCGAGCAGGGTGCGCGGGAAGGGCCGCAGCCCGCAGGCGGCCAGAGCAGCGGACCCGCGCCACACCTCGCCCAGCACACCCTCCGCCCTGCGCCGCGACACGTCCAGCAGGCCCCACAGGCCGCCGTCCAGCGGCGCGCGCACCCCCGCCGTCGCGTTCAGCGCCGCGCCCACCTGCCGGCCGACCGCCTCTGTACTGCCTCCGCACCGGCTGGAGAGAGACTCGAGAGTTCCTCGCTGCGAGGTCTCCAGGTGCAATATAGCGGAACAACACAACTTGTTCCATGTTACGTAACCACTAAGTGGACGGTATCGCCATAGAAAGTCCTCTGTCTTTCGAGGTGGCCAAATATTTTATGGAAGACTTTGAGGAAAAAGCGCTGCAGTCGCCAAGTCTCCAACTTTCCTACTTCCACGCCGGCCGGGATGGCCGAGCGGTTCTAGGGGCTACAGTCTGAAATCGCGCGACCGCTACGGTCGCAGGTTCGAATCCTGCCTCGGGCATGGATGTGTGTGATGTCCTTAGGTTAGTTAGGTTTAAGTAGTTCTAAGTTCTAGGGCACTGATGGCCTCAGAAGTTAAGTCCCATAGTGCTCAGAGCCATTTGAACCATCTGAACCTACTTCCACAATACATTTGTGGTGTGGTCCCAAGGAACATGTAACACCATAGCTGAAACACTACATACCTTTTGTTGATTCACTTTTGCTTTCTGTTTTGTTCAACATTCCATTGTTGAGGTTCTCTCGCAGGAGAGCTTCTGTAAAGTTTGGAAGGTAGGAGACGAGATACTGGCAGAAGTAAAGCTGTGAGGACCGGGCGTGAGTCATGCTTGGGTAACTCAGATGGTAGAGCACTTTCCCGCGAAAGGCAAAGGTCCAGAGTTCGAGTCTCGGTGCGGCACACAGTTTTAATCTGCCAGGAAGTTTCATATCAGCGCACACTACGCTGCAGAGTGAAAATCTCATTCTGGAAACATCTCGCAGGCTGTGGCTAAGCCATGTCACCGCAATATACTTTCTTTCAGGAGTGCTAGTTCTGCAAGGTTCGAAGGAGAGCTTCTGTAAAGTTTGCAAAGTAGGGGACGAGATGCTGGCAGAAGTAAAGCTGTGAGGACGGGGCGTGAGTCGTGTTTGGGAACCTCAGTTGGTAGAGCACTTGCCCGCGAAAGGCAAAGGTCCCGAGTTCGAGTCCCGGTCCGGCACACAGTTTTAATCTGCCAGGAAGTTTCTCTAATTATTCTATGATTAATTCGGTACTGTATAAAAATGTGTACTTTTTTCTTTGTAGAAACTTTGATGTCCTGGTTTAATCATATGTAATGTATTGTCTGTATTATTTAAATTTTTGCCTCGCGTGGAAGGGACAAAACTTACTATATATAATTATAATTTCTGTGTGAGTAATTTTTTTTGTAGTACTACCAATAAGTGTAACTGATTTATTTTATTTAATATGTTTGGTTGCTGTTATGTGATTGCTGATCCACAATAGGTTCTTTGTATGTAAAATGTGGTGTGGCTCCCCTCGGGAACGGAATTTTGTATCGCGCGCAAAATGTGGTTGGCACAGATAGAATGGTGGAACAAAGAGTCAGTCTGGGACGAGCTCAAATTGGTTGAAATGGCTCTGAGCACTATGGGACTTAACATCTGTGGTCATCAGTCCCCTAGAACTTAGAACTACCTAAACCTAACTAACCTAAGGACATCACAAACATCCATGCCCGAGGCAGGATTCGAACCTGCGACCGTAGCGGTCATGAGGCTCCAGATTGAAGCGCCTAGAACCGCACGGCCACACCGGCAGGCGGGGACGAGCTACCAAACTGTCAACTGCTCATGTAAAAGTTGTGTATTGCGCCGGTGCCGAGAGAGGCTTTTCGTGCCATTTTCCGATGTGCCAATGCCTCGCATGGATAAAGAGCTGGAACTGCTCTGGAATTGGTATCTGTCATCACCACCAAGAAATGACAAGAGTACAGCATTTCCGCATGCAAATCCACCCACCAAAATGCACTCGCCACCACGTTGCGCAATCACTGAAAAGGAACCAAGGAAATGTAGAAATGTACAGTGAAGGATCAGCTCATGTGGATGATTTATTTGTTTTCAGTTAAAAGGTAAACCAAAAGGCTATTTACGAAAACATACCTTGATATATCCTCTGTCACATTTCCACTTAGGATCCTTCCCATGCTAAAGTGATTACCGAGTGTCGTTATTGAAAGAACATTAAAGCCCAGTGTTTTACTAATTAATGCCTCTTGAACATAGTGAAAAGAAAGTTACGGTCAATGTGGCAAATGAGTGAGCTGAAGTAAATTATGTTTGCTGAAAGTAATTTTGCAATTAAAACTGCTTAAAGTTTGGGGGCTTGCTAAAAAACATAAGTGAAAAATAGAATTTAAAGTAATAAAGCAGTACAAAACAGGTATTAAAACAGTTTGCTGTCAACTTCAAAATTAAAAGTCCTTAAAGCTGACGCTTATAAAATTTTGCTGTGTAAATGATCACATTACTGCCTGCTGTAAATCGCAAAAGGTGAGTCAGTATCTTACAAATATGTCAAATTTGTGTCCAACTGCAGCAAAAGTTGAAAATTGCAATTGTGGAAAGTTATACACTCATGCTTGCTAAACACTTTTTTCTCTTGTGTATTGAAAGTGCATATTAATAGTGTAACAGGATCCACAGTTTATCCTTTATGCTAATGATAGATAACAATTAATGGAAAGACCACTATCTATGAAAATAGTAACTTCTTTTATTCAGAGGTCCGTGAGGAAGTGTTTGTTAGTGAAATACATTTAACTTTTACTACGGTATATAGATAATTTTCACTTATGGACCGTCTGATAGCAACTGAATAACATTGTTTTTATGCAATGTTTTGGTTTCTGCATAAAAACAAGCGTTCAGTGCATAGTGCTGTGGAATGCGGAAAAAACAGCAAATCGGCGCTCATAGGAAGAAGAACAACACCAAAAATGCAACAGGAGCGTAATATGTAAGAAACTGTCTACGCAACCTGTAAGTACAGTTCAAAACATTACTACTTAATAGGAAATACCAACCACCAGAACTGTTTATAACCTATAGGCACAGTGACAAAAATGTAAATAAAATAGCTAACATATGTACATATTCCAGGCCACTGATGATGCCTTCCAGAAAATAAAGGCGAAACGCGTATGGCACTAAAATTGTGTTTTATTCAGTTGCTATCAGACGGTCCAAAAGTAAAAATTATCTATATACCGTAGTATTACGCGCAACTGAGGAGGACAGGACCACAAAAATTGAACATTTAACTTTTATTTTAAATAGAAAAGTATTTAGCTGAGAGAGACTTAACCTATGCCCAGTTCATAATATTGTAGTGAACTACATTTACAAATTTTTTGTCAGATAGGAAAATGTTTGAAAAGTAATACTGAACCTGTGTCCAATTTATGATTCTACAGTGAATATTAATAGTAATATTATTGGGACCACTCAGTTTGACTAAGCCCTGAAGGTAATAGTGTGTATCGTTATCTGTTATATTTATGCAAATAGTTTGTTCTGCTCTAACTGTCAGCTCCAACCTTAACGTTAACATATGCAGGTGCCAGAGTTCATTGCACTCTCGTGTGACAAAGTATAGGCTGTGTTTACCCATTAAAGTTACTTATTTTCAGTTTCTTGAACAAGAATGTTACTCATTCTTATGCCTATTTAGGCTGGCGACCGTTTTTATTATCATTTGGACAGTGTGGATAGGTAAATTATTGTTTGTTACTGTTTAAGTATTTACGTAATTCTGACTTCCGATAAGCCACCTCCATTAGGTACATCACGGTCAACATAACAAAATTCCTTTCAGAGGGTAACACTGCACTGCTGATTTATACCATAATTGCTTTAACAAGATAGTTACATTATACGATCTGCCTCCAACTTAAAGGTTATGGTATAGCAGTAGAAGTGGTAGTGTTGTAAACAGACACATTACCCATGTTTCTCCAGCATCTGAACTCGCTCTACCCGAATATACAGTTCACCATGAAAATGGAAAAAGTTGCCATCTTACCATTCCTGGATGTCATGCTTAAAAGAAAAGTCGACGGTACACTGGGACACAGTGTCTACCAAAAACAGCTGCTGTCATCACCCTGCACAACGCGGTAGTGTCCTATGCTCACTGGTACATAGAGCACATGTGGTCTCAGATACCGACAGGCTGCCTGGTGAACTTCAACACGTTCATGGAGAACGGCTATTCTGATAAACAGATACGCCATTAATTCCGTCCTAAGCCAGTTGAAAGCAGGGGCGTAAAAAAAGATGTGGAGGCATCCATTGCAACGGCTTTCTTGCTGTATTTCGGCGGCCTGTCTACAACAATCTACATCTACATCCATACTCCGCAAGCCACCTGACGGTGTGTGGCGGAGGGTACCTTGAGTACCTCTATCGGTTCTCCTTTCTATTCCAGTCTCGTATTGTCCGTGGAAAGAAAGATTGTTGGTATTCCTCTGTGTGGGCTCTAATCTCTCTGATTTTATCCTCATGGTCTCTTCGCGAGATACACGTAGGAGGGAGCAATATACTGCTTGACTCCTCGGTGAAGATATGTTCTCGAAACTTCAACAAAAGCCCGTACCGAGCTACTGAGCGTCTCTCCTTCAGAGTCTTCCACTGGAGTTTATCATCTCCGTAACGCTTTCGCGATTACTGAATGATTCTGTAACGAAGCGCGCTGCTCTCCGTTGGATCTTCTCTATCTCTTCTATCAATCCTATCTGGTACGGATCCCACACTGATGAGCAGTATTCAAGCAGTGGGCAAACAAGTGTGCTGTAACCTACTTCCTTTGTTTTCGGACTGCATTTCCTCAGAATTCTTCCAATGAATCTCAGTCTGACCTCTGCTTTACCGACGATTAATTTTGTATGGTCATTCCATTTTAAATCACTCCTAATGCCTACTCCCAGATTATTTATGGAATCAATTGCTTCCAGTTGCTGACCTGCTATATTGTAGCTAAATGATAAAGGATCTTCCTTTCTGTGTATTCGCAGCACATTACACTTGTCTACATTGAGATTCAATTGCCATTCCCTGCACCATGCGTCAATTCGTTGCAGATCCTCCCGCATTTCAGTTCAATTTTCCATTGTTACAACCTCTCGATATACCACAGCATCATCCGCAAAAAGCCTCAGTGAACTTCCGATGTTATCCACAAGGTCATTTATGTATACTGCGAACAGCAACGGTCCTACGACACTCCCCTGCGACACACCTGAAATCACTCTTACCTCGGAAGACTTCTGTCCACTGAGAATGACATGCTGCGTTCTGTTATCTAGGAATTCTTGAATCCAATCACACAATTGGTCTGATAGTCCATATGCCCTTACTTTGTTCATTAAATGACTGTGGGGAACTGTATCAAACGCCTTGCAGAAGTCAAGAAAGACGGCATCTACCTGGGAACCCGTGTCTATGGCCCTCTGAGTCTCGTGGACGAATAGCGCGAGCTGGGTTTCACACGATCGTCTTTTTCGAAACACATGTTGACTCCTATAGAGTAGATTTCTAGTCTCCAGAAAGAATCCTTGAGAGACGCGACGTCACGGTAAAGACAATGGAGGAAAGTCGTTCGGTCGCATGAATCTTGTTTCACACTGTTACATCCCAAGAGTGAAACACGACAGCGGGTTCGAGTATGATCCTGGGAGCCACATCGTGGTATTCCATGGGCCCCATGATTACCCTGCAAGATTGCATAGCTGCCAAGGATTATGTGACCATTTTGGCTGATCAAGTCTATTCCATAGCACAATGTTGGTTTTTTTCCAATAGAAATGCTGCATTCCAAGACGACAAGGCCCCTGTCCACATAGCTCGCATCCTCCTGGACTGGTTTAGTGATCACGACGACGATCTGTCACGCCTCCCCGGGTCCCGCAACATTCACCAGATCACAGTGCTGCTGAACCTTTGTTGTGTACTTTGGAGAGAATTGTGCGTGACACCCATCCACCTTCATCATCGTTAGCTCATGTTTCACGAAGATTGGTACAGTATTCCTCTGAAAGCCATCCACGACTCTGTTTATCCATTCCGAGGCGACTGTAAGTTGTTTTGAATGGCAATGCTTACACCTTATTAGGCATAGTAATATAATACGTTTACGGTGTTTTCATATTTGGTCCACTCCCTTAAGTTTTCCGTGGCTCTCCCTTCCACCACTGTACAAAAATTTGCGATGACACGAATTATTTCTCTAATTTTTCAATCGTTGACCAGACAACAGACATGACAGACCTGGACCCGTATCTGCCACGCAATCGGAGTTCGTCTCGCTGTCCAGCCGGGCTGGAGCTGCTGTTGCTACAAGAAGCACTACGTTTCAAATCCTGTAAACCGTCAAATAAGCTACAATACGCACAATCAATAAAGATATAGATATATGCTATGCCTCAAGCTGTTACAGTTTTAGTGGCCAGTACTGCAATACCGTTTTCCTAGGTTTAGAAATCTCTGAACGACGCGTACGGCTGATAATCTGGAAACGACTATACAAAATATCATCCAGGATGTGTGAATTGTTGGAATAAGTGTTGACTGATAGAACATACTTCTTTTGTTTATAATGTCACGACAGTGCTACTCAGCGGTTGACAAAATAAACTTTTCCCAGTAACCGATATTATCCTGAAATCTGCTATTATTTATTCTATTATATTTATTAAAAATAAATATAATAGAATAAAAAGAATACATGGATAATATGCAGAAACAAAAAATGTGTAAATTAAATAAAATAAAAGCGGTTTGAGGTTTGTGTACTCCTGATACACCTAACTCAGTTCTTTGTCTCTGATTTTATTTATATAAACTGTCTAAATTAGCAAAGAAATGATCTGTACACAATATTTATCTCAAATTTAACATTTACCACAGAAATATAACTTGAAGTATTGACAAATGTGCAAGTATTCAATCTGAAATTATTCCAAACTTAATAATTCATTCTGTGTATTTGAGTAGCAATAGCTGCGTAATTAACACTGACGAGTAGGGTGCTGTACATTGAATGAAGAGCTGACAGATAACGGTGTGACACGAAGGAAGAAAGCGAGAGACAGAGAGTGTCTTACAGCACAAATCTACGCCGACTGCAAACGGGACCGATATCAAGAATAAGAAGCCAGAATCGCATACTGTCCATACGTCAGAGCCATTTTCGGGAGGATCATAAGAAAGCTAGGAAAATGGTATTTTCATATTGTATCGATTCCTCAAACGAATTTATTCGTCTACTGTACTGCGTGGAATTGGCTGTATTCTACAAGCCCTCTGAATGTGGCTCAAAAATGGTTCAAATGGCTCTGAGCACTATGGGACTTAACATCCGAGGCCATCAGTCCCCTAGAACGTAGGACTAATTAAACCTAACTAACCTGAGGACATTACACACATCCATGCCCGAGAAAGGATTCGAACCTGCGACCGTAGCGGTCGCGCGGTTCCAGACTGAAGCGCCTAGAACCACTCTGCCACACCGGCCGGCGGGACTGTGGCATATCGTGCATTAGACAATGTACTAATTGTTGGAGGGAGATGTAAACAACGCAAGTGTTGCACCCATCTCAACCAGAGGAATAAATCACCAGTGGAAGAAAAATGCCTCACCTGAGAGCATGAAACGACGTACTATGATACTAGCATCGCGACCAGTTTAGAAAAGGAGACACTACAGACTGGAGTGGCGAATACTGTAATCAGCAGGAGTGGAGACTTAGATTTTAATAAAGTGTGGAATCCGAAACTCATATTAAATCACTTTGCACATCTCAACGCCATCTCTCTGCTCATAGATAAGTACATATTAAGGCATCTTTGGTGAATGGTATTACCCTTTGGCATTATGGCCTTTTTTTACCTTTTCGCATAGCCTTGCTATTGGTTGTTTTATTTCTGTTGACTGTTTCATTGTTTAACGTCGCCGGAAAACAATATTTAAGTCGGCGCGCATTGTGTCCCGTTCACAGTTTGGTCAGACTCCATAAGGAGAGCAACGAAGTTTGCGCTTGACACCTGAGGGAGATAGCTAGAGGATTTGCCGAAATGACGTGTAAAGGCAAAATGACAACTCGGCTGCAAATCCGATAGCTGGTAAACGTTCAAGTATTTTACTGATTGGCGCAACGAGAAGCGTAAATGAGTGCATGCAATTCAAAAGAAAACATCGTAGTCGTTCTGAAAGATGCACAGCAAAAATAGAAGTGCGCTGAAGAAGCAAATACGTAAGTTTCAGGAATGTCCCTGTTCAGTCATCAGCCTTACCTCTTTCACGAGACGAATCTCGATACCATCCGTCAGATCATCGTTGACGAATGGCGGGAGTGGAATTGTGACAACGGTCAGCGGGCACCCGAAGAGATTTTTCCCCTTATCGGGAAACAGTTCCAGTTGGCCATCAGAGAGCGCCCCTCCTGGTTGCGGGCAGACGGTGAGTAGAGAGACCTGCCAAATCCTGGGTCCCGCGCAGCCTTGGCTGCACTGTGCGTCGTACGGGTGCCACGTGTAAACCAACACCGACGGCCCCAGCACGACCAGTACGGTGGCCGACGCAATCTGCACAGTAGAGATAACAGCGTATTTGTCGTTTTATCTGGCCAATGAAGGCAGCAATCCACACAGTTAACGTAGGGAAGGTGTCGACGTTACAGGAACCGGGCCCATGTCTTACGAACTGTGTCATTTCGTGTTAAACTGACGTGTTACCAGCGTAACATTCAGTTATAGTTTCTTGAAGTAAACAGCATGCAGTTGTCGTATTAAATAATACAATAAATTCGTGTAGATAAAACAAGAGGAGTTGGAGCATGGTCACGAAGATACCATTGCGCCGTCTTTCTGATAAAGGCAAATGAGAAATGGATCTGAACCGTGAATTTATTTTCAAAGAATATTCTTAAGAATATATTTTATTTACTAGCGATTCATCAAGAACCTTAACACATTCAATCACACTATGTAAGCGTGGAAGTAGTTGCCAGGGAGTAACTGATGAAATCATAATCAAATTCCTTTTAACAAATGGGAATTTTATTTACTTTACTTTAAAAAAAAAAAACAGATTTAAAAATTATAATCATAAAGCATCCTCTGAATATCAAGTTACAATTTATTCAGAGGCAGAATCAAACAAGTTTTTACTGTATGAGCTTTAGGGCACAGAACCTTGCCACTCCCTTTTGACACGGCCGTAGTTACGACCGCTCACAACAGCCTCTGAAAGACTTCACTGGTGCAAATCTGCAACACACCAGATTACCTTAAACTAAAAGTTTTAACAATTTACACGAGCACACAAACTATGCACCCCCATAGGAGGGATGGAAATGGTACAAAACACTAAAAACTAAAATATTAACTTTACCACCGAAGTTGCAACTTGATTTTAACTCCTAAGAAAAGTCTTACGGTGAAGGGGTGGCAACTTTATATACTAAAATGATCATTTAAATAAAACCCATGAAATGCAATCTTATATAAAATTCTACAGGGTTGGCCAAACAAGTTACGATGCTCTACAGTACACAGATACCGCCTCTCAAGATGATAGGCAAGATCAGAACATATTTCAGGAATTAGGTGGTTACACTCCAAGCAATAAATTCTTTAACCCACCAAATCCGACAAACATGACAGAGGCAGCTACTAACGTACAGTAGATTGATGGGGAGATTACCGAACAACTCGAACCGCAGGTTGCTCTAACCCGCCACTATTCCACAAGGGAAAAACGGACCACCCAATATATAACAACCACCTTCCCGCGGGTGGGCAAATGGAGAAGAATGGTGGGACAACCACAAAGCAAAACGGCTGGTGACCTCACCAAGCAAACAAGTAGAATTTATCAAGAGTAAATGAAACAACATATCACCCCCAAAACGCTCTCACGAACCGTCCGCTGCCAGCCGCTTCAACGGACGCAGGAAGGCGCGCCGATCTCCCGTCTTTCCTGGTCCGCACCAACCGACCGACTGCCCGCTGCTCCGTTCGCGGCTGCTGCTCCGTCGCGACTGCACTGCTGGTGCGTCTCCCACTCACTTCCAGACACACGACGGCGGGAATACTGGCTCTGACCCAACCGTGCAGAGGAAACACGCCCACTGGCAAAACTAAATCCCTGCACCAGGAAAGGACCGAGCCAAGCTGCACAAGATGGTAACTGAAGGGGCCCAGAAGCACTCGGAGAACCAGTTACAGCACGGCGTCGCATCTCACACCGGCCAGACTGATGTCGTGGGTTGACTCCTGTTGCTCTCGTGTCGACCGCGAAGCCACTCCCCTCGCTATACGGCGCGGCCCACTGGACTCACGTGGCGACCTCTCCTGCGCCGACGCTCAAGGCGGACAAGTCATCTCGTGTCTCGGTGCGCGACCGACCAACCGATCGATCCAACCGCCAATGACCATTGCATGAGAAACTCGAGCAGACTGGCGGCCTAACGCGCCGACTCAGATGCAGGAACTAAGCCCCGACCGGGCGACCACTCTCTGAGTTCTCTTACTGGCGGAGTGGAAAGACTCTCATTTATCCGGCCTTAAAGATTTATCCGAGCGAAAGACAGACTAGCACTCCGGACGACAGACAGACACTAACTGCGTCACAAATTCGGACGAGAGATAGACTAGCAAGCTGGGGACGAGAGACTGACCCCAGACTGACTCCAGACTGACTCACTGGCGAGCTCATAGCGCCCCTTAAATGCACGTGAACAGGCTACCTTTCCCCTTTCCCTCCAGAGGGAGACACCAAAGCTGCGACTGCCACAGCGGCGCCACCGCCAGAAACGGAGGGCGACTACTTCACACTACGTGCTGCGGCGCGCTCTTCAAAACAGCAATTTTTACCACGGCTCAGGATAACTAAATAAAATTGTATGCGTGCCTTATTAACCCTCTTTTCTGGGGTAATGAATGCAAACAACACATGAAAGCTTCCCTAAGCACAAAGTATCTCATTTAGTTTCAAAAAGCATCACTTGTAAATTGACCCGCTGTACAGTCGTTACTCATTTGGATCTCTTGGTCCCAGTGGCATACCAACTGCCTTTTAGCGGGGTTGGGGGAGGGGGGGCGGTTACCATGGAAATCGCATAGGGAGAAACTGTGACTGTGTGGAGGATGTGGAGAGCTTCCAAGCAAAACTTCTCCAGTGTTCTCGAGACAACCACGGCAGGAAGTGGGCGGCAAGCCTCTCGTTCATGTCATACCAAATGAAGCCAACATATCGAAGTAGTTTTCTATCGAGGTAGGAGAGTTGTATCTCTGCCATAAGACGAGTAAATGGGTTGTGTGTGTCGGTGATAAGCCGTAAATAAAAGTTTCCGCATGCCACGGGAGCTTGGCTGAAAATTGTATGTCTGATTCACTTTAGAAGAAATCTGCCAACAGGAACGAGCCATGACCACTTCGAAACCGCCAAATCTGATTTGCATTTTCTTGTCCTTGTACACAAAATTGAACAAAAATAATTGGCTGGACTGCGCACGTTTCACGTTCGTCACCAGAAGAGCAACGTGTGTTGTAAGTAGGCTGTTTAGGTTTTTATGTTGGTAACGCCACTTAGCGCTCTGTATGAAAATCACTGGCTGTACTGTGTGCAGTCTGTCGCTGGGTGGCATTGTTGGAATAGCCGCTATTGTAGTGTTGGGCAGTTGGATGTGAACAGCGCGTAGTGTTGCGCAGTTGGAGGTGAGCCCCCAGCAGTGGTGGATGTGGGGAGAGAGATGGCGGAGTTTTGAGAGCGGATGATCTGGACGTGAGTCCATCAGAGATAGTAAACTCGTAAGTGTGGATGTCATGAAATGATTATATATATATATATATATATATATATATATATATATATATATATATATATAATGACTTTTGAAGACTATTAAGGTAAATATATTGTTTGTTCTCTATCAAAATCTTTCTTTGCTAATTATACCTATCAGTAGTTAGTGCCTGCAGTAGTTAGAATCTTTTATTTAGCTGAAAGTATTGGCGCTCGCTGTATTGCAGTAGTTCGAGTAACGAAGATTTTTGTGAGGTAAGTGATTCATGAAAGGTATAGGTTATTGTTAGTCAGGGCCATTCTCTTGTAGAGGTTATTGAAAGTCAGATTGCGTTGCGCTAAAAATATTGTGTGTCAGTTTAAGCACAGTCATTTATAATTTTTCTAAGGGGACCTTTCAGTGGTAGCGAAATTATGACCTGAAGTAGGAGGGGTGGGGAAAAGGAGAGATAGCATGGGCGTCTGCAGAAACTTATCAGGGGAGGGGACATTTTTTTATATAAATGAGTTCGTCAGTTTACAGACGTATCATTCCAGGAGAACTAAGCCTTATAGGTAACAAAAAAAAAACTTATTACATCCCAGAGAACTGATAATTATCCAATCAATATTTGTTTTAGGCAGATTAGTCTTACAAACATTATCTCATGACTGTCTTAAAACCATATCTTCCTGTAATATTAACCCACCGTTAGTAACATGAAGAGTACATTATTCAATGGTAACAGTGACGACTTAGCGCACGAATGTTTTACATTGTTATTGACAGCAACATTGCAAAACTTTCTGAATGGTAATTAGTGCAATGTTACGTGTTCACATTCTTATAATCACACAAACATTAAAGACAATAATTTAATAATGGTTATTTAGGTCATTGTGCTTTAAGAGAAAGAAGATGTGAAAATTTGTCTATGGTCACTGTATGCAGGCTTACCGTATTTTACACAGGCTATTGTCACTTTTCTGTGTCTATCTCTAGAGCACAAGTAATGACATCTTGCTGCTGCAATCTTGTTGGCCTGCAGTTTTTGTTGACAGAGTTAGCAGCTATAGGAATTTTCACAATGTCATAACTTTGAACATTACTTTCCTTACACGGTACTTTAACCCATAAAAATCCAGTAGCATCGTTGTTTGTGTTTGTTGACAATGCCTCCGCCGTCCCCTCCCCGTTATCACCATCTTTTGAACTGCAGCTTCGCTCTCACAATTATATTCACATTATATTTCTGAATTACCTCCCTCGCTTGAAAATAAGTCATCTTCATTGCTATCGTCGTCTTCTTCGTCCAAAACACTTCCCAGAAAGTCCTCAAAACCTGTGTTACTCATACTTACAGAGTCCATACCTGAAGAGCTTATGAAATTTGGAAATTTGTGGTAAGGTCTTATGTAACAAACTGCTGAGGTCATAGGTACCTAAGTTCACACACTACTTAATCTAACTTAAACTCGCCTACCCCGCTCGGCAAATATTTATGAAAGCTGGCATGGCTACCAAGGAACATTTCACCTACGTAAATGGTAACAGGGGTAACTGATAACTCCAACGATTACTGCATATCAGTTAGGGGCTAATGGCAACTGACTAACTGCACTCCTGACTAGTGACTAATTTATGCTGCAATGACAATGGAATAGGTAGGCATGACGGAAAAATAAAACTATTGTAGCCAACTTTACACAAGAAACAAACTATTGCTGGAGCGACGCATCACCCCTGTTACAATCACAGGGTTAAAATGATTGTGGGTGTAACATTTTTTATGCTGATGATCTGAACTTATTTATTTATATGATTAAATATTATATGTACCCGCCACATGATCAACAGGTAAATCGACCAGATAATGTGGCTGGTCAGGTTGAAAAGTATTGTACATTTTAAATCTGATATGTACCCGCCACATGATCAATAGGTAAATCGGTCACACAATCTGGCTGCTCAGTTTGAAAAGTATTGTATATTTTATATACACTCGGAAGGTCATAAGCGTGTAACTCATTTCAATATTGGATGAAAACTTCAGGAATTCTGGAAAATTCCCATTTCATGCTTTTCGTGGCACTAAACTTCTAAAGTGCCGTTTCACGAATAGAAGGAGTGCTACCTGACAGCTGTCACTTGGCTCTGAACAAATCGTGGCCTATAAATGAAGAAAAGAAGAGTTCGAGTCGTTTCCTACATATTCATGATCCAGCTGCTGTGAAGTATTGCAGTTCATTCAACTAGATGGATGGCCCCGCTATGAGATGTATGGGTGCGATACCTTTCGGTCCCAGAACTGCTGCAGCACGTCTCGGGCGACAAACTCCGGCTGGTGCGCGCCCGCCGCTGCTTCCACGACGGCCAGGAAGCGAGAGCCGCTGTCCCAGAAGGGGAGCGACCAGTTCCCCACTGTGGCCAGCAGCGGCTGCACGCCGTCTGTCGCATCGGCCCACACCACCACCGACCGCAAAGCCGTCTGTGGGAGTTAGTTAGTAACGTGTTCCATTGATCAATTGCACGGAAAACCGTTATGATGTGGAACGTGTCAAATGCACAAGAAATGCACACAGGAAACAAGTTTTTTTTTTTCATTATAGTGTTATACGTAAATATTTCTATTATCTACCCCATTCCCTTAAATGGCACAAAATGCATATATTATATCTCCAGATTTATTTCAAATGGCTCAAATGGCTCTGAGCACTATGCGACATAACTTCTGAGGTCATCAGTCGCCTAGAACTTAGAACTAATCGAACCTAACTAACCTAAGGACATCACACACATCCATGCCCGAGGCAGGATTCGAACCTGCGACCGTAGAGGTCGCTCGGTTCCAGACAGTAGCGCCTAGAACCGCACGGCCACTCCGGCCGGCCCAGATTTATTTACTCGTATTCAAGAACTCATCTATGGTAAAGAAGGAGTTGTCAGGGAGCTATGATTTCAATTTGTTTTTGAAACTATTACTGCTGTCTGTCAGACATTTTATTTCATCTGGTAATTTATCAAAAAGTTTTATAGCAGCCTATTTTACCTCTTTCTGTGCCAAACATAGGTATTACTGAGTAAATGTACTGTGAAACAGTTGTAAGAATTCCTAACCTTTTAAACAGATGCCTACAAGATGTGCGACTATGAACGTCACACATTATTCTAACTACTTTCTTTTGAGCAGTGAATATCTTTTGCCTAAGTGTTGAGTTGCCCCAGGTCACTTTTTACTTGAATCCCTTTGATTATTTTCTATTGGGATATCTAAAGTCATTTGTGCAAGAGTCCCCAATAGATACGGAGATGTAATTAGTTGTCAGAATTGTAGCTGCCTTTGATGTGGTTAGAAATACACCGGGGGTATTTGTCAGAGTGCGTCAGACTCTTGTTCGCCGATTGCATGCTTGCATTGCATTCAAGGTCGTCTGTTTCAGCACATTTTGTAAGAAAAGGTACAAATGGTATGTTCATTGTGTCTATGACAGTATTTGCAGTTGACTGTAACGAATCTAAATAAAAAAGTACAAAGTGATGTGGCTTTATTCCTATTGTCTCCTTAAGCTGGCTTCTCCGACCCTAGGTTCCTAACTGAGATTGTTCTTAGGAGTATCCTTTATGTCCTGTTCAATTTTTGGCCACTCTTACTGAAAGACACTGTATACTTCCGGCAGTTTGTTTTGATGTGACAGTCTATTTCTGATAACTGTGGCTGTGGGAAAGTCTGCTGTTCCTCTGTCTGTCTGTCTGTCTCTCTCTCTCTCTCTCTCTCTCTCTCTCTCTCTCTCTCTCTCTGTGTGTGTGTGTGTGTGTGTGTGTGTGTGTGTGTGTGTGTGTGTGTGTGTGTGTTTGTGTGTGTGTGTGTGTAGATGGATGGGTGTACAGGACAGGTGTATTTCCTAAGGCCTGTGAGCACGTATTACTACTTTGTTAAAGCTACTTTGCTATGATACTGTGATAGTGTGACGCTGTGATGGGCGATCTTCAGTGGGTATGTTGTTGTGATGGCTAGCGGGATTGTTATTGATCTACTGTATGTTTTATTAGTTTAAATAACGTTTGGCTGCCGATATTTGTTTCGTCATTTATTATGTGTTTGTTTTCTGTGATTGCTTTTTGAATCTGAAATTTCTCTTCTAGTGTCAGTAGACGCTTTTTTGTTGTTGAATATCATTTCTTTAGTATCTACTTCTGTTGTGGTTGCTGGGAGAGGGGGTGGTTTTCTTGACAGAAGTGTTGCAAATATTGAATGGCTGGAGCACACATTCAAGCTGTTCTGTAATTCATATCTTGTTTCAAATGTTCTGCTAGTCGTTCCGGAGTATAGAATGTCTGGAGTGTAATCAAAGTAATGATTCAATACAGAAAGATTTGAAGAACGAAGATGACACTGAAATGTATCGAAAATATGGCGTTTACCAACTCCAGTGTAAGAGCTGTGATGCTGTTATATAAAAATTAAGAAACCCATCACAAGAAATTCGAATGGTTTGCAATGAATTTATCTTTGGTTCATATTAGGTGATACATTGCAGGAGATCTATACCGACATCTGCATCCCGTCCCGAGAATGTGGATTGTACATAGTGCACTAACTTCCCACTGTACACATCACAATACATCGAGAGTTAATTATTTGGAGCTTTCATCAAGGTTCATGAATGGTTCATGATATCGAAACGCGTTTTTGTCAGATGACAGAATTTAAAGACGAGAGTATCTTTTCTGTATTTTTTTATATTTGATACTTTCTCGTCTTCTTCTATACAGAAAAAACTATAGACTTTTTTTCAATGGAATTGTCCATTTTTAAGAGCCATCAATAGCTGTAGAAAAGAACATTTGTTTAGCCCTGCAAGAATATAAGTGAAGAAAATATACATTTATGTGTATTTGTGCTCTGTAAACAAAACAAAAAGAGTGTTTGTTTGATTTTAAGTATCACCTCACTTGAAACAGAAATTTCTCCTTCTCTGTTCTACGATACCCGTTGCGTTTCTGGATCAATCAATTTAAATGAAAAGCTGCATTTACGAACATTGGCCTTAAGCTTTAATCATACAAGTGATGAATTGAAAACAGCTTTGTATTACATATGCCCGGTAAATTTACTCAGTAGGAGTGCAGCATCTACACACAAACTGTTTACAAAACGATACACAGCGTGACTCAGATGCCCCTAACCATGGGTATTATGCAGCTCTTAATGCCTCCAAATACCATGCGAAAGATTTTCATATTCTCTCGCTTGTTACACACAGACTTTTAGTCCTACAGAAAAAAATTAATGGGACGTTCTTGTAGGGAAATTTAATGTAGTTAAATCTTGGGATACGTTTCCGCTAGAGGGCTTAGTTTTCAAATTATTCAAGAAAAACGTATAAAAGTGACCTTCAAATGCGTTCTCCTGAATAACTAGAAAACTGTGGCCTCCAGTAAAAAGGTGTCCGAATGCAAAATTTAAAACACCAGCTAATCTCCTCTGAACAGGTCTCAGAAGGCCCAAGTTATCGACCGACAGCTGTGTCTTCTTTGGCCGACAGGCGTTACTGGATGCGGTAATGGAGGGTTATGTGGGAGCACACGACTTTCCTGGCCATTTTCAGTTTTCGTGACCACAGACGCTTCTTCTCAGTCAGGTAGCTCCTCAATTGACCCCACCAGGATTGAGTGAACCCTACTTGCAAACGGCACTCCGCAGGCCCGGACAGTCATCCATCTAAGTGCCAGCCAAGCCCGACAGCACTTCGGTGATGTGATGGCAACCGCTGTTACCACTGTGGTGAGAACGTCGGCAATACAAAATTTAGCTACATTAAATTCCCGACAAAAATATCCTGTTCATTTTTTCTGTAGTACTAATACACTGCTGGTCATTAAAATAGCTACACCAAGAAGAAATGCAGATGATAAACGGGTATTCATTGAGCAAATATATTATACTAGAACTGACATGTGATTACATTTTCACGCAATTTGGGTGCATAGATCCTGAGAAATCAGTACCCACAACAACCACCTCTGGCCGCAATAACGGCCTTGATACGCCTGGGCATTGAGTCAGAGCTTGGATGGCGTTTACAGGTACAGCTGCCCATGCAGCTTCAACACGATACCACACTTCATCCAGAGTAGTGAGTGGGGTATTGTGACGAGTCACTTGCTCGGCCACCATTGACCAGACGTTTTCGATTGGTGAGAGATCTGGAGAATGTGCTGGGCAGGGTAGCAGTCAAACATTTTCTGTATCCAGAAAGGCCCGTACAGGACCTGCAACATGCGGTCATGCATTATCTTGATGAAATGTAGGGCATCGCAGGGAAGGAATGAAGGGTAGAACCACGGGTCGTAACACACTGGATTGTAACGTCCACTGTTCAAAGTGCCATCAATGCGAACAAGAGGTGACCGAGACGTGTAACCAATGGCACCCTATACCATCACGCCGGGTGATACGCCAGTATGGCGATGACGAATACACGCTTCCAATGTGCGCTCACCGCGATGTCGCCAAACACGGATGCGACCATCATGATGCTGTAAACAGAACCTGGATTCATCCAAAAAAATGACTTTTTGCCATTCGTGCACCCAAGTTCGTCGTTGAGTACACCATCGCAGGCTCTCCTGTCTGTAATGCAGCGTTAAGGGTAACCGCAGCCATGGTCTCCGAGCTGATAGTCCATGCCGCTGCAAACGTCGTCGAACTGTTCGTGCAGATGGTTGTTGTCTTGCAAACGTCCTCATCTGTTGACTCAGGGATCGAGACGTGGCTGCACGATCCGTTACAGCCATGGGGATAAGATGCCTGTCATTTCGACTGCTAGTGATCTAGTGATACGAGGCCGTTGGATCCAACACTGCGTTCCGTATTACCCTCCTGAAACCACCGATTCCATATTCTGCTAACAGTCATTGTATCTCGACCAACGCGAGCAGCAATGTCGCAGATACGATAAACCGCAATCGCGATCGGCTACAATGCGACCTTTATCAAAGTCGGAAACGTGATGGTACGCATTTCTCCTCCTTAGAGGAGGCATCACAACAACGTTTCACCAGGCAACGCCGGTCAACTGCTGTTTGTGTATGAGAAATCGGTTGGAAACTTTCCTCATGTCAGCACGTTGTAGGTGTCGCCACCGGCGCCAGCCTTGTGTGAAAGCTCTGAAAAGCTATTGTTGCTGTTGTGGTCTTCAGTCCTGAGACTGGTTTGATGCAGCTCTCCACGCTACTCTATCCTGTGCAAGCCTTTTCATCCCCCAGTACCTACTGCAACCTACATCCTTCTGAATCTGCTTGGTGTATTCATCTCTTGGTCTCCCTCTACGATTTTTCACGCTGCCCTCCAATGCTAAATTTGTTATCCCTTGATGCCTCAGAACATGCCCTAGCAACCGGTCCCTTCTTCTTGTCAAGTTCTGCCACAAACTCCTCTTCTCCCCAATTCTATTCAATATCTCCTCATTAGTTATGTGATCTACCCATCTAATCTTCAGCATTCTTCTGTAGCACCATAATTCTAAAGCTTCTATTCTCTTCTTGTCCAAACTATTTATCGTCCATGTTTCACTTCCATACATGGCTACACTCCATACAAATACTTTCAGAAACGACTTCCTGACACTTAAATCTATACTCGATGTTAACAAATTTCTCTTCTTGAGAAACGCTTCCCTTGTCATTGCCAGTCTACATTTTATATCCTCTCTACTTCGACCATCATCAGTTATTTTACTCCCCAAATAGCAGAACTCCTTTACTACTTTAAGTGTCTCATTTCCTAATCTAATCCCCTCAACATCACCCGATTTAATTTGACTACATTCCATTATCCTCGTTTTGCTTTTGTTGATGTTCATCTTATATCCTCCTTTCAAGACACTGTCCATGCCGTTCAACTGCTCTTCCAAGTCCTTTGCTGTCTCTGACAGAATTACAATGTCATCGGCGAACCTCAAAGTTTTTACTTCTTCTCCATGAATTTTAATACCTACTCCGAATTTTTCTTTTGTTTCCTTTACTGCTTGCTCAATATACAGATTGAATAACATCGGGGAGAGGCTACAGCCCTGTCTCACTCCCTTCCCAACCACTGCTTCCCTTTCATGCCCCTCGACTCTTATAACTGCCATCTGGTTTCTGTACAAATTGTAAATAGCCTTTCGCTCCTTGTATTTTACCCCTGCCACCTTCAGTTTTTGAAAGAGAGTATTCCAGTTAACGTTGTCAAAAGCTTTCTCTAAGTCTACAAATGCTAGAAACGTAGGTTTGCCTTTTCTTAATCTTTCTTCTAAGAAAAGTCTTAAGGTTAGTATTGCCTCACGTGTTCCAACATTTCCACGGAATCCAAACTGATCTTCCCCGAGGTCCGCTTCTAGCAGTTTTTCCATTCGTCTGTAAAGAATTCGCGTTAGTATTTTGCAGCTGTGACTTATTAAACTGATAGTTCGGTAATTTTCACATCTGTCAACACCTGCTTTCTTTGGGATTGTAATTATTATATTCTTCTTGAAGTCTGTGGGTATTTCGCCTGTCTCATACGTCTTGCTCACCAGATGGTAGAGTTTTGTCATGACTGGCTCTCCCAAGGCCATCAGTAGTTCTAATGGAATGTTGTCTACTCCCGGGGCCTTGTTTCGACTCAGGTCTTTCAGTGCTCTGTCAAACTCTTCACGCAGTATCTTATCTCCCATTTCATCTTCATCTACATCCTCTTCCATTTCCATAATATTGTCCTCAAGTACATCGCCCTTGTATAAACCCTCTATATACTCCTTCCACCTTTCTGTCTTCCCTTCTTTGCTTAGAACTGGGTTGCCATCTGAGCTCTTGATATTCATACAAGTGGTTCTCTTCTCTCCAAAGGTCTCTTTAATTTTCCTGTAGGCAGTATCTATCTTACCCCTAGTGAGACAAGCCTCTACATCCTTACATTTGTCCTCTAGCCATCCCTGCTTAGCCATTTTGCACTTCCTGTCGATCTTTTTTTGAGACGTTTGTATTCCGTTTTGCCTGCTTCATTTACTGCATTTTTATATTTTCTCCTTTCACCAATTAAATTCAATATTTCTTCTGTTACCCAAGGATTTCTATTAGCCCTCGTCTTTTTACCTACTTGATCCTCTGCTGTCTTCACTACTTCATCCCTCAGAGCTACCCATTCCTCTTCTACTGTATTACTTTCCCCCATTCCTGTCAATTGTTCCCTTATGCTCTCCCTGAAACTCTCTACAACCTCTGGTTCTTTCAGTTTATCCAGGTCCCATCTCCTTAAATTCCCACCTTTTTGCAGTTTCTTCAGTTTCAATCTGCAGTTCATAACCAATAGATCGCGGTCAGAATCCACATCTGCCCCTGGAAATGTCTTACAATTTAAAACCTGGTTCCTAAATCTCTGTCTTACCATTATATAATCTATCTGATACCTTTTGTATCTCCAGGATTATTCCAGGTATACAACCTTCTTTTATGATTCTTGAACCAAGTGTTAGCTATGATTAAGTTATGCTCTGTGCAAAATTCTACAAGGCGGCTTCCTCTTTCATTTCTTCCCCCCAATCCATATTCACCTACTATGTTTCCTTCTCTCCCTTTTCCTACTGACGAATTCCAGTCACCCATGACTATTAAATTTTCGTCTCCCTTCACTACCTGAATAATTTCTCTTATCTCGTCATACATTTCATCTATTTCTTCATCATCTGCAGAGCTAGTTGGCATATAAACTTGTACTACTGTAGTAGGCATGGGCTTTGTGTCTATCTTGGCCACAATAATGCGTTCACTATGCTGTTTGTAGTAGCTAACCCGCACTCCTATTTTTTTATTCATTATTAAACCTACTACTGCATTACCCCTATTTGATTTTGTATTTATAACCCTGTAATCACCTGACCAAAAGTCTTGTTCCTCCTGCCAGCGAACTTCACTAATTCCCACTATATCTAACTTTAAGCTATCCATTTCCCTTTTTAAATTTTCTAACCTACCTGCCCGATTAAGGGATCTGACATTCCACGCTCCGATCCGTAGAATGCCGGTTTTCTTTCTCCTGATAACGACGTCATCTTGAGTAGTTCCCGCCCGGAGATCCGAATGGGGGACTATTTTACCTCCGGAATATTTTACCCAAGAGGACGCCATCATCATTTAATCATACAGTAAAGCTGCATGTCCTCGGGAAAAATTACGGCTGTAGTTTCCCCTTGCTTTCAGCCGTTCGCAGTACCAGCACAGCTAGGCCGTTTTGATTAATGTCACAAGGCCAGATCAGTCAATCATCCAGACTGTTGCCCCTGCAACTACTGAAAAGGCTGCTGCCCCTCTTCAGGAACCACATGTTTGTCTGGCCTCTCAACAGATACCCCTCCGTTGTGGTTGCACCTACGGTACGGCCATCTGTATCGCTGAGGCACGCAAGCCTCCCCACCAACGGCAAGGTCCATGGTTCATGGGGGAAAGCTGAAAAGCTAATCATGCAAATTACAGCATCTTCTTCCTGTCAGTTATATTTCGCGTCTGTAGGACGTCATCTAAGTGATGTAGGAATTTTAATGGCCAGTAGTGTAGTTTGTGTGTAGCGAGTGAGAGAGTATGAAAATCTCACACGTGTTTTTCGAAGGTAGGGGCAGCTTAATCCCCCTGTGCAGTAGATGGCTACCATCTCGAATAGTTCGCTGACTCACTTCATCGCTGTGTATCTGACTTGAACGTTAGAGCGACTCCATTTTTGCTGGTATTTGTAACTTTAAGTACAAATGGCTCTGAGCACTATGGGACTCAACTGCTGTGGTCATTAGTCCCCTAGAACTTAGAACTAGTTAAACCTAACTAACCTAAGGACATCACAAACATCCATGCCCGAGGCAGGATTCGAACCTGCGACCGTAGCGGTCTTGCGGTTCCAGACTGCAGCGCCTTTAACCGCACGGCCACTTCGACCGGCTAACTTTAAGTACAGTGAGCCACAAAGACGCATTTGCGCCGCTGCTGGCGACAGCCCACCTCGGCGGTGAGGCAGCAGGAGGTGCAGACTGGCCCTCGGCAGGCCTGGACGGCCCACCTGCCCGAGGCGTGCAGCCGGCGCGAGCTGTTCTGCAGGGCAGAGTCGCCGGGTCCGCACGAGACGAGCACCAGCTGGCCGGCCGGCAAGTGGCGCTCAGCAGCGGACAGCAGGCAGAGCTCCCGGCCTGAGACGGATGTAGGCGACAGGTGGTGCAGAGGCAGCTGAGACGAGGGCTCGGAACTGATAACGGCCACGGCCATCAGCAGCATTAGCATCTTCAAGGGGGCCAACACTCGACCCGTTAGTCAGTCTCTTCTCCTGTAAAACAGACCTTTAGTTATCTAACAACTTTTCCAAACGTACCGGTACGTGTCTCCATCTAAGCAGAAACTTGACACTAAAACATAGAAAACTGTGTGGCGCTTGTAGCTTCGAGATAATATCAATAATGAGCGTATGGCATTGGTGGCCGGGAGACCCCTCGCGGGGCGGTGCGGCCGCTCCTCAACAAGTTCTTCAACGCCACTACGGCGACTTGTGAGTGAATGAGGATGAAATGATGATGAAAGGCACACAACAACCAGTCATCTTGAGCAGAGAAAATCCCTGACTCCGCCGGGAATCGAACCCGGGACCGCGTGCGCGGGAAGCGAGAGCGCTACCGCAAGACCACGAGCAGCGGACACCTTCGAGATGAAAGGTCCTCGTTCCAAAAACTGACCATTCTTGTGAGGGTCGTTTCATATAAAACTGACAGGCTGCCCAAACTGGAAAGGAACAAAAGTGAAAATTACGTCTGTTTGTGACAATATCTCGAGGAAGAACTGGGTCAACACTCGACCCGTTAGGTAGTTTCTTCTCCTGTAAAACAGACCCTTAGTATTCTAAAAACTTCTCCAAACGTATGTGTGTCCACTTAAGCAGAAACTTGACACTAAAATACAGGAAACTGTGTGGCGCTTGTAGCTTCCAGATGAAAGGTCCTCGTTCCAAAAACTGACCATTCCTGTGAGGGTCGCTTCATATAAAACGGACAGGCTCCCCAAACTGGAGAGGAACAAAAGTGAAAATTACATATGTCTGTGATGATGTCTCGAGGAAGAAGTAAATTTTTTTCGTTGTTCCCTTTTTTACGTACAGGAAGCTTGATATCGAATTAGCATGGTTTTCCAATATTTGTGGCCGCTTAAGATAACAGACGGTGCACAGTAAGGCATCTATACTCCGCAAGCCACCTGACGGTGTGTGGCTGAGGGTACCTTGAGTCCCTCTATCGGTTCTCCCTTCTATTGCAGTCTCGTATTGTTCGTGGAAAGTAAGATTGTCGGTATGCCTCTGTGTGGGCTCCAATCTCTCTCATTTTATCCTCATGGTCTCTACGCGAGATATACGTAGGAGGGAGCAATATACTGCTTGACTCTTTGAAGGTTTGTACCGAGCTCCTGAGCGTCTCTCTTGCAGAGCCTTCCACTGGAGTTTATCTATCATCCCCGTAACGCTTTCGCGATTACTGAAGCGTGCTGCTCTTCGTTGGATCTTCTCTATCTCTTCTATCAACTCTAACTGTTACGGATCCCACACCGCTGAGCAGTATTCGAGCAGTGGCCGAACAAGTGTACTGTAATCTACTTCCTTTGTTTTCTGACTGCATTTCCTTAGGATTCTTCCAATGAATCTCAGTCTGGCATCTGCTTTACCGACGATTAATTTCATATGGTCATTCCAGTTTAGATCACTTCTAATGCCTACTCCCAGATAATTTATGGAATTAACTGCTTCCAGTTGCTGACCTGCTATATCGTAGCTAAATGCTAAAGGATCTTTCTTTCTATGTATTCGCAGCACATGACGCTTGTCTACATTGTGATTCAATTGCCATTCCCTGCACCATGCGTCAATTCGCAGCAGATCCTCCAGCATTTCAGAACAATTTTCCATTATTACAACATCTCGATATACTACAGCATCATCCGCAAAAAGCCTCAGTGATCTTCCGATGTTATCCACAAGGTCATTTATGTATATTGTGAATAGCACTCCCCTGCGGCACACCTGAAATCACTCTTACTTCGGAAGACTTCTCTCCATTGAGAATGACATGCTGCGTTCTGTTATCTAGGAACTCTTCAATCCAATCACACAATTGGTCTGATAGTCCATATGCTCTTACTTTGTTCATTGAACGACTGTGGGGAACTGTATCAAACTCCTTGCGGAAGTCAAGAAACACGACATCTACCTGGGAACCCGTGTCTATGGCCCTCTGAGTCTCTTGGACGAATAGCACGAGCTGGGTTTCACACGATCGTCTTTTTCGAAACCCATGCTGATTCCTACAAAGTAGATTTCTAGTCTCCAGGAAAGTCATTACACTTGAACATAATACGTGTTCCAAAATTCTAAAACTGATCGACGTTAGAGATATAGGTCTATAGTTCTGCACATCTGTTCGACGTCCCTTCTTGAAAACGGAAATGACCTGTGCCCTTTTCTAGTCTTTTGGAACGCTACGCTCTTCTAGAGACCTACGGTACACCGCTGCAAGAAGGGGGGCAAGTTCCTTCGCGTACTCTGTATAAAATCTTACACCCATTTTTAATCCGAGCACTCGGCTCTTGTACATATTGTATATTACCTGTCACCCCTATTGCTTGCACCTTTTTTTCAAAAAATTTCGAACATACTGCACCATTTCACATTTCCAGGTCGTCAAATCCCATGAACGTTTCTTGATGTTTTCTTAGGTTTGCTTCCATTATCAATCGCAACGTCAGAATTGCCTCTCTCGTGCCTTTACCTTTTCTAAAGTCAAATTGTCGTCAGACTCATACATTCTACACACCAACATGAATAGTCGTTTTGTTGCCACTTCCCCCAATGATTTTAGAAACTCTGAGGGAAAGTTATCTATCTCTTCTGCTTAATTCGATCTGAGGTCTGCCAAAGCTCTTTTAAATTCTGATTCTAATACTGGATTCCGTACCTCTTCTAAATCGACTCCTGTTTCCTCTTCTATCATATCATACAAATCTTCCCTTTCATAGAGGCTTTCAATACATTCTTTCCACCTATCCGCTCTCTCCTCTGCGTACCTACTACAAAACGACAAAGTGCAGAAAGTCACATGCAGGGTCGACTACAATCAACCCAGTGTGACCCATGAGCTGAACATCACAGAGGAGGTAAGTTCTGATAGTTTCACATAGTTTAATGTTCTGTGCATTGTACGAAAATTGGGGGAGAGAGGACTATGTAGAACAGCTGAAGCATTAACACCGCCATCTTAAATTTTCTTTTTTGTTGATCCAGTCTCTAAACTTTCTGGATCGGTCGGGTACGATTGCGTAAATCAGAAATATGAACCACTAAACACAAGATGCGACGTGAACTCTTACATCCACAAATGCCTTGTCTGTATGGCGAAGAACAGACAATTGCTATTTTTTAAAGTGTACTACTGATGCAAATAGACAATATCAAATGACAACTGGCGTTCAGTTAGAGGCAGGGAAGTTCCCAGTTCGACTACATGGAACAACATGCAAGCTGACGACGATGTTTCGTTGTGCGCTCCTCCCCAAAATCGTTTTACCCAGGATCTCTGAAGTATTACCATTTTAGGCGAATGTTCTTCGTTTCAATGGTGCCTACAAAATAGTAACCCTCCCACGTCGTCCAAATGATATAATCCCTGAGGAACAGCCGACACAGAACGTCCTTTCAGCCCGTGAACAGTTGATACTGCGTTGTGTCGAGGATAGTCACTTACCTCGCTGACATCAATCACAAAAACAATTTTATCCCAAAAATCAACCAAACTCCCAACGTACTTTACAATTCGGTTTCCGATCTGATACTACTGTTGATGTTCTAGGGCACCAGTCCACGGCGTCTGGGGAACTCTGTAGTTTTCTCCTTCAGTGATGTTTTATACTATTTGCTGTAATGTGCAGGTATGAGTTATATACATTTACTGACGCCGTCCGGTACATAGCTATAGCTCAAAGCGCTGCTTTGGTCACTCTCATAAGAACTGTTTACCATTACTCTGTTGCGTTTGTTTTCTTACTGTTCTAAGTGAGTTTTACCGTGTTTTGTCTCATAATAATACCTCAGACTGTATTCTGTTACTATTTGAACTCACTCCTGACTTTCGATCCACTTACTTCGTAATTGGTAATCATAAAGAACGTGAATAAACATGATAATTTCAGTCAGCAGTGTCGCGTGCAGTTCGTCCGTGACGAAGGAGCTGAACCGAAATAAAGAGCTCTCAGTTCTTTTATTACAGAAGCCTGATGAAATATTGGTCAGATAATAGCTTTTTGTATACTGGAGATTCGTTCACCGACTTATTAAGTCTGCAAATTTACTTCGCAGAGAAAGTGGGAAAGAAAGCTAGAGAGAGCGAAGGGAAAGAGAGAGACAGAGAGAAATTGCTAGGGGGGAAGGGAAGGGAGGGGAGCCGAATTTTAATTTCTGTCGAAGAATAATGGAACATAATTCAGTTCAGTTAAATGAATATCTTGTGTTTCATTATAAAGATTCATTTCCCGCCGTTTTAATAGACCGTTAAGAGCGCTTCCTAAGAAATGAACAAACACAGATCAACAAAGCGCATTTCTCTTCATTAAGAAGCATCTGGCATCTTTCTACTCATTTGTGAGTCCGAGGAGAAAACTGGGAATAGTATCGTGCATCAAGTTATTTCAAAGTAGTAGCGCAAGTGGAAACGCTTTCAGACATTGCGAGCGAAAACGTAAGATGCAGACCTGAAGATATCAGTGAATCGCAAATTATTACTATCATTCGTTACCTGCAAACAAAACGTTGATTTTAATTCATTTCGTTCTCAGGCTTGCAGCAACTCTGTAACATCTAGAAAATATTGCTCCTATTCATCTCCTCAAAGCTTGTCGAAGGACGAAAGAAACCAGATAGGATACATTAGCATGAAGAAGTGATGAATGGTGTTTTTTGTTTTGTTTTGTTTTTCTTTTACAAACAGATGTTTGTCGTTTCGATATCACAGTATTGCACCTAGAATTGTTTTAAAGTAAGGAGAAGCTTCCCCCAGGTTTGAAATCTAAGTCCTGGACGATTTTGTAGCCTTCTGTTGGAAAGTTTGGCCCGTGAGAGGATTTTCCAGAGTGAACACCTTCTTTGAGCATGATTTAAAATTTCCAGCTTTACTCTGCTGGGGCAGACGTGCTTACAAGGGGACTGTACAAACTTCCTCTCACTAATTTGATTCATATTGAAAGGGTGTGTAGGGTGCAACTAGTACTTCAGTATGTCTAAACGGGAAGACACAATTCTGAACCGTTTCTCAGAAAATCGAATCTGAATATTACAGACGTACCAATGCTGCATGCTTTGTTGGGCCGCAAGTGTTCACGGAGGCTGCAGCCGGGAGACGCAGTCTACCTTCAGCAGTGGTGAGGTCAGCACGCATTGTTTGCATCTCGCCCGTTGTGCTGCTTACGGGCGAGCGCACGTTTGTTTACTTTGTCTCTGCATCCAAATTCATTGACCGTCAAGGCGTTTCCATATCGCTAAGCCACAATTGAATTAACATTTCCTTTGGATCACGAACAACCAAAAACGTATGAAGTAGAGTGGTTTACATGGGACGAAATGCGTCTCCCGCCCAAGATGTGCTCGGAATTAATTTTTTGACGCTTATTACCACCATGTACATAAAACTGATAACTGAAGAGCTGTGAGGGCGGCCGGAGTGGCCGAGCGGTTCTAGGCGCTACAGTCTGGAATCGCGCGACCGCTACGGTCGCAGGTTCGAATCCAGTCTCGGGCACAGATGTGTGTGAAGTCCTTAGGTTAGTTAGGTTTAAGTAGTTCTAAATGTAGGGGACTGATGTCCTCAGATGTTAAGTCTCATAGCGCTCAGAGCCATTTTTTGAAGAGCTGTGCGGCTCCATGATGCCGATCTCAATTTCTGATACTCTGACGGCCATGTAAGAGCCATGGTGGTTGAGCATACTGGTTTTTGCCTGCGGACACTGAAGATTCTCGACCTCCCCCGTCGGACATTGTGGCGGCCCTCATTAAAACTTATGGCAACGTCGTCAGTCATGTTTGTGAAACGTAAAAGACGTTCAAAACATACTGTGTTCTCAATGGTGTCCATCAGATAAAAACTGAAGAGAGGAAACATGTACCTTCTTACTTCGTCATTGCTGGGTGCAGGGCTGTCGTCATGTATAACGATCAGCAGCGCTTTTGTTCAGATTGTGGTCAGGAACACTATGTCCATTCTGAATGTCTCTCATCAGAGAATTCGCTCTCCCTCCGGTGCCCACTTTGTTACCCCTATCTTATGCATCTGTAATGGGGCTGCCAGCAGCAACCACTATAAATCAATTGGCACCAGCGACGTCTCCTCTTGACAACACGATGGATATTTTGCATGCATCTCCTACACTGCTGCCAGAGGCAACACCAACAGCCGTTGACAGTCAGCATCTGCAAGACAACCGCCGGCCGCGGTGGTCTAGCGGTTCTGGCGCTGCAGTCCGGAACCGCGGGACTGCTACGGTCACAGGTTCGAATCCTGCCTCGGGCATGGGTGTGTGTGATGTCCTTAGGTTAGTTAGGTTTAAGTAGTTCTAAGTTCTAGGGGACTTATGTCCTAAGATGTTGAGTCCCATAGTGCTCAGAGCCATTTGAACCATTTGCAAGACAACTGTTCGAACCCCATGTTGGTTCATCATGGAGTTGTTCCCATCTCTGCTTATCTGCCATCTGGCCATATGTCGGACGGCAGGCGTCTGCCATCCGACACAGAACAACATGTTAGGAAGCAATAGTTGCTGAGGAAACAGCGCTGTACCCCTTTTGATGACAGCCCCCATCATCTGTGTACACAGGATGATGACCCTCCTACTGATGAGGTGCTATCCTCTGATGCTCTGGAACCAGACGATACAATGTCTGTACCCACCCCTATTTCCAGGCAGCGTTCACCTATGGACACTGACCTTTCCCCATCTGTAACTGATGAGGTTGCCTGCCTTTCTGTGTCTGACACATTTTTGATAATGTTCCACTGAGCTGGCCCAGTGGGGCATCTTTTTTCCTGGGCGGTCGACTTCGATGCTGAGGATGGCGTTCTGGAGGTGTACAAAGTAATGCACACCCCTTGGTGGGGTAAGCTTCCCCATGTCACCATGATGTGTTCTTTCATGGGAGCCTAAGGGGTTCTCCCTGTGCTCCCTTCATGGTTGTATCTCCTGCTCTCTTGACGATGGCAGCTTTTCAAACTCATCACATAGCCTGGTAAATGTCAACAACATTCGCACGTGCCATAAACAAGCATTACTCCACAAAATCCTGTATGCTGCGGACTTTGATGTTGCCCTCATTTAGGAGGTGAAACTTGCAACATTTTGCGCCCATGGCGTTATGGCGCACATCTCCCATGCTTCCCCTATTGGCAGTGTGGTGGTGGTCCTCATTCATGATGGTATCCTCACTGATGCAGTTGCCGGTCTCCCAGATGGCTTAGGTATGGTTTTCACGTCTGGTGGCGTCAGCAGCATCACCATCTATGTGTCATCCGGTTCAGCTCGTCGCTGTCAACATTCCACTTTCCTCCCCAAGACGGTCACACATCTCTACCTGCGACGGCAGGATGCCTTAATCATGGGAGGCGACTTCAGCCATGTATCCAAAGACCAACTGCCGTATCACTCTCTGCGCGTGGTGCCGGCGGCGATTGTCCAGCACCTCAACCTTGTGAACTCTTGGGAGCATGTTCATGGTTATCGCCCAGGGTTTATGCATTTCACTAGCCATTCTTCCAGTCGTATCGATCGTGTTTATATCTCCCACTATATTGTCAGTGGATTGCAGGCTGCTCAATTCTGACCCCAGGCGTTCTCTGAGGACGACGCCAAATTGTGCAGCGCAGCTGGGTACTATGGAAATCTGTGTACTGGGAGATCATCGAGACCACGTGGACAAATTGTCGTCGGCGTCGTGGTGCATATCGGTCTGCCCTGTCACGGTGGGTCCTCTCACAAATTCCATCGTCTGCAGGGCTCACATTGGTTGTGGATGGGAGGTCATGGCGTGGCAGCGACGAACCCAGAATTTCTATTTCACCATTCTCTGTGAATGTGCTACGATACCATATTCGCCAGAGCGATGGTGAATAGTGTTACGGTACTGTCCTCTCTCGACTTCGAAGCAGCTATGGTCAGGAAGTGCGTATATCACAGTTTAGTCCAGGACTGTTCGTCTATGTACCACGTGATAGCAGGATGCAGCCACCATCGGATGACTTTCATTAATGTTCTTACAACGTATGCTGGGTGGCGCTTCGCTTAGCTACTCAAAGCGATATAGGATTTGCCTTCCATGCATATTACGATTTGCTGTACTCTGCACATCACCACCCTGCCAACATTATGGCCCTATCCCGACTCTCCTTTGGCTCGGTTCCTGGGGATACAACGATGAATCTTCTTGCTGACCGCATGGAGGACGAAGTCCATGATGGCATCCAGGTGGGTTCTACAAACTAGTCCCCTGGCCATGAGGGCCTCCACTACAGATTTACTGGACACTTTGTCTTCTGCTGGCGCCAGTGTGGAGAACTCAGACCACATCCTCGACGGTCTCCTCATTCCAATCCAGAAACCTCAGGGTACCTCACGAATATGTGATTATCGTCCCTTGACGTTGCTCGACAGAGGCAAGCTTAAATGGATGGCCCAGTATGTTTTCCCCTGATCAAACCTCGTCGAGAGGTGCCAGTAAAATCCTCACTGCCTGTGTCGCAGTCGAGACATAATCGCTCTTGCTCACGCTCATCTTGTGCCTAGACTTTTAACAACTCTTGACATCAGCCGGGCGTTTGGTCGGGTCGATCACGACTACCTGGAAAGGGCGCTCAGCAAAACGGGATACCCCAGTACTACCATCTACTTCAAAATGCATCTCCTTCGTGGAGCGACGTCCCATGTACCCTGCAGTATCCTTCTCGCTGCTCCCATATTTATCCCTCATTCAGCGCGTCAAGGCTGCTCTTCTCTGCATTTTTGTATGCTTTCGCCATGGAGCAGTTGCTGTCCCAGATATTTCTCGATGCCCGTGATATTCAACTGCACTGGTTATGGGGACGATCTCGTCATCTTTCTCTGGAGCGGTGCCGAGGTCAAAGAGCCACTGGCATGTGTTACCACCTACGACGAAGTTTCTGGTATCTGCCTCAACGTCCGCAAATCAAGCGCCATGGTTATAGGTGTAGGGCTTCCTGAGAACAGTGCTGCCCCATTGCGTGTAGCTGCTACTGTCTGATGTTTAGGACTTGATTTCGCAAGTGATCTGCATTGTACGACTGCCCTCAACTGCCGGCGCCTATTGTCCCAGTAACGAGCTGGGCTCATAGATCATCGTTTATGAGCCCTCGATCTTCTGGAATGGACAAAATATATTAATGGATGTTTGGCGACACACATCTCCCACGTGGCACATACACTCCACATTCCGTCAGCCGTGGCCCGCCGCATGCTAGCGGCACTGGGTTCGTATGTTTTCCGCGGTTTGCTAATCAAGATACAGTACGAGACCCTCCCACGGTGCAAGGGTGGTTTAGGCCTGCATCATGTCCGTTACAGAGAGATAGCCCCTTTTTTCAGCTCTCAGATGGTGCTGTGGCGCCGTTGTCCTACGTGCTCTACCAGCCTGTTGCTGGAGACCCTTCTAAAACGCTCTCTCTCAGCCCCTAACCAGCCGCCCTTCTTTTACTTCCGCCGTTTTCCTTCGAAATGAGCTAAGTCCGTACTGCAGTATTGCCAGTGCACTTGATGTCCGCGAAGGTGACCTATGGCTTTCTTCAGCAGAACAGGTCACCAAATGTGGTTGAGGGGAAGCAGCGTCATGTCGAAACGCATGCCGTCCGGCGATCGATGTGCGCTCCTTACCTTTCCGCTGAAGTCCAATCTGCGTTGTAGCTTACAGTAAATGTGAAGCAAATAGGTCAGGCACGCCTTCACGGGATTCACCTTGCAAACACCGCGTTGTTATTCGCCTGTGATGTCACCTATTGCCCGGATCGGCGATGGGAGTCTGGATCTAGGCGCTACAGATGCTGGCCTTAATTACGCGTACGACACCTCATCAGATACTTCCTCACCCGCTCCTCTTCTGGTCTCAGGATGCTTCCCACAAAAGAAGACGAACTCCGTGAAGTGGATAAGTGGAGCCGGCCGTGGTGGCCAAGCGGATAAAGGCGCTACAGTCTAGAACCGCGCGGCCGCTACGGTCGCAGGTTCGAATCCTGCCTCGGGCATGGATGTGTGTGATGTCCTTAGGTTAGTTAGGTTTAAGTAGTTCTAAGTTCTAGGGGACTGATGACCTTAGAAGTTAGGTCCCATAGTACTCAGAGCCATTTGAACCATTTGATAAGTGGATCTGTCAACATGCAGTCCACCATTTCTGAATTTGTCTCGTTCGTCTATCATTTCTTTATTGACTCCTGCTTGTTTTAGGTCTTCTTCTATTTCGTGAAACCAGTTTTTTTTTATTGAGCTGTTGGCTACATCAAAAATCCTGTTTGTGAGTCTGTGAGACTGGTATTGTTCATTCTGTTCCCAAAGAATGTTAACCGACGTATTCTGATTATGTCTGTCAGTCTGTTTGTATGATCGTACATTTCTTTGGTTGGCCTCTTCAACCATACACCATCTCTATGTACTGCTCCAAAAATTTTTCGAAGGATTTTACGTTCTATATTTTCTGTCTCTGTGATGCCTGGTGTCCCGATTGTGGTCGTTTCTGACGCGTAGAGGTCTTCTGGAAGTACAACTGTATCAATGAATTATTAAATATTGATACTTTACACTGTCATAAATCTGTTGTTGAAATTGCTTGAGGAAAAAACAGCAGCGAGATTAGATCCAGAGACCTCGAGCTTATTAATCAATGCGATTGTGTCTTTAGTTACTGACTCCGTGAACACTAGTAGCTATATAAAGCATACAAAATTAGCACGCCTACAATTCTGAAACTTGATGGTCTCAAAAACGGTTGAAAGTTGCGTCTTTCTATTTACATATGTTAAAGTTCTACTCGTTACGTATACTCATTTGTCAGTATGGATGAAATCGGTAGTGATGAATTCATACATTCCCCTTGTCGGCTGCGCGCTGTACTGCCATATCGGTGAGGCCAACGAATGGATGAAAACCCACACAAGATCATATTGGGGACGTACAGGTGGTAGACAAAAACATGGAAACACATTCAAATCTGTAATACGGTGTAGAAAATCCGTTGACATTCACCACAGCTTCCATTCGTCTCGGAATGGATAAATACAGATCCCTTATGACTATCAAGAGAATTCTCGCAAAATTGTGGCAAGTTAGGTAACCGATGTGGATAGCGACCATGCACCATTTTCTTCTAAGACGATCGCAAAGGCGCAATAATACTGACATCTCGTGACCGTGGCGGCCAGGGAATATGCGAAAATTCGTCCTCGTGCTCACAACAGTCGTTACGATGCGAGCTGTGTGAACAGGAATCCTGCCGTCGTGGAGAACAGCATCACCACTGGGGAACAAATATTGCACCATGGGGTGGACCCGATCAGCCAAAATGGTCACATAACCCTTAGTACTTGAAGTAGTAGATGAGTTTTGCTGTTTGGGGAGCAAAATAAATGATGATGGTCGCAGTAGAAAGGATACAAAATGTAGGCTGGCCAAAGAAAGGAAAGCGTTTCTAAAGAAGAGAAATTTGTTAACATTGAGTATAGATTTGTCAGGAAGTCTTTTCTGAAAGTATTTGTAAGGAGTGTAGCCATGTATGGAAGTGAAACATGGAATATAAGTAGTTTAGACAAGAAGAGAATAGAGGCTTTCGAAATGTGATGCTACAGAAGAATGCTGAAGATCAGATGGATAGATCACGTAACTAATGAGGAGGTACTGAAAGAATGCTGAAGATCAGATGGATAGATCACGTAACTAATGAGGAGGTACTGAATAGAATACAGGAGTCTGTGGCATATTTTGATTAGAAGAAGGGATCTGTTGGTAGTACATGTTCTGAGGCATCAAGAGATCACCAGTTTAGTACTGGAGGGAAGCGTGGAGGGTAAAATTCGTAGAGCGAAACCAAGAGATGAATGCATTAAGTAGATTCGGTGGAATGTAGATTGCAATAGGTACTTGGAGATGAAAAAGCTTGCACAGGATAGAGTTGCATGGAGAGCTGCATCAAACCAGTTTCTGGAGTGAAGAACACAAAAACAGCTCTTGGCAGTAATATGACCTCGCGGGGTAACCATGGGGTCATAGAACAATACGATGTCTGCCCAAATCTTCACAGAACGCCCGCATGGTTCACTTTCGCGATGTAAACTCGGCCAGAAGTTAGAAACAGTGAACAAGACTCATTCAAAAAATTACTTTCTTTCGTTGCTCCATATCCAGGTTTTATGGCTTTCGTACCATATTTTCCTGTTACGGGCTTTTACGTCACTGATGAGGGGTTTTGTAATACCAGCTCATCCTGAAATTCCCAGATAATGGAGATCATCTTCGTGTTGTTTTGTTGGTGACTGATTTCGCGAATGCAATGACCTTTGTAGCTGTCGACCTCTCATATTTCCTCACTTTCCTGTTCAATGATCATCCGTCACGATTATTCGATACAGTCTTTCGTCAGCGTTGTAACCTAGCGAATGATTTTTTCCGCTTCCCCTGTCTACGGTATAAATCTTCGACTGGAGCCTGTTCAAACTGCGGACACTTCGGCTATCGGGGGCACCCACCATAGGAGCGCTAGTAATTTGCCCACTACGAATTCGCTTTGCTCTGACATAATACTGTCACAACTACACAGAAACTGCTCTGGCCAAGACTAACATTGCAACGTATTGATCCGCGAGGGGTAGCCTCGCGGTCTGAGGCATCTTGTCACGGTCCGCGCGGCTGCCCCCGTCGGAGGTTCGGGTCCTCCCTCGGGCATGGGTGTGTGTGTTGTCCATAGCGTAGGTTACCTTAAGTTAGATTAAGTAGTGTGTAAGCTTAGCGATTGATGATCTAAGCAGTTTGATCTCATAAGGTCTTACCACAAATTTACAATTTTTGCAACGTATTGAGGACATTGCGCAGGTCCCGCGGGTGGGCAAATACAACAGTCCAAAATGCAGAAGTGGCTAGCATCTGCATTTCTGTTCAAGCGTGCATTTCTCGCCGCGTCTCCATATTTTTGTCCAACCCCTGTCCGTAAAACAGTTAAACTTGATTTTTCAATTTACCAACAGTGAAATGGAAATTCAGTTGAAATATACTGAATAACGTATGGAAACACACCATGGCATGCAAATATAGGCGCCTTATTACCATATAGCCAACGTCTATTACGTAAAAAACACGTGCAGAATTTTTGTGGAAATGTCCAGCTACATTGTTAGTTAACGAAAGGGCACAGATGAAGTACGTGATTATTGGTACAATACATTACACTTTAAGATTTACCTATAATTTCGTGATATTTAATTTACTATTTACGAAAAAATTGGCTCAAAGGTGATGTACACTATAATTTGACATTCGGCAAGGAAAATTCACTCATATCAAACTGACGTGAGTAGTGGTGCACTTCACGTAAGACCTAATGTATATTATTCAGTCAATTGTCTCGAAAATTGTACGTCTTGTATTGTTTTAAGATACGTCGCTACTGTCAGCGGGGCTGGACGGAAGACAGTAAAAAGCGATTGCCTATGATACGCTAGGTAGCTGCGATAGTGAGGGAGCACACAGACTGCAAGCGTTGGACGACACTTGTTGTTCGCTGGTAAAACGCGGCAGCTCATGCTGGGAAATGGTTGACTGAACGCTTCATCCTGGGGGACAATGGTGTGGACCCTTGATGGCATGAGATCTAGGAGTGAGGACTTAAAGAGAAGACGCATTACAGACATGTTCGCCATCATAGTTTCTGTCCAGTAGATAGACTTTTCCACCAACGGCGTTGTCGCGTAAATACACCTTTTCTCATGAAATCACCGAAGTTGGTTGGTTCAGTTGGGGGAGCGGACCAAACAGCGAGGTCATCTGTCTCATCGGATTAGGGAAGTATGGAGAAGGAAGTCGACCGTGCCCTTTCGAAGGAACCATTCCGACATTTTCCTGAAGTGATTTAGGGAAACCACGAAAAATCTAAATCATGATGGCCGCACACGGGTTTCAACCGCCGTCCTCCCGAATGCGGGTCCAGTGTGCCAACTACTGCACCACCGCGCTCGGTATCACTGAAGTTACGCAACGTCGGGCGTGGTCAGTGGATGGGTAACGTAATTGTGTGGGTGTTATGTTGACGTGTTGCGCAACTGTTTGATCTGACAAGTACCCTTTGGCTTCTGCAAGAAATAATTTCCACCCCACACTACTACAGAAGTCAGACAGACAATCCTAACGTACCAAAAGGAAAGCTTGATAAACTTTCAGCAATAAATATCTTCTAGAGTCGTCCTCTGTAAGGAAAAGGCACAAAAATATTCTATTTTCGTACGTAACTAGTAGGATACTTGGGTACTGGAGTATTGCTAGTTAGTGTAAGAAAAACAGTAAACGAACGGAAAATATTATTTATTGCAAAATCTGAGAAAATAAAGTGAAACCTTTTTTTTATAAACTGATACACAAATTTCCGGGTTCTTCTCGGAATGGGAGGTTACCTCTTATGGATAGGAATCCTGTTAATTAAATTTATATTCAAAGTGTGGGAAAGCTCTTTTATCCCTTTTCTTTAAGAATGTTATTTATTCAGCAGAATGGCTGAGAGGCGCACCTACTCAACTTGAATAATTATCCGATTGAATTTTTCTAAATACAGTCGAGGTTGTCGCGTGAGAAGTGTAATGGAGTGACGTGAATGAAATATGTTATTTCTAATGGAGGAAAGATGGGGCTCGCCTATGGTGTAGCACACAATACCGTGAGCTGCAACGACTGTTGCCTGCGTCGTTCGCCGCTGAAAAATAACAAAACTACCTCTTTCTATCTGGATTGACCTTCGCCAATCGAACTCTCACTACGCCTTGATGAAGTCAAGGTCTCCTATTTGCCCCTAGTCTAACTACTGGCGTGGTACACCGGTCAGATAACCAGTCCACCAGGATGCCACTCAATGTTCGCTCACAGGCGCTAACTAATACTCTGTCTGTGTTCACACCGTACATTTAGTGTCATGGCCAACACAGAGAACAAGCGTTTAATCGCGAGCGACTCAGTATATAGTATCACTCAGATTTGCTAGCGACAGAGGTGCTCTCTCAGTGCAGTACTGAGTAGAGACTTTGCTTCTCGCTCTCTGCATGCATGCTCGAGCACACTCGCTCCCGCTACGTGTTCCTACTTTAAGAGCTTCACCGGACTGACCCCTCTCCACGCCAAAAGCGAAAGGGTATATAATCCGCTGTCTTTCCCTCACTCC
Organism: Schistocerca nitens; assembly: GCF_023898315.1. Classification (NCBI taxonomy): domain Eukaryota; kingdom Metazoa; phylum Arthropoda; class Insecta; order Orthoptera; family Acrididae; genus Schistocerca; species Schistocerca nitens. The sequence goes on along the minus strand of NC_064619.1, from coordinate 46,445,553 downwards.
TCCGTCTTATTGCGCCAGAAATAGTCCGCCAATCAGCGTTACTCTTACAAATGGGAGAGTGGCACTCCGTTTAAGCCGACCAGTCAGGAAATATATAGCATCCGCATTAGGCGTTTACTTTCCACCTGTGAGAACTCTGAAACTGCACACTAGGTCCATCAAAAAATGCATATGCTGGGGCTCTCCCAAAGAATACAGTGGGTTTTCCTTTTAAGGTGAACACACAGGCCATTATCCCTTTTCTCTGGCAAAAAACTGTTTTGGTCCCTGGGTGGTCGACTGGCTGGTGCAGCTGCATGCTAACTCACCCTCCTATGGACTTTCCAGCGGGCTGGTTGCCTCTGCCGAACAAAAACTCCTGTGCCTGTCATGTCTTGAATGTTTGTTTATGCCAGCCTCGACTTTTTAAACTCGGTGCGTACTTGCAATTTATTTATTAGATTTGCATATTGATTAAATGGAAATAAGTAAAATTGACTCTACCCTATCGAGTTTGGGCTGGAATGAAACATCTTGATACACAGAATACGATGTTGAGGTCGGAATATGAAAGAAATGAAAGTCAGGAGAGCACGCCACCTTACAGTAACCACGTGGATACACCATGTGCTGTAGGCTGCCTTCCATTTACCTTTACGAAAAAGGGGAGGATATGTAGTGACGTAAAGTTCTTGGTCACAGGTCTTTGTGTTAGTGTCCTGGATTAAGTTCCAAACCTCTCCTCAGTGTCTCACGAGCTGAGGACATGTGACGCTGCTCACAATCATCAGTTCGTTGGAAGGAAACGTTAAGCCGAGTAACCTTCTCGGTGCTGTCTGACAGGTGTAGGCTATGTACTAGTACAGGGTTTCACCCTCTCTGTTCTTCTGATCATCGTCATCATCATCGTCATCATGATCACTGTCAGCCATCACGAACGTGACGTCACACTGCGGACACCCATTACAGTCACACCGAGCGAAATAGGCTAATGGTTATCACACTGGACTCGCATTTGGGAAGACAGCGGTTCAAATCCAAGTCTGGCAGTACAGATTTTCGTTTTTGGTAGTCTCCCCAAATCGATCCAGGCCGGAATGGTTCCTTTGGAAAGAGCACGGTCAATTTATTTCCGCATCCTTGAAACACTCCGAACTTGCGCTCCGTTTCTAACTACCTCGATTTCAGTGGGTCGTTAAACCCTAGCCTTCCTTCCATACTTTCTTCATTACCGTCACCCACACATGTCAGATACCCCTAAACACACTGCACTCATACTTGGCGAGGTAAAGGTGTTACTGTGCTCGAAGGAAAGGAAAGGTTTCCAATTAAGTGGCTTAATGTGCTCTTCGGGGTGTCTCAACGAACAATGCCACACGTTTTCTTTACTTATTTTACAGGTTTTGGGACAGAAATCAGTGTAGTATTTAAATATTTTTGAGGAGCATTTTATGTTGTCAAAGTGTATACACTCTTTCACTAAATCAAACTAAATGAAGTACAATGTGCTGTTCCTATATCCATTACTGCTTTTGTAACGGCATGCGAAGAAAAATTGGGACTTGACAACATAAAATGCTCCTCAAAAATATTTAAAAGATGTATCGTATCTTTTAAATATTTTTGAGGAGCATTTTATGTTGTCAAGTCCCAATTTTTCTTCGCATGCCGTTACAAAAGCAGTAATGGATATAGGAATAGCACATTGTACTTCATTTAGTTTGATTTAGTGAAAGAGTGTATACACTGTCTGCCAGCTTGCGCTGCTGCGACAACAGTTTTTAACGGCAAAACGATATGCATTTTCAGCATAAATATTTGTATTTGAAACTATAATACACTACTAGCCATTAAATGCATATGATAAACGGGTATTCATTGGAAAAATATATTGTACTACAACTGACATGTGATTACATTTTCACGCAATTTGGGTGCATAGAACCTGAGAAATCACTACCCAGAACAACCACCTCTGGACGTCATAATGGCCTTGATATCCCTGGGCATTGAGTGAAACAGAGCTTGAATGGCGTGTACAGGTACAGCTGGCCATGCAGCTTCAACACGATACCACAGTTCATCAAGACGATTGTGATGAGCCAGTTGCTCGGCCACCATCGACCAAACGTTTTCAATTGGTGAGAGATCTGGTGACTGTGCTGACCAGGGCAGCAGTCGAACATTTGCTGTACAGAAAGGCCCGTACAGGACCTTCAACATGAGGTCGTGTATTATCCTGCTGAAATGTAGGGTTTCGCAGGGATCGAATGAAGGGTAGAGCCACGGGTCGTAACACATCTGAAATGTTACGTCCACTGTTCAAGGCGCCGTAAAATGCGAACAAGAGGTGACCGAGACGTGTAACCAATGACACCCCATACTATCACGCCGGGTGATACGCCAGTATGGCGATGACGAATACACGCTTCCAATGTGCATTCACCGCGATGTCGCCAAACACGTATGCGAACATCATGATGCTGTAAACAGATCCTGGATTCAACCGGAAAAAATACGTTTTGCCATTCGTGCAACCAGGTTCGTCGTTGAGTACACCATCGCAGGCGTTCCTGTCTTTGATGCAGCGTCAAGGGCAACCACAGCCATGGTCTCCGAGCTGATAGTCCATGTTGCTGCAAACGTCGTCGAACTGTTCGTGCAGATGGTTGTTGTCTTGCAAACGTCCTGATCTGTTGACTCAGAGATCGAGACGTGGCTGCACGATCCGTTACAGCCATGCGCATAAGATGCCTGTCATCTCGAATGCTAGTCATACGAGGCCGTTGGGATCCAGCACGGCGTTCCGTATTACCCTCCTGAACCCACCGATTCCATATTCTGCTAACAGTCATTGGATCTCGACCAACGCGAGCAGCAATGTCACGATACGATAAACCGCAATCGCGTTGGGCTACAATCCGACCTTTATCAAAGTAGGAAACTTGATGGTACGCATTTCTGCTCCTTACACGAGGCATCACAACAACGTTTCACCAGGCGACGCCGGTCAACTGCTGTTTGTGTATGAGAAATCGGTTGGAAACTTTCCTCATGTCAGCACGTTGTAGGTGTCGCCACCGGCGCCAACCTTGTGTGAATGCTCTGACAAGCTAATCATTTGCATATCACAGCATCTTCTTCCTGTCGGTTAAATTTCGCGTGTGTAGCACCTCATCTTCGTGGTGTAGCTATTTTAATGACCAGTTGTGTAATTCAGCCTTTGCGCACATACACGATCCATTAATGTGACCACCTGTTGAAAGCATGAGTACCGTCTTTTGCAGCGCGGACGTGCAGGAAGAGAGTGGATGAGGCTCTGGAATGTGGAGCCTTGCGGACTCAAGGTCCGTGGCCAGCTGCGCTTGGTTTCTCGGCTGAGGATGCGTGGCGCGCACAGCCTGATTGAGGTGTTCCCATATATTCATGACTGAGTTTAAATCCGCCGAGTTTGGTGGCCACGGTAGTACGATAAACTCGTTCTGATGCTCTTAGAACCCCGCACGTACACAGTGAGTTACGTGACACGTTGCATTGTCCTGCTGGTAGATGCTGTTGTGCCGAGGAAAAAACAAACTCCATCTAGGGCTGTACACGGTTTCCAAGAACAGGTGCATACTTGTGTTTATCCACTGTGCCTACCACACCACTGCTCTCCCTCCTCCGGCCTAGACCCTTTCAGCGATTGTTACAAGCCGGCAGAAGTGGCCGTGCGGTTCTAGGCGCTGCAGTCTGGAACCGCGAGACCGCTACGGTCGCAGGTTCGAATCCTGCCTCGGGCATGGATGTGTGTGATGTCCTTAGGTTAGTTAGGTTTAACTAGTTCTACGTTCTAGGGGACTAATGACCTCAGAAGTTGAGTCCAATAGTGCACAGAGCCATTTGAACCATTTTTTTTTTTATTGTTACAATGAGTTTGCTTTCAAAAGTTTCACTCACGTTTTTCGTCTGGAAAAGCCACCTGTCACCAATCAGTAATTGAGTGCCAGATCCAGCCTTCGTGGCCGACTATCATCAGTCAGCATAGGTCTACTGCAGAGGCCCCTATGCAGCACGGTTCACTGAACGGTCCTTGAGAAGACACTGATTCATCTGCGCGGTCAGTTATTCAGTAGTTACACTTCTGTTTCCGCGTACACATTTCGGTATGCGTCCTTCACCCCTGGCCCATGGTGCATCACAGTTACTTCGGCGCCTGTTCCTGATAGCGCCACTTTGCCATCTACGGTGTACTTTGACCACGGCGGCTCACGAACGGTCTACAAAATTGGCTGTTCCTTTCACATTTGGCCCGAAGGCCAACGATCAAGACCTGGACGTCAGCTGGATCACTCCGCTTCCACATTACGACAACGACTGCACTGTTTCATTCATCCCACGAAACGCTTTATATACCCTCCACTGTTAGTGCTGCCACCTGTCGCCTGTAAATGTTTATTGCCCGTCGACTTCGAACATATGCGGTGGTCACGTTAAGGGTACTGCACCGTGTATGTACTAGAACCTGGTCACTCCATCACGTGTGACTGCTACGGCATAACTTTTCTGTGAGACTCGACATTGTAAAATCAGATAAGAGAAGAACTGTCGCTGTGATATCTGAAATTTGTGCGTCGTGCCTTTCCGTACCGTTTGGTACATATACATACCACGGGGCTTTCAAGCAGTCGTAGACTTTAACAGCAGTTTCATAGCAAGAACGTTACTATGGTATCTGTGGATTATTTCCTGGTGGGAAGGAGCGCCGGTCCTCGACACGAATCCGCCCGGCGGATTTGTGTCGAGGTCCGGTGAGCCGGCCAGTCTGTGGATGGTTTTTAGGCGATTTTCCATCTGAATCGGCGAATGCGGGCTGGTTCCCCTTATTCCTCCTCAGCTATACTATGTCGGCGATTGCTGCGCAAACAAGTTCTCCACGTACGCGTACACCACCATTACTCTACCATGTAAACAAAGGGATCACACACGTCTGGTGTGAGACGTTCCCTGGGGGGGGTCCACCGGGGCCGAACCGCACAATAACCCTGGGTTCGGTGTGGGGTGGCGGAGGGGTGAAGTGGACTGCGGTAGTCGTCGTGGGATTGCGGACTACTGGAGCTGCGTCGGGGACGGAGCCTATCCGAAGTATCTAGGTCCCCAGTTAACATAACATAACATCTGTGGATTAGATCCTTCCATTATATTACCGTAGTTTAGAATTTTGGCTGTGCTTAACAGTGGAGAAATCAAGTTAAAAAGGATTCCTCAGTTTGATCTCATCAAATGGCTTTTTTTGTACTTAACACACATGTTGCTTTTCATAAATATAAGCTATTTTGTAAGTATTTTTCGTTTTGTGTGCTAACCATAAGAGTCCCATCAATTCGCTAGTGTAACACAGCTATTTACATACATTTGGCACCACACTAAGTTTTCACAACACGTCATCCGCTTCTTACGGTTTCCTTTGACGTAACGCAGAAGTCGGCAGTCCTCCAAGTTTGAGTAAAGTAAGAGAAACGATGAGAGAGAAAAAACGATTTGCTGTGTAGTATGCACGGTCGCAGAGCCTTGGACTTGACGAGATCTGTCTACGGAAAAAGAAATTACTAAGTTCCCAACAGTCTGTTAATTAATCTGTGTTAGTAGAACATTGCGTGTAGTATTTGAAAGTAAGCAAAGATTCGCCATCTTGTACTTTTCCTACCTCTTTTTACACAGGATACCTGACTTATGTCCGCCCCCGCATATTAGTGGTCAGCGGCGTCTGACTGCGGAGGACCTGGTTTAGATTCCCGGTACTGTCAGAGTTTTTTGTGGGCAGATTGGAGCGAGGTGCGCCTCGTGAAGCTACCTGAGGAGTTACTTGAATGAGACACGGCTGGTTTAAGGGCAAAAAAGAAATGCGGACGTCCTCTGAAAATGTATGAGTAGAGCAACATATGTAGAAGGAGGGACAGAGTGACGAGAAGTGTGTTGAGCCAACAAGGAATAAATTAAACGGTGCTTGATGGGGCTGTAGAGGGAAAGAAATTCTTGGCAGGTCGCATCAAAGTAATGAGAAAACTAATGACAAAAACATGAAACTCTACTCGGTCCTATATGGGACTGCAGGCTTTCTCGGCGAATTCTATTGATGAAATCTTCTCGAGTCGTAGCATCGCCTTGTCGCAACGTTTCGGTAACCTTCCTACTTGTCATCTTCAGGCAAATATGAAGAGTACGAAACTCGTGGAAACATTGCAACAACACGACGTAAAGATGGTTTGCTCAGTCCATTCACTCCTGTTTCTTAGTATTTACGAATGATTAACATCTCAGAACGCTTTGAGACGCTGCCCGTCAGGTGACTTATGGTAATGCCGCACAGCGCCCTATATTCGCACACCATAGACGCACACTCCTGGTGAAAAAGAGAGAGTTGGCCCTGCTCGCGAGACGTGCCTATGCCTATGCGGCGCGGCGCCCAGCGCCTCGTATTTCGCGCGTAACGGCGGCTTTCGCCGGCGCCGTTAGCAGGTTCAGACTTACGGCACCGCCGCGGCGCGCCGCGCCGTTCCGGAGCGCAAGCACTGCGCCCACCCGCTCTACGGCAGCGGCGCCGAGATGGGAAAGCCGATACGCCGCGCCCCACACCGTGACGGAACCGCATGCCCCTGGCAGCTAGGCCGCACTGCGGCGCACACTTGGCGTATTGTGCTCGCCGCGGTCTGCCCGTACGTCAGGGCAGACAACTTTCGTGTACCACACTGAGGCTGCACGACAATGTTTAGTGACGGTGCACTTCCTAACTACGGTAGTGAATGCATTTTCACTGTTGGAATTTAGACTCCTCTGTAGAATTCTACCACTCACAATTTCTCAAAATTAGCTCCTCCTTACAAGTTACCATTATATTCTATTACAGAATTTCGCTTAGGATATACTGCCTGGATGTTAAATAAGAGTGCTTTACACTAGTAAATCTCCCATGTGTGTAGTTAAGTATATACTATTCTCTTTGTATTTCGTTATTGTATAATACCTACATGTACACCGTAGGGTGCTATAACAAAACTCTGAAACACTGTTAGTATTTTAAACATTTATTTATTTACATATTTATTTATATTTTACATGAGTCTTTTGAATGGTTTAATGCGGCCTGCGGTGATTTCCGCTCCTGTGGGAACCTCTTCATCGCAAAGTAGCTCTTAACCCAATATCCTCAATTGTTCGTTCGACAATTTACAATCTTTGTCTGTGTGGTGTCACCGCCAGACACCACACTTGCTAGGTGGAAACATTTAAATCGGCCGCGGTCCGTTAGTATACGTCGGACCCGCGTGTCGCCACTATCAGTGATTGCAGACCGAGCGCCGCCACACGGCAGGTCTAGAGAGACTCCCTAGCACTCGCCCAGTTGTAAAGCCGACTTTGCTAGCGATGGTTCACTGCCTACATACGCTCTCATTTGCAGAGACGATAGTTTAGCATAGCCTTCAGCTACGTCAATTGCTACGACCTAGCAAGGCGCCATATTCAGTTACTATTGATATTCATATTGTGAATCATGTACCGTCAAGAGCGACGTTCATCATTAATGGATTAAAGTTAAGTATCAAAGTAATTACGTCCGCTTTCTGGATTCTAATTCCTTGTCATGTTCCAGACCTCATGTCAGTATAGTTCTTCCCTCCTCACGCCAGCCTGCGTGAGCTAAAACGCGTGCATTTCGGCCTCCTCTAGTAACACGGTGTTGGCTCTTCTGCCAACACAACAGTCTGTACAGTTTTTTCCCTCTACAGTTCCCTCAGTACTATTCAAGTTCTTCCATAATCTCATAACATCCATCCTAAGAGCTTGCCCCTTCTTGTCATTACTTTGCTGTATGTTCCTTTCTTCCCATATTTTGACGAGAACCACTTCATTCCTATGTTTTACCAGTCCACCTAATTTTCAACATGCTTCTGGAACACCATATCTCAAACACCTCGATTCTCTTCTGTTCCGGCTTTTCCACTGTCCATGATTCACTACCGTACAATATTGTGCTCCGAACTACATTCTCAGAGATTTATTCATGGATTATAGCCTATTTTTGATACCAGCAGGCTCCTCTCTGCCGGAATGCCCTCATTCTTGTGCTACTGTCCTTGTTTCGTCCAACAGGGGCTATTTTGCTTTCAAAGTAGCAGAATTCCATAACTACGCCTACTTCGTGACCACTGATATTGATGTTAAGTTTATCACCATTCTCATTTCTGCTACTTCTCGTTACTTTTGTCTTTTTCCAGTTTAATCTAAATCCGTGTTCTGCACTCATTAGACTGTTCATTCCATACAACAGCTGCTGTAATTCTGCTTCACTATCACTGAATCTCATCATTGATAATCTTTCACTTTGAATTTCAATCACACTCTTGAACCTTTCTTTTATTTACGTCATTACTTCTTCGATATGTAGATTTAACAGTAGGGACACAAGACTACATCCCTGTTTTACCCCATCTTTTATTCCAAGAAGTTCGTTTTTGATCTTCCTCTCTTATTGCTACCTTTTGATTCTTGAACATATTGTATAATACCCTTCTTTCCCTGTAGCTTATTCCTATTTTTCACAGAATTTCTAACTTCTTATGTCGAAAAATCCTATGAAATTGTCTTGATTTTCCTTCCGTGTTGCTTGTATTATCAAGCGCAATGTCAAAAAGCCTCCCCCTTTGCTAAAGCCATTTGATCGACGCCTCCACCTTTGCTGAAGCCAAATTGATCGTCGTCTAACAGACCCTAAATTTTCTTTTCCATTCTTCCCTATATTATTCTTGCCTCTCAACTGGAAAAGCAGACGGTCTCGAAAACAGATGTAAGACAGACATAGTGCTGATAATTCTTTCAAAATCAAAATGATTTCTTCAAACCTCAGGTTCAGAGAGCTGAGGGAAGAGAACAGTGCTTGTCAGAAAGTGTCCCTTCTATCATGTTTTATAAATACATCCCCGTCAACTAAGAAAAATTTGTTTCTGACTTTACAATGTCTTATTGAGGACAGTGAGCATTCAAGCCCATTTGAAATGCGAGGTCTGCAATCGACTGCGAATAATCTAATTTCCGTTCCTACACTCTCTTTTTCTTCATAAATTCAACAATAGCCAGTTTCAAATCTAAAAATCATACCAGGCAAGCCCCTTGACTTAACCGAAGTATTTTGCAGTAATATATGAAGTTTCCATACTCTTCTCTCAATTCCATCGAAAATTGTTGTCACTGACAGTGCAATAACGCGTGCGGATTCAAAAAGTTTAAGAATACTATTCATACCACCAATTTCTTCATGTGCTGCAAGCCTTGCAGTTTAGCACAGTGCTTCTTGATTCCTCGATCATTGTGGTTTTTTCTCTTTTATTGTCAACTAAATCTTTAACTTCTTTCTGCATGGTAGTGTAATGTCGTTTCACAGTAAATTTGCAGTACCCGTCGGTTATGCAACTGCATAATACATATTGAGAATTCTCATCCCTCTTTTCTGTCATTACCATTCATTTTTAAAGGCTTTTGACGATAGATAGCTAAACTGCTCTTCTTGTCTGGACATCCTGCTACATCTATGAACGTCCTTCATACCACAACGAAATAGGGAAAGGTAAACAGCGCTGACCCGACGATTCTGCCGAACTGAAGAGAGTTGTGCAGACCGTAAAGAGCCACCCCACAATGTAAAACGACAGTTCACGATGTACTCAGTACTTCCGAGAGGAACGAGCAAAACCGAGACGGGCCGATTCGTCGCCCGCACTCAGCCCACTGAACCGGACTGCGTGAAATCTGGTACACCGTGCCCGGTCCTGCCCCAGAATATCAAGGTCATGTCCTAGTGACCAGCTTTCAGTGTAACTTCAACTAAAATAACAATAACGGAAACAAAATATCTATAATTCATCTCCCATAGAATAATGTTTTGTGGCATGTGTTCACTTCCATCATCCCTTCTGGTCATTATTGATGATTCCTACATATTATGCCTTGGCAGTAATACCTTAGTAATGTGTAGAATTACACTACTGGCCATTAAAATTACTGCACCACGAAGATGACGTGCTACAGACGCTAAATTTAACCGACATGAAGAAGATGCTGTGATATCCAACAGATTAGCTTTTCAGAGCATTCACACAAGGTTGGTATGGTGGCGACACCTACAAAGTGCTGACATGAGGAAAGTTTCCAAACGATTTCTCATACACAAACGGCAGTTGACCGGCGTTGCCTGGTGGAACGTTGCTGTGATTCCTCGTGTAAAGAGGAGAAATGCGTACCATCACGTTTCCGACTTTGATAAAGCTCGGATTGTAGCCTATCGCGATTGCGGTTTATCGTATCGCTACATTGCTGCTCGCGTTGGTCGACATCCAATTACTGTTAGCAGAATATGGAATCGGTGGGTTCAGGAGGGTAATACGGAACCCCGTGCTGGATCCCAACGGCCTCGTATCACTAACAGTCTAGATGACAGGCACCTTATCCACATGGCTGTGACGGATAGTGCAGCCACGTCTCGATCCCTGAGTCAACAGATGGGGACGTTTGCAAGGCAACAACCATCTGCACGAACAGTAAGACGATGTTTGCAGCAGCATGGACTATCAGCTCGGAGACTATGGATGCGGTTACCCTTGATGCTGCATCACAGACAGGAGCGCCTGCGATGGTGTACTCACCGACAAACCTGGGTGCACGAATGCCAAAACGTCATTTTTTCGGATGAATCCAGGTTCTGTTTACAGCATCATGATGGTCGTATCCGTGTTTGGCGTCATCGCGATGAACGCACATTGGAAGCATATATTCGTCATCGCCATACTGGCGTGATGGTATGGTTGGTTACACGTCTCGGTCACCTCTTGTTCGCATTGACGTCACTTTGAACAGTGGACGTTACATTTGAGATGTGTTATGACCCGTGGCTCTACCCTTCATTCGATCCCTGCGAAACCCTACATTTCATCAGGATAATGCACGACCGCATGTTGCAGGTCCTGTACGGGCCTTTCTGGATACAGAAAATGTTCGTCTGCTGCCCTGGCCAGCACATTCCCAGATCTCTCACCAACTGAAAACGTTTGGTCAATGGTTCCCGAGCAACTGGTTCGTCACAATACGCCAGTCACTACTCTTGATGAACTGTGGTACAGTGTTGAAGCTGTATGGGCAGCTGTACCTGTACACGCCATCCAAGCTCTGTCTGACTCAATGCCCAGGCGTGTCAAGGCCGTTATTACGGCAGAGGTGGTTGTTCTGGGTACTGATTTCTCAGGATTTATACACCCAAAGTGCGTGAAAATGTAACCAAATGTCAGTTCTAGTGTAATATATTTGTCCAACGAATATCCGTTTATCATCTGCATTTCTTCTTGGTGTAGCAATTTTAATGGCCAGTAGTGTACTTCTTATAATTCTCTAAGAAGGCCTGTATTACGAACAGAGTCGCAATGATGGCAACGCGTTGTGTCGTACAGTAGGAACCCCGTTCTACGCGTTGTCGCTGGATCGCCCCCGCCTCATCGCATTTTAACACAGGAGTCCTGCCGTGTGTTTCCGCTGCGCAGCGCAGTGCGGTGAATTATTTGCTCGCGGGGCCGTTGGCAGTGAGGGTGTTATGCGGCCGCCTGTCGTAGAACAACACACGGCTGTCACTGCGCCTGCGCAGGCGGCGGCTTCGTCTTGAAAAATACACGCGCACCCCCAAAGTGCTCCCACACGGCGTTAGCAGCGGGCGGACCTCGCGTGCCTCTTGCTGCGTGGCTTCTGTCCAGCAGACGTGACCCACGTGGAGCACAAACTAGCGCTGTGGAGTGGCCCTCCACTGCAAGGCACAACTGTTCTTTCCAAACTGCCGCAGTAATCTTCCTTGAGACGATTTGTACCATTACATCTAGCTCATTTTTGTTCCTGACCTCTAACATGCAAATCTGTGGTGAAAGCCCCGGCTGCTTTTGTAATTTAGAGAGTTTCTACTAAAGTGGTACCACATTCGGCTTCACTAAATCAATACTTTGTAAAGTAGATTTGTCAGTAAAATGTCAACTAGTAACGCCGGAAATGCATATCCTCCTATTTCCATCTATTGTACTACAATTTTTTTCCTTATTTTGTTACCTGAAGATATGACATTTCTGTATATATATATATATATATATATATATATATATATATATATATATATATATATATATATACTCCTGGAAATGGAAAAAAGAACACATTGACACCGGTGTGTCAGACCCACCATACTTGCTCCGGACACTGCGAGAGGGCTGTACAAGCAATGATCACACGCACGGCACAGCGGACGCACCAGGACTCGCGGTGTTGGCCGTCGAATGGCGCTAGCTGCGCAGCATTTGTGCACCGCCGCCGTCAGTGTCAGCCAGTTTGCCGTGGCATACGGAGCTCCATCGCAGTCTTTAACACTGGTAGCATGCCGCGACAGCGTGGACGTGAACCGTATGTGCAGTTGACGGACTTTGAGCGAGGGCATATAATGGGCATGCGGGAGGCCGGGTGGACGTACTGCCGAATTGCTCAACACGTGGGGCGTGAGGTCTCCACAGTACATCGATGTTGTCGCCAGTGGTCGGCGGAAGGTGCACGTGCCCGTCGACCTGGGACCAGACCGCAGCGACGCACGGATGCACGCCAAGACCGTAGGATCCTACGCAGTGCCGTAGGGGACCGCACCGCCACTTCCCAGCAAGTTAGGGACACTGTTGCTCCTGGGGTATCGGCGAGGACCATTCGCAACCGTCTCCATGAAGCTGGACTACGGTCCCGCACACCGTTACGCCGTCTTCCGCTCACGCCCCAACATCGTGCAGCCCGCCTCCGGTGGTGTCGCGACAGGCGTGAATGGAGGGACGAATGGAGACGTGTCGTCTTCAGCGATGAGAGTCGCTTCTGCCTTGGTGCCAATGATGGTAGTATGCGTGTTTGGCGCTGTGCAGGTGAGCGCCACAATCAGGACTGCATACGACCGAGGCACACAGGGCCAACACCCGGCATCATGGTGTGGGGAGCGATCTCCTACACTGGCCGTACACCACTGGTGATCGTCGAGGGGACACTGAATAGTGCACGGTACATCCAAACCGTCATCGAACCCATCGTTCTACCATTCCTAGACCGGCAAGGGAACTTGCTGTTCCAACAGGACAATGCACGTCCGCATGTATCCCGTGCCACCCAACGTGCTCTAGAAGGTGTAAGTCAACTACCCTGGCCAGCAAGATCTCCGGATCTGTCCCCCATTGAGCATGTTTGGGACTGGATGAAGCGTCGTCTCACGCGGTCTGCACGTCCAGCACGAACGCTGGTCCAACTGAGGCGCCAGGTGGAAATGGCATGGCAAGCCGTTCCACAGGACTACATCCAGCATCTCTACGATCGTCTCCATGGGAGAATAGCAGCCTGCTTTGCTGCGAAAGGTGGATATACACTGTACTAGTGCCGACATTGTGCATGCTCTGTTGCCTGTGTCTATGTGCCTGTGGTTCTGTCAGTGTGATCATGTGATGTATCTGACCCCAGGAATGTGTCAATAAAGTTTCCCCTTCCTGGGACAATGAATTCACGGTGTTCTTATTTCAATTTCCAGGAGTGTATATGCATTTATGTCGATGTATAATTGGTTTGTTTTGTAAATACTATTTGTATTTTCACCCTGAGTCTTGCCTAGGAAAACAATGCTATCGAACGAATACATCGATAGGTCGTGTGGAGAACCAAAGTGTTTAGGTCTTTGGTAGTGCGAACTCGGCCGCGTGGAGCGCGGGCAGAGCAGGGTCTGGCTGGGGCAGGGCGGTGGAGCAGGTGTGTTGAGTGACGCTCCCGCGAGTTGCCGCGCTTCCGGGGTTTGGCAGCATGTAATTGCGCTCGACTTGCTGAGATAGTTTCTGACACGGTGTCGCAGACGGGAAGCATTAGCTGGCGCACATCAAGAGCCCGTTTCGCCTGGTGACCGTGCCGAGAAGAAGGCGCGCCAACATCCAGCTTCTGCAACAGCGACGGCCGACAATGAGTGGCTGTCACCATCTCCTCGGTCGACGACTTCAAACCTTCAATCAACCAACAAGGAAGACTGGAAGCACGTAAAGTTTTAGAACTGTACAGCAGATCTAAGCTTTTCAAACTGTTCCATTTCCCTCACAAAATTACAGCAACTTAGCATGAACCTTTGTTGCTCATTGTCCCAATTGCATTACCAAGCAGGGTCCCTTCCTTTTCCGGAATGAACCCGAGTGTCATTGAAATTCAAACGCCAGCATTAAAGTAATATCATTCCATTTCATTGCTTTAATTTCAAAGTTCAGTTAAAGTATTCATAGCTGGCTACAATATTTAGATTACACAAGCACAAATTAAGAGTGCGAGTTTTGTTACCATATTTTAGCTTACCTGTGACTGCAGCTCAGCTTGGTACGTACTAAATTTTACTATTGTTAATTGTTCAGAATCATTTAATTCAAGTTCAAAGTTAAATCTCTTATTTCTAAATTGCGTAGATTCAAGTAGCTTTTCAAATGATTGTTGAGGTAGCCCAAGACTAACCTTGTTTTATTGAATTTCGTACTGCTTCAGAAACAAAGTTCACTATTAATTTCAGTCACTAAATTAACTTTCAATTTTCCGGTTTTATTAATTCTTTTGCTAAATTAAGTCAGAGAGTAGCGAAATTTATTACTTCTGACAAACATTCAGTTTTCACACAACACGTGTCAACCTTCAGTTGCCACGCTTTTAGTGCAATAACCTTTCTTTTTCAGTTATTATAGTAGTTGTCCATAGGACTGGCGACCGTAATTTTCCCCATATCTCAAATATCTAATTAACGCCAGTTAATTGTTAATGTAACGACCGCACAATTACTTTCTTTATTAACTTACCCTTATTTTAAATTAATTTCCACCGGTTTCATTTGTATTTCTCCTTTCATTTAGATGTAACTCTTTCCTCGCTCTTTACCGACAGATTAACTTCGGTGACGATTGCTTTTCCCAAATTTCCATTAGGTACACGCGGTTTAATTTTTACTGTCATTAAGATCGATAAGTGAGGGGCAGGTTACAAACTGACACTTTTGCCCTTGCTTGGTAGCAAGTCCACATCGACAGCAACTTTGGTGGTATTAGCCGTCGAGGTGCACTTGCTTCTTGATAAAAACGATTGTACACAGTCATTATTGTGAAAAATTTTTAGGTACTATGGTGGTCTCAACAGACCAAACTACTTTCGTTCAAATTATAGTGTGATTTTCGTGCCCTTTATGGCAGCTAAGCTTTATAATTGTCATCGATCAAAACTAGTGGCGAATTGTGCAAAATAAAAGACAGCTGAAAGCTTAACCAGAAATTTTAACAATTATTTGGCTCCTGAATATCCCCACCTGCAATCACAGGGGGCTGTAACGCCAGTGATGTTGATGGCGATGATGATGATGACGATATGTAGGACTTTGCATTTTCTCGTCTCGCCTCCCTGTAGTTACCACTGGCAGTACTATACCCCTCGTAGAATTTGTTCAGTCCCTCCGCACCTCCTATGAACTTCTTGGTATAAGTGCATAAAATCCTTACTGGAACATTTGTTGTAGTGTGAATGGTGAAAAAAAGGTTTCTAACCAGAATGACATAGAGCAAGAAAAGATTTTCTACGACTTAAAATTCGAGATGTGTCGGGTAGTATGGGCCATACAATAAAAACAGCTTTTCAAATAAAAAAGGTCCTTTGTGGTTTACAAACAAATGAATCTGTTTATACATCAAAAGTGCAAGGTAATAAAAAAGTATGTTAAAATAACTTTCAACTTGTAGTCGACTGAATCTGACACAACACATCAAGATTTTCAGCAAGGTAGTTCTGGGCTCTTTTTCATAAAGTTTTGATACAGATCTTTATCTATCAATTTCTTTTTCTCTGTTCAATATGTGAAGTAGTTTTAAATTTTCTGCCAAATCGTAAGCCAACTTTTGAAACTCAACCTTAGCTTGCAGTGCTAACTTTGAATCCAAATCTTTCACGTGTGCAACAAATTTTCTTTGTAACTACCTTCAGGCAGTGGTTTGAGACCACCGCTGATCTGTCACTTCCCTATAATGATTTTAATCTTCGTAACAGTGTAGTTCTAGGAACATTAAAACGATCGACAGCAGCACTTTCGGCCATTTCGTCTTCCGAAACATGTGAATCCGATTGCTTCATCGCATTCTTAGACCAGTCCCCTCAACTCTCATCGGCACATTTCTTCTTCAACGTTTTCCGTACAACTCTACTTCGGGGTACCCGACTGCGCTGTACATTAACACATGACGGAAGCAGAAACTCACTTAAGCTAGTGGAATTTCATTATTACCATACAATCTACATAAGACTATTTAAATACCGCAATACCTGTGTGGTAGTACTATTTCTTACCTGTAAAAGAATTAAAAGATGCTGAAAATGACACCATTCACCAGCTTCGACAGTCAGAAACGAAAATGAAATTTACTATGACACATACTCAGCAGATACGTACTGAAGTTCTAGCAAATGGCGCAGTTATGTGTGCGCTTTATTCGAAGCACTGCACGCATCTGCTGTTTTCCAGCATAAAGCAGGTGGCGCATATTGCCCACTGGCGCATAGTAACCACCGTTTCCCTACAGTTTCTTACAAAACATAAAATACAGTCTAAAACCTTCCTTCTTTGTGCGTGCATGTGTGTGTGATACATTTCTTAACCCAGGGATATGAAGGCTGAGAAACTAAGGGTACCTACATGTGTGTAATGTTGCGCAACGGATTTAACTAACACGAAATGAAGAGTGGCCCTGTCGCTTACAAATACCGCCTGGAGGTAGTTATTAGAAACAAAAGCTAACTGACAACAACAAGCAGTTTAATCACAATAAATATCTTACAAGTAGAACATATCCCATGGATAATAATTATGATAATGGGCGTATGGCATTGGTGGCCGGGAGACCCCTCGCAGGGCGGTTCGGCCGCCGCTCCACAAGTTCTTTAACGGCACTGTGGCGACTTGCGAGTGAATGAGGATGAAATAATGATGAAAGACACACAAGACCCAGTCATCTCGCGGCAGAGAAAATCCCTGACCCCGCCGTGATTCGAACCCGGGAAGTGAGAATGCTACAGCAAGACCACGAGCCGCGGACATCCCATGGATTGTTCACTGATTTTATAGCATATTCAGACTATATTCTCGTACCCGAGCTCATCCAAATTAATTATTGTGCCACGCGGGGGTAGCCGTGCGGTCTGGCGCCTTGCCATGGTTCGCTCGGCTCTCCCGGTCGGAGGTTCGAGTCCTCCCTCGAGTATGGGTGTGTGTGTGTGTGTGTGTGTGTGTGTGTGTGTGTGTGTGTGTGTGTGTGTGTGTTTTGTCCTTAGCGTAAGTTAGATTAAATAGTGTGTAAGCCTAGGGACCGATGACCTCAGCAGTTTGGTCCCGAAGGATCTAACCAAAAATTTCGAAATTAATTATTTCATCTGAATATTGTGAATAAAATAAACAACACAAAACAGTAAAAGGCACCGATCAAGGGAAATTAATCTCTATTGAAAGAATAAATGGCATTCGGCATTATAAAATTTTATTTTAAGCCACAATCCGTTCAAATGAAGAAGATGTAATGACATAAGCGTCCAACGGACATACAAAACTAAATAAAAGTCTCTGAACTAATACCAGCAATCAGCTGCCTAGTTCAGCTCTGTGTTTGGAGCTGTAGCCTCAGAAATATAACCTGAGATGCCTGACGTCACCTCAGTACGAAACTCTATAAGAAACTACCCCAAAAAAATTGGCGTGAAGCCTCAGTGGAGATAAAAAATACGTTAATAGCGATCACAGAAATTTATTTTTACAGCCTTACTAATCCGGAACGAACTGTAATATCACCGTGAATACAGCGCTGTGGCGAAACGGAGTGACGATTCTCGAAGAAATCTGCGCCGTCGGCAGAGCTACAGACGTTCAGACTATTCTAAACGCTACAATGTAAAACCTCGGACAGCAGACTGCGGTGCACAAGCTACTGCTGTCTTCTAGCTTCTTTGCACACTACAAACGAGAGACGTGAACTCCCATGCAAAACGGCGGAATTTAGTGAAAGTATAAGAAGAGAAGTGCTCTCAAAATCACCGTACGCTGCTTAATACACGAGAACCCCCAGCCAGAAAAGCGAAGTTCAGAAATGTCTAAGTTTATAACAGATATAGTGTTCTGCTCGCTAAAGTACAAGTTCGCCTGAGAGAAAAAGGCACCAAGTCCGTCCGTCATCAACAAGAGTTGACACAAAAGCACGAAAGACGTCCACCCTTCGCGATTGCCCAGGCGGAAGTCCCCTCTCTCAAAACTGTTGGCTCTGGGCTCTCCAGCAAACCCCCGACTTCCTCCTCCCCCCCTCCCCCCCCCCCTCTTAGTGCGAGCGGTGAATCATAATCATAGAATTTCCGTACATAATCACTCTGTGCTCATTCTTCCGACCACCAACCAACCACCCACTTAAGCTTGGTTTTTGGTATACAGGGTGTTACAAAAAGGTACGGCCAAACTTTCAGGAAACATTCCTCACACACAAATAAAGAAAAGATGTTATATGGACATGTGTCCGGAAACGCTTAATTTCCATGTTAGAGCTCATTTTAGTTTCGTCAGTATGTACTGTACTTCCTCGATTCACCGCCAGTTGGTCCAATTGAAGCAAGGTAATGTTGACTTCGGTGCTTGTGTTGACATGCGACTCATTGCTCTATAGTACTAGCATCAAGCACATCAGTACGTAGCATCAACAGGTTAGTGTTCATCACGAACGTGGTTTTGCAATCAGTGCAATGTTTACACATGCGGAGTTGGCAGGTGTCCATTTGATGTATGGATTAGCACGGGGCAATAGCCGTGGCGCGGTACGTTTGTATCGAGACAGATTTCCAGACCGAAGGTGTCCCGACAGGAAGACGTTCGAAGCAATTGATCGGCTTCTTAGGGAGCACGGAACATTCCAGCTTATGACTCGCGACTGGGGAAGACCTAGAATGACGAGGACACCTGCAATGGACGAGGCAATTCTTCGTGCAGTTGACGATAACCATAATGTCAGCGTCAGAGAAGTTGCTGTACGAGGTAACGTTGACCACGTCACTGAATGGAGAGTGCTACGGGAGAACCAGTTGTTTCCGTACCGTGTACAGCCTGTGCAGGCCCTATCAGCAGCTGATTGGCCTTCACGGGTACACTTCTGAGAATGGTTCATCCAACAATGTGTCGATCCTCATTTCAGTGCAAATGTTCTCTTTACGGATGAGGCTTCATTCCAACGTGATCAAATTGTAAATTTTCACAATCAACATGTGTGGGCTGACGAGAATCCGCACGCAATTGTGCAATCACGTCATCAACACAGATTTTCTGTGAACGTTTGGGCAGGCATTGTTGGTGATGTCTTGATTGGGCCCCATGTTCTTCCACCTACGCTCAATGGAGCACGTTATCATGATTTCATACTGGATACTCTACCTGTGCTGCTAGAACATGTGGCTTTACAAGTACGACACAACATGTGGTTCATGCACGATGGAGCTCCTGCATATTTCAGTCGAAGTGTTCGTACGCTTCTCAACAACAGATTCGGTGCCCGATGGATTGGTAGAGGCGGACCAATTTCATGGCCTCCACGCTCTCCTGACCTCAACCCTCTTGACTTTCATTTATGGGGGCACTGAAAGCTCTTGTCTGCGCAACCCCGGTACCAAATGTAGAGACTCTTCGTGCCCGTATTGTGGACGGCTGTGATACAATACGCCATTCTGCAGGGCTGCATCAGCGCATAAGGGATTCCATGCGACGGAGGGTGGATGCATGTATCCTCGCTAACGGAGGACATTTTGAACATTTCCTGTAACAAAGTGTTTGAAGTCACGCTGGTACGTTCTGTTGCTGTGTGTTTCCATTCCACGATTAATGTGATTTGAAGAGAAGTAATAAAATGAGCTCTAACATAGAAAGTACGCGTTTCCGGACACATGTCCACATAACATATTTTCTTTATTTGTGTGTGAGGGATGTTTCCTGAAAGTTTGGCCATACCTTTTTGTAACACGCCGTATATACTTCTAGAATTTATTCCAACTTCGTCATCTAGACAAAATTCCCCCAATTGTAGACCACTAAGTGAAAATTTCACTGGAAGCAGCCTCGCATATGTGCCGAGCTAACGGCTGATTGCGCTGCCAGATCGCACAGGACAGTCCAGACTTCCTCTGTACTGGTCAACAAGATTTGCAGACGTAACTGCAAGGTAACCACGGGTCTCAGCTGCTCTCTGTATGCGTGCTGCCACGACCGACTACGTGAGGTCGCCGACCGCTGCGTCACGAAGAGACCCTGAGGCGTCCCGCATCTCCCCTCTGTAAGCTGGGCTGTGAAACCGTCTTTGAAAGCTGTACCGCCGCCTCTCCACACTACACGCCGTTTCCAGGCTGGTGAGGGCTGCCTGCACACACATCGTGAGACCTACGTCCCATTTCTCTCTCTTATTCCACCGAGCTCACAGTCTTTGATAATAAAACCACTCACCCAACATGGAATAAACATTAAGAATTAATACAATAGTGTACCTGACTATGCCGTCACCTTCAAATGTCCTCATAAACGATACAGAACGTATCAAGTCTTTCCTAATTTCAGATTAATCGCGTGGCGAGGGAAGGGAATTTAATCACTCCAAGGTGCAAAATATCTACATCTACATATATACTCCGCTAGCCACCAAGCGGTGTGTGGCGGAGGGCACAATTCGCGCCAAAGTCATATTCCTCCCCTCTCTACCACTAGCGGATCGCGCCAGGGAAAAACGACTGTCTGAACGTCTCAGTACGAGCTCTAATTTCCCTTATCTTTGAATGGTGGTCATTGCACCATTTGAAAGTTGGTGGTAATAATATATGCTCTACATCCTCGGTGAAGATCGTATTTCGGAATTTAGTGAGCAGCCCATTCTGTTTAGCGCGCCGTCTATATGCAAGAGTGTTCCACTTCAAACTTTCTATGAGATTTGTAGCGCTCTCGCGATGGCTAAATGTACCAGTCACGAATCTTGCCTCTCTTCTTTGGACCTTCTCAATCTGTTGAATCAGACCCAACTGGTAAGGGTCCCACACAGACGAACGATACTCCAAGACTGGACGAGCTAACGTATTGTAAGCTATTTCCTTTGTTGAAGGACTGCATCGCTTCAGGATTCTACCAGTACACCACAATCTAGAGTTCGCCTTGCCCGTTACTTGTGTAATCATTCCATTTGACATCGTTTCGAATAGTCACACCCAGATACTTGACGGACGTTACCGCTTCCAAAGGCTGTTCATTTATTTTGTACTCGTACATTCGTAGGTATTTTCTCCTTGTTATACGCAGTAGGTTACACTTACTAACATTGAGAGATAAGTGCCAGTCATTACACCACGCATCTATTTTCTGCAAATCCTCATTGATTTCTTCACAACTTTCGTGTGATACTACTTTCCTGTAGACTACACCATCATCGGCAAACAGTCTAAGGCCGCTGTCAATACCATCAACCAGATCGTTTATGTAAATTGTAAAAAGCAGAGGACCTATTACGCTGCCCTGGGGCACACCTGAAGTTACGCTTGTTTCTGTTGAAGTCACCCCGTTCAGGACGGCATACTGCTTCCTGTCTGTTAGAAAACTTTCTATCCAACCGCATATGTCATCAGATAGACCGTAAGCGCGCATTTTTTGTACCTAGCGACAGTGCGGAATTGCGTCGAACGCCTTTCGAAAGTCGAGAAATATGGCATCAACCTGGGAGCCGGTATCTAGAGCCTATTTTATATCATGCACAAAGAGGGCCAGCTGTGTCTCGCATGACCGCTGTTTCCTAAAACCGTGCTGGTTTCTGCAGATGAGCTGCTCAGAGTCTAGAAAGGTCATTATGTTTGAACACGAAATATGTTCCATGATTCTACAACAAATCGATGTCAGTGAAATTGGCCGGTAATTATGTGCATCCGATTTCCTACCCTTTTTATAGATTGCTATGACCTGGGCCTTCTTCCAGTCCCGTGGAACTTTCCGCTGTTCCAATGATCTCTGATAGATGATGGATAAGAATGGTGCTATATTTGTAGCATAGTCAACATAAAATCTTACGGGGATACCGTCTGGGCCAGATGCCTTCCTGGCGCCTAAGGATCTCAACTGTTTTACAATCCCAGATACACTAAACACTACGTCAGGCATCCTTTCGTTTGTTCGATAATTGAAAGGGGAATGGTGCTGCAGTCCTCTACCGTAAACGAGTTTTTGAGGGCTAGGTTTAGATTTTCGGCCTTCTGTTTATCATCATCAGTTACATTACCCGTACTGTCAGCAAGAGAACGTATTGAATTATTTGTAGCGTTAATAGATTTTACCTACGACCAAAATTTTTTGGGGTTGTTTTTAGAATCTGCAGATAAAATATTGCTTTCAAATTCGTTAAAAGAATCTCTCATGTCCTTCTGACAGCTGCTTTCATTTCGCATAATTTCTGTTTCTCAGTGCCGCCTTACAATGTAACTATTGAAATTCGTTCTGGTTCTTTTGGATTTTCCTTTTTCCGAACATTTCCTCAAATATGAGTCCAAGACAGGTGTCCCTACCATAGGGCACATAGCTACCCCAATTTTCAGTGTTAACTTCACAGCAGACAGGTGATGACGACTCGGCATGTCTAATGGTGGCACGGACTTTCTAGTCACAAAATTATACGATATGTCGGATCTTACAATCAAACTTATGAGGTCGCAGAATTCCTGCTTCGGAATAAACTTTTTATATGTAGACTCACGAAGATCTATGTCCTTGTGGAGAAACACCTCTACAGACAACGCATCCGACTGAACTCTTCTGTCCACTGCTGCTGCTGCTGCTGCCTTCCAGATTTCGTACCAGAAATAAACTTGCGCTGTACCAAATACAGTGTCCGGTAGATTAGTCAGAGCACATAAATGGAGTAATAAATAGTAGGATTACGGGCAATATTGGTAGCATAAATACGGAAAGAAACATAAATGAATTCATAACAGGGAAACTGGGAGCCGACCACTTTTCTTTGTTTTATTGTTTGTTTTGCACATAATCAGTAGCGCACAATATTCAGTGTTAGTCCATTGTGTATTTTGTACCACTATAGAATAGAAATTGCATTTCGGAACTAATAAAAAATACTCGATCGCGTAACTTCTGCGCTTTTATGTAACCAAAGCAATTACTTTCCATGCAAGTACAGTTTGCTTCCACAAACACAAAAAGTATTAATTATTTCTGTTATTTTGAGCTCAATCAAACGTTTGTCATCATGATCAAAGGTAAGATATTCCTGATAAATTCGAAAGTTGTTTATGAATAACAGGAACATGTTTTACATATGTTTGACAAAGTATTGAAGTGACGACTTTTTTATTTTACTTTTTTTAGGAAATTACATTTTCTAGAGCTATATGATAAATCTGTATTTGTTCTTTATTTTTACTACAACACCCCTATGTTTCACGTAGCATATCAACTGTTTTCGAATAAAAGGTGAGTTAATCATTGGCCGTTTCAATTTTGCTGTAAATACTGTTTACTTTGAAGTAACAGGCAGGAGGACGTCTGTGTAGAACAAAAGCGTTCCTTAGGTTACCCAGCCCTTTATACAGAGGGATCCAAAAAAACGTATCTACTGTTTAAAAGTCCATAATTTGCAAACTAATTGACAGAGTTGTCTCATTTTTGGTGAAAGTGTAGCTTAAAGTCCAACTTAAAGATATCACTGTAGGTGTTCGAAATGGTCACCATTAACATCCACACACAGACGATGCCGCCGAACTGCAGCACGAACTGCACGAACTGCAACGTGTTCAGTTGGATATTTGCACGTGAATGTACGATGGATTCTCGAAGATCATCCAATGTGCGTGGCTTTTGTCGATAAACGACGTCCTTTAGTATTCTCCACAGGTAAAAGTCCAGAGGAGTTAGGTCTGGGGAACGTGGTGGATACTCCACAGCACCTCCACGCCCTATCCATCTTCCTCGTACATTTTTGTCGAGATGCGCCGTAACACGATTTTGGTAGTGGGCTGGGGCACCATCTTGTTGAAAGTAAACACTTCTGTCTCCATACAAGTCTCGGATGGCAGGTAAAATGGATGTCTGAAGCTTCTGAAGGTACACCTCACCGGTAACTGTGCCGTCAAAGAAGAATGGCCCGATCAAGCCCCGGTAAGACAACCCACACCACACATTTACTCCTGGCAAATTCACTGCTTTGTCTATATGGACGTTCGGATTTTCGGCGTCCCAGTAGATGCAATTGTGGCGATTTACTGTACCATTGAGTTCGAACTGTGTCTCATCAGACCACACAATCATCTCTGCAAACTCTTCATGGTTGCGCACCATGTTAGTAAACCACTCGCAGTATTCCATTCTACGATCTGGGTCATCCTCGTTCATTGCATGTAGCAACTGTGGGATGTAGCCCTTCCACTTTGCTGTCTTCAAAATTCGCCGAACACTTGAGAGATTCACTCCATTTCCACGGGCACACTGTCTCACAGGCTTCTGTGGTGAGCGAGTGAATTGTTGTAACACACGACTTGTTACTGTTAGAGGTCGTCCAGATCATTGATCGTGTACATCTTTAACAGAGCCTTCGGCTTCAAATTGTCTCGAATGTGACGAATCGTTAAACGTGTCGGTGGCTCTGATACTCATTTCGCCATTGCCATTGAACCTCATTAATGTTTTCGTACTTAAAATACCACTTCAAAACTGACTTCCTTTCATCGAATGTAAGCCTTGCGCCAGCCATGCTTACTCGAGTAACTAGGTGTAAGTAAGAACAAAACACTGACTATCTGGCGACTGTCATCTGACAAAACAAAACAACGCAATACAACGCTTGTGTGGCGATTGCCGGAACTACAAAGTATTACACTACCAAAAATGAGACAACTTCGTCAATTAGTTTGCCAGTTATGGACTTTTAAACAGTGAATACATTTTTTCGGACCCCTCTGTATATACCCAGCAGTTACTAGCCAGTTGACCACTTCTGATTTTTAGGGAAAGCTAGTAGGAAACTGATCTTATATGTAACGAAAGCGATCATGGTGAGGTAATGTCCGATAGGTATGCAACTCACCCAACATACAGATAATGCAGGTATGACCTTAACTGACCAAAGCTATTAGGAAAACTACCGCAGTCAGCCTAAGCGATATGAAGTGCTACAAGCATGTAATGACAGTTGTGGGGAAGGCGGACGGTCGTCTTCGGTTCATTGGTAGAATTTTGGGAAGATGTGGTTCATCTGTAAAGGAGACCGCTTATAAAACACTAATACGACCTATTCTTGAGTACTGCTCGAGCGTTTGGGATCCCGATAAGGTCGGATTGAGGGAGGACATAGAAGCAATTCAGAGGCGGGCTGCTGGATTTGTTACTGGTAGATTTGACCACCACGCGTTACGGAAATGCTTCAGGAACTCGGGTGGGGGACTCTAGAGGAAAGGAGGCGTTCTTTTCGTGACTCGCTACTGAGGAAATTTAGAGAACCAGCATTTGAGGCTGACTGCAGTACAATTTTACTGCCGCCAACTTACATTTCGCGGAAAGACCACAAAGATAAGAGAGATTAGGGCTCGTACAGAGGCATATAGGCAGTCATTTCTCCTTCGTTCTGTTTGGGAGTGGAACAGAGAGAGAAGATGCTAGTTGTGGTGCGAGGTACCCTCCGCCACACGCCGTATGGTGGATTTCGGAGTATGTATGTAGATGTAGATACTTATGGTAGTTTACATAGGACTACGGTACTTACGGTACTCTACATAGTCCTACGGTTCTTTCACAGCACCGAGCTACGTGGCTGGACTCCCATTCTGGAGGATGACATTTCAAACCTGCGTCCGTCAATCCTGATTTAAGTTCTCTGTCATTTCCCTAAATCACTTCAGGCAGATCCTTCGAAAGGGCACAGCCGATTTCCTTCCTTATTCCGATGTAGCCGATGACCTCACTGTTTGGTCCCCTCACCAAATCAACCAACTAACGTACTGTTACGACTCTAGACAGAACATCTAGATGGGGGGACACGTCCATCGGGCGCAGTCGCTGGCCTGCGACGCAGTGAAAGAAACAGCAGCGGCAGTTGGAAGAGTGCAAACAGGCGGAAGCGCGCCACTGGCTGTGACGAGCCGCGGCCTCCCGCCTTTGGTCGGCCGCAGCGGCGGCAGCAGCCGGGGGCCAATTAATTAGCGCCTCTCCGCAGCCGTGCCGGCTAATTATTCCGAGAGGCGCCCGCGGACTCGCCCGCCGCCTCGATCCGCCGCAGCCCACCTGCTCAGAAGCAGAGTTCACAAGCCGACAGTGGCTTTGTCGGCGTCCGACGAGACACCGGCTGAGCTGCCTGTGTTTCCGAGAGCTCTCTTAATCAACACCGCCCAGTATCTCATCGCGGAATCCGCGCGGACTTGTCGCTTTTGTTCGCAGAGGCTGCTGGCTCGGCTAATGAGAATGCCTCCTGAGGGCAATAAATTATAGCAGGTTTCGTAAAATAGTGCACAGGTGCGGTCGTATAAGCTGCTACCTTGCCTATAGCAAAGTGCTACGTAGCACGACCAGTGTTCCGACAGAGCGAAGATCTACAATATTCGCTATCAAGTCAGATACTGGTGAAGACCGTAAGTGTTGCCAGTCAATTCGCATAAGAGCGTAAACGGCACTGGGAAGAACACTTACATTCAGCTAGTGCCTTCTTTGTGCTATATGTGTGAGTAGTTCGTACAACTAGTAAACAGAACTGGGGAGAAAAGAAAATCAGCACTACTCAACTAAGTTTGGTTGATTGATTTGTGGGAGGGACCAAACAGCTAGGTCATCGGCTTCACCAGATTAGCGAAGGAAGACGACCGTGCCATTTCAAAAAAACCATCCCCAGAATGTGCCTGAAGCGATTTAGGGAAATCACGGAAAACCTAAATCGGGATGGCCGAATGTGGATTTGAACCGTTGTCCTCCCGAAAGCGAATCCAGTGTGGCACTGTTGTACTAAGGGAATGGACGGGTCAATAGGACAATGAGGTACCATTGACACGGTAGTGGAGAAAAGTGTGAGGAGGTAAAAACTGTACAGCAAGCAGGTTCAGATGGATGTACACAACTGCCCAGTAAAATTGCTACACCAACAAGAAATGCAGACGATAAACGGGTATTCATTGGACAAATATATTACACCAGAACTGACATGTGATTACATTTTCACGCAATTTGGATGCATAGATCTTGAGAAATCAGTACCCAGAACAACCACCACTGGCCGTAATAACGGCCTTGATACGCCTGGCCTTTGAGTGAAACAGAGCTTGGATGGCGTGTACAGGTACAGCTGCCCATGCAGCTTCCATACGATACCACAGTTCATCAAGAGTAGTGACTGGCGTAACGTCCACTGTTCAAAGCGCCGTCAATGCGAACAAGAAGTGACCGAGACGTGTAACCAATGGCACCCCATACCATCACGCCGGGTGATACGCCAGTATGGCAATGACGAATACACGCTTCCAATGTGCGTTCACCACGATGTCGCCAAACACGGATGCGACCATCATGATGCAGTAAACAGAACCTGGATTCATCCGAAAAAATGTTTTGCCAATCGTGCACCCAGGTTCGTCGTTGAGTACACCATCGCAGGCGCTCCTGTCTGTGATGCAGCGTCAAGGGTAACCGCAACCATGGTCTCTGAGCTGATAGTCCATGCTGCTGCAAACGTCGTCGAACTTTTCGTGCAGATGGTTGTTATCTTGCAAACGTCCCCATCTGTTCACTCAGGGATCGAGACGTGGCTGCACGATCCGTTACAGCCATGCGGATAAGATGCCTGT
Source organism: Schistocerca nitens (assembly GCF_023898315.1). Lineage (NCBI taxonomy): Eukaryota > Metazoa > Arthropoda > Insecta > Orthoptera > Acrididae > Schistocerca > Schistocerca nitens. The sequence continues at coordinate 46,417,620 of NC_064619.1, read as the reverse complement.
AATCTCGACTGCTAGTGATGTGAGGCCGTTGGGATCCAGCACGGCGTTCCGTATTACCCTCCTGAAACCACCGATTCCATATTCTGCTAACAGTCTTTGGATCTCGACGAACGCGAGCAGCAATGTCGCGATACGATAAACCGCAATCGAGATAGACTACAATTCGACCTTCATCAAAGTCGGAAACGCGATGGCACGCATTTTTCCTCCTTACACGATGCATCACAACAACGTTTCACCAGGCAACGCCGGTCAACTGCTGTTTGTGTATGAGAAATCGGTTGGAAACTTTCCTGTTGTCAGCACGCTGTAGGTGTCGCCACCGGTGCCAACCTCGTGTGAATGCTCTTAAAAGCTAATCATTTGGATATCACAGCATCTTCTTCCTGTCGGTTATATTTCGCGTCTGTAGCACGTCATCTTCGTGGTGTAGCAATTTTAATGGCCAGTAGTGTATATGTGTTAGTAGTTCGTACAACTAGTGAATAGAACTGAGGAGAAAAGAAAAGTAGCACTACTGAACTAAGTTTGGTTGGTTTATTTGGGAGGGACAAAACAGCTAGGTCATCGGTGTCATCGGATTAGCGAAGGAAGTCGGCCGTGCCCTTTCAAAGAAACCATCCCAGGTTTTCCCCGAAGCGATTTAGGGAAATAGCGGAAAACCTAAATCAGAACGGCCGAACGTGGGTTTGAACCGTTGTCCTCCCGAAAGCGAGTCCAGTGTGGCACTGTCGTACTAAGGGAATGGACAGGTTAATAAGACCTTACGGAATCATCGACACGGTAGTGGGGAAAAGTGTTGAGGAGGTAAAAACTGTACAGCAAGCAGGTTCAGATGGATGTAGATTGCAGTAATTAGGCAGAGCTGAAGAGGCTTGTACGGTATAGAATAGCGTGAACTCTTCAAATCAGTCTTCGATCTGAAGACCACAAATGTTGTGCACTGCTTCGTACACAACGGTGACGAGAGGTCGGCTACAGTGCGGTGGAGCAGCTGTCGTTGTAGGGAAGGAATAGAAAAGGAACTGGAATCACTCAACAGAGGAAAGTCCACTGGACCTGACGGGATACCAATTCGATTCTACACAGAGTACGCGAAAGAACTTGCTCCCCTTCTAACAGCCGTGTACCGAAAGTCTCTAGAAGAACGGAAGGTTCCAAATGATTGGAAAAGAGCACAGGTAGTCCCAGTCTTCAAGAAGGGTCGTCGAGCAGATGCGCAAAACTATAGACCTATATCTCTGACGTCGATCTGTTTTAGAATTTTAGACCATGTTTTTTGCTCGAATGTCATGTCATTTTTGGAAACCCAGAATCTACTCTTTAGGAATCAACAAGGATTTCGGAAACAGCGATCGTGTGAGACCCAACTCGCTTTATTTGTTCATGAGACCCAGAAAATATTAGATACAGGCTCCCAGGTAGATGTTATTTTCCTTGACTTCCGGAAGGCGTTCGATACAGTTCCGCACTGTCGCCTGATAAACAAAGTAAGAGCCTACGGAATATCAGACCAGCTGTGTGGCTGGATTGAAGAGTTTTTAGCAAACAGAACACAGCATGTTGTTATCAATGGAGAGACGTCTACAGACGTTAAAGTAACCTCTGGCGTGCCACAGAGGAGTGTTATGGGACAATTGCTTTTCACAATATATATAAATGACCTAGTAGATAGTGTCGGAAGTTCCATGCAGCTTTTCGCGGATAATGCTGTAGTATACAGAGAAGTTGCAGCATTAGAAAATTGCAGCGAAATGCAGGAAGATCTGCAGCGGATAGACACTTAGTGCAGGGAGTGGCAACTGACCCTTAACATAGACAAATGTAATGTATTGCGAATACATAGAAAGAAGGATCCTTTATTGTATGATTATATGATAGCGGAACAAACACTGGTAGCAGTTACTTCTGTAAAATATCAGGGAGTATGCGTACAGAACGATTTGAAGTGGAATGATCATATAAAATTAATTGTTGGTGACGCGGGTGCCAGGTTGAGATTCATTGAGAGAGTCCTTAGAAAATGTAGCCCATCAGCAAAGGAGGTGGATTACAAAACACTCGTTCGTCCTATACTTGAGTATTGCTCATCAGTGTGGAATCCGTACCAGGTCGGGTTGACAGAGGAGATAGAGAAGATCCAAAGAAGAGCGGCGCGTTTCGTCACAGGGTTATTTGGAAAGCGTGATAGCGTTACGGAGATGTTTAGCAAACTCAAGTGGCAGACTCTGCAAGAGAGGCGCTCTGCATCGCGGTGTAGCTTGGTGTCCACGTTTCGAGAGGGTGCGTTTCTGGATGAGGTATCGAATATATTGCTTCCCCCTACTTATACCTCCCAAGGAGATCACGAATGTAAAATTAGAGAGATTCGAGCGCGCACGGAGGCTTTCCTTCAGTCGTTCTTCCCGCGAACCATACGCGTCTGGAACAGGAAAGGAAGGTAATGACAGTGGCACGTAAAGTGTCCTCCGCCACACACCGTTGGATGGCTTGCGGAGTATAAATGTAGATAGACAGATAAAACAGGAGAGGAAAAGATCAGCGAATATGTAATTACAATAAACAGAAGTTTTACTCAGATTGTAGTTTCCTCCAAGCGTCACGAACAAACTTTAAAAAAGAACAAGTAGCAGTGAAGACCAGCTATTCCAAGAACCCAAGTGTTGTGGAGTGTCGTGCTCCCACTACTGATGAAAGAGTGAATTGTCGAAGGGTGATTAAGGCGAAGACTGTCGAAGGCTGCAACTCAGACTGGGCCGTGTAGCTGCCACCAGCCATGCTATACCGCGGTGCATAGGGCTCTCATAGTCGGAGCCACTGAAGGAGTGGCTCAGCCGGCACGCGTCACTGGGTCCAAAGGGTCCCTGCACGAATGCTATCGCCGTCTGTCGGGAACGTGTGTTTCTGTTGCCAACAGTGAGGCGACAGTGAGGGTGATATCGGTCGGTGACACAACAACAAGTGAGTAAAACTGACATGTGGAGCATGTGGTATATTTGCTCACACCTGGTGTACAAAAAGATATCTGTTCTACAGTTCCGACTGTTATATTCTAATTACCTTGCATATAATATTTTTTTTCATAATGTGGGGCCACAGTTATAATATATTTGTTTAAAGTCAGTACCGCCATTAGACTTTTTTTTTATTATTTGCAGTGTTACATTTATACGATCATGAATTCGGCTTAAAATACCATTATCAAGTGTTTTAATGTTATACAGTGCCTAAGATGGCATACTGTCGTATTTAAAATACACTATCAGACACATTGCCTAAGGGTCAATACTTCTGGTAAAATCCTACTGCTTTGTTTTATCACTGAGTGTACCATATATTCAGTCAAGACGGTATACTCAGTGATAAAACGAAGCAGTAGGATTTTAGCAGAAATATTGACCCTTAGGCAATGTGTCTAATAGCGTATTTTAAATGCGACAGTATGCCATCTTAGGCACCGTATTACATTAAAACACTTGATAATGGCATTTTAAGCCGAAATCATGACCGTGTAAATGTAACACTGCAAATAATAAAAAAACAGTCTAATGGCGGTACTGAATTAAAGAAATACCTTGCATATGTGGAATTCTTTTTGTTACAATCAGATATGGATGAGTGTGGTCAACAAACCACCTCTTTCAAATCCAACATTTTCGAAAATTCTAATATTTTAATATCGCTTTCCTATTGTAATTCCAGTCCTTCAGAAGTAACCGTGACAGTGATCGTCCTGTCGATTAACTCACAACCCGTGTGGTAGTCATATCACGATTCTATTCTGGAAGTGTGTCAAGCGAGTTTGCATCAAAGAGCTACTATACCATATTGCGTGCTTCAGAGACATTAGATCCAATTAACTATTTATCCTGGAGTCAGATCGGGCGTACCCTGGGCGTCAGGTTTCTCTGGCGGCTGATCCTTTCACACCAGAAACTATGAAGAAGCAGTATAGTTCCCTGCTAATGTCCATAACAAGTAGTATGCCTTACTTACAAAACCATCCTGCCCCATCTTAATATTTACTTTTAATTTCAGAAAATGGTCTATGGGCAACTGGACGTATTACGAAGATTGGGTTAACAAAGAGTACACATTTTGCAATTTACCTGATCGTGTTCTCGAGCACAAATATGTCTTATATAACCAGTAAAACTAAAAATGAGTTCACGACAGTAGACATTTGCTCGTTTTTTAAACGAGGTCAACAATGCATTTCCTTCGCTAGCCTATTTCTCTATTCATTAGATTGGAATTTTACACTCTCTCAGTTTCATATTAGAATTTTCTACTATTTGAATTGTTTTATAGTTGCCGTTCAGCAGTTCACAATACAATTTCACAGCCACCGTAATGTAAAATTTAGAATTCTTAACTGGTACAATGATAGCTCGTTATTGGATAATAAGTTCACGCTATCTGAACGAACTGATCATTAACAGCCCAACCTCCACGTCATGAGTCATGCGATTATATTTACTTTTTCCTTACTGATCGACGAATTGTCCTTCTGCGAGAATTCGTGACTAATACAGCGGTGAGCATCTCATGTAATCGCGACTTAACACACAACCGACTTCTCGAAACGTTTAAGTCAAAACTCAAACCGTGGTGACTTAGGCGTTGTTGTTTACACCACAATGCCTTCACATTCTGAAAATCCCAGAAAACCAGATGTGTACTGTGTTATCAGTAGCCATGAACTTATAGATGTGTTACAATCCTGGCTAAAAAGATTAATTTCTACTGAATTAACAGTTATGGATTTTGAGCTCCAAAACAGCTTCGAAGCTAATCTGCTACATTTGTTTATCCGTTTTAAAGATGCTGAACCAGTTCTTATCTGTGATAAACGTAGATTCCACCTCAAAACTGTCGTTGAAGTGGACCAGGTAGAAATATGCAGGTTGGTGAGTAACAGTCTGAAAAGTTGGTAAGGATGTTGCAGGGTGGATTGAGCTGAGAAATAAGTGATAAGAAAAAAAACTCCGATACGTTGCGTTGTTTCCCAGTTAATTAGGATTGAAATTAGGCAATCAAGCCGGTGCGCGCAAAATGAAGCGGTGCCCCAAATACGTGTAGTGTTAGTTGTCTTCATAGCGTAGATGGTACCGCACTAAGCTACTCAGCCTTTGACTCGGGTTCGCTCCTTACTAATGTTCCCTGTCTAATTTTTGTATCGCTCTCGTTTTCGGTTTTAGGAAACCAAAAGACGGACACGTTTGGCGACAAAGTCTCTGGCATGCCGCTTGAATCTGTGCGCGCGCAACGGCACGATGGCTAACTTCAATGTTAATTAACTCGGTAATGGCGCCATGCAAAGAACTTTTTTCTTAACATTTATTATCTCCCAGCACAACCTACCCTGCAACACTCTTACAAGTTTTTCAGACTGTTTCTGACCACTTTGTGTACTAGGGGTGGTCCATTGATCGTGATCGGGACAAATATCTTACGAAATAAGCGTCAAACGAAAAAACTGCAAAGAACGGATCTTCTATAGCTTGAAGGGGGAAACCAGATGGCGCTATGGTTGGCCCGATAGATGGTGCTACCTTAGGTCAAACGGATATCAACTGCGTTTTTTAAAATAGGAACCCCCATTTTTATTACATATACGTGTAGTACGTAAAGAAATATGAATGTTTTAGTTGGACCACTTTTTTAGCTTTGTGATAGATGGTGCTGCAACAGTCACAAACATATGGCTCACAATTTAAGACCAACATTTGGGTTAAAATTAACATACAGATCGTAGGTACGTTTGAACATTTTATTTCGGTTGTTCCAATGTGATACATGTACCTTTGTGAACTTATTTCTGAGAACGCATGCTGTTACAGCATGATTACCTGTAAATACCACATTAATGCAATAAATGCTCAAAATGATGTCCGTCAACCTCAATGTATTTGGCAATACGTGTAACGACATTCCTCTCAGCAGCGAGTAGTTCGCCTTCCGTAATGTTCGCACATGCATTGACAATGCGCTGACGCATGTTGTCAGGCGTTGTCTTTGGATCACGATAGCAAATATCCTTCAACTTTCCCCACAGAAAGAAATCCACCTGTCATGAAATATTCTATTGAATACCGCTTCAACCGCACGCGAACTATGTGCCGGACATCCATCATGTTGAAAGTACATCGCCATTCTGTCATACAGTGAAACATCTTGTAGTAACATCGATAGAACATTACGTAGGAAATCAGCATACATTGCACCATTTAGATTGCCATCGATAAAATGGGGGTCAATTATCCTTCCTCCCATAATGCCGCACAATACATTAACCCTCCAAGGTAGCTGATGTTCCACTTGTCGCAGCCGTCGTGGATTTTCCGTTGCCCAATAGGGCATATTATGCCGGTTTACGTTACCGCTGTTGCTGAATGACGCTTCGTCGCTAAATGGAACGCGTGCAAAAAGTCTGTCATCGTCCCGTAATTTCTCTTGTGCCCAGTGGCAGAACTGTACACGACGTTCAAAGTCGTCGCCATGCAATTCCTGGTGCATAGAAATAGGGTACGGATGCAATCGATGTTGATGTAGCATTCTCAACACCGACGTTTCTGAGATTCCCGATTCTCGCGCAATTTGTCTGCTACTGATGTGCAGATTAGCCGCGGCAGCAGCTGAAACACCTACTTGGGCATCATCATTTGTTGCAGGTCGTGGTTGACGTTTCACGTGTGGCTGAACACTTCCTGTTTCCTTAAATAATGTAACTATCCGGCGAACGGTCCGGATACGTTGATGATGTCGTCCAGGATACTGAGCAGCATACATAGCACACGCCCGTTGGGCATTTTGATCACAAAAGCCATACGTCAACACGATATCGACCTTTTCCGCAATTGGTAAACGGTCCATTTTAACACGGGTAATGTATCACGAAGCAAATACCGTCCGCATGGGCGGAATGTAACGAGATACCACGTACTTATATGTTTGTGACAATTACTGCGCCATCTATCACAAAGCGAAAAAAGTAGCCCAACTAAAACATTCATATTTCTTTACGTACTACACGAATATGTAATAAAAAATTCGGGGTTCCTATTTAAAAAAACACAGTTGATATCCGTGTTACCTATGGCAGCACCATCTAGCAGGTCAACCATAGCGCCATCTGGTTTCCCCCTTTAAGCTAGACGAGTTTAGTTCTTTGTAGTTTTTTCGTTTGATGCTTATTTCGTAAGATATTTGTCACGATCACTATCAATGGACCACCCTGTATACTACGTAATCTCATCGTGCACTTTCCCTTTTTTCGATTTGAACAATTTTGATAGCTGCGGCTACAAACTCTTAAATTGCCCTGGAACAAGGAACGAGTGATTTGTCAATAATCAATGTTTCTTAGTTTCCTTCAGTTTATTAACTGAGATTTCTCTTTGTTGCAGCTGGCATTCGCCTCTGGCAGCAAAGCTGCCGACAATGCGACCTTGCTACCGGACGCCGACTCTGATGCCGTGGGCGGCGATGGAAACTTTATGAGCAACAGCCTGGACCAGCTCGAGATGGAACTTGTTGAACAGGTGAGCTGTGCTACGAATTCTATGTCAATTCTTTTTAGCAGTGCAGCACCCCTGTGTAAGGAGGTACTGAAGATATAAAAGCCTGCATGCGTGTTATTCGTTAAACTCAAGATATGACAGGACCAAGTCTTTCTTTCTAGCTTCTAATTCCTGCCTCAGTCGTAGCATATCTGCGAACGCCTATGTAATTGGACACCGCTCCACGTAACACAATAGCAGCTTTCAACTACTTGTTTACTGTTAATGTGACACATTTGCGTCTCCGTTTGTTCACAAGTTGAATTTGGTAAGTCATTATCCATATTATAGTGCAGAACTATTTCAGACAGCTGACGGCAGTGCCATCTTAAGATGGTTTCCACTACTATGCTGCATTCAGGTATAAATAAACTGTCCAGCTAACCTGGAAGTCCTTGTGTATGTTTTGTGAACACGTGAAATTAGCATTCTACTCAGTCTTTGAGCTGACAGTACGTAACAGTTAGAAACAACGGAGGCAAGAAGAGCGGCTTCTAGACTTAATGACAAGGCCTACTTAAACTGTTCCTCCCTACGATTCGATATTTCTTTCTCAAAAGATCTCTTTCCAACTTACGTAATGAACTTTGTTTTGTTATTTTTCCTATTTATGGTGAATGAAGCGCTGCATGGAATCTCTGCTACGACGTGTAATCATCGGCTACGTACTCGTGAGAAAGAGTGAGAGAATGTGGAGCAACAGTTAAGGCCTTCCATAAAGCAAGTTCCAGATAGTAACAAAGTCTAAAAAATGGTAACCCCACAACTTTTGCAACCAGCTCTGGAGATATGTGGTATTTATGTTCTGCACAAGTACTCCGTCCACACAGGAATGGGAGCTATATAATCAACGACTGCGTGCCTAAACTCCAAGTATCTGGTTTTCCCGCGGCGGTTGCTCTCCTTCCTTTGCAGAGCCTGCTCCGATGTGTACCGTAATACTTGTTGTTTAAGAAGACGCGGAGCCACTCACACAACCAATGACAATTTAGTCGCCGGCCAGGGTGGCCGAGCGTTCTAGGCACTACAGTCTGGAACCGCGGCGACCGCTCCGGTCGCAGGTTCGAATCCTGCCTCGGGCATGGATGTGTGCGATGTCCTTAGGTTAGTTAGGTTTAATTAGTTCTAAGTTCTAGGGGACTGATGACCTTAGAAGTTAAGTCCCATAGTGCTCAGAGCCATTTGAACAATTTAGTCTGGTAGAATTCAATATATTTTTTAGATACACACACGCCGTGTTGGGCTACATTCACCACAGTTAATATTATTCCACAATTGACATAGTTATTTGCATTCCACTTACGTAATCAATTGTGACGTACTGAAGTTATTGTTGAAGTAATATTATACAAAGAGGGGCAAATAAAAGTGGCCCGGAGAACAGAGTTCCAGTGTACAAAGAAACACAGCAAATGAAAGGAGATGCAGTACTAATCTGACAATAGCAGATGTTGAAAATGACCACCGTTTATCTCTAGACACTATTGGTCCCAGATCAGCAAGTTGCTGACTGCTGATCGAAGCTGTTCTGCTGGAATTGTTGCAGTGCCATCCGAACTGTTCTGCTGCAGTTCTTGAACACTATGAGGGTTGTTGCGACACACCTCAGACTTGAGGGCTCCCCACCCAAAGTAATCGTACACCGACTGATCAGGTGAGCTGGGTGGTCCGCTATAGCTGCAACCGAACTGACTGCTAACAACTCTGTTAGGCGTGAAGTTTGTGTAAATGTGCTCCTAGGTTCGACGGTTCAAAAATGGTTCAAATGGCTCTGAGCACTATGGGACTTAACTTCTAAGGTCATCAGTCGCCTAGAACGTAGAACTACTTAAACCTAACTAACCTAAGGGCATCACACACATCAATGTCCAAGGCAGGATTCGAACCTGCGACCGTAGCGGTCGCGCGGTTCCAGACTGTAGCGCCTAGAGCCGCTCGGCCACCCGGCCGGCTAGGTTCGATGGGCCGTATGGTCATTTGCTGCATTCTGCTGGAAGTAACTGCAGGTCTTTTCCGCCTCCGTTAATGCTCCCACAAATAGTTTCGTTCGGGCCACCTTTAATGTGCCCCGCCCTGTACACTTTAAATACGTGCAACACAGAGCACACATGATATTCACTGTTCAGTATGTGCTTTATAAGTCGACGAAACCGACTGCTCTTCCATCCAGCACTAAACAATACCTTCGTTCATTACACCAGCGTGAGCGTGACTGGACGTTGAAGTTTCAAAAGATCGGTGTGCGATATCAGAAACGAGAAAGTGCCTAGGCTCGTCATATTCAAACAATGCAAACATACGTGTTTCTTTCACTTGTAATCAGAGTCAATCTAGTCAACGTTATTTACCCGTAACCGTCCCTACGTGCTTGATCGTTGACCTCCAGACACGAAACACGAGAACGAGAATCGTCACCTTTCAGATAAACATTAATATTGAGCCATGGACACTGATATGAAATGTACAACTTTCGAGCCAAAAATTTTTAATTCCATGACAATAACTTGAGAAATGCGTGCTGGAGCCACGGCTTTGACCCTGCACGCTCCCTGCGTCCCACATCAACTAAGCTACGACTACCTATGCGCTCTACCCTCGCCACAGCGCCGCATGTCGAGAGGTCAGCGATACAGCAATGCGCTTAAAAAATTCTACAGTACTTTACATAATTAGTGGTTTTATTGGCCATTTTGTCATTCTGAAATATGCTGAGTAAATAATTATAGGAGTATAGAGCTCCATTCATCATTTCAGGTGGCAGCTTAACCACAGCAGTGGAATGACATAGGCGTCCGAAATTTTAGCTAGTGGCACACATTGCAACAAATGTGGAAACGTATCCAAGAAAAAATTAGCACTAAAGGAAAATGTCACATTTTCCGCTCTTAGAATATTTTTTTCAGATGATAAGCTATAATGCAGGATCATTTAATACCTCAAATAAATGTTCTTAACTAAATAGCACGCAACATTTTTGCAGCAAATAATTGTATAAAACTTGTGTCTGTCAACATAGACCTACAATAATAACTAGAGTGTATAGATGTATACGCTCTATCAAGTAATCCAAGTTGAACAACAGTAGGCAGCACAATTACGCCTCTATCAACTTCATAAAAATGGAAACTGGACCATGATTGACCACAGCTGCTGGTAACGCTATCGCTGTAGAATTTGTATCATTGACAAATGTTTCATCTCAAAATCAAATACCTAGTAAGATATAAATCTGTCGCAAGTAGTTCAATTTTTAGTAAAATAATTTATCATTTGGTCACATAATTACTGTGTGGCAGTTGCCAAATAACGTAAATAGTCGCCTGTTATGTTGTAGAACAACATTTGGGATGAAAGCAGCCTCATTCCTTCGTGGGCGGAAACAAACAAATTATAAGCGATGGCAAATAGAACTTCTCAACATAACTCGCGAAGAAAATGTTCCAAATTCTGGAAAATGGTAACGGGCCTTACTGTTATTTTTTATAAACACCACCACTATAAGACAAAGCTCAAGTACGATTTTTTGGAAACCAGGGAAAACGTTTTATCTCGTGATAAACAATGCAAGACATGTAAGCATAGGCTTCCGCGACCGTTGTCATAATCAATAAATTCTTAAGGGTATGTGACCGCACTGATAGTGTGTAAAATTCTCTGACGTTTCAGTCGCTGTTGCAAATAGTCCTCCACAGGGTGTTTTTGCTAACAATAAAAACGCCCTGAGAAAGGCCATTTGCAACAGTGGCCGAAACGTCGGAGAATTTTACACTTGTCATTGTGGTCACATAGCCCGAAGAATTTCATTGACATAGTAAGAGAATTCCAGCTAAGACACTATCTCGAAAGGAACAGTCCGTGTGTGTACACTGCAATCGCTGCTGAGTGAACACGATCAATTACAGTTGGTTTACAGACCTCCTACTTCTCTCTAGTGTTCAGTAAAATCAAGGACACAAAAGTCCAAACCGTTAAGGGATTATTTTCCTCTTAATGATGTTTAGTAGAAGTTGACTGCTTCGTTCGCGTGCTTCACTAATGTATATAGAGGGTCAGAGAAAATTATGGGAACAGCGCGCGAGAAATGCGTACTATAACATAAATGTAGATGCTAACGAAGCCTGCAGGTTGCGCTGTTGTATTTAACAACGGACGCCGCTTGTGCAGCGTCCTCTATACCTTGCAAGCGTCAGTCGTGGTCTGGTCAGAGCCATGTGAACCATTTTTGAACCATTTCTGTAACTCTTTCGAAGACTGCTGTAAATTTATTTTCTCGTCAGCATTTAGAGAATGCGCTTCATCCTCGTGTAATGTTTCCCTCTCCTGTCGTCCCAGAATATGTAGGGCGTTTCTTTTAACTTGACACAATCAAATATTTAGAAAGCTACGCATCGTACGAAAAAAAGTCTCAGTAAAGGGGACATGCGTCCATGCTACAACTGACCTCCTAACAACCCCACCTGCATGGTTGGGATCCAACTTTGTATTTTCAAACGGGACCCCCCAGTCCCATTTTTATTGCATATTCAGAATCGACGTCAAAAAATACCCACAGTTTACTCAAACCATTTGATGTATGGTGTTGTAATCGGCAGATATCAAGTATTGCTTACCTGCAGGTAAGAGCCGGTGCATTTGATTCTACATTTCACTTACGACGTAAATTTCAACCTTTGTGATCTAATGGTAGCTATTTACGTTCAAAATTTGCTTTTGTGCTGCAAATGTGATTGTACAGTACAAATAATATGCCTAGATGTTGACATTTATGGTAAATAAGCTTGTAACCTCCCCCTCACTTATCGACCTTAATGACAGTGAAAAATTAAACCGCTTGTACCTAATGGAAATTTTGAAAAAGCAATCGTCACCGAAGTTAATCTGTCGGTAAAGAGGGAGGAAAGGGTTACATCTAAATGAAAGGAAAAATGCCAATGAAACTGGTGGAAATTAATTTTGAAAAGGGGTAACGTTAATAAAGAAAGTAAATGTGTGGCCATTACGTTAACAATTAAGTAGCGGTAATTAGATATTTGAGATTTGGGGGAAATTACGGTCGCCAGTGCTAAGGACAATTACTATAGTAACTGAAAAAAGAAAGGTTATTACACATATAATTAGCACTAGAAGCGTGGCAACTGAAGGTTGACACGTGTAGTGTGACAACTGAAAGTTTGTCAGAAGTAATAAATTTCGCTACACTCTGACTTAATTTAGCAACAGAATTAATAAAACCAGAAAATCGAAAGTTAATTTAGTGACTGAAGTTAATAGTGAGCTTTCTTTCTGAAGCACATCGAAATTCAGTAAAATACGGTTAGTCTTGGACTACCTCAACAATCATTTCAAAAGCTACTTGAATCTACGCAATTTAGAAATAAGAGATTTAACTTTGAACTTGAATTAAATGATTCTGAACAATTAACAATAGTAAAATTTAGTACGTACCAAGCTGAGCTGCAGTCACAGGTAACTAAAATACGGTAACAAAACTTGCACTTTTAATTTGTGCTTGCGTAATTTAAATACTGTAGCCAGCTATGAATACCTTAACTGAACTTTGAAATTAAAGCAGTGGAATCGAATGATGCTGGCGTTTGAATTTCAACGACACTCGGGTTCATTCCGGAAAAGGAAGGGACCCTGCTTGGTAATGCAATTGGGACAATGAGCAACAAAGGTTCATGCTACGTTGCTGTAATTTTGTGATTTGAACAGTTTTAAAAGCTGAGGTCTGCCATACAGTTCTAAAACCTTACGTGCTTCCAGTCTTCCTTGTTGGTTGATTGAAGGTTTGAAGCCGTCGATCGAGGAGGTGGCGACAGTCACTCATTGTCGGCCGCCGCTGTTGCAGAAGCTGGATGTTGGCGCGCCTCCTTCTCGACACGGTCACCAGGCGAAACGGGCTCTTGATGTGCGCCAGCTAATGCTTCCCGTCCGCGACACCGTGTCAGAAACTATCATAGCAAGTCGAGCGCAATTACATGCTGCCCAACCCCGAAAGCGCGGCAACTCGCGGGAGCGTCACACAACACACCTGCTCCACTGCACCACCCCCGCCAGACTGCCCCTCTGCCCGCGCTCCACGCAACAGAGTTAACACTACCAAAGATCCTAAACACTTTGGTTCTCCACACGACCTATCGATGTATTCGTTCGATAGCATAGTTTTCCCTAGGCCAGACCCAGCGTAAAAATACAAATAATATTTACAAGACAAACCAATTATACATCGACATAAATGCATAAATATATACAAATAGTAAAACAATTACAATATACAAAGACACAGAAATGTTATATCTTCAGGTAACAAAATAAGGAAAAATATTTGCAGTGCAATAGATGGAAATAGGAGGATATGCATTTCCGGCGTTACAAGCTACTTGTATGGTAACATTGTTTTCTTTCCACTACGGTGTTGTGATGACTGGGTGTTGTATGATGTCTTTAGGTTAGTTAGGTTTAAGTAGTTCTAAGTTCTAGGGGACTGATGACCATAGATGTTAAGTCCCATAGTGCTCAGAGCCATTTGAACCATTTGAACTACGGTGTTGGTTGTGGTGAGTCCTCAAGCCATCGGAAAAATTGATTTCCGTGACCGACCTCGAACCCCGCCATCAGTGTGGTTGATTTCGGTCTATGTTTCCATACAAACACCGTAATTCTCACGCTGGCCGCTATGCGACTACCTATAGAATACAAACCACGTAAGTAAAAATGTCCTCGAAGTGATAGTGACAAGTGCATCTGCCATGGACAGTCACTGAAAACAAGTACCTCAGTGTGAGAGGCAAGGAGATTCATCAATATCTAGCACCACAGTGGTGAGAGGCAAGGGGACTCACCGACATCAAGCTTCCAGATGGGAACAGAAAACTATTACAGCCACATCGTTGTTCTGGGATGTGTGTGTGTTTGTGTGTAAACAGGACAAAATGCACTGTCAATCGATCAGTCTTTGCACTGGTACATATTGTTCATCATGCCTAGGAATTGTATATGCAGCTGCAGTATCGCGAATCAGCAGATACGCATGCGAACAAGGCGAACAGGTGTTCTAGATCTCCCTTCCACGCGGGCTTGGGCCCAGAAACAGAGTGAAGTGACGAGGTTTCGGTTAAATGGGCAACAGCGGAGACCCACTAGTTGACTCCCCGAGCACACGGAGATTGCGAGCTCGGAGATAACACCGTAGGACTCGGTGGAGGGTGTAAAGCGATTATATGGACCTCATTTCTACTCTCTACTGTCTGGCTTGCGTTACAAGGCAAGAATCCCCCGACCTCTACGTTTTCTAGAGTCGCGGACGTCCAATGCTCTGCCGCGCGCTCGTGCTTTCACCGTCCTCCAACCACTTGTTGACGATAACAGCACGCTAACAGGCGACCAGCTTCGCCGTTTCCGAAGTGCTTCTTTCCAGGGACCGGGCCGTAAGTATCTGACCTTTGTCAGAGGATTTCCCTGTTTGGCCGGCCGCTGGTGGCCGAGCGGTTCTGGCGCTACAGTCTGGAACCGCGCGACCGCTACGGTCGCAGGTTCGAATCCTGCCTCGGGCATGGATGTGGTGTTGTCCTTAGGTTAGTTAGGTTTAAGTAGTTCTAAGTTCTAGGGGACTTATGACCTCAGCAGTTGAGTCCCATAGTGCTCAGAGCCATTTGAACCATTTTCCCTGTTTGCGGCCAATGTAGTTACAAGAAAGATTCCCCATTCGTTTTTCTACACTTATCCCCTATCCTCACCGCGCACGTGCGTGTAAAACCACAAGGCGACATTCTCTCTCGTACTTATGATTATGTTTTAGTTAATCGGAGTATTATTGTCTGTCTAAAAGAGCATTTTCCTGTCAGAGCGAACTGAAAGCTATTGTTACCTAATGTGTGACCCATAACGTGAGCGCAGGATTGTTTCCGCTCGGTTATTCCTTCCTCAAAAACTCGTTATGCATGACAATGTAATATGGAAACTGTCGCAAAAACCGCACCGAATGACGTATGACGTTTCATTTTTTTCGGCCTTTTGGCATCCTTCTTGTACTTACGATGCGACTGTCTATTATTCCCGTGAGATGCCCATCACGGCCTCAACAAGTGGTGGTCTAGTAGTTACCGTTCCTGGCCCTAGATCGTACGATCCGAGTTTCGATTCCCGGACAGGTCAAAGATTCTTCACTCGGGAGCTCCGTGTATATGTTACCCTCATCATTTCATCTCGTCATCATCGACGCGTAAGTCACCGAAGTGGCGTCAAATAGGAAAACCTACAGCAGTCGGCTAAACAACCGCAGACAGGTTCTCCGGACCAATAACGCCACACGATCACTTCATTTACCATTCACAACAAAAGCTTGTACTATTAACTAAACTAACGTGGTGCCTTGTAACATTTAACGGTATGTCTCATGTCTGGAAGTCGTAGAAGTACAAAATCGAATAAAAACGGCTGCGTCTGATACTTAGTTGTTTCAAGGGCTACTACGTCATTATGCTCAGTAAAGCAAATAAGCATTCATCGTAGGAGAACTTTAGCCGCCAAAACCGACAACCCTCTGGAAATGACAGGTGATGCAAGAAAGAGCACTTGCACGTGCTAACAGCCGAATAAATTATCTGTGTGTCAGACGACAGACATGTTTCATCGTCCACGGACTTCACTTTCACATTGCAGGCGCTGCAGGACTCTGTAGCTGATCGATGAGTCCTTTTTTGTTTTGTAATGGCTTACTAACTGTGACGTCAGCAAGGCCAGAGCACTTTGTCTTTATTTATTTACTCGTTCGGCATCACAGAGGCATAATTTACAATATTCTTATCACTATATACTAAAAAAGAAAACAATATAATTCTACACTATATTAGATATGTTTTTGAGCCACTCTATGGCTGAGTCACTGAGTCTATGTATGTCCATGAGTTCACCACCATAGCCATGCACTTTGCACACGAGTAGATGGTCCATTGTCTGTATTTCTCCGCACTCACATACAGCGCTGTCTGCCAGGCCCCACTTGTTCATTAGGTGTTTACATCTCCCAACACTCGTTCTGACCCGGTTTAGAGCTGTCCACACTCTTCTTGGTAGGTTGAAGCCATCAATCTTCTTGTTCGGATCGTGTACTAAATTTTTGTTCTTAAATTCACTTGCCGACCATACTTCGTTCCAGGCCGTTCTCGGCTCAAAGGCTTGTAGTTCTTCACCGATTTTCCAAAAGGGTGATCTGGATTTAAGCCTGTTTGTCGGTGTCAGATCTTGGTGGATAGGGAGGTCCGGGTTGTCTATAATTTTCCTGTAGGTTTTTAGGGCTAGCTGTGATCGCCTGATTTCTGGAGGCTCTATGTTCGCTAGTACAGGAAGCCATGCACAGGGGGTGGCCCTGAGTGTTCCCGAGATTATTCGCATTGTCTCCCTCAGCTGGACATCCACTTTAGATACGTGTGCACTTCTCCTCCAGACTGGTGAACAGTATTCAGCTACACTGTAGACAAGGGCTAGTGCTGAAGTTCTCAAAGTGCTCGCTCCACATCCCCATGTTGTTCCAGCCAGTTTTGAAAGGATAGCATTGCGGGATTTTAGTTTTTGCTTTGTGTCTTCGAGGTGTGAGCTGTACGTTAGGGTCCGGTCTAGTTTCACTCCCAAATATTTAGGCTTATTCTCATGTCTTATGCTTTGGCCATTCGAAAAGATCTGTAATTTTCTGTGTGTCTCTCTGTTGTTGAGGTGCATTATAGTGCTGGTTGTTTTGTTGGGGTTGGGAAGTAGGTGCCACTTGGAGTAATAGGTGTTCAGGACTTCAAGGTCTGCATTCAGTGTTTCGTCGAGATCGTTGTAGTTTTTACTCTGATATGCGATGGCCAGGTCATCTGCATATGCAAATTTGCGTGATTTAGTTTCTGGCAAGTCAGCTATGTATAGATTGAAGAGAGCGGGTGCTAGTGCTGAACCCTGTGGCAGACCATTATTCAGAACCATGCTCTTACTGTTCGTGCCATGGAGTGAGACCTTGATTTTCCTGTTCGTTAGTATGTTCTTGAGTAGTTTGTAAGTCTGCTTGCAATTTATGATTCTAGTGGCACTTTGTCTGTTTGGCAAGGAAATGGGTAGGGAAAGGTGTTGGCATTGTCCGGACTGTGAAAACCGTTTTCCGTCTAACCAGACGTGGTCTAATGTGACACACAAACACAAAATCTAGATGTGATTCTGATCACTCAGCGTTGTCCGCAGCTCGTAGTCTAGTGGCTAGCTTTGCTGCCTCCGGATCACGGAGTCCAGCGTTCGATTCCCCATCATCACCATCATCATCATTCGTGACAGTGGCTACATTGAATTGTGAAAAAAAATTGGACTGTGTAAAAATTGGTACTTTTTACGGGCGGTGATGACCGCTCAGTTGAGCGCCCCACAAACCAAACATCATCATCATCATCATCATCATCATCATTATCATCATCATCATCACTCTGCATAGGAATGTCGCTCCACTATCATATCATCGGCTCCGTATCATCCCACAAAAAATATGATGATAGTTCAAATGGTTCAAATGGCTCTCAGTACTATGGGACTTAACATCTGAGGTCATCAGTCCCCCAGAACTTAGAAGTACTTAAACCTAACTAACCTAAGAACATCACACACATCCATGCCCGAGACAGGATTCGAACCTGCGACCGTAGCAGTCGCGCGGTTCCGGACTGAAGCGCCTAGAACCGCTCGGCCACCACGGGCGGCATGACGATAGTGCCAGAATAATTCATGTACTACATATGTCCTAAGAGATTATACGTAAAGTAATACAGTACCGCTGTTTTACTGATTCTCTACATACTTTACGTCTCATTCTTCCACAGAGATAAAAATAAACAATTTAATGTATGTCACAGAACTACTTCATCTTTGGACTAAACGTAGGGAGAAGCATTCGTGGGGACTGGGTTATTTGCGCGAGCGAAATTTTTCGAACGGACTGAGCTGTCCATCTACGGCTGAAACAAGTGCATAAGAATATTATGTTACAAACGTATACTGTGAGTAAAATGGTTCTCGGGTTGTAGCCTCAGACTTCGAGAAGAATGAAATAATTCCATTTCCAGAGAAAGTAGGTGCTGACAAGTGTGAATTTCACCGAATTATCAATGTCGTAAGTCGTGGTTGCAAAACACTAACACGAAATATTTGCTCGAGAGCGGAAAATCTGGTGGAAGACAATCTCCGAGAATATCAATTCGGATTCTGGAGAAATGTAGGAACACGCGAGACAATACTGTCCTTACTTACAAGGGAACCTCCCCATCGCACCCCCCTCAGATTTAATTACAAGTTGGCACAGTGGATAGGCCTTGAAAAACTGAACACAGATCAATCGAGAAAACAGGAAGAAGTTGTGTGGAACTATGAAAAAAATAAGCAAAATATACAAACTGAATAGTCCATGCGCAAGATAGGCAGCATCAAGGACACTGTAAACGCTGAAGCGCCGTGGTCCTGTGGTTAGCGTGAGCAGCTGCGAAACGAAAGGTCTTTGGTTCAAGCCTCCCTCGAGTGAAACATTTTTTTTATTTTCAGACTATTATCAAAGTTAAGGCACTCAAACATAATCAACTTCGCTCTCCAAAATTCCAGGACATGTTCAGATTTGCTTGGACACATGCAGGATTTGGCGGTCTACACACGGAAAAATTTGAAAACGTTTAAAACATATGTTTTGACAGAGCACAGGAAAAACTGTGCGACTGTGAAACTGTTGCATTCATTTGTTGCAGTTCATGTGACAAACTCTTATGCTTTCATCACTTTTTTGGAAGTGATTATCACATCCACAAGAAAACCTAAATCGGCAAGGTAGAAGAATCTTTTTACCCATTCGCCAAGTGTACAAGTTAGGTGTGTCGACAACATATTCCTGTCAGGTGACGCACATGCCGTCACCAGTGTCGTATAGAATATATCAGACGTGTTGTCCTGTGGAGGAATCGGTTGACCGATGACCTTGCGAGCAAATGTTTTCGGTGCCCATTGGAGAGGCACGTCCTTTCGTCTACTAATCGCACGGTTTTGCGGTACGGTGGCAAAACACAGACACTAAACTTATTACAGTGAACAGAGACGTCAATGAACGAACGGACGGATCATAACTTTGCGAGAATAAAGAAAGTAAAATTTTCACTCGATGGAAGACTTGAACCAAGGACCTCTCATTCAGGAGCTGCTCACGCTAACCACGGGACCACGGCGCTCCTGAGCTCACAATGTCCTTAATGTTGCATATGTTGCGCATGGACTACTCAGTTCGTATATTTTGCTTATTTTTTTCGTAGTTCCACACAACTTCTTCCTGTTTTCTCGATTCATCTGTGTCCAGTTTTTCAAGGCCTATCCACTGTGCAAACTTATAACAAAATCTGAGGGGGGTGCGATGGGGAGGTTCCCTTGTTAGATTAAGGGAAGGCAAACCTAAGTTTACAGCATTTGTAGACTTACAGAAAGCTTTTGAAAATGTTGTCTGGCATACATTCTTTGAAATTCTGAAGATAGCTGAGGTAAAATACAGGTAGAGCAAAGTTATTTACAACCTGTGCAGGAAGTAGACAGCAGTTACAAATGTCAAAGAAGAAAGCAGAAGTAATAGTGAGGAACCAGTGAACAAGGGTTGTAGACTGCCTCAGTGTTATTCAATCTTTACAATGAGCAAGCAGTAAAGAAAACCGAAAAATTTGGAGAAGGAATTAAGTTTCACGGAGGAGAAATAAAAACTTTGATGTTTGCTGTAATTCTTACAGAGACAGTAAATAGCTCGAAAGGGTAGTTTAAAGGAATACACAATATCTTGAAAAGAGGCTATAATGTGAACATAAACAATAACAAGAGAAGGGTAATGGAATGTGTTGTCACTTGGCAAGACAGCCAAGCCACTATGAGAGGAAGCCGAAAGGCACGCGTTTAAGCTCACGCAGGCTGGCGTGAGGTCTGGAACAGTTAAAGGAATAGAGACAAGCAAAAAAGGTACGTAGCTTCTGGAATACTTAACTTTAATCCATAATTGGTGAACATCGGTCTGACGGTACATGCATCACAAGATAAATAGCAAATGATAATGGCGCTTTGCTAGGTCGTAACAAATGACGTAGCTGAAGGCTATGCTAAACTATCGTCTCGGCAAATGAGAGCGTAATTTGTCAGTGAACCATCGCTAGCAAAGTCGGCTGTACAACTGGGGCGAGTGCTAGGAAGACTCTCTAGACCTGCCGTGTGGCGGCGCTCGGTCTGCAATCACTGATAGTGGCGACACGCGGGTCCGACGTATACTAGCGGACCGCGGCCGATTTAAAGGCTACCACCTAGCAAGTGTGGTGTCTGGCGGTGACACCACAGAATGTAGTAGAATTAAATCAGGCTCTGCTGGGGGATTTAGGTTAGGAAACTGGACACAAAAAGTTGTAGGTCTGTTTTGCTATTTGGGCAGCAAAACAAATGATGATGGCCGAAGTAGAGAGGTAGGCATTTGTCTGGAGTGTAGCTTTGTGTGGAAGTTAAATGTGGACGATAAGGAGTTCAGAAACAAAGAGAGTAGAATCTTTTGAAGTGGGGTGCTGCAGAGGTGTGCTGAAGATTATTTGGGTGGGTCACATAACTAAGTAGGAAGTGTCGGAGAGTGTTGCACCTGGAGGATAGTGTACCTAGGGAAACATGATGTTTCTTGGTCGGTGTTTCAATCTAATGGCAGATTTTAGAATCACATGAAGCAACGCGCACTAAAAACAGCCATAAGCAGTTTCTACTAACTTTTGCCTGTCGACGTTTATAGTTTTCTTTGGTTTTTTTTTTCGACACGTACTTCCCCAGAGTGCTGTTTCGCCAATTACTTCCCCAGGGCGCTGTTTACAATCAGTTTAAACTGTGCCCTTAATTCCCCTGTGTCCATCATGATGGAACTAAAGATGCCCATTCGTTGTATAACCAGAATGCTTAAAACTGGTCAGCTGTTCTTTCCAGCATAAATACTTTCCTAGCCTCCTTGATGGCCGGCCGCGGTGGCCGTGCGGTTCTAGTGCGGTTCTAGGCGCTTCAGTCCGGAACCCCGCGACTGCTACGGTCGCAGGTTCAAAGCCTTCCTCGGGTATGGATGTGTGTGATGTCCTTAGGTTAGTTAGGTTTAAGTAGTTCTAAGTTCTACGGGACTGCTGACCTCAGATGATAAGTCCCATAGTGCTCAGAGCCATTTGAACCATTTTGAACCTCCTTGATGTATTCAAACATTTGGCTGGCAGGGAGAAAACGAACAAGAATAGACGGGTTCAGATGCTTTGGAATCTCCGTTTCTTCTGGTGGAAGTTGGAATCACAAAAGCGAAAGAAACTTTCAGTAAAAATCGTAGTACATCAATAATGAAAATCATCAAATTGAAAAAATTGACAGAGGAGTCGGATCACGAGGATCGGAAATTCGGATTTAGCATGAGGAGGATAAGACCTGAGCACGACAGTCGTTGCCATCATGGGGCTAATTACTACCCCTGGGGAACAATATAAAATCATCTGAGGGATAAAATCAAAAAGATTTAGATTATGGCTTAGTCGCTGACCTGTAACATTTTTAGAAGATAATCATTAAAGTATCACGAATTTCATAAGGAAATCCGTATTGCAATTCACGAAATCCTGCACGATAGCAACTAAATACCATCAGCCAAAATCGTCCGTTTATCTTAAGCAAAATACGATGTTTTCGACTAAAAACATTCAAAATTCTGCATGGACAGATCAGGGTATACGAAGCCGCCCAACTAAAATTCAAAATGGTTCAAATGGCTCTGAGCACTATGGGACTCAACTGCTGAGGTCATTAGTCCCCTAGAACTTAGAACTAGTTAAACCTAACTAACCTAAGGACATCACAAACATCCATGCCCGAGGCAGGATTCGAACCTGCGACCGTAGCGGTCTTGCGGTTCCACACTGCAGCGCCTTTAACCGCACGGCCACTTCGGCCGGCCAACTAAAATTCTGCACGCAACAAAACTCTTTACAAATAAATGCGAGAATATCAGATATGCAGAAACACCAAAAAATTATTGAGAGTACCGCAGCACTATTTTTACTGAAAGCATCTTTCGCTTTTGCGATTCCAACTTCCGTCAGAGGAAACGGAGCTTCTAAAGCAGTTTTTGAACACCAGTAGGTTTTCCAAAACCCTGCCATAAACGTCATCCAAGAAATTCTTAAAATACCGTTAACAGTTATTCGTTTGAAAACTGCGAAACGTCACCACAAACGCTCGTGGTTTGTTGGACCTCCTACCACGCCGGCACGGACACCTGCCTCTGAACTGACAGAGCCCTCCCCTCTTTCCGGCTGGGATACGCCGGCCCCCGTTATGACAGGTGCGAGAGCCGCCCGCGGCAGGGGAAGACCGTAGGGAGGCGAGGGTGGGGAAGCCACGGCCCAGAAGCCCGCCACCACTGACGAAACGCTTGCTGTCGCCCTGCAGAGTGCAGGCTAATGCAGGGCTCCCCGTCGTACGGGATGTTTCCAGTTGCCATTTGATGCTGGGAACTTATTCAGATCTATTGTATGTAGTCCACATCTGATGTTCAGAACTGTAATTGAGAATACTTTTAATATTGAAACTTCCTGCAAGAATAGAACTGTGTGACGCACCGAGACTCGAACTCCAGACCTTTGCCTTTCACAGGACAGGCAAGTGCTCCAACAACTGAGCTACCTAAGCACTTGGTAGAGCACTTGCCTGTGAAAGGCTGCAGAGACAAAATCTCATTCTGGACTTTAATATTGTTTGCCTTATTCGTCATACAACAAAAAATGTTATCAGTACATTGAAATGTAATATTTGCTTCAAAAACTGCAAAAATATTGTTTTATTAAATTTCAAAAACGATCAAATTCCCGTTGATACAAGTTCGTGTCATTTCATTTCATTCGTTTTACCTTCTTTATTGTCATTTCCCCCCGGGGGCAGCAGACGGTGGGGGGGGGGGGGTTGACTGTCAGGTTGACTGTCAGTACATACAATTTGCCACTCTTCAGCCACATGAGCGCAAAACTTTTACAATATAACATAAAAGATGGGCTTGGTGGGCAACTAACATACACTACTGGTCATTGAAATGGCTACACCAAGATTAAATGCAGATGATAAAGTTGTATTCATTGGACAGATATATTATACTAGAACTGACATGTGATTACATTTTCACGCAGTTTGGGTGCACAGATCCTGAGAAATCAGTACCTAGAACAACCACCTCTGGCCGTAATAACGTACTTGATACGCCTGGCCATTGAATCAAACAGAGCTTGGATGGCGTGTACAGGTACAGCTGCCCATGCACCTTCAACACGATACGACAGTTTATCAAGAGTAGTGACTGGCGTATTGTGACGAGCCAGTTGTTCGGCCACCACTGACCAGACGTTTTCTGTTGGTGAGAGATCTGGAGAATGTGCTGGCCAGGGCAGCAGTCGAACATTTTCTGTATCCAGAAAGGCCCGTACAGGTCCTGCAACATGCGGTCCTGCAGTATCCTGCTGAAATGTAGGGTTTCGCAGGGATCGAATGTAGGGTAGAGCCACGGGTCGTAACACATCTGAAATGTAACGACCACTGTTCAAAGTGCCGTTAATGCGAACAAGAGCTGACCGAGACGTGCAACCAATGGCACGCCGGGTGATACGCCAGTATGGCGATGACGAATACACGCTTCCAATGTGCAGTTCTCAACCAGGACTTATGAAGTGGGTGGAGTGGAGTGGACGGCAAGGGAATTCTGTCAAGGCAAGGGCGATAGATTTCACCTTTATCTGGTAGGACGGTTATATTTGTTGTTGTTGTGGCCTTCAGTCCTGAGACTGGTGTGAAGCAGCTCTCCATACTACTCTATACTGAGAAAGCTTCTTCATCTCCCAGGACCTACTGCAACCTACATCCTTCCGAATCTGCTGAATGTATTCATCTCTTGGTCTCCCTCTACGATTTTTACCCTCCACACTGCCCTCCAATACTAAATTGGTGATCCCTTGATGCCTCAGAACATGTCCTATCAACCGATCCCTTCTTCTAGTGAAGTTATGCCACAAACTCCTCTTCTCCCCGATTCTATTCAACACCTCCTCATTAGTTACGTGATCTACCCATCTAATCTCCAGCATTCTTATGTAACACAACATTTCGAAAGCTTCTGTTCTCTTCTTATCTAAACTATTTATCGTCCATGTTTCACTTACATACGTGGCTACACTCCATACAAATACTTTCAGAAACGACTTCCTGACACTTAAATCTATACTCGATGTTAACAAATTTCTCTTCTTCAGAAACGCTTTTCTTGTCATTGCCAGTCTACATTTTATATCCTCTCTACTTCGACCATCATCAGTTATTTTGCTCCCCAAATAGTAAAACCCTTTTACTACTTTAAGTGTCTCATTTCCTAATCTAATTCCCTCAACATCACCCGACTTAATTCGACTACATTCCATTATCCTCGTTTTGCTTTTGTTGATGTTCATCTTATATCCTCCTTTCAAGACACTGTCCATTCCGTTCAGCTGCTCTTCCAGGTCCTTTGCTGTCTCTGACAGAATCACAATGTCATCGGCAAACCTCAAAGTTTTTATTTCTTCTCCATCGATTTAAATACGTACTCCGAGTTTTTTCTTTTGTTTCCTTTACTGCTTGCTCAGTATACAGATTGAATAACATCGGGGAGAGGCTACAATCCTGTCTCACTCCCTTCCCAACCACTGCTTCCCTTTCATGTCCCTCGACTCTTATAACTGTCATCTGGTTTCTGTACAAATTGTAAATAGCCTTTAGATCCCTCTATTTTAACCCTGCCACCTTCAGAACTTGAAAGAGAGTATTCCAGTCACCATTGTCAAAAGATTTCTGTAAGTCTCTACTGCTAGAAACGTAGGTTTGCCTTTCCTTAATCTATCTTCTGAGATAAGTCGTAGGGTCAGTATTGCCTCACGTGTTCCAATATTTCTACGGAATCGAAACTGATCTTTCCCGAGGTCGGCTTCTACCAGTTTTTTCCTTTCGTCTCTACAGAATTCGCGTTAGTATTTTGCAGTCGTGACTTATTAAAACTGATAGTTCGTAATTTTCACATCTGTCAACACCTGCTTTCTTTGGGATTGGAATTATTATATTCTTCTTAAAGCCTGAGGGTATTTCCCCTGTGTCATACATCTTGCTCAATAGATGGTAGAGTTTTGTCAGGACTGGCTCTTCTAGGTCTTTCCGTGCTCTGTCAAACTGTTCACGCAGTATCTTAACTCCCATTTCATCTTCATCTGCATCCTCTTCCATTTCCATAATATTGTCCTCAAGTACATCACCCTTGTATACACCCTCTGTATACTCCTTCCACCTTTCTGCTTTCCCTTCTTTGCTTAGAACTGGGATTCCATCTGAGCTCTTGATATTTATACAAGTAGTTCTCTTTTCTCTAAAGGTCTCTTTAATTTTCCTGCAGGCAGTATCTATCTTACCCGTAGTGAGATAAGCCTCTACATACTTACATCTGTCCTCTAGCCATCCCTGCTTAGCCATTTTGCACTTCCTGTCGATCTCATTTTTGAGACCTTTGTATTCCTTTTTGCCTGCTTCATTTACTGCATTTTTATGTTTTCGCCTTTCATCAATTAAATTCAGTAATTCTTCCGTTACCCAAGGATTTCTACTAGCCCTCGTCTTCTTACCTACTTGATCCTCTGCTGCCTTCACTACTTCATCCCTCAAAGCTACCCATTCTTCTTCTACTGTATTTCTTTCCCCCATTCCTGTCAGTTGTTCCAGCCGGCCACTGTGGCCGAGCGGTTCTAGGCCTTTCAGTCCAGAACCACGCTGCTGCTACGGTCGAAGGTTCGAATCCTGCCTCGGGCATGGATGTGTGTGATGTCCTTAGTTAGGTTTATGTAGTTCTAAGTCTAGGGGACTGATGACCTCAGATGTTAAGTCCCATAGTGCTTAGAGCCATTTCAGTTGTTGTCGTATGCTCTCCCTGAAACTCTGCACAACCTCTGGTTTAATCAGTTTATCCATGTTCCATCTCCTTATATTTGTTCGAATTTCGTAGTCGGATAAGGGAAGTGCATGGCATTTTATGTCCTATACTAATTCAATGAAATCTAAATAACTACTGTGTCTCTTGATACCCCATGATGTCAAAGTATCACACAGGTGAACATTTTACTCTCCTAGTTCTCTGTAAATAGCAAACTGCTAAGTCAGAATGCAGTCATCGGAATGGAACTCGCGAAACTGTGCTCCACGGTGCTATTACAGAAACTCTACTGGGCTGGCTGCCGGTGCTGAACTCTGTCGTCTGACTGCAGGGTCACAACTTTGTGACTCTTCGTGGCTCGTCCTCTCTGTTGCCTGCCGGCAGAAGGATTCCTCTCTCTGCCAGTACTAGGCAGAAGCAAATTAGTTTCCAACTGACAGCGACCTCTCGGTCACCTAGCAACACAGCTGTCGGCGATTACGACGCGCTGATGGATGTGGCGAGGAAGCAGAAACATGGAGGACTCTCTCAGTATTTGCTGTCTGGTACACAACAGACCGCAGCAGTAAGGACATGTGCGACTGCACTTGTGAGGTTACAAGGGATACTGTAATAGTATAACTAATTTGCTGGATGTGGTAATGTTTACTGTGGAAGAATAGTTGGAGTGTAGCAAGCACAAGTCAACATATTTCTGGAGTCACCTTCTTGATAAATAGAGGAGGCGGCATATAACAGTTTCACATTGAATTACTTAGTTACATAATTGCATATGACGTAGTGCATAACTTGGTAGATATGTTAGTAATGTAAGGTGTGCTTGTCTTGCTAATCATTGGATTTGCTGGGTATCTGATCACTGAACTAGGAGTACTCCATAAACATACGAGCTCTTCAAAATAGTTCAAAACCCAAATTTAAAGCATAGTAGCAGCGATAATATTTTGGACATTAAAGAACATGTTTTATTAAAAAATTAAGTTGTAAGGATGTTTGAGAACCTCTGCATAATAAGTTATTGTCTTTTATTGTGAAGGTACTGTTCAGTTTTCGATCTATCTAGAGCAAAATGAGTATTTCGTATGCCACACCTTTTAGGCAAAGACGTGGTTAAACAAAAGAAGAGGGGTGAAACTGCCAAAAAGTGGAGTGCTCTTAAATATGTAAATAATCTGATGATTGTCTACAAAATAATATAAGGTATTTAGTTTTACGTATTTTAATATTGTAACATTGTAAATGCATAATGGCCATGTTTAGAAATAATACATTTGACTAATGGAGTGTCACGTGACCGGACACAGGGCGGAGGATAGGGGACAAAGGTCGGGTTCTTTTGATCGTGGTCCGTCGGTGCGGTAAGATCTGTGCGGCTAAGAGCCGCCGACATAGTACCCCGTGGCCATCAGTTTGTTTTGTGGATGTTATTTAATAAAATAAAAACGTTTTCATTCTAAACTGTTGTCAGTGTAAATCATTTGTGAACGATCGTGATTTAGACAAATACTTGAATTCATTCACTGCTGTACTTAGGCTGGCTATTTACTCAATACAGGGCGCGAATGCAACTGTGCACAACCGAACCCCTTTTGTAGACGCGTCATGATAAAAGGTTGTGTACAAGCCCGAGTGCACTACACGCCGGAAGCGGCTACAAGGGTAGCGGAGTACGTGTGGAGTGCACATGGGGGTTTTTTAGGTTAGAGAATTCCCTCCCTAGGCCCGACAAGACGCTTCCTGAGACGCGGCAAGGTAGGAGTAGGCAAAATGCAATAGGGAATAACAATATTAATGTGCTAATAGTAAACTGCAGGAGCGTCTATAGAAAGGTCCCAGAACTGCTCTCATTAATAAACGGTCACAACGCCCAATTAGTACTAGGGACAGAAAGTTGGCTGAAACCAGACGTAAACAGTAATGAAATCCTAAACTCAGATTGGAATGTATACCGCAGAGACAGGCTGGACAGTGAAGGGAGAGGCGTGTTTATAGCGATTAGAAGTGCAATAGTATCGAAGGAAATTGACGGAGATCCGAAATGTGAAATCATTTGGGTGAAGGTCACGGTTAAAGCAGGCTCAGACATGGTAATTGGATGTCTCTATAGGCCCCCTGGCTCAGCAGCTGTTGTGACTGAGCACCTGAAGGATAATTTGGAAAATATTTCGAGTAGATTTCCCCACCATGTTATAGTTCTGGGTAGAGATTTTAATTTGCCGGATATAGACTGGGAGACTCAAACTTTCGTAACGGGTGGCAGGGACAAAGAATCCAGTGAAATTTTTTAAGTGCTTTATCTGAAAACTACCTTGAGCAGTTAAGCAGAGAACCGACTCGTGGCGATAACATATTAGACCTTCTGGTGACAAACAGACCCAAACTATTTGAAACAGTTAACGCAGAACAGGTAATCAGCGATCATAAAGCGGTTACTGCATCGATGATTTCAGCCGTAAATAGAAATATTAAAAAAAGGTAGGAAGATTTTTCTGTTTAGCAAAAGTCACAAAAAGCAGATTACAGAGTACCTGACGGCTCAACACAGAAGTTTTGTCTCAAGTACAGATAGTGTTGAGGATCAGTGGACAAAGTTCAAAACCATCGTACAATATGCGTTAGATGAGTATGTGCCAAGCAAGATCGTAAGAGATGGAAAAGAGCCACCGTGGTGCAACAACCGAGTTACCGTGTTAGAAAACTGCTGCGGAAGCAAAGGGAACTTCACAGCAAACATAAACATAGCCAAAACCTTGCAGACAAACAAAAATTACGCGAAGCGAAATGTAGTGTGAGGAGGGCTATGCGAGAGGCGTTCAATGAATTCGAAAGTAAAGTTCTATGTACTGACTTGGCAGAAAATCCTAAGAAATTTTGGTCTTATGTCAAAGCAGTAGGTGGATCAAAACAAAACGTCCAGACACTCTGTGACCAAAATGGTACTGAAAAAGAGGATGACAGACTAAAGGCCGAAATACTAAATGTGTTTTTCCAAAGCTGTTTCACAAAGGAAGACTGCACTGTAGTACCTTCTCTAGATTGTCGTACAGATGACAAAATGGTAGATATAGAAATAGACGACAGAGGGATAGAGAACAAATTAAAATCGCTCAAAAGAGGAAAGGCCGCTGGACCTGATAGGATACCAGTTCGATTTTACACAGAGTACGCGAAGGAACTTGCCCCCCTTCTTGCAGCGGTGTACCGTAGGCCTCTAGAAGAGCGTAGCGTTCCAAAGGATTGGAAAAGGGCACAGGTGATCCCCGTTTTCAAGAAGGGACGTCGAACAGATGTGCAGAACTATAGACCTATATCTCTAATGTCGATCAGTTGTAGAATTTTGGAACACGTATTATGTTCGACTATAATGACTTTTCTGGAGACTAGAAATCTACTCTGTAGAAATCAGCATGGGTTTCGAAAAAGATGGTCGTGTGAAACCCAGCTCGCGCTATTCGTCCACGAGACTCAGAGGGCCACAGACACGGGGTCCAAGGTAGATGCCGTGTTTCTTGACTTCCGCAAGGCGTTCGATACGGTTCCCCACAGTCGTTTAATGAACAAAGTAAGAGCATATGGACTATCAGACCAATTGTGTGATTGGATTGAAGAGTTCCTAGATAACAGAACGCAGCACGTCATTCTCAATGGAGATAAGTCTTCCGAAGTGAGAGTGATTTCAGGTGTGCCGCAGGGGAGTGTCATAGGACCGTTGCTATTCACAATATACATAAATGACCTTGTGGACGACATCGGAAGTTCACTGAGGATTTTTGCAGATGATGCTGTGGTGTATCGAGAGGTTGTAACAATGGAAAATTGTACTGAAATACAGAAGGATCTGCAGCGAATTGACGCATGGTGCAGGGAATGGCAGTTGAATCTCAATGTAGACAAGTGTAATGTGTTGCGAATACATAGAAAGATAGATCCCTTATCATTTAGCTACAAAATAGCAGGTCAGCAACTGGAAGCAGTTAATTCCATAAATTATCTGGGAGTACGCATTAGGAGTGATTTAAAATGGAATGATCATATAAAGTTGATCGTCGGTATAGCAGATGCCAGACTGAGATTCATCGGAAGAATCCTAAGGAAATGCAATCCGAAAACAAAGGAAGTAGGTTACAGTACGCTTGTTCTCCCACTGCTTGAATACTGCTCAGCAGTGTGGGGTCCGTACCAGATAGGGTTGATAGAAGAGATAGAGAAGATCCAACGGAGAGCAGCGCGCTTCGTTACAGGATCATTTGGTAATCGCGAAAGCGTTACGGAGATGATAGATAAACCCCAGTGGAATACTCTGCAGGAGAGACGCTCAGTAGCTCGGTACTGGTTTTTGTTGAAGTTTCGAGAACATACCTTCACCGAAGAGTCAAGCAGTATATTGCTCCCTCCTACGTATATCTCACGAAGAGACCATGAGGATAAAATCAGAGAGATTAGAACCCACATAGAGGCATACCG
This sequence comes from Schistocerca nitens, assembly GCF_023898315.1. Taxonomy (NCBI): domain Eukaryota; kingdom Metazoa; phylum Arthropoda; class Insecta; order Orthoptera; family Acrididae; genus Schistocerca; species Schistocerca nitens. The sequence continues at coordinate 46,386,573 of NC_064619.1, read as the reverse complement.
ACAATCCTTCTTTCCACGAACAATACGAGACTGGAATAGAAGTGAGAAGCGATAGAGGTACTCAGGGTACCCTCCGCCACACGCCTTCAGGTGGCTTGCGGAGTATGGATGTGGATGTAGATGTAGCTGTAGAATTTGCACACTGAGCTTCATACCACAGACTAGATACATGATAAACGGTTTCACTCACAGAAATGATCATTATCCCTCACTTGGAACATTCAGTATGTATATGTTCGATGGGACAAGGAAGCGGAGGTTACGTCGCGCAGGAAAGAAGGTTGGTTCATTCCTCGCCACACCTAAATCGTCAGGAGGCGTGGCAGTATCTCGGGGATTTGCTATTCACATCCCCTTCAGCACAAACGATTAGGGAATCAAACCTGATTGTGCAAAACAGAAACTTTCCTTGTGTTTTTGTTCCTCACATACAAAAGGTACGTACCCAGATTCAACGCAATGTTAAGAAATACGCTTTGGATTCTGTTACATGGTCCACGGTGCAGCTCTTTACTCTGGTGCAAAGTTGTTCAACAAGTTAAACGTATATACCAAGCCAGTCGTGCAAATTGTCTTGTTATTGAGATTCGAGGACAGGTCCTGTTAACTGCGAGGCAGGTAATTGCATTCGTTGTAAATCTGTATGATAAGGAGCAGTGTATTGTATACAGCTCTCCACTGTTGTATACATATAGGTTAAATATTTTCTTTGGAAAATACGAACGTAATAAAACGTATATTAAGCTGCCTATGGAAGATAAACATCACGTTTACAATGTAACAGAGGAAGCAAAAGCTTTTTTCTGAATAATAATTTGCTTTCTTGCCGATTCAACAGGGCCGGCCGGAGTCGCCGAGCGGTTCTAGGCGCTACAGTCTGAAACCGCGCGACTGCTACGGTCGCAGGCTCGAATCCTGCCTGGGGCATGGATGTGTGTGATGTCCTTAGGTTAGTTAGGTTTAAGTAGTTCTAGGGGACTGATGACCTCAGAAGTCCAATAGTGCTCAGAGCCATTTGAACCATTTTATTCAACAGGTTAAGTTTAATTGGTATAAGCACTGTGTTACTCGGTGCAGTGATGGTTTATTGACAATCAGTGTGTCCATTAAGTTGCTAAGCATAGCTTTTCTGTTTTAACGTATACCTCGACTTGTTTGAATCCATGACGGTTCCCTTTCTTGCTGCGATCTACATATGAAGATGTATGAATGACTGAATGATCACTATTTGGTTGCTCTAATACAAGATGAACCAGAAGTTACGTAAATTCCTAACATTCAAAACTTTATTATTCTACTAACATACGTTTTCTCACAAAAGATGCTGCAAATGTCATCCATGTGCTGCAGCACACACCTCAATACGTTCCTTCATGTTAGCTGCTACGCTAATGCTGGATGTTTCGTCTCGATGCTGTTATAGACTTTATCCTTCCGATACCCCAAAGAAGGAAGTCGGGGCGGGGGGGGGGGGGGGGGGGGAGATAAATCAGGCCATCTAGGCGGCCACACGTCGCGTGAAGTTAAGTGTCCCCAAAGCACTCATGCAACATTATGAAGGTGTTATTCACCGCGTGCGCTGCAGCACCATCTTGCTGCCGGCCGGAGTGGCCGAGCGGTTCTAGGCGCTACAGTCTGGAACCGCGCGACCACTACGGTCGCACGTTCGAATCCTGCCTCGTTCAAGGATGTGTGTGATGTCCTTCGGTTAGTTAGATTTAAGTAGTTCTAAGTTCTAGGAGACTGATGACCACAGCAGTTAAGTCCCATAGTGCTCAGAGCCATTTTTTTGAACCATCTTGCTGCAGCCAGCAGTGTCGTTCAACGGCGTCTAACAACGCTACAAACTGCAATTGATATCCTGGTAACGTTCAGTTGCTATCGTCTCCGAGAAATAAATTGGGGCTAACCATTCTTTTGTGCGAAGCTTGACACCAATCGCAATAATTCTATGTTTTTAATGGAGTCTCATGGAAAATATGAGCGTTCTTTGAGCTCCAATATCTGTCGTAAGGCAGTTTGCTGACGTAGTTCCGGTATCGACTTTCTTGCTGGATATAACAGGATACGCGGATATTTTCTAATGATGCATCACTTAACACTGCAGGCTGGCCAAAACGTCACACTATCAGTTTTTCTAAAACGAGCGACTGTGAGGGAAATATAATCATTTGTTAGCGCCGTGTTTCAGGAAAAGCTACCCTAAAGTCTTTCTGGCGTTTTAAAATAGATTGCGATTTAAAGTAACCTGAGAAGAACGCATGTTTTTTCGCACACAAATAACTCAACACTGGTATCGAAATGGCGGGAAAGTGTTTGGATATGACGTACCGGTTGTCTACGATCAGGTAATCCGTTGCCAAGGCAAACATTCCCGCCGGTAAGAAAGATAATTTTCCACTACACTATTTTCTTTTTAATTTAGGTTTGCGTAATTTTTGGCTCAGACTGTTTTTATTACACAATCGTCATTTTAAGCAGTGGCGGCTCATGCAAAATTTTATCAGTGCGCTACAGTGTGGTGGCCTATAGGGTAATCGTAACTATATTGAATACATTAATTTTACATATACAAATTGAACGGTTTCAGCACATTCAAATGTTGTAACTAATTGTTTTACATTGCAAGGAACAAAATACAATGAAAAAATGACGGTATCAGTGGGAACTAAACCCAGAATGACAAATCGCCAGTCTACGCACTTAACCAACATGCTGCAGAGCTGATATTTTTACCGCTACCCGAAAATCGGTCATACGGTATGCTTAGAGAACTTAAGCGCTGTTTACCTGTCTTGTTCCACCAACCCTTTCACTTTAATGGACGAGTTACTTCCATATCTCGGCAAATAAAAAAGTTTCGAGAAATTATCGTAAGATATGTTTGCGTGCTATCATTTGCAAAATACCTTTTTTTGATATCTTGAACCGTTTGTGAAATATGACGATTGTTACGCCTGCATGATTGTCGGTGCGCAGGGACAGCAACGGGCGCATCGCACGCGACCGTCCAACGGATATATGAACAAAACTTTCGAGAACGAAAAGAGATGTCGTTCTGCTTTTAATTTTAAATAAAATTTCGGTATCTTATCTGCATTTCACACACAGCATCGTTTGGGCCTATCAACCATACGCAATTTTTACTCAATCCGTTTTTACCGCTGCAAACTCTTTAAAATTTTGTGTTATGCTTTGACGTACCACAGTAATTACGACAAATAACGAAAACAAACTCAGTCCTTTATCGAGCGAAGATGTGCAAAAATACATTTTTTTCACTGAGTGGGATGATGAGTATTTCATAGCGAATGGAATGCCGCCTCTCAACCGAGGTAGAATCATTAGGCGAGCAGTAGAGCCACACAAAAAAAAAGGCACCACGCTCAGCACGAAATGTAGTGAGAGGAATGAAATGTAGTGATAAAAATAGTTAGTAGCAGTGGTATTAAAACTCGAACCACCCAATTACCAGTCTATATACTATACCAGTGAGCCACAGCTTTATTATGCCAAGCATTCCACCATCACCGCTGGCAGATATCCGTGAGACCAGAGCAGCACAGTTGAAAACAGACAGCTGCGTCCCTTCTCTGAGTTGATCGTAACAACAGCTGACTGTACAGCACTCGAGCCTCGTGTCTAATCATAGCGGAGAGAGCGTTACAAAACATACTTTCGTCGAGTTTATTCGCTTACCGGCACGCTTTCGTAGAGAATTGGCGTAATTTTAAGGCGATCTTCAGCTCGCATTCGAAGAGAAATGGCATAATTTTAGTGCGATAGCTGCAGTGTGGTGTAGCACATTAGCATATAAATACCGGCCACCAATGATCTTAAGCTATTCGACATTCAGTCAGTTTAATTTTTAGCTCTCGAAGTACATCGAAGTTCTTTCTTGGTCCACCTACCACCCATTCGCGTGGCCACGTGTCGCTCCATATCATGTCAATTTCTTTACAGCCTTAAAAATATTCCAGGTACTCTTAATTTTGAACTGTATGTTCCCATTTCTTCCATCTACGCTGGTGTCCAAAATTAAGGCAACAAACCGCTCTTTCCCCGTCGTGTGTCTAATTCACGATGTAATGATACAAACTGTCAACCAGATGCCCGTACGATAGTGTTCTGCACGGAACATGGCATTTCGGTTGAAAGGGTACAGTACCGCCCGACATTGAAAATAGGTACAACATACTTCATTATTTTTGTCAGAACAACACATTTTTTTTTTGTAAAATAACTCAATTTCAATTAATACAGCGAAGCCGGATACCAGTGTGGGAAAGAATGACAATTTATTTATTTAATTGATCACATGTGCACTCCCACAAAGTAAATCCCTACATCCAGTTTGGTGAGATCTGTGAAATGAATGAATGTACGGTCGTCTGCTAACCACAGATAGTGAATGTGAATATATGATCATCTTTGAGACGATCCTTTGGCCACCTTTGGTGGGACCAAAGAGATGAAATTTACCTGAGCTTTGAGCGCCTGAAATGTGGCTGACCAATACGGTAGCAAGGTGCTCCCCCACTTCAGCAGAGGTGCGAGAGGACCTGAACAACGGCCATGTTTCAGCACTCTGCCGCTGGATCTTGTGCTGTTAAGAACTTTTTTAGTTGTGCTCCGTAATGACAAAAGAGTGGAGACATGGTATGCATGTGGAATATTTAAGAGTAGTTTGAAATAATAATTTCTCTATTTCAGGAACTTTTGTGGGGAGAATTAAATGTCAGGCAGGTAATATTAATGGGATTGTAGTAATCTACGGAAGTGACCAACGGTCACAATGAAACCACGTGTAGCAATAAGTTGAAATACTTCCGTGTGCTTAAGTTAAGCTGAATTACTAGCGTGTGTACAATAAGTTGAAATATTTAAGAAATAGCGTGTGTACCATAAGTTGAAATATTTAAGAAATGGCGTGTGCAGGACTTGAAATTAGAGACGAGTACTTCCACGTGGTGAGTACTGTGTGAGTCTCAATCTGTGTATGAGACAAAGGATAAAGAGAAGTACTCGTCCATGGTATCAGTTGAGAACTCGCGTGTGTGATGAATATGTTCTTAATATTACTTTGCGTGATATGATTCCGTGTGACGCTAGATTCAAACTCTGAGAGAGAAGCAAGGTGAGTCGGCCGTCTATCCAGCAATGCCACTTGGCTTGCATTGCACAGGAAGACGTGCATATATCTCCAGAGTTCATAGTAGGAAAGAAGAATTACGAAGTGGGGCAGTGTCGTGTGAAACTGGGATGAATATTAATTGAAGTGGGAAAGCAGAAAGTGATGGTGTTGTGACTATTTAGTGTTTTGTATTTCATATTGTAGTGTGATGTATGTCATGTAATTTGGGTATGTGTGGTTTGCATGGGAGGGTAGCAAGGTAGTTTCAAAAGATTAGTTGGTTATGCTTGTTGCTTCTGTACCGCTCGATCTGGAGGAAAGTTTCGTGATAATGATTGTGAGAGTCGAAGTGTGAGATATAATAAAAGATCCACCATCCTATCCAGAAAGTGCACTGTAGCGTTAAATAATTACGAGACCATAATATAGAGATTCACCAATGTAAAGCCATGCCCACTGGGCGGAATTTCTCATGTGTTATTGTTGTAGGTTATAGAATTTGTGTGTTTAGATTAGAGAATTTATCGGAATAAATAAGATAGTGAAAAGGAAAAGATTGGTGGACTTTTCCTTCGAATTTTATGTTGTCATAATGTCCCGAATTTATAATGTGTGCGCCATTCATATTCAGTGCGGTGGCCACGTGTTGACAAAAGCCGTTAAATAAAAAAAAAAAAAAAAAAAGAAAGAAAATGTGGTATTGCCAGTGCGTAGTGTACAGTCAGAGTTCTGTAAATTACTGATAGTCAGATGCGTGTTTCCGTTGCGTATTAATCATATAGGAGGATAACTTGTAACTTAAGTGTGAGTACTAGAGTTCATGTTACTCGATAAATAAGAATGAATCCAGTCGCTTGGCAGACCACTCATCTTGCAGGCCTGACTGCTTGATGCCACAGTATGAGCAAGGCATGTGGGTGCCTCTCACGGTCAACGGACAACCACGCCAACGATGACGTCAGGTCACCTATCAAACAAGGTAGTGTTTTCCGGGTAGCCCCACATCCGCAATCGCTGTGTACACAGTCACTGACGGCGCAGTACGGCACGGAAAAGACGGCTACCAGACTTTCTGTGGTGGGGGCCATAGAAAGAAAGGAAGCAGGTGTAGCGTTGGTCTTGGGGGGCGAAAAGAAAAAGAATTGTTATTTTATATTTTTTTTTTTTGAAAAATGTCGAAAAAGTGAATATTTTGGTGGGCCACTTGGCAACAGAATCAGGGATTGATTACACTATTATAATATCATACGTTGAGCATTAAATACCTGAATAAGAGCAGGAGATTGATTTATTTGAGATCGTTCGGAAAAAACCATTATCATTTCTGTGCATTTTTATAGCCGTGATGTAGCGATACCCGGAACAACACTGAGGGACCAGAAGATTTATAGACTTTAAAAGAAATGCAACACTACACAATTTAAAAAAAATTTGATTCAGAAATAATAGGAAAACGATAATGTTCCTTCTGCGTCATGAAGCGTTCAGCCCATCAGCGTGATCGTAATTTATGATGATGAACTAAGACAAAGTAATTATCATTCAAGTAAGTGAGGAGATGGAAATCATCAAGGTTAATTTACTAAAATAAGCACACTTATATCTGTAACACACGTTTTTTTAAATTCTACGTACCTTTTCATATTAAATTACAATAGATGACTATTGTGGTTAAATACTTTATACACAACAGTCAAAATGTCCTCTTGGTGCTGTTGTTCGTAATCAGTTACATGAAACTAAATGTTTTCCGATTGGACAAAATAACAATTATCATATTTACTGAATATTTTCACATAAAATATAAAATACCGATGCGGAACGCAGCAAGTCCGCGTCCGCCTTTCATAGAATACAAACAGTAAAAGGTGAGGCTCCCAATGCTTCATTTGTCTTGAAACAACAGAATTCTTTTTTATATCATCAATCGATACATGTACATAGAGAATTACAGGCACCGCGCAAGAACGGCAAAGATAAAGAATAATAGATTCTGTCGCTGCTATGCGGTGGTTCATTTCTTTTACTTTACAATTGTTCGATAACTTTAGGCCGTCAGGCGTTTACTATTGAGCGTATATTAATGTTCGTGAGGCGAAAATTACTAATATTACACAGGACAGTCGCATGTGGCCGAATGGCTTAATGTGAATCGCTCTGTTATTTCTAGAATATGGCGACAGTTTATAGAGACTGTAAGTGTATCCTGAAGACCAGGGCTGGGCCAACCATGTGTGACTTCAGAACACAAGAATGTTATATGACTGTAAGGGCACCATATTACCGCCTTAGTACTGCACGGCAACTGGCATGTAAGCCCTGAGCATCCACTGGATGTGTTGTACAGAGGAAAACGGTGTGCAGAAGGCGTCGTCAGAGTGGCCTTTACTGTCGAAAACATGCTGTTTGTCTGCCCATGACGCGTCTTCACAGAAGGGAAGGTCTAGAGTGGAGTCATCAACGTGCCACATGGACGATCTAACAGTGGGCCAATGTTGTTTCCGTAGATGAGTCTCGATTTATTCAGGAGAGCGATTCTCAATGGATTCGAATCTGGAGGGAACGTGGAACACGATTTCGGGACCCAAACAGTGCGGAAAGAGACCGACATCGAGGAGGATCGCTAATGGTGTGGGCAGGGATTATGTCTACCACTCGAATCCCTGTTCACGAATTTGTACAGATGACTCGGCAAGGTTTAACTGGGACCTTGCGAGGTGCTGAGGTCGGGTAGAGTTTGTAACTTTGACGAATTTTGCATGAGAACGAGACATGCACTCGACCCCCTCTTTAACTATCAGCTAATTAATTATACGCCCAACGGTAACGGAAGGAAATGATGGTGGACCCAGATAGTTGGAAAAATAAGGAGTGCACACTCACAATAATTTAATAAAAATTGTAATCTACTCAAAAAAACGAGAACTTTATCACAATAAACAACAGGAAATGGGATTCTGCATATATCTACGAAATGCTATGCGGATTAAATACTACAATGAGATATACAGGGTGATTCAAAAAGAATACCACAACTTTAGGAATTTAAAACTCTGCAACGACAAAAGGCAGAGCTAAGCACTATCTGTCGGCGAATTAAGGGAGCTATAAAGTTTCATTTAGTTCTACATTTGTTCGCTTGAGGCGCTGTTGACTAGGCGTCAGCGTCAGTTTATGCTAAGATGGCGACCGCTCAACAGAAAGCTTTTTGTGTTATTGAGTACGGCAGAAGTGAATCGACGACAGTTGTTCAGCTTGCATTTCGAACGAAGTATGGTGTTAAACCTCCTGATAGGTGGTGTATTAAACGTTGGTATAAACAGTTTACAGAGAATGGGTGTTTGTGCAAAGGGAAAAGTTCTGGACGGCCGAGAACGAGTGATGAAAATGTAGCACGCATCCAGCAAGCATTTGTTCGCAGCCCAGGAAAATCGACTCGTAGAGCTAGCAGAGAGCTGCAAATTCCACAATCAACTGTATGGAGAGTCCGTAACTACCTGAACGTCAACTACCCGAGGCGATGGATCGGCCGCCAGGCAGCCCGTGACAGAGCACTTCATCACTGGCCTCCAAGAAGCCCTGATCTTACCCCCTGTGATTTTTTCTTATGGGGGTATGTTAAGGATATGGTGTTTCGGCCACCGCTCCCAGCCACCATTGATGATTTGAAACGAGAAATAACAGCAGCTATCCAAACTGTTACGCCTGATATGCTACAGAGAGTGTGGAACGAGTTGGAGTATCGGGTTGATATTGCTCGTGTGTCTGGAGGGGGCCACATTGAACATCTCTGAACTTGTTTTTGAGTGAAAAGAAACCTTTTTAAATACTCTTTGTAATGATGTATAACAGAAGGTTATATTATGTTTCTTTCATTAAATACACATTTTTAAAGTTGTGGTATTCTTTTTGAATCACCCTGTATTATACATCACAACACAAATGAACATGATTGTCGATACAAACAGTAGGTTAAAGGATAGGGTATACTGAACTGTTATGAGAACAAGAGTTGGCTGGAGAACAAGGGGCTCCTACTCTCTGTGATGCAATAGATTCACGATAATGACTAGAGGTCCAAATGAATCAAATATTAATCTCCCTACTATATAGCAGTATCGCAGTTAGTAGTGAGAGCTCAAATAGGATCACATGGAGAAACAAGCAAGGTGGACTTGTAGAAGGCGAGCGCGCGTGCTGCTGAGGGATTCAGTATAAAAGTGATAAGGCCCTACAATGCCGGAGCCGCAAAATACTGTAGCAGTACTGAAATCTGCAGCACGTCGTCGGCAGGCAGCGTCCTGATGATGTAGGCGCCGACTTCTGGCGTGCAGCAACTCTGTGTCAACCCCTGGCCGCGAAGGCTGTCGGAGAATTCTAAGTTCTTCCGAAAACGGGCGACCAAGTCACAAGACCGTCCGACTCCGCGGAAGATCAGATCCCAAAATACTCTGACCGCGCAACACAACAGCGAAGCCAACATTGCTCTACTCCCTACTCTCCTCGAAAACTGCGAATCAGCATTCAGTTCTGATTCCAAAATTCCCCCACACTGTCTCAGAACATCATTCGCGCCAATAGCGAGCGTTCCCTCCAATTTCGAGCAGGGCTTCATGACGTCATCTAGCCTCAGTTTAAGTTGACCAATCATGCCTCTGCTATTCAGCTAAAGGCACTGAACTTCCCGTTTGACCGGCTACGAAAACAACCTGTCTAGACCACCGGCCATCCGACGCCAGACAGTCGCACCCAGCAGGGCACAGTCCACAAGTATTCTCAGAATCAAGAGGGCAATGCAGTCAGTTGCTGACAGGACTCTTCGTTCCAGACGCGCCGGAACCATAAACACACAAACTGCGGCGACACTTAGACGTCTCGCAGGTCGTTTCGCCCTGCATACAATAGGCGAAACTCGACCGACGTCAGTCGTTCCGCCAGGCGCTTAAGCCTATTGTACAAACACCTCACAAAGGAACCTCCCCATCGCACTCCCTCAGATTTAGTTATAAGTTGGCACAGTGGATAGGCCCTGAAAAGCTGAACACAGTTCAATTGAGAAAACAGGAAGAAGTTGTGTGGAACTGTGAAAAAATAAGCAAAATATACAAACTGAGTAGTTCATGGGAAGATAGGCAACATTAAGGACGATGGGAACGCAGGAGCGCCGTGGTATCGTGGTAACGTGAGCAGCTGCGGAACGAAAGGTCCTTGGTTCAAATCGTCCATTGAGTGAAAAGTTCAATTTTTTATTTTCAGTTTATGTGACATCCTCTTATGTTTTCATCACTTTTTTGGGAGTGATTATAACATCCACAAGAAAACCTAAATCGGGCAAGGTAGAAGAATCTTTTTACCCATTCGCCAAGTGTGCAAGTTAGGTGGGTCGACAACATATTCCTGTCATGTGACGCACATGCCGTCACCAGTGTCGTATAGAATATATCAGATGTGTTTTCCTGCGGAGGAATCGGTTGACCTATGACCTTGCGATCAAATGTTTTCTGTTCCCATTGGAGAGGCACGTCCTTTCGTCTACTAATCGCACGGTTTTGCGATGCGGTCGCAAAACAGACACTAAACTTATTACAGTGAACAGAGATGTCAATGAACGAACGGACAGACAATAACTATGCAAAAATAAAGAAAGTAAAATCTTCATTCGAGGGAAGACTTGAACCAAGGACCCCTCGTTCAGCAGCTGCTCACGCTACCACGGGACCACGGCGATCCTAAGCTTACATTGTCCATTATGTTGCTTATGTGGCTCATGGACTACTCAGTTTGTATATTTTGCTTATTTTTTCACAGTTCCACACAACTTATTCCTGTTTTCTCGATTGATCTGTGTTCAGTTTATCAAGGCCTATCCACTGTGCCAACTTATAACTAAATCTGAGGGGGGTGCGATGGGGAGGTTCCCTTGTCAGAATTCAGGGAAGTGCAGCCCCCAACCGGATACGCAGTGTGCCGCGTCCCCCGATGCTCGCCTCCGACAGGCCACCCAGGGATGTAAACCATGTTTAGGAATCGAGTGAAAAGTATTTTTTGAGCTCTCAGTACAAATACTCTCATTACAATAACCTTATTCGGTCTGTTACTACCGTGCAATGATATAGAATATTAATAAAATTGATGAAAATGAGAGGAGACATGCAAAAGAGGGCATGGAACCTCTCAACCTGACCTGCAGTTGTTGCGAGGTGGTGTGGGCCCAGACTTTGTGTTGCTGGACAATAATGGTCAGCGTCATAGGGCACGGGTTGTTGATGTTTTCTTGGAAAAGGAAGATATTTCACGCATGGCGTGGCCTGCTCGCCGTCCCGATTTGAATTCCACAGAGAATGTCTGGGACGCATTAGGGAGACGGTTTGCGTCACGTCAGCATCGACAAACCACTCTGCTCTGCAAGAAGAATGGGCATTATCGCCTCAACGTGAGATTGATGACCCCATTCACAGCATGCCCCGTCGTTTTCGGGCCTGTATTGCTACCAGAATTGGTCACTCCCCATACTGAGCACATTAACCAGCTGTCGCAATGTGTTTGCAAGTCCGTTAAGCTGGAAAAACGAAGCACATTGTTGCCTGCCTTTATTCACGTTGCAGTTGTTCGTATTCTGTAGTTTTTACGTTGCTTCTACTTTAGTATCACCTGTTCATACTGTTTTGTGGTAAAATAAACGCAACCTTGCAAAATTTCCATTTGTTGCTTTAATTATGGACACCAGTGTATTTCCCTAAGACAAGTCGTAGGATCAGTATTGCTTCAAGGGTTCCTCCATTTGCAAGATACCTCGTGTGGGAGGGGGAAAGAGATGTGAATTTTATTTAAATTCTATAAATGAAATCCAAGGAGTGCTGTTCAACAAATAAATGGTTTATTCAGTGAAACTGCATTAAACTGCATATGCAGTAATTATTGAAATTTTATCAGTTTCCTCTAACAATCAGTCACAAATTATTCAAATAATGAGAAACAAAAATAAAAAATTTGGGTCGCCAGATACTGTAGAAAGTAACCAAAAAAAACAGAAAGATAGAAAAACAACAAATAGAATTGAACTGGCACCAACAGCTCACAACAAGCAAATTATATAAGGTACCTGTCCTGGTATTAACCTTTTATCATGAGCATTGTATGGCTTCATTCTAATTTAACATATAAATAAATTACACGAGACGGGTTGACCTGGTGTAATAAATGAGGAAAGAATAAAAAAAACAGCTGAACATATGACTCTCTTAACGGGCAAACGGTGAGTACTGTGCCTTGCGTCTGTATGAGCATCTAACACATTGCAAAGAAATTAAAGAAAGCGGAAGAAGAATGCGCAGCTAGGAAAGCGGGCATTTTCTGTATTACCACGCTCATGGCGTGGTTGGCGTGGCGGTGGAGTCGGCTGATTGCGTGCGGCTTCATCAAGACTCTGCCAGCGACATTGTTGATCGTCTAACATGTCCTACGCTGAAAATAGTGACCGAAACCTGTTACTGGAAGTTATCACTACTGGGCGATGGTATGCGTCCATCTCGGATCTAACAAACTTTGATCTCTACGCTGTTTGCGACGAATGCAAAGTGTATTGTCTCATGACAAGCGATAAGAGAATCCTTGCGACTTATCGAAAGCAGTCAAGAGTGAACTCCTGCCTCCTCAGAAGCAATATTCGGGAATGCCCAATACTAGTGCGCTCCTCGCACCTGGAGAGAGAGAGAGAGAGAGAGAGAGAGCCGCTCCCCTCCAGCGTCTTGTCTCTACCCTTCCACAAATTACGTAGCTCGAACTATTTTTTCAGAGCGAACACTAGATTCTTGCCAATGCAGAGGTCCCTTTCAAAATTTCCTCCCTCCTTGCCGTCGTATTCCGCGAGGAAAAGAGAGCGATACTCTGTGTCAGACAGAATATACAAATAAACCAAGACTTCTCCCTTTGAGTATTGCCGCTGCGTTACCAGGTGTTCTGCTCGCGGGAAACGGTCAAAATTCTCCGGCCACTTGAGATTCTTGGACACTCAATTCATGCTGTTGCTAGTCAACTCGCCGCTCGGTCTGCGTCACCTAGAATCGTGACAAAGCTGTTTTTCATTCTAAGTTTAGAGTTTCCGCTGCCTCGGGCAGATGTGCGAATGTCCACGGCTTCCTTTGGCAGGGTGTTGATGTATGCAGTGTCTTCGCCTGTCGCTAATCCTCTGGGGACCTGCCCTCTCTGAAGCGTACCGACATAGGCACGCGACCGCCGCTCGACCGTGGGCATTACTTGTGTCCACCTGGTCGCCGGGCTTCCCAGCTAGGAACGCATCAGAAGAATTCCTTTCATGCACAAAGTGTACCAAGTTTGCAAAGAGAAGAATCATAGCCCTTTCCCGATGCTTAATGACACAATAATTCACCTGCATCACACTTCATATATTGCATTAAACTAATGACAGATTTTAAAACCCATTATCTCCTTTAATTATAAACATGAAAAGCTTTGACATTTTTCGCGTTTCTCAGGAACCTTAAATGAATTTTGTGCCAGGTCGATGTAACGACACCAAATATTTCATTGCTATCTGTACCCGGGGGACAACTTCTCATCTTACCGTTGTACTACATTTGACACTTCACGACCGTAAATTAGACTTAGAGAAAGCTTTTGACAATGTTGACTGGAATATTCTCTTTCAAATTCTGAAGGTGGCAGGGGTAAAATACAGGGAGCGAAAGGCTATTTACAATTTGTACAGAAACCAGATGGCAGTTATAAGAGTCGAGGGACATGAAAGGGAAGCAGTGGTTGGGAAGCGAGTGAGACAGGGTTATAGACTCTCCTCAATGCTATTCAATCTGTATATTGAGCAAGCAGTAAAGGAAACAAAAGAAAAGTTCGGAGTAGGTATTAAAATCCATGGAGAAGAAATAAAAACTTTGAGGTTCGCCGATGACATTGTAATTGTGTCAGAAACAGCAAAGGACCTGGAAGAGCAGTTGAACACAATGGATAGTGTCTTCAAAGGAGGATATAAGATGAACATCAACAAAAGCAAAACGAGGATAATGGAATGTAGTCAAATTAAGTCAGGTGATGCTGAGGGAATTAGATTAGGAAATGAGACACTTAAAGTAGTAAAAGAGTTTTGCTATTTGGGGAGCAAAATAACTGATGATGGTCGAAGTAGAGAGGATATAAAATGTAGACTGGCAATGGCTAGGAAAGCGTTTTTGAAGAAGAGAGATTTGTTAACATCGAGTATTGATTTAAGTGTCAGGAAGTCGTTTCTGAAAGTATGTGTATGACGTGTAGCCTTGTATGGAGGTGAAACATGGACGATAACTAGTTTGGACAAGAACAGAATAGAAGCTTTCGAAATGTGGTACTACAGAAGAATGCTGAAGATTAGATGGGTAGAACATATAACTAATGAGGAGGTATTGAACAGAATTGGGGAGAAGAGGAGTTTGTGGCACAACTTGACTAGAAGAAGGGATCGGTTGGTAGGACATGTTCTGAGGCATCAAGGGATCACCAATTTAGTACTGGAGGTCTGCGTGAAGGGTAAAAATCGTAGAGAGAGACCAAGAGATGAGTACAGTAAGCAGATTCAGAAGGACGTAGGTTGCAGTAGGTACTGGGAGATGAAGAACCTTGCACAGGATAGAGTAGCATGGAGAGCTGCATCAAATCAGTCTCAGGACTGAAGACCACAACAACAATAACAACGACCGTAAATTTCGTCCGCGCCCGAGTACACCGCTACACGACGTGCACAGAGCAGTCAGGTCTGTAGAGGACTTGTCTCCCATGGCCGGCACTTTGGCCGGCAGAGCCAACTCACATCCGGCCCGGCCCGTGCCGCAGAGCCTGGCAGCGGCGCCGCTGCTGTGTTTGCGTGCTGCCGGCCCGCCGGAGCAGTTAGCGGCGCGCTCGGGCAATTACTGTCGGCGTTCGCTCTAATGGCATTCCGCTGGCGCCGATTACGGGGGCGCTGCTGCCGCCGCCTGGTGGTGGCATCGTCTGCGTCTGCCCGGGACCGATGCGGGCGCCTGGCTGTCCGCTCTGGAAACGGCGTCACCCGCCTACCTGCCGAAGCGCTGTAAGGCGAATGTCGCTTCTACCTCAGCGAGTCGTGATCTTGATACGCGACGGAGTCTGGCGAGAATGCCGAGGTAGCTGCCGTAAGACAGGTCTGTTTAGCGGCTGAGAGCCTAGTGGAAGGCTTACCCAGGAACTAAGGCACCATCGGGAGAAGATTTGTACGGCCCACGTTAACAGGTCAGATGTGCACTAAACACAGGAAGCGGCTACTAGGTCAGGGGAGTGGCAGTAGCGTGCAAGTGTGGGTTTCTTAGGGTAGAGAAATCTCTTCGCAGAAGCATTCTGATTGCAGAAGGTTAACTTCGTCATAGCACTTCGGACAATGCAAATGTTAATATACACTACTGGCCATTAAAATTGCTACACCAAGAAGAAATGCAGATGATAAACGGGTATCCATTGGACAAATATATTATACTAGATCTGACATGTGAGTACATTTTCACGCAATTTGGGTGCATAGATCTTGAGAAATCAGTACCCAGAACAACCACCTCTGGCCGTAATAACGGCCGTGATACGCCCGGGCATTGAGCCAGAGCTTGGACGGCGTGTACAGGTGCAGCTGCCCATGCAGCTTCAACACGATACCACAGTTCATCAAGAGTAGTCACTCGCGTATTGTGCGAGCTAGTTGCTCGGCCACCATTGACCAGACGTTTTCAGTTGGTGAGAGATCTGGAGAATGTGCTGGCCAGGGCAGCAGTCGAACATTTACTGTATCCAGAAAGGACCGTACAGGACCTGCAACATGCGGTCGTGCATTATCCTGCTGAAATGTAGCGTTTCACAGGGATCGAATGAGGGGTAGAGCCACGGGTCGTAACACATGTGAAACGTAACGTCCACTGTTCAAAGTGCCGTCAATGCGAACAAGAGGTGACAGAGACGTGTAACCCGTGGCACCCCATACCATCACGCTGGATGATACGCCAGTATGGCGATGACGAATACACGCTTTCAATGTGCTTTCACCGCGATGTCGCCAAACACGGATGCAATCATAATGATGCTGTAAACAGAACCTGGGTTCATCAGAAAAAGTGACGTTTTGCCATTGGTGCACCCAGGTTCGTCGTTGAGTACACCATCGCAGGGGCTCCTGTCTGTGATGCAGCGTCAAGGGTAACCGCAGCCATGGTCTCCGAGCTGATAGTCCATGCTGCTGAAAACGTCGTCGAACTGTTCGTGCAGATGGTTGTTGTCTTGCAAACGTCCCCATCTGTTGACTCAGGGATCGAGACGTGGCTGCACGATCCGCTACAGCCATGCGGATAAGATGCCTGTCATCTCGACTGCTAGTGATACGAGGCCGTTGGGATCCAGCACGGCGTTCCGTATTACCCTCCTGAACCCACCGATTCCATATTCTGCTAACAGTCATTGGATCTCCACCAACGCGAGCAGCAGTGTCGCGATACGATAACCCGCACTCGCAATAGGCTACAATCGGACCTTTATCAAAGTCGGAAACGTGATGGTATGCATTTCTCCTCCTTACACGAGGCCTCACAACAACGTTTCACCTGGCAATACCGGTCAACCTGCTGTTTGTCTATGAAAAATCGGTCGGAAACTTGCCTCATGTCAGCACGTTGTAGGTGTCGCCACCGGCGCCAACTTTGTATGAATGCTCTGAAAAGCTAATCATTTGCATATCGCAGCATCTTCTTTCTGTCGGTTAAATTTCGCATCTGTAGCACGTCATCTTCGTGGCGTAGCAATTTCAATGGCCAGTAGTGTATTTGGTACCAGTACTTGAACTGAAAATTTGACTGAGGTATGAAACAATACCTTGAATTCCGAGACAGAGTGCAAGAAAGGAGACAATGCTGAGGTGCTACAAGACGCTGGTACTGCCAGCACGTCTGTACAGCGGTGGAATGTGAGCCGTGACCAGCAAAGTCAAAACTGGGGTAAAAATCCCAGAAACACGGTTTCCTCGATCAGGTGACGTGGAGGGCTGGAAGAGGAATGACGATACCCCCCCCCCCCTAAACACTGAACATGAGTTGCGGCGTTGTGGTAGCAAACTAACAATGATCCAGGTATGACTTGTTTTATTTCGTGCTTATTCGAGTTAAGGAGCACCCTATTTTTGCACCGGTAATTAGTTTCGGTCTGTGATAAATATCTGATTTTAAAACGAATCTTATGCCATTCTTACTGCAAAATAGGGCACGTTTAGGTGACAATAACGGAAGTGGATAATGATAACAGACTCTTCTCTCCGAAGCAGACCACAAAAGCTCAATAATATTGAGGTCTGGTGACTGTGGTGGCCACGACAGATGCAACAGTTCATCCCCGCTGGTCCCAAAACCTGTTTTGGACGATACAAGCTGTGTGAACAGTGGCGTCTTGGAGCCCAGCATCACCACTGGGGAGAAAACATTTTTCGATAGGATGGATCTGATTAACCAAAATGGTCACATAATCTGTGGCAGAGGATATATGCGTGTGTGGTGTCGGTTGTTTCGGACATGTCATCATTTTACATGCTGCAGCCACTCTGAGTCACAAAGGAATTACAGACATTAAATGGCAGTGGACATTGATTTAAATCAATGGGGAAAGTTGATAATGTGTGCCTAATCGGGATTCGAAAGCAGGTCTTCTTCTTACTAGGCAGATGCGCCGGCCACTGCGCCATTTTTACACAGTGGTCGTCTCAACTGCACGGACAACCGAAGCACATCTCCAGTCAGAGCCAAATACCTTACTTATGTAGTACCCCTTGCCCATTATCCTCATTACTCGTCGCATCTCGCCGATTCACGTAAGAGCTCGAGGTTTGTCTGCGTCTGTACTGAAGGAATCGTTGCCTGATAAGCAGGAGACCCAGGTTCGAATTCCGGTTATGCACAAACTTTCAACTTTCCTGATCGGTTTAAATCAATGTCCACTGGCAGCTAACGCTTGTAACGCACTACTGGCCATTAAAATTGCTACACCACGAAGATGACGTGTTACAGACGCGAAATTTACCCGACAGGAAGAAGATGCTGTGATATGCAAATGACTAGCTTTTCAGAGCATTCACACAAGGCTGGCGCCGGGGGCGACACATACAACGTGCTGACATGAGGAAAGTTTCCAACGGATTTCTCATACACAAACAGCAGTTGACCGGCGTTGCCTGGTGAAACGTTGTTGTGATGCCTCGTGTAAGGACGAGACATGCGTACCATTACGTTTCCGACTTCGATAAAGGTCGGATTGAAGCCTATCGCGATTGCGGTTTATCGTATCGCGACATTGCTGCTCGCGTTGGTCGAGATCCAATGACTGTTAGCAGAATATGGAATCGGTGGGTTCAGGAGGGTAATACGGAACGCCGTGCTGGATCCCAACGGCCTCGTATCACTAGCAGTCGAGATGACAGGCATCTTTTCCGCATGGCTGTAGCGGATCGTGCAGCCACGTCTCGATCCCTGAGTCAACTGATGGGGACGTTTGCAAGACAACAACCATCTGCACAAACAGTTCGACGACGTTTGCAGCAGCATGGACTATCAGCTCAGAGACCATGGCTGCGGTTACTCTTGACGCTGCATCACAGATAGGGGCGCCTGCGATGGTGTACTCAACGACGAACCCGGATGCACGAATGGCAAAACGTCATTTTTTCGGATGAATCCAGGTTCTGTTTACAGCATCATGATGGTCGCATCCGTGTTTGGCGACATCACCGTGAACGCAATGGTGGCCGAGCAACTGGCTCGTCACAATACGCCAGTCACTACTCTTGGTGAACTGTGGTATCGTGTTGAAGCTGCATGGACAGCTCTACCTGTGCACGTCATCCAAGCTCTGTTGCACTCAATGCCCAATCGTATCAAGGCCGTTATTACGGCCAGAGGCGGTTGTTCTGGGTACTGATTTCTCAGGATCTATGCACCCAAATTGCTTGAAAATGTACTCACATGTCAGTTCTAGTGTAATATATTTGTCCAATGAATCCCCGTTTATCATTTGCATTTCTTCTTACAAGGGGAGGCCGCCAATTGTGAAACGCAGATTCGATTCATACTGCGCATAATAAAAGCTCATAGCCAGAGGTGTAATATGGCAAAGCACCAAGATGCACTTCTCAGCCGTTGTCGAGAAAATCTACAGTGAAAAGAAACCGTTGCGGTGAAATACTCTCTACGATTAATAATTTTCTATAGCGTCGTGGCGCAGCGGTAAGCGCTCGGGTTCGTAATCGGAAGGGCGCCGGATCGAATCTCGCGCCATGCAATTTCTTTTTATTATTAGTTTTTTGTAATTCATATATATATATATATATATATATATATATATATATATATATAAAGTATTAATGAATTGCTTATGCATGTTGGTGAAGGCGGATCGCTCTCCAATTGTACCGCCTCCATTTTTCCGTTTTTTTAACAGGGTGTACCAAAGCTCTCACGTCCGCTCTGATTTTCGACGATGTTATAAGTTGCGCTAGGGACCGCATCTACCTTCTTTCGAAGTTAGCAGGCAACTACGCTGTTATGCGGCTGCTCGTTTCGGCCCATTCAGCATCTGTCCTTCAAGTGTAACGAGCGAGTAACGGAGTTTATATTTCATACCTGCCGCAGCAAATTTGTGTTCGTGGGGTCTCTATTCTAATTCGAACCTTTGACTTACGCTATACGTATTCGTTTCGGAATACCGTTTCTACGTCTTCCGTTAACTATACGTGGTTAACATTATGAAGACAATTAATAAAATTTGTGAAATACAACTTTGTTTGCGGAAAACATAATGATGTTCGAAGTCGCTAGTTTTTCCACGACAAACGACTTTCAACAACTTATTATATGCATAATTGTTGCAGCTGATTGCCGGGAATTATATATATATATATATATATATATATATATATATATATATATATATATTTGAATTACAAAAAACAAATACTAAAAAAAAAGGTTGCATGGCGCGAGATTCGATTCGGCTACCTTCGGATTACGAACCCGAGCGCTTACCGCTGCGCCACGACGCTGTAGAAAATTATTAATCGTAGAGAGTATTTCACCGCAACGGTTTCTTTTAACTGTCGATTTTTCTCGACAACGGCTGAGAAGTGCATCTTGGTGCTTTGCCACATTACACCTCTGGCCATGAGCTTTTATTATGCGCAGTATGAATCGAATCTGAATTTCACAATTGGCGGCCTCCCCTTGTTAGTGTAGCAATCTTAATGGCCAGTTGTGTATTTAATATGAGAAGGTAAAACAAAGGAAATTAAATTTTCTGTGCTGTTTGGTGGATTTGTTATTAATAACCAACTTGCAGCGCATTTGAGAAGCACCACAAAATGCCATGGATTCTGTTTCGTGCAGCGACGTTTCAGAATTGCACTTGTCCATTATTTTATTTAGTTCAAACGCAGCTCGTTGTAGTACATCCCAGAACTTGAAACTGTTACCTAATCGTCAGCAGCGGCAAGACAATCGCTGTTTATGCCACTGTCAAAACTATATTAGCTATCCATAAATATTTTTTCCTTTTATACAAATAAAGTTTTGAATATTAATCCACGACTATTATTTTTTTACACGTTCAGTTCAACTGGATTTATTATGTACAATAATGTACATGTATCCATGTCAGAATGAAAGCAGCAACTAGATCTTATTGTCCTTTGCAGTGTTTGGTAAACATTACTGCTACATTTCTTGTCCTTCCTGGTATCTTTCAGAGCCGACTTCTAGATAGATTGCTCCTGTTTGATTTCACTGAGTTTACTATCGAGGAACGTGGCCTGTGAACGCAGAGAATGAGCTGCACGCAGCGACGCGACTGTATCGGCAAAAGCAGGGGAGAGTGCGGCCAGAGGGAAGCTCTGGTGAGCAACACAGGTTTGGGTTCATTTCGCGTCTGCCGCGGGGGGTAACGGAGCTGCGTGTCAGCCCAGCGCGTGACAAATGAGCGGAGTTCTTCACAAAACCACAAGGCAGAGGCCGCCTCCTGCGCTTCTACAACTCAGCTACGTTTCTCCAGCTGTCGGCTGGCAGTGCATCAACGCGCCGCTCACTGCAGCTGGGTATCGTGTAGACAGCCTCTCAAAAACTCTCACCAGAGATACTCTTCTTCATGTCCTACTTTCATTACCTCAGCAACAGATTATATGAACTGGCAACTTTACCTGTGCTCACTACGTCTACATCTACATACATACTCCGCAATCCACCAGACGGTGCGTGGCAGAGGGTACCTCGTACCACAAGTAGCATCTTCTCTCTCTGTTCCAGTCCCAAACAGAACGTGGGAAAAATGACTGCCTATATGCCTCTGTACGAGTCCTAATCTCTCTTATCTTATGTTTGTGGTCTTTCCGCGAAATGTAAGTTGGCGGCAGTAAAATTGTACTGCAGTCAACTTCAAACGCTGGTTCTCTAAATTTCCTCAGTAGCGATTCACGAAAAGAACGCCACCTTTCCTCTAGAGACTCCCACCCGAGTTCCTGAAGCATTTCCGTAACACTCGCGTGATGATCAAACCTACCAGTAACAAATCTAGCAGCCCGCCTCTGAATTGCTTCTATGTCCTCCCTCAATCCGACCTGATAGGGATCCCAAACACTCGAGCAGTACTCAAGAATAGGGCGCATTAGTGTTTTATAAGCGGTCTCCTTTACAGATGAACCACAACTTCTCAAAATTCTACCAATGAACCGAAGAGGACTATCCGCCTTCCCCACAACTGCAATTACATGCTTGTCCCACTTCATATCGCTCTGCAATGCTACGCCCAAATATTTAATCAACGTGACTGTGTCAAGCGCTACACTACGAATGGAGTATTCAAACATTACAGGGTTCTTTTTCCTATTAATCTGCATTAATTTACATTTATCTATATTTAGAGTTAGCTGCCATCCTTTACACCAATCACAAATCCTGTCCAAGTCATCTTGTATCCTCCTACAGCCACTCAACGACGACACCTTCCCGTACACCACAGCATCATCAGCAAACAGCCGCACATTGCTATCCACCCTATCCAAAAGATCATTTATGTAGATAGAAAACAACAGCGGACCTACCACACTTCCCTGGGGCACTCCAGATGATACCCTCACCTCCGAAGAACACTCACCATCGAGGACAACGTACTGGGTTCTATCACTTAAGAAGTCTTCGAGTCCATATGCTCGTACCTTAGTTAGGAGTCTGCAGTGGGACACCGAGTCAAACGCTTTCCGGAAGCCAAGGAATATGGCATCCGTCTGATAGCCTTCATCCATGGTTCGGAAGATATCATGTGAAAAAAGGGCGAGTTGCGTTTCGCAGGAGCGATGCTTTCTAAAGCCGTGCTGATGCATGGACAGCAACTTCTCTGTCTCAAGGAAATTCATTATATTCGAACTGAGTATATGTTCGAGAATCCTGCAACAAACCGATGTTAATATGTATTAATGTTTTTCGAGAACTAGACTACAGAGAGCCTACTGGTTGTGAAGATGTACTTTCATTTAATATGATTCTCTGTCTGTTCGTAGCCACAATATACAGAAGGAGGCTTCAGAAAGAGTGTAAGCACGAACCCGGTTCGAAAATTGAAAATGAATTTCTAACTGCACTGACATGTATTCCAGTTAGACAACTTCTGTTGAATTTATTTGCTACAAAACACTTTCTCCTGGCTATCTGAATTAGCTATGCCGGCAGTGCTAATTTCAGTTGCAGTTTATGAAGATCCGGATACTCTAATTAGCTTTTTTCAAATGTGACCATCATATTTTGGAAATATAAGTTCACTGGGTGGAGTATTATTCGCACCGCCCCGTAAAAAAGCGCACTGCTTAGTTTGGAGCGTTGTACGTTATGTAAAGCTGTTGTCAATCGGTGATGTGATCTTTCACTGTCAACGTAAGTTGGCTGTATGGAATGAGCATAAAAAAGTGGGTTGACGTCGTGACGTGATAAAACGGCAGAGGTGTGCTTCCGCGTTTTGATGTGCCCGTGACCACAAAGTAAATTAAGCTGCCACATTTGATGGTTTGCCACGCAGACTATTCAAAGCGTATAGTAAGAATGGTTTTTAAAGTCGTACCCTTTCATATACAAAACTCCAGCCCTATGGTCTATAAATAAATCTTACGGTCCTGCATTGCACAGTCGCCCACCCTTCCTTAGCCAGAAATCGAGCAGTTTGTCAATTTATTTGCCTCCCTAGTCACCGGAACCGTGACCGACAATATACTGACGGAAAAAAATCAGAACATCGAAAAGTAATTAATGTACAGTAATGAAATTTCGGGAATACATTTGTCTAGGTGATTAACATTGTGGAATGTGTGGTGTATACGCACGACTGAGTGGACAGTGTGCAAGAGGAATACAATGATGACGATACGTGCTTCACAATTGAAAGTGATAATGAAACAGGTGGCAAACCATGTATTTCATCATTCAATCGAACAGAAAACCACAAATCCCTTTTCCGCTGAAACGTACTAACGGATAATCATTGTCCAAGGAACGGATACTATACATAATTACGTACATGGGAGATTATCTGCAGCACAGCAAAAAAATAATTATGAACACATTTCCAGTAAGTCAACAGCAACATGACCGTGTAGCACATAAGAAAAACTACGTATATTCAAGGGAGGACAAGTTGCACTTGTTACAAAAACTGATGTTTGCGAGTTTTAAGTGTGCTTGTAACCTCTTCTACATCTACATCTACATTTATACTCCGCAAGCCACCCAACGGTGTGTGGCGGAGGGCACTTTACGTGCCACTGTCATTACCTCCCTTTCCTGTTCCAGTCGCGTATGGTTCGCGGGAAGAACGACTGTCTGAAAGCCTCCGTGCGCGCTCTAATCTCTCTAATTTTACATTCGTGATCTCCTCGGGAGGTATAAGTAGGGGGAAGCAATATATTCGTTACCTCATCCAGAAACGCACCATCTCGAAACCTGGACAGCAAGCTACACCGCGATGCAGAGCGCCTCTCTTGCAGAGTCTGCCACTTGAGTGTATTAAACATCTCCGTAACGCTATCACGGTTACCAAATAACCCTGTGACGAAACGCGCCGCTCTTCTTTGGATTTTCTCTATCTCCTCCGTCAACCCGATCTGGTACGGATCCCACACTGATGAGCAATACTCAAGTATAGGTCGAACGAGTGTTTCGTAAGCCACCTCCTTTCTTGATGGACTACATTTTCTAAGCACTCTCCCAATGAATCTCAACCTGGTACCCGCCTTACCAACAATTAATTTTATATGATCATTCTACATCAAATCGTTCCGCACGCATACTCCCAGATATTTTACAGAAGTAACTGCTACCAGTATTTGTTCCGCTATCATATAATCATACAATAAAGGATCCTTCTTTCTGTGTATTCGCAATACATTACATTTGTCTATGTTAAGGGACAGTTGCCACTCCCTGCACCAAGTGCCTATCCACTGCAGATCTTCCTGCATTTCGCTACAATTTTCTAACGCTGCAACTTCTCTGTATACTACAGCATCATCCGCGAAAAGCCGCATGGAACTTCCGACACTATCTACTAGGTCATTTATATATATTGTGAAAAGCAATGGTCCCATAACACTCCCCTGTGGCACGCCAGAGGTTACTTTAACGTCTGTAGACGTCTCTCCATTGATAACAACATGCTCTGTTCTGTTTGCTAAAAACTCTTCAATCCAGCCACACAGTTGGTCTGATATTCCGTAGGCTCTTACTTTGTTTATCAGGCGACAGTGCGGAACTGTATCGAACGCCTTTCGGAAGTCAAGAAAAATAGCATCTACCTGGAAGCCTGTATCTAATATTTTCTGGGTGTCGTGAACAAATAAAGCGAGTTGGGTCTCACACGATCGCTGTTTACGGAATCCATGTTGATTCCTACAGAGTAGATTCTGGGTTTCCAAAAACGACATGATACTCGAGCAAAAAACATGTTCTAAAATTCTACAACAGATCGACGTCAGAGATATAGGTCTATAGTTTTGCGCATCTGCTCGACGACCCTTCTTGAAGACTGGGACTACCTGTGCTCTTTTCCAATCATTTGGAACCCTCCGTTCCTCTAGAGACTTGCGGTACACGGCTGTTAGAAGGTGGGCAAGTTCTTTCGCGTACTCTGTGTAGAGTCGAATTGGTATCCCGTCAGATCCAGTGGACTTTCCTCTGTTGAGTGATTCCATTTGCTTTTCTATTCCTTGGACACTTATTTCGATGTCAGCCATTTTTTCGTTTGTGCGAGGATTTAGAGAAGGAACTGCAGTGCGGTCTTCCTCTGTGAAACAGCTTTGGAAAAAGGTGTTTAGTATTTCAGCTTTACGCGTGTCATCCTCTGTTTCAATGCCATCATCATCCCGGAGTGTCTGGATATGCTGTTTCGAGCCACTTACTGATTTAACGTAAGACCAGAACTTCCTAGGATTTTCTGTCAAGTCGGTACATAGAATTTTACTTTCGAATTCACTGAACGCTTCACGCATAGCCCTCCTTACGCTAACTTTGACATCGTTTAGCTTCTGTTTGTCTGAGAGGTTTTGGCTGTGTTTAAACTTGGAGTGAAGCTCTCTTTGCTTTCGCAGTAGTTTCCTAACTTTGTTGTTGTACCACGGTGGGTTTTTCCCGTCCTCACAGTTTTACTCGGCACGTACCTGTCTAAAACGCATTTTACAATTGCCTTGAACTTTTTCCATAAACACTCAACATTGACAGTGTCGGAACATAAATTTTCGTTTTGATCTGTTAGGTAGCCTGAAATCTGCCTTCTATTACTCTTGCTAAACAGATAAACCTTCCTCCCTTTTTTTGTATTCCTATTAACTTCCATATTCAGTGATGCTGAAACGGCCTTATGATCACTGATTCCCTGTTCTGCACATACAGAGTCGAAAAGTTCGGGTCTGTTTGTTATCAGTAGGTCCAAGATGTTATCTCCACGAGTCGGTTCTCTGTTTAATTGCTCGAGGTAATTTTCGGATAGTGCACTCAGTATAATGTCACTCGATGCTCTGTCCCTACCACCCATCCTAAACATCTGAGTGTCCCAGTCTATATCTGGTAAATTGAAATCTCCACCTAAGACTATAACATGCTGAGAAAATTTATGTGAAATGTATTCCAAATTTTCTCTCAGTTGTTCTGCCACTAATGCTGCTGAGTCGGGAGGTCGGTAAAAGGAGCCAATTATGAACCTAGCTCGGTTGTTGAGTGTAACCTCCACCCATAATAATTCACAGGAACTATCCACTTCTACTTCACTACAGGATAAACTACTACTAACAGCAACGAACACCCCACCACCGGTTGCATGCAATCTATCCTTTCTAAACACTGTCTGTACCTTTGTAAAAATTTCGGCAGAATTTATCTCTGGCTTCAGCCAGCTTTCTGTACCTATAACGATTTCAGCTTCGGTGCTTTCTATCAGCGCTTGAAGTTCCGGTACTTTACCAACGCAGCTTCGACAGTTGACAATTACAATACCGATTGCTGCTTGGTCCCCGCATGTCCTGACTTTGCCCCGCACCCGTTGAGGCTGTTGCCCTTTCTGTACTTGCCCAAGGCCATCTAACCTAAAAACCGCCCAGCCCACGCCACACAACCCCTGCTACCCGTGTAGCCGCTTGTTGCGTGTAGTGGACTCCTGACCTATCCAGCGGAACCCGAAACCCCACCACCCTATGGCGCAAGTCGAGGAATCTGCAGCCCACATGGTCGCAGAACCGTCTCAGCCTCTGATTCAGACCCTCCACTCGGCTCTGTACCAAAGGTCCGCAGTCAGTCCTGTCGACGATGCTGCAGATGGTGAGCTCTGCTTTCATCCCGCTAGCGAGACTGGCAGTCTTCACCAAATCAGATAGCCGCCGGAAGCCAGAGAGGATTTCCTCCGATCCATAGCGACACACATCATTGGTGCCGACATGAGCGACCACCTGCAGATGGGTGCACCCTGTACCCTTCATGGCATCCGGAAGGACCCTTTCCACATCTGGAATGACTCCCCCCGGTATGCACACGGAGTGCACATTGGTTTTCTTCCCCTCTCTTGCTGCCATTTCCCTAAGGGGCCCCATTACGCGCCTGACGTTGGAGCTCCCAACTCCCAACTACCAGTAAGCCCACCCTCTGCGACCGCCCGGATCTTGCAGACTGAGGGGCAACCTCTGAAACAGCACAAGCAGCCATGTCAGGCCGAAGATCAGTATCAGCCTGAGACAGAGCCTGAAACCGGTTCGTCAGACAAATGGGAGAGGCCTTCCGTTCAGCCCTCCGGAATGTCTTTCGCCCCCTACCACACCTTGAGACGACCTCCCACTCTACCACAGGTGAGGGATCAGCCTCAGTGCGGGCAGTATCCCGGGCAACCACAGTCGTAGTCCGATCGGGGGATGCGTAGGACGAGCTGGCCGTCCCTGACAAACCCCCATCCGGACCCCCACAGTGATGCCCATTGGCAACAGCCTCAAGCTGTGTGACCGAAGCCAAAACTGCCTGAAGCTGGGAACGAAGGGATGCCAACTCAGCCTGCATCCGAACACAGCAGTTGCAGTCCCTGTCCATGCTAAAAACTGTTGTGCAAAGAACTTCTGAACTAATCTACAGAGAGCGCAAACAAATCGACAAAATTTAAACGGTTATTAAAATACAAGATTGCCTAGTAAATGCAGTAATGCTGCTACTTGCGCACTGCTGACACACTGCTCGGCGGCGGAAGGAGACTATGCGATTTTACACTATTCAGGTACTAAAACACGATGCTACAACTCTCAAATACTATAATACGACCGAAATTTATGAATTAAACAATGCTAGTACCAAAAACACGCAAAGAAATTAAGAATTAAACTATGTAACAAATGAGTGAGCTAAGAGTATACGACTTGCTGCTGCAGCTGCTTATCCAACGGCGGCGTGGAGCACACTTATCGACCTTAATGACAGTAAAAACTTAAACGCGTGTACCTAATGGAAATTTGGGAAAAGCAATCGTCACCGAAGTTAATCTGTCGGTAACGAGGGAGGAAAGGGTTACATCTAAATGAAAGGAAAAATGAAAATGAAACTGCTGGAAATTAATTTTGAAAAGGTTTAAAGTTAATAAAGAAAGTAAATGTGTGGCCGTTACGTTAACAATTAACTAGCGGTAATTAGATATTTGAGATTTGGGGAAAATTACGGTCGCCAGTCTTATGGACTCTTACTATAGTAACTGAAAAAGAAAGGTTATTACACATATAATTAGCACTAGAAGCGTGGCAACTGAAGGTTGACACGTGTAGTGTGAAAACTGAAAGTTTGTCAGAAGTAATAATTTTCGCTACACTCTGACTTAATTTAGCAAAAGAATTAATAAAACCGGAAAATTGGAAGTTAATGTAGTGACTCAAATTAATAATGAGCTTTGTTTCCGAAGCACATCGAAATTCAGTAAAATATGGTTAGTCTTGGGCTACCTCAACAATCATTTCAAAAGCTACTTGAACCTACGCAATTTAGAAATAAGAGATTTAACTTTGAACTTGAATTAAATGATTCTGAACAATTAACAATAGAAAAATTTAGTACGTACCAAGCTGAGCTGCAGTCACAGGTAAGCTAAAATACGGTAACAAAACTCGCACTCTTAATTTGTGCTTGTGTAATCTAAATATTGTAGCCAGCTATGAATACCTTAACTGAACTTTGAAATTAAAGCAGTGAAATCGAATTATATTACTTTAATGCTGGCGTTTGAATTTCAACGACTCTCGGGTTCATTCCAGAAAAGGAAGGGACCCTGCTTGGTAATGCAATTGGGACAATGAGCAACAAAGGTTCATGATACGTTGCTGTAAATTAGTGAGATAAATTTAACAGTTTGAAAAGCTGAGGTCTGCCATACAGTTCTAAATACGTGCTACCAGTCCTCCTTGTTGGTTGATTGAAGGTTTGAAGTCGTCGATCGAGAAGGTGGCGACAGTCACCCATTGTCGGCCGTCGCTGTTGCAGAAGCTGGATGTTAGCGCGCTTTCTTCTCGACACGGTCTCCAGCCAAAACGGGCTCTTGATGTGTGCCAGCTAACGCTTCCCGTCCGCGACACCATGTCAGAAACTAACATAGCAAGTCGAGCGCAATTACATGCTGCCAAACCCCGAAAGCGCGGCAACTCGCGTGAACGTCACACAACACACCTGCTCCACTGCCCTACTCCAGCCAGACTCTCTCTGCTCTGCACGCGCTCCACGCGGCAGAGTTAACACTACCAAAGATCCTAAACACTTTGGTTCTCCACACGACCTATCGATGTAATCGTTCGATAGCATAGTTTTCCCTAGGCAAGACCCAGCATAAAGATACAAATAATATTTACAAAACAAACAAATTATACATAGACATAAATGCATATATATATATATATATATATATATATATATATATATATATATATACTCCTGGAAATTGAAATAAGACACATTCCTGGGGTCAGATACATCACATGATCACACCGACAGAACCACAGGCACATAGACACAGGCAACAGAGCATGCACAATGTCGGCACTAGTACAGTGTATATCCACCTTTCGCAGCAATGCAGGCTGCTATTCTCCCATGGAGACGATCGTAGAGATGCTGGATGTAGTCCTGTGGAACGGCTTGCCATGCCATTTCCACCTGGCGCCTCAGTTGGACCAGCGTTCGTGCTGGACGTGCAGACCGCGTGAGACGACGCTTCATCCAGTCCCAAACATGCTCAATGGGGGACAGATCCGGAGATCTTGCTGGCCAGGGTAGTTGACTTACACCTTCTAGAGCACGTTGGGTGGCACGGGATACATGCGGACGTGCATTGTCCTGTTGGAACAGCAAGTTCCCTTGCCGGTCTAGGAATGGTAGAACGATGGGTTCGATGACGGTTTGGATGTACCGTGCACTATTCAGTGTCCCCTCGACGATCACCAGTGGTGTACGGCCAGTGTAGGAGATCGCTCCCCACACCATGATGCCGGGTGTTGGCCCTGTGTGCCTCGGTCGTATGCAGTCCTGATTGTGGCGCTCACCTGCACGGCGCCAAACACGCATACGACCATCATTGGCACGTCTCCATTCGTCCCTCCATTCACGCCTGTCGCGACACCACTGGAGGCGGGCTGCACGATGTTGGGGCGTGAGCGGAAGACGGCCTAACGGTGTGCGGGACCGTAGCCCAGCTTCATGGAGACGGTTGCGAATGGTCCTCGCCGATACCCCAGGAGCAACAGTGTCCCTAATTTGCTGGGAAGTGGCGGTGCGGTCCCCTACGGCACTGCGTAGGATCCTACGGTCTTGGCGTGCATCCGTGCGTCGCTGCGGTCCGGTCCCAGGTCGACGGGCACGTGCACCTTCCGCCGACCACTGGCGACAACATCGATGTACTGTGGAGACCTCACGCCCCACGTGTTGAGCAATTCGGCGGTACGTCCACCCGGCCTCCCGCATGCCCACTATACGCCCTCGCTCAAAGTCCGTCAACTGCACATACGGTTCACGTCCACGCTGTCGCGGCATGCTACCAGTGTTAAAGACTGCGATGGAGCTCCGTATGCCACGGCAAACTGGCTGACACTGACGGCGGCGGTGCACAAATGCTGCGCAGCTAGCGCCATTCGACGGCCAACTCCGCGGTTCCTGGTGTGTCCGCTGTGCCGTGCGTGTGATCATTGCTTGTACAGCCCTCTCGCAGTGTCCGGAGCGAGTATGGTGGGTCTGACACACCTGCGTCAATGTGTTCTTTTTTCCATTTCCAGGAGTATATATATATATATAAACAGAGATGATGTGACTTACCAAACGAAAGCGCTGGCAGGTTGATAGACACACAAACAAACACAACCATACACACAAAATTCAAGCTTTCACAACCAACGTTTGCTTCATCAGGAAAGAGGGAAGATGAGGGAAAGACGAAAGGATGTGGGTTTTAAGGGAGAGGGTAAGGAGTCATTCCAATCCCGGGAGCGGAAAGACTTACCTTAGGGGGAAAAAAGGACAGGAATACACTCGCACACACACACACACACACACACACTCACATATCCATCCGCACATACACAGACACACACACACACACACACACATATATACATATATATATATATATATATATATATATATATATATATATATATATATATATATATATAAAGAGACAGAAATGTCATATCTTCAGGTGACAAAATAAGGAAAAAAATTTATAGTACAATAGATGGAAATAGGAGGATATGCAATTCCGGCGTTACATGCTCCATACAGTTATCAGTATGTGCATGATAGCGACCTGCTACCTTACGGATATCATATTGTGCGCGCATAGATTACAGTGATTTCAAGGGAAGCAGTAAATGGTTATATGACTTCAAACAGTGCTACAGCATTTAAAGATGTAAGGTAACGAAATTTCAAACAAAGCGTCAACTTGACGATGCACAGCAAACTGTGGACTTGGCCAGAAAATTTGTAGATGAGATAAACAAACTTATCGCATCCTTCAATGACGAATTTTTTTCGACTCCGACCATTCGGAATTTGAAGAGGAAATGTGTATGAAACGGACCCAGTAAATTAGAGAAACCAAGAGAGTTGTATCAAAATCAAGTAACATCAATGCCTTAATGCATTCGTATACAATTATACCGACTGTTAACCTGGATGGCAAATTGGCTGGAAAGTTATTTATTGTGCTGCTAGAAGTTGGAGGTACTCTGCTCCCAACAATTCTTTCTTGTGTTTGTGGTCCTGGAAGGAAGGTTGGTAATATTTACGTCACAGCAAGCAACACGGGGAAAATATATGTAAGAGAACTACAACTGTGATTTGATATGTACTTTTGGCCAATATCTGGCCAAAATAATTTGCTGTTGCTTGATTCCTTGTCTGCGTATAAAAGTCATGCTCCTTTAGAGTAAACTTTTCCTGCTGAAAATTGTGTGACATTACAGTTCATACCACATGGAACCACTGGACAAATTCAGCCTATGCATGTTTGTTTTTGGCGTGCCTATAAAACATATTATCGAGCTATCTGTAGCGATGCCTTAAAGGTTAGCCAGTTTCACGATAAGCTCCTCAACAGACTGTTTCGTATTCGGTTGCAAGCCATCACGTTCCGTCAGTTCTCATCACCCCGTTGAACCAGTATAATTCAATATGCATTTTTTAACAGTGGATACCTAGCTGAACGTCTTCCATGATTTGTAACACCCAAAGAGTCCGCCTTCGATCTTGACGGTGCGAACCTTTGTGATCACTGTGACGCGCGATTTTTCATTCGGTATTCATGGTGCAAGTTAATGGTTTCTTTTGAAAATTTCTTGAATGTCGGAAATGTCGATTTTGTGAATTGTGAGCTCTGAATCCGATAGAAGGCTAATCGCTGCACCTCCCGGACACATTTCCTGCCGTCCTCCTGATACACATGGTAAGTCATTAGCAGCTAGTATTTTTCCTGTCATAACTGTTAACACAACAATTGCAAATGAGCCTTACTAAAGATTGAAAACGTGAGCTCGTACTCAACGGGTTCTTTATTAGTATAGTAATGCTACCTAAGCCAACATGTTCTACCCACGGGGCAAGTTGGCAGAGTAGTAGGAGCGAATTGTCCGATATGACTTTATCATTTAATTCAGTTACTACGCTAATTATTTAACTGAAAGTACATCGACTGTAATGCTCCCAGTAACACAAATTCCTACAGATTTATCAGAAAAACTACGATCATAAATTTTGTTATCATTGTTATAATAACAGTCTGACAGAAACGTGAGTCCAAAATTTTCGTCTCCGCTGGAATGCCCGATAGGGTTCTCACAGTTCAAATATTCATAAAGAAGTCCTTCGCGTCATTTTTGACACATGGCATATCTGACCACCGCTTACAACTTATGCAGTTAAGCCATTCATCACGTGTATTGCTGGAAGAAAATGGTTTAAAACACGTAAGTCACACGGCATACTCATCCTCATCTTGAAGAACGTTCTTAAGAATACGGCTGCATTTCGTGTCTGGTGTGATACTGAGGTTCTCATAAACAGATACTTCATATAATATTTGTTTATTATCAGCACCCAACATAAATGGTTCAAATGGCTCTGAGCACTATTGGACTTAACATCTGAGGTCATCAGTCCCCTAGAACTTAGGACTACTTAAACCTAACTAATCTAAGGCCATCACACACATCCATGGCCGAAGCAGGACTCGAACCTGCGACCGTAGCAGCAGCGTGGATCCTGACTGAAGCGCCTAGAACCGGTCGACCACAAAGGCCGGCTACCAATTAGTTGTGCACATCAAAAATAACATTGGTAATCACTTCACATACAGTTCTGTCCATGACAATGGAACAAGAGCTAAACTCAACTTACATTTACCAAGACAAAATAAACACAAAATTCAAAACAGAATTTTCTGCCAAGGAATAACACTGTACAATAAATTACGAAAAGAGATAAAAGAAATTGCAGAAATACATTTACTTGAAAAGTCAGCTAAAAAGTACGTGTTATGCAATACATTTTATACATTAAATGATTACATTTATAAGACATTACACAAATAAATAATAATTATTATTATAAAACATCCAAAATTCCACATAACAACTTCACACTATGTTTTCTTCTTTCTTTTTTCCTTTTCTAGAAAAATTTACCCCCAAGCTATGCATTGTACAATACTAACACCTTTTCCTCTTTCTGAGCCCAACATCTCACTCGTTATTGAGGGATGCTGACTCAGTTTTTCAGGATATCAAATGGGAAGTTGTGGTACAGAAAATGGCCCAGAGATCACCAGTGTGTGTGTGTGTGTGTGTGTGTGTGTGTGTGTAGTGAGTGAAGTTTTATGAAACAATGTGTGTATAGTGTGTACAGTGACTGATAGTGAAATATGAGTAAACAATGTGGCATTACATTATTTAATTAGTTATTTGTAAAAAAAAGTATTGTATACCAGGAGTAAATCAAATGATTGTCTCTAACTATAAGTCTGTAAATGTATGTCTATAGGAAGTAGCTTATTTTCAATTGGTCTACTTGTAAATACTTTGACATGTCCTATATCCTTGTAAAAAGAGATCCACCGATGAATAAAGCTACTTCTACTAAAACCTATACCTGATTCACTCCAATATGGTCGCCACTATTGCTGCCGCCTTAGCTTTATTGCCATGATACCGTTACTCATAAACGACAATCTCATGCAATACACAGCTGTAGCTGAAAACCAGACACCATCCTACCACTCTGCTAGCAACTGCCCACCTTCTGCTGGGTCGCTCCTTTTGCAGTAGTGGCTTCTGACGTCATTATTATGGCGTCAACCAAGCCATACGTCAGAATTACAAGATGGCTTTTAAATCAAGTTTCAAAGTATTATGAATACCACTTATTAACTTCTCAGTCCTGAGCTGATCTATTATGAGTGACAAGGTTGTGTTCTTGACTAATGCATTGTTCTGGGACAAAATAAGACCAAAATACAAATTTAAAAAACCGGAGTAATTCACAAAAATTTTAATAAATGTTCAAAGTGGATAATATTTACGTTAGAAAATAATCGAATATATACAGGGCTATTGTAAACGATTTATTTGTTCTGCACTTTCCAAAATAAAGCGTGTGCAGATATAACTGATGCACGAATACATCAGTAAAGTCGGAATGTTAGCATGCTGTAGTCTAAAAATGTACTTCGAGTGTCCTTCTGGTCATACACCATACGTACAGGCAGCAGTAACGTTCGTTCCATTCTTTATGTAGCAACGTCCTTCAGAGGTAGTCAGAGCAGCACTGATGCGTTCTCTGAGCTGTTCCAGCATCCTTGGCAGCGGTACATAAGCACGGTCCTTAACTTAACCCTAAAGGAAAAATTCACAAGGCGTTAGGTCAGCTGACGTGGGCCGCCAAACGAACATCTTCGCCGCTATGCCTACTCCAGCGATGCGGAAATTCGTCGTCGTCTAAGAACCGACGAATATCAGTGCTCCAATGAGGGGAGGCCCCATCTTGTTGGAATATAAAATTTTCGGAATTTTCGGAATCGACAGTCATTTGTGAAACACCAACAACTGCAACATATCAATGTCCCATAAAACTTCGACTAAAAAAAAATGGTTCAAATGGCTCTGAGCACTATTCGACTTAACATCTGAGGTCATCAGTCCCTTAGAACTTAGAACTACTTAAACCTAACTAACTTAAGGACATCACACACATCCATGCCCGAGGCAGGATTCGTACCTGTGACCGTAGCGGTCGCGCGGTTCCGGACTGTAACGCCTAGAACCGCTCGGCCACCCCGGCCGGCTGAGGATTTTAAGGTCCCAACGCTCTCACATTGTGGCGATCAACCTCTCCGCATAAATAGAGGTTGCTTCGCCGCTGTAAGCTTGGAGGTGAAATGTTCATCCACGAGCGCTTCCTGTATTGTGAAGCAGAACTGAAGGCGCCGGCCACAACCCCACTGTTTAAATCGTTGCACGAGCTGCGGACAATACAGTTTTAAATGTAGCCGCCGCCGCCGCAGAAACTTCCACACAGTTTGCTGCTGTATTCCAAGTTTCTAGGTCGCATGGATCGTTGATTTTTTGGACTGCGTACGAAACTTTCCCTCACCTTCTCCTCGATTGCGTTTTGCAATCTGGTCGACCCGAACACTTTTGTTCGTAGAGGCAACCAGAGTCCCTAAACTGTCGATACTAACGCACAATTCTACAATTCTCTGTTTCCACGGCGGTTCTTTTCCATGATTCCTTGTGAGTGTACGCTGCGCTATTATAACAAGTAAACATCTCCCATACGCTTTCTTGCTTTGTCGCCATTTTGTCAAGGCATTGCCCTCGTAACGCCAAATGCACAATGCAGACTCAGTGAGTTTACGGTTCTATTCCCAAATCAGTAATACTTGTACATGTGATGCTTTAGAAAATATAGAACTGGGAAGACGGTTGATAATGTGTAGCTACCCTGTAAAATACTCAGAAAACTCAGTATTGAACACTTTAAAAATTATGGAACATATACCACCGGAATGTGAAAGTACTGATCATTGCTGAATGTAGACACAATGCTAAACGAAAAAAATGTTTACCGTTACATTGTTGTGGTGAAATAAACAACCGCCTGTTCGATAGTGTAGGATATGTTAGCATATCATAGTATATTCGTAACACTTTCTAGTTCAAAATTCCAAAAAACGACTCAAATTACCCTTATTTGTCGAAGACATGCTGGCACTGTGATAAACAGCTTTTTAAAGCACTTACTGCCACCTACCTGGAACATACAGAAGCGAAAACAAGAGATGCAGAGGAAGCACACATTGCAAACTATATGTTACAGTCAGGCACTGAGAGTTTACTCGATTCGCTGACCTGGAAAAAACTTAAAGTCGGATGCAGCGTATATGACAGATTAGGACTGACGAAGTTAATCAAGATGCAGTGCAGCTATAATGAATTCGAGGACCCTTACGGACTGTCGCTCTCTTTCGCATGCAAATCGTGTTTGTAATACATGGACTGAGCTGTGCTGAAATGAGAATATAATGGTTAACAACACACAACAACTAAAATCATTACAGAATTCGAAAATAAAAGTTCAGTAGAACGTTGTTATGTGAATCAAATGAGTGCTTTTGATCGATGGAGTATAAATATGAAATCGGATTTTATCAAGACAAAATACACACATCAAAAAAAGTTTTGCATCATTTCGTTTCCAAGAGTTCCGGAACCTGTACAGAAAATTGGAACAGAGACCAACACAAACATCATTTCCGCTCTTTTTATTGCTCATGAAAACCACACATTGTGTGTTGTACCACCATACCGCGAGACCTTCAGAGGTGGTGGTCCAGAATGCTGTACACACCGCTACCTCTAAAACCCAGTAGCACGTCCTCTTGCATTGTCGCGTGCCCGTAGCCGACGTGGCATATTATCCACTAGTTCATCAAGGCACTGTTGGTCCAGATTGTCCCACTCCGCAACGCCGATTCGGTGTAGATCCCTACGATTGCTTGGTGGGTCACGTCGTCCATAAACAGCCCTTTTCAATCTAATCCAGGCATGTTCGATATGGTTCATGTCTGGAGAACATGCTGGCCACACTAGTCAAGCGATACTGTTATCCTGAAGGAAGTCATTCACAAGATGTGCACGATGGGGGTGCGAATTGTCGCCCATGAAGGCGAATGCCTCGCCAATACGCTGCCGATATGGTTGCACTATCAGTCGGAGGATGGCATTCACGTACAGCCGTTACGGCGCCTTCCATAACTACCAGCGGCGTACGTCGGCCCCACATAATGCCACCCCAAAACAGCAGGGAACCTCCACTTTGCTACACTCGCTGGACAGTGTGTCTAAGGCGTTCAACCTGACCGGATTGCTTCCAAACACGTCTCCAACGATTGTCTGGTTGAAAGCATATGAGACACTCATCTGTGAAGAAAACGTGATGCCAATCGTGAGCGGTCCATTTGGCATGTTGTTGGGCCCTTTTGTACCGTGCTGCATGGTGTCGTGGTTGCAAAGACGGACCTCGCCATGGGTGTCGGGAGTGAAGTTGCGCAACAGGCAACCTATTGCGCACAGTTTGAGTCTTAACACCACGTCCTGTGGCTGCACAAAAAGCATTATTCAACATGGTGGCGTTGTTGTCAGGGTTCAACCGATACATAATCCTTAGGTAGCGGTCATCCACTGCAGTAGTAGCCCTTGGGTGGCCTCAGCGA
This sequence comes from Schistocerca nitens, assembly GCF_023898315.1. Taxonomy (NCBI): domain Eukaryota; kingdom Metazoa; phylum Arthropoda; class Insecta; order Orthoptera; family Acrididae; genus Schistocerca; species Schistocerca nitens. The sequence continues at coordinate 46,348,610 of NC_064619.1, read as the reverse complement.
GGCATATCATCGACAGTTCCTGTCTCTCCGTATCTCCTCTATGTCCGAACAACATCGCTTTGGTTCACTCCGAGACGCCTGGACATTTCCCTTGCTGAGAGCCCTTCCTGGCACAAAGTAACAATGCGGAGGTGATCCACCCGCAGTATTGATCGTCTAGGCATGATTGAACTTACGGCAATAAAAGGGAATAAAAGTGAGATAGTGTTAATACTTTCATCCTTCTTTACCTCCTCTGCATTACTGCAGATGACGTGTCACTGAGCACATTTGTACTGTGCATGCAGTACACGTGAGGTGCCTAGTTGTTTCCACTGCCCTATGTGGAATACATAAGTTCTTGTACACTTCACTAACCTGCTGTCTTCATGATGATGATGTCCCCAGCGCAGAAGACAGCACGCAGGTCGTGGATTCTTTTTCTTGAGGCTGAAATTAACTTCCCAAGGAACTGCTGCTACGAATAAACTATAACTCATTTGGGATGCCACTCGCGTTTTTATTGATATAGACATGAGAAACTATTCTTGATCACAACGTATTCAACATATCTTTCCACAGTCATTACATCTGGCTAAAATAACATGATATACATCCTGCCACAGACAACATGTCTGTCTACTGGAACCGTCAGAACTGGAGCATAAAATTACATGAATCAAATACTACTATTACAGACAACATGTCTGTACCTAGCGACGGTCGGAACTGTAGTAAATAAAATTGCACAAAACAAATACTGCTATAACAGACAACATGTCTGTCTACTGGAACGGTCAGAACTGGAGAGCCGGACTGCCCGAGACACCTCGCGCGCCAAGCCAGCAAGGTGTGACCCGAACGCCACCGAAGTGCATCGGCAGTAATATCGTCAGTCTTTTGTTTTAGTAATACTTTGATTTTAATAATTTTGAAATGACTGATTGATAGCTGGCTGTTGAGAGATGTTTATTTTAAAAAATGAAGTAATATGGATGACAGGTTTAATTAATAATAGCAACTAAAGTTTAACGTTTTGACGCCCTACCGCCGAACACAGCAGCCAATCACAGAGCAGCAGCATCATGCAGGCGGTCTTTCTCACGGGAATGGTACCGAATCTAACATCTGTCACCGGTACCTCATCCCACATTGCGTCATCTCTATGCTTCTTGTTTCTCCACTGCCTGGGGAATAGCTTCCTGGAGCCTAATATGATGGCTGAAGAAGCCAGAAATATTACAAACTACAGACAACACGAGCCGTGTATATCCTTCTTGGTGGAATGACTGGAACTGTTCGGCAGTTTAGTGACATCTCTGAACAGTCAAAGGGACTGTGTGAGTGATACAATATCCACAGTCAACGTCTATCTTCAGGAGTTCTGGGAACCGGGGGGATGCCAATTTTTTCTTATGTGTGTATTTCGAAAGTTAGTGATGCGTGATGCATTGTTATCGTGCTTTAATTAACTTGTATTAATTAAGAGCGCGGCTGCCGTATGAAACTAGTAATGTTTATCATGCTATTTTAACCTCTTACTGAGATAGCTGTACAGGTTAAGAAGACTGAAGGAATCAGTTATACGTAGATCGATCTGAGAGTGACAAAGAGAGTGTAAAATTCTCCAGAACTATGTTACATGTGGTACAGAAGTTTTGTCTCGTTTATGTCGGTTTGTGGAATCGGAGGAACTACTACTCCATGAAATAAATACCAGTTGTCTGCATGAAACTGAACTGATTCGATTTCTGTTCTTCTTGATATCATAACAAGACCTTCAGAACATGTGCTAACCCATCATCCATGAGAATAAAGATATGCCGCACGGGATTAACCGAGCAGTCTAAAGCGCTGCAGTCATGGACTGTGCGGCTGGTCCCGGCGGAGGTTAGAGTCCTCCCTCGGGCATGGGTGAGTGTCTTTGTCCTTAGGATAATTTAGGTTAAGTAGTGTGTAAGCTTAGGGACTGATGACCTTAGGAGTTAAGTCCCATAAGATTTCACACACATTTGAACAATAAAGACATCGGAGGTGGACAAGAATCAGGGAACTCCGAAACCACAACAAATTACCAAGCCTCATGCGCTACAGGCAAACTAGTCTCAATAATATTGAGAACGGTTGACTATGGCAGCCAGTGGAAATGCAAAAAAAAAAAACAAATCATCCTTGTGCCCACAAAACCAGTTTGGGGTGATGAGAGCTACGCGAAATGGAGTCCTATCGTTTCGTACACTGTGTCGGTTGTGCTGTTTTGCATTCCCTTTTGAGGCTGCAGTCCGTTCTCACATCGAATGTGGTGTATGCATGTAGCAGGTGAAAGACGGGTGAAGGACACATTTGCTGGTCCTCTAGACATGAGAAGCACCTTAGCTGACTTTCTAAATTATAAGAATGATTCGGAATCTGTTACATCACTGACATCGGTATTCGGGAGTGGAAATATCTGTTTCCTCTATTTTTTTTTTTTTCGAGTTTCACATAAAGGCCTTCACGGGCGGGATGAGTTTCCAGTTACTCAGTGGTTTACAGCACGCTCCACCTAGCTAAAGTTTCGAGTTTTTAGAGAAATAATTTCGAGCCTATATCTTCAAAATAATACTGTGCGAGCGATACTGCTATGCAAGCGATATTTCTGTGTGCTTGATATCGAGAAGTATCGTGTAAATGGTATAATGTTCTGGCAAGCCATGTGAAAATATATGTGTTCTTGCAAGTTAGGTTAGTGAAGGTAGCCCATTTGACCTATTTTCCCGCCAAAATTTGAACTTACTGCTATGATGTCATTGTGACGTTGCCATATATACAGCCGCCATCTTGTATTTGCCATCTTGAATAAATTTGGCTGCTATGTAATGTGGCGCCTTGCTCTCGTTGTCCCACTGCTAGTATTATTTTTTCCCCCGTACTTCTAACAACAATTTATTATAACTGTGCAAATTATCAGTATCTAATGATTCACTTGTTACTTACATATCATGAAAAAATCCTGTTTTCCTAAGGGGCTTGGAAATGGAGAAAGATACACGAGAACTTTCAATCAAATCAGTGTAGTCATTTCCTTAAGATTATTGTGTCTCTATTTGCGACAAGTATAGTATGTAATGTATGGAGCACTGCACGAATTAGGAAAACAATAATCACTGTGACATAGAGCACATGTGATGAATGCCGTATTTTTGTATTTGTATAATTTTTCAGTGTGTCTCTTGCAAAACAAACTTTCTTTACAATCATAAACAATTCTCAGTCATCACACGGCTTAGCAGCGTACCATGCATATCGCACCATATCGCGAAGATTGGCGCAGACGACTGATGGCGAACGATGGATTCGATTATACGCGGTCTTCTCTAGGAGTTATCTCTTTATTATGTTCGATGACGTACGCCCAATGTCGTTTCATAACGTTCTTCGTCTGCATGTAAAAATAAATGTCGCAAGTCTGCACCATCAGAGTATGTTTAGGAGGGATTTTTTTACTATTGCACGTTGGCAGAAGAACGTCGAACGAAAAAGAAAAGTGCGGGTAGCCAGATTCGATCCACGGACCTCGCTCGCACTTTGAAACTAACCGCTTCCCTCTCAGCTGTGGACTCCTTCAATGCTAACCGACCTTACAAAATATGTAAGCAAGTCTAAAATTTTCAGACTTCTCAGAAACGGTTGAGGATTGCGTCTTCCTGTTTCCATATGTTGAAGTCCTAGTCGTGCTCTAAACATCCTGTTAGTATGAATCAGATTTGTCAGGGGAAGTTTGAAAAATATGCAGAGTACAGATATAATGTGAGTACCTAGAAACGTTGGACTCGTCACTGGCAAAAAAAAAATCGTATTTGTAAATGCACCTGCCCCAATTCTTATACCAAGAGGTATTATATCCTTCATCAATTCCCTGATCATGTCATCGATGCAGACACCGAACAGCGATATCGGAATACTACAGTCTTAACCTGCTCTCTGGTTTATCTCTGTTTCTGGGGAATGATAGCGACGGAAATTGGCCGTGACAATTTCGAAGGAACCATCTGGGAATTAAGTTCTGTTTATAGAAAGCACGAAAGGTCCTAATGCGAATGACCGCAGTCTTCCTGGTGTGTGCTTTGAGTTCATGAAGAACAATTCCAAAAACCATACTTTAACATAGAAAAAATTGAAGGAAACTAGGTTTTAGTGTCCTGTCAACGACGAACTCTTTTTGAACACTAGGGCAGATAAAGGAGGAATGGGGAAGGTAATCGATCTCGTCCTTTCCAAAGGAACTATCCCGCCATGTGCTGTGGCAGTCAACGTTTTGAGCAATATAGGAAAGCAATGGGAAACGCAAATCTACTTGTCTGGGCTAGGATTTGAAACCCTGTTTGTAACATTGCTATCGATGTCACCTACGTATATCTTATTGACTTCTTCGTCTGCTTATGTTTAATAAGACTTCTGTATCACGAAGCTCTTTTAGATACCGTCTGTGTAAAATTTTTATTCAATATTTATGTCCATTTATCTCATTGTAATTGACTAATGTGTGCAGTTTTAAAACCAATGCTCTGCAAAACTATTGGCATGTTAAAACTATACTTGTGGTACTGGTTCATACATAGGAAAACTTGCATTATAACGATGTAGAAACATGGTGTGAATTCCTTTCGCAACGAAACTGGCTTAGCGGGAATAGAAAATGTGGATTTGGTCGTCAAACTGCAAGGTCCCTTTCTGGTAGGAGTTAGCTGGTGGCTAGCATGTAAAGTGTTCGCATGTTGTATGCTAAATAAGGTAAGAAGATCAGCAAGATTATTTAATATAGCCTCTGATATGGAAGAAATTTTGCTCGTTTTTCATAGAATACATTGATTAGCTCTGGACGACCAAAATCTGACGCTAAGAAGAGAAGAATCAGAGATTTTCTACAAGAAGAGCCGTAAGTACACTTGCCGCCCTTTTAGTAGCCACAGAAGAACGCCACAGTCATCACCTTCGTCTTAAATAATCGGCTGAGTACTGTATAACTGCATAGATCAGTTATTTGGTTTCTTATCCAGATAATAATGCCATTTTGTTTAAAGTATGCGTTGAGGACCCGTATTCAATCCTGTCATTTACCTAGGCAGAATCCTTTTCCAGTTCCTGCAATATTTCCGAGCATCCTACTTTATTGAACTGAAAAGATATTGTTTTCTAGAACAACGTTTAGTAACTTTGGTTGAGTATAAGATTTCATAATTACTCAGTGAGTCTTGTTTCTGGAGTACTCCATGTGACTTACAAAATTACAATTACAAAGAAAAGATCTGAAGTACCTTGCTCAGATGTTATTCTCATTGAAATCCTAGTGCGTTATTAAAGTTGCCTGCCTACAACTGGGACGATTCAGAGCATTTACCGGCTAGTAAACTGGAAGGGCCAGCTTACGGAATAATTACCTACAGGTTTGTAATAATGTTTATATTTTTCATACGTTTGTAGGTAAAAGTGTTTTCTTTTTCATATTGTGTTGCAACAGGACTAGCCAGTCTTCATTTTAATCACAGATAGAATTAGCTTCTCGCGCCCTCACGCTAACTGTTGAGCTAACTTTACATTACGCATTATAACTGCAGTAACAATGAAGTGCAGCTATCAGTTTTATAACATTTGTGTGATTTACTAAATAACTAGCTGCAACTATTCAAACTAGTACACTAGCTTCAACGGTCACAGGTTTCTTTTGTGCTCTAGCTAGTATAAAGAAGTGAATATTCCTTTAAAAAAATCAGAAACAGTGAATATAACCATCAAAAAACTACTTCAATGACAGCAATTTTCTAGTCATTAAACTGATGGAAGGACTTCGTATCCAGGTTAATAGTGCTCAATCGTGAGTAATCCTCTGTACGTAACGAACATTAGTTTCCCTATTCTGTTGTACAGATAGTAAGTGTTACTGACAGCAAGTTGTTGCGAAAATGTTTAACATTTCTTCAGTGTTCTTCAGGCCAAAACACGTAAATTTCTTGCTAAAATGTACTACTGTCTCGTGTCCTAGAAGCAAAATAGTATTTCAGTATTAAGTAAACTAATACCAATAGGTAACTTTCTTTATGAGCAGCGCAAGTACTTGGCAGGAGACCGTTTCGTTTTACGTAATTGCCGTTCACTTTATTACTAATAGAACCATGGGTCGATTTCCGTTTATTTCTACAGAAAACTTTCGATAAATGAATTCAATTGGATACCTTAACCATTGCTCACATTGCTCAAAAACGTTCAAATGTGTGTTAATTCTTAAGAGACCAAATTGCTGAAGTCATCTGTCCCTAGACTTACACACTAAACTAACTTATGCTAAGAACAGCATACACACCCATTCCCGAGTGAGGACTCGAACCTCCGGCGGAAGGGGCCGCGCAGTCCGTGACATGGCGTCTCAAACCGCAAGGCCACACCACCCGGCTCTCACATTCCTCTGATAGGAGTTCCATTTTCTTCTGAATGTGAGACTGTGACTTACGATATTTTCGATGAGGAACACGGTAGGAACTTGCCTTTTTCACGCTTTGTGCCATTTGATGATTGCTTTTGGAAGCAAACGGAGCATTGCTGCAAAATCGTAGCTGAAGGAGTCTGCTTTTCAATTCGAGTGCCGCCACACTTAACCACTGAAGCGCTACTGTGGGACTCTATTTTTTAGCGTTCCGAACTGTGTCTTGAGGTGCCAACGGGACTTAGCTTCTGATTCGGTAAGGCTGGGCTGTAATTATTTTCACCTCATTTAGGTGACTGATTCTGAAGAGTGCCGCTGGAATTCAACTGTGTTTAAACCAGTCGGGGCCGGCCGAGGTGGCCGAGCGGTTCTAGGCGCTACGGTCGCAGGTTCGAATCCTGCCTCGGGTATGGATGTGTGTGACGTCCTTAGGTTAGTTAGGTTTAAGTAGTTCTAAGATCTAGGGGACTGATGACCTCAGCAGTTAAGTCCCATAGTGCTCAGAGCCATTTTTTAAACCAGTCGGGGCTTTGAATATTTTGTTGCATCCGACATTTAGGAATTCGTGCTAGTGTCGAGTGAACTTTAGATCATCGGGGTTAGGCCATGTTTTAGAAAACTAATCGATTTGCTAGATTTCAATCGATTTTCTTCAGCACTCAATAGTTTTTATTAAAATTTATGTGTTCGGTAAAGCTATTCTGGGTTAGAGCAGTAATTAAAACGGCACGTAACTCTTTGGAAGGTACCACCACTGAACTGTATTCAGTTATGAATAAAAACTTGTGAATTTTAATGAACTTAACACACGCATTCAGTTCGTCATTTGACATCAGGCTCCTAGACTGTACTCTGGTGAACATTTGTTCTTGTCGGTCAGCAGCATCGAGAGTGTTTTATTTGCGCGGTTTAACAGGTGTTAAGCGCACGGGTCGCGCGGTAGAAGCATTTGCAGCACCATTCCACCGACTTTCGCAAGACCGCTCGTGCTTCTAGTTTCTCGAGTATTGTTGCGGTGTTCGGGTGTTAGCAGACAGTTTCGCGAAGTCTGGACGAAACACGTCTCTCGTTGACCCAATCCACCACTGGTGGTAGTACTGCATAGACAGAGACACGGGGAGACAGGTACACACACACAGAGAGAGAGAGAATGAGTCAAATAATGTGCACGCCAGACTTAATCTCCTGATGCAAATCTCACCCGCCCGGCACGTCACCGGAGCTCATCAGGTGGAAGTGAGAACGTGTGAGAGAGCTCCACCTGCGGCCACCAGAAGTGATGAGAAGAAAAACTGGCGGCGACGCCGAGCGCCGCGGCTGACGTCATAACGAGAGGCCGGAATTAAAATTGGTTGTCCGGGCCAGCCGGGAGCGGCCGGCGCCGAGTACGGGCGCTGCCAGCGCGCCGGTCACGAATGCAGATGCAATTACCGCTGCGCGTCCCGCAAACACGACGGAACGGCCGGAAACAAAGGGCCAAAAAAGGCGAACAAGCCGCAGCGGGACATCGGCCGGATGAAACACTGGATTCTGTGTGTGCGTGTGCGTGTGTACGTGTAACCGGAGCCCAGTGCTACGAATAATAGAGGTCGAAAAAAACAACGGCGGGGAGAAAGAGAGAGTGGTGGGGTCTCCGGGGATTGCTTTCGGGCTAATCACGGGTCATAGCGGCGCTGAGAGCGGCCGCGCCCGGGTTGATAATGTTACCGCCAGGGGTGAGCGGCCGCTTTCCGCCGACTGCGGCCTCTGCAGAGAGGACACTCGCACACCAACTGCACGCCACAACTGCTGACCCATTTTGACGGAAACGTGTTGCAAACGTACGAGCCACTCGTCAGCGGAGTGGAGAGCGTACCAACTAACAGGACGCGTGTTGCAGAGGTCAGTTTAAATTATTTTTCCTTCTTTTTTAAATTATTTTTTAAGGATTGCTGTACAGGGGCTGGACAAAAATATACTAACACAGCGAGAAATGGATGCTTGAACATAAACGGAGATACCAGTCGAGGCTACAGATTGCGGTGTTGCATTTATTCCCGAACGGCACACGTGCTGCGTCCTCAATAGATTGCAAGTGTTATTCGTGGCCAGAACAGTGTTCTGTGCAGATGGCAGTGCATTACGTGAGAGCTAAGTAAATGCCAACAGGCGCAAAGTGTTGGTGCTCGTACCGCGGGCACGTCCATAACCGAGGTAGCCCAAGTGTTCAGTGCTTCAAGACGCATCAAATCAAACATTTATACTGCATACACGGAAAGCAAAAAATGGCTCTGAGCACTATGGGTCTTAACATCTGAGGTCATCAGTCCCCTAGAACTTAGAACTACTTAAACCTAACTAACCTAAGGACATGACACACATCCATGCTCGAGGCAGGATTCGAACCTGCGACTGTAGCGACACGGAAAGCTAAAAAACATTTGTTAAGTCACAATTCGGACGAAAGTGTGTGTATTGTGATCGCAGTAGACCCTCATTGAAGAGGACTGTGACGAAAATAAGAGAACGACAGATGCAAAAGTCACTGCAGAACTGAACGTTGAACTCGCGAACCCAGTCACCACCAAAATAAATCGAAGGGAGGTCCATAAGCAGGGAACAGCAGGGCCAGATGCAACGCAAAACTATGTCCAAAACAGGAAAACGTAGTGTCGAAGCCATAGAACCTGGACTATGAATCAGTGGAAGAAATTCATTTGATAGAACGAGTCTTGTTGCACACTCTTTGCAGCGTCTGGCCAGGTTTACATGGTGGTGGTTTTGGTGATGGTTTGGGCAGTTATATCGTGGTATTCCACGAGCCCTATGGGTATTCTGTAAGATAGCATTACAGCCAAGGATTATGTGACCATTTTGACTCATAAGGTCCATCCTATGGCGCAACATAGTTCCCCAGTGGTGATGCTGTTGTTAGGTAGCCTGTTTTCTGTGAAACTGTCGCACAGCATATTTCAGAATATTTCTACCCTCATTTCCTTTGATCAGTTTGTCACTGAGGCTCCACGATAACCGCAATCAATTTCAAGTACCTCCAGTGACTGTCCCTTTTGTGGCCTTCTTTCCACTTCTCTCTTTCCAGTAGGGTGAAGGACGTACAGAATTAGGAGCCTACGAGCTGGCAAGCAGAAGATAAGAGTCCTATTTAAGAGCAGCTGGCTGCTACGTAAGTGTTCAGAGCCTGAGCGGAGTCCCAGTCTCAGATAGACATTCTCGTCTCCCATCCCACACTCTCAGGGCAGGACACGGGACACCTGTTTCTGACGGAAACAACCCAGCACTGTTCGTTGAAGCCTTTTAGCAAGATAACGAATCACTAGCCAGGTATCACTTACCAGAGGCCAGCGTATGAATCTTCGTTACCTCTATAACGATGCCACAAAATAATGTTCGGTTTTAATTTTCAGAATCATACATTCTGGTTTGTTCTTACTGGCATTTCCATAGGGCCTACAGTATCTCGCCTGTGCCTACATGCTGGTCATTATATAGGTCTGTATCAAAATAGTGGCATGGAGTGGGGGTGATTTTCTGCCTGCCTCCCCACCTGAGACCACTACTGGTTCGAAACAACAGGAATCTGAAAGAACAGGAGGTTGTTTCACATCTTTACTTGAAATTTTTTGAACGTAGTTTTAGGAAATGTAAGCAGTCCTAAAATACTATTAGCAATATAATGAAAAATTAATAAAAACAGCATGACTGCATATGTAGTCCAGATAGCCTTTGTTATTTAGGTGACTCCGTGGCGTCTGTTCTTTCGGACATGGCCGAAAGAACAGAGATCACGCGCTGTGATGCATTACACTTAAATTGGAGGTGGAGTGGGGGGAGGGGATGGGAGGGTAGGGAGGAAAGGAAAGGGGACTCTGGATGTCAGCTGCATCGGGACATTACACAGAATCAGCGGCGACGAGCAAAAACTGGGATTCGCACCTCGGATCTCCTGTTTACAAGGCAGTTGCGTTAACCACTGCACCACCCGGACACAGTGTTTATCGCGACTAAGTGGACTGCCACTGCACGCCTCTCGGCCGACCCACAGCAACACCGACTCAGTGGAAGGCCTCGGCGCTTGTTGGTGACGTCACGTCAGCTAGGCACGGCGAACGACAGGTCTGTTGCAGGCAGAAACGCCTGGCAGAGCTGATCACTATAAATCTTTTATTTTTGGACAAAATGTTTGGTATTGTTTTGTATTCTGCAGTTTTATTTAGACGAAAGATTTTGTTACTATCGTAAAGCTACAAATGAAGATCATAGTTCTGTATTACTGAATCCTGTCGAAACAAAGGTAGATCAATATGAGAGCCGGCCGGAATGGCCGAGCGTTTCTAGGCGCTTCAGTCTGGAACCGCGCGACCGCTGCGATCGCAGGTTCGAACCCTGCCTCGGGCATGGATGTGTGCGATGTCCTTAGGTTGGTTAGGTTTAAGTAGTTCTAAGGTCTATGGGACTGATGACCACAGATGTTGAGGCCCATAGTGCTCAGAGCCATCAATATCAGAAGATGATTTGCCCCATTGCAAGCTTAGGAAATTTTACATTCAAGTAACTATATTTACTTGATCCATTTCGTTATCGAAACTTACCCCAACCACCTTACAATTAACTCGTTTCTTTAATTTATTTTTTAATTTCGTTTGACATCGTCACTGGAAATGTGAACTAATTTACATGTGTAAATGTCCAACTGTTGCCAGTCATTAGATTACAGTCGTTTTCAACGAAAGGAATTCTAAACAGGAAACAAAATAGCTTCATACATCGAAAATACTGCTGAGCTTAAACTTTTTGAAACATGCACATTAGAAAAGATAAATATTTCCCTCTTGCAACTGAAAGGAGAAACTTTATAAGATAAAAAATTTTTACTTGATAAAACAAGTATCTCTCTTTTGCCTCTTCTTCTGTCCCCCACCCCCTCCCCCAAATGTGTACAAGCGCAAGATATTTCATTAACATTGTCCTCACCCCATAGTCAACCAAGATACCTAAAGAAGAGCACGAATATGTCCACAGTTTCTTGTAAAAGCAACGCAGTACAAACGTAACTTCCTCAGATTTACAAATAAGGTAAAGAAGCACGAATTCTGTTGCTGCTGGACCATGAAGTTGTTTTTGTATGTCAATCCTTAAAACAGGTGGAAATTTAAGTTCAGGAGTACACTATTTGTTGAGAAGTGTAATGAATTGCACAATTAATTGATTGCAGAAATCTCTCAGAATAGTTTCACATCTTCCTGTGTCAGGGAGGGAGACACCACCATTATGAGTGCAACAGACCTGGCGTTCGCCGTGCCTAGCTGACGCGACGTCACCAGCAAGCGCCGAGGCCTTCCTTTGAGTCGGCGTTGCCCACAGTCGCAGCAACCGCCACCTGTCCGCAGCCCCTGTCCGTGTCCTCCGTGCTCGCTACCGCTACTCTGAGATTCCCGCAGGACGTCGGACGTGGTCGTGCATTCGCACAGAAGAAGGTGGATTCGCCGCCCATCGAAGGATACGTCCGAAAGAACAGACACCACGCATTCATATAATTGATTCGCCTCGGTAGGCCACGAATCCACCTTCTTCTGTGCCAATGTACAATCACGTTCGGCCTCCTGCAGGAATCTCAGAGTAGCGAGCATGGAGGACACGGACAGGGAATGTAGACAGGTGGCGCTGACTGCGACTGTTGAGTTGGCAGAGAGGAGCGCCGAGGTAGTCTGCGCAGTTGTGATAAATACCGTGTCCGGGTGGTGCAGTGGTTAACGCGACTGCTTTGTAAGCAGGAGATTCCAGGTTCGGATCCTGGTCCGGCATGTTTGCTTGTCGCCACTGATTCCGCGTAACGTCCCGATGTGGCTGACACCAACAGTCCCTCACCTTTCCTTTTCTTTCTCCCCCCTCCATCACTAGTTTACATGTAAAACTTTTGTTACATTTTTAATAAACCTCTACTTGTTCACTACAGGGAACTAGCAATGTCCAGCGCCAGTGGCCGGCGAGGCCTCCGCTCTAACAGAAACAGCACAGATACAGAACGTCCTGGAAAAAAAAAAAAAAACTCTTCAGGATGGTTGTGAGTTGGCGCTAGGCTACGGAGGAGTGATGGCAGAGGCTGTTGGACGGCTGATGAGTCGATCCTCACTGTGGCAGAGAAGCATGTTTCCGCTCGAGTACCGAGTCCATAAACAGATCTCAACTCGAGCGTATCCAGGAATTACTGCCATCGCTTTCCCCATTACGCTAAGATGTGCCATTGTTGGGTGACCACCGATTCCGTAGGGGAGCGATATTAGTCCACTCCCTTCAGAAGCCAGTTATTCCGTTTTAATATCTCGCAGCCAACTAGTTTGCTTTTAGTATCTAGTTTGGTAGCCCGCCCGGCTACCCGTGCAGTCTAACGCACTGCTTCCAAGGCGGATTAATGTCGAGGTCCGGTGTGCCGGCCTGCCTGAGGACAGTTTTTAAGGCGGTTTTCCATCTGCCTCGGCAAATGTGGGCTGGCTCCCCTTATTCCGCCTCAGTTACACTATGTCGGCGATTGAGGCACAAACACTGTCTCCACCTACGCGTACACCGTAATTACTCTACCACGCAAACATTGGGTTCAAAAAGGCTCTGAGCACTATGGGACTTAACTTCTAAGGTCATCAGTCCCCTAGAACTACTTAAACCTAACTAACCTAAGGACATCACACACATCCACGCCCGAGGCAGGATTCGAACCTGCGACCGTAGCGGTCGCGCGGTTCCAGACTGAAGCGCATAGAACCGCTCGGCCACACCGGCTGGCGCAAACATTGGAGTTGCACTCGTCTGGAGAGAGACGTTCCCGGGGGGTGGGGGGCACCGGGGACCGAACCGCACAATAACCCTGGGTTCGGTGTGGGGCGGCAGTGGTGTGAGTGGACTGCTGTAGCCTATCTCCGTCGATTCTAAGTACCCAGTTCGATACGTAGGTACATACATGCACGTCAGTGATCCAGCTGGTGTCCGAGCCTATCTCTCCGTGTCGTTCCTGTAATTTACTAACCAATCTTATAACCAGTGATCGTATTCGCGTATTATCAAAGACGGCGAAACTGACGGTTTCGTCGACTTTCACATGATCGATATTTTAAACGCACCTTACATAGAGTGATATTTAGATAGAACTACACTCCTGGAAATGGAAAAAAAACACATTGACACCGGTGTGTCAGACGCACCATACTTGCTCCGGACACTGCGAGGCGGCTGTACAAGCAATGATCACACGCACGGCACAGCGGACACACCAGGAACCGCGGTGTTGGCCGTCGAATGGCGCTAGCTGCGCAGCATTTGTACACAGCCGCCGTCAGTGTCAGCCAGTTTGCCGTGGCATACGGAGCTCCATCGCAGTCTTTAACACTGGTAGCATGCCGCGACAGCGTGGACGTGAACCGTATGTGCAGTTGACGGACTTTGAGCGAGGGCGTATAGTGGGCATGCGGGAGGCCGGGTGGACGTACCGCCGAATGCTCAACACGTGGGGCGTGAGGTCTCCACAGTACATCGATGTTGTCGCCAGTGGTCGGCGGAAGGTGCACGTGCCCGTCGACCTGGGACCGGACCGCAGCGACGCACGGATGCACGCCAAGACCGTAGGATCCTACGCAGTGCCGTAGGGGACCGCACCGCCACTTCCCAGAAAATTAGGGACACTGTTGCTCCTGGGGTATCGGCGAGGACCATTCGCAGCCGTCTCCATGAAGCTGGGCTACGGTCCCGCACACCGTTAGGCCGTCTTCCGCTCACGCCCCAACATCGTGCAGCCCGCCTCCAGTGGTGTCGCGACAGGCGTGAATGGAGGGACGAATGGAGACGTGTCGTCTTCAGCGATGAGAGTCGCTTCTGCCTTGGTGCCAATGATGGTCGTATGCGTGTTTGGCGCCGTGCAGGTGAGCGCCACAATCAGGACTGCATACGACCGAGGCACGCAGTGCCAACACCCGGCATCATGGTGTGGGGAGCGATCTCCTACACTGGCCGTACACCACTGGTGATCGTCGAGGGGACACTGAATAGTGCACGGTACATCCAAACCGTCATCGAACCCATCGTTCTACCATTCCTAGACCGGCAAGGGAACTTGCTGTTCCAACAGGACAATGCACGTCCGCATGTATCCCGTGCCACCCAACGTGCTCTAGAAGGTGTAAGTCAACTACCCTGGCCAGCAAGATCTCCGGATCTGTCCCCCATTGAGCATGTTTGGGACTGGATGAAGCGTCGTCTCACGCGGTCTGCACGTCCAGCACGAACGCCGGTCCAACTGAGGCGCCAGGTGGAAATGGCATGGCAAGCCGTTCCACAGGACTACATCCAGCATCTCTACGATCGTCTCCATGGGAGAATAGCAGCCTGCATTGCTGCGAAAGGTGGATATACACTGTACTAGTGCCGACATTGTGCATGCTCTGTTGCCTGTGTCTATGTGCCTGTGGTTCTGTCAGTGTGATCATGTGATGTATCTGACCCCAGGAATGTGTCAATAAAGTTTCCCCTTCCTGGGACAATGAATTCACGGTGTTCTTATTTCAATTTCCAGGAGTGTAATTTGATATGAAAATAGCGCATTACTTTATTTGTATTAAAGATTGCCCGTTAGTGATTGCCAATACATGAAGTACTTGGAGGCGTTTTATTTCTTGAGAATTACGTTTGGCTGACCTGACAAACAGCAGATTTAAGCGGACCGATGGCACCAATACACTGACGCGGGTTGTGAAGGTGACGCCGACCCCAGGTGGGACGGCGTGCAGTGGATAGGGCGAGCGGTCGCCAGTAGCGAGCCGACACAACGCTGACATACAGGCAACGCCGTCGTCGTAATTATTCACGAGGTGAACGCCGCTGCCACGTTCCCACGTTCCTAAAGCGTTTTTCCTGCGGTGAGGGCATTGTAAAGTACAGTGAAGGTCCCGGAAGGCGGTCAACAGTGAGCCTTGGGCGGAGAATGCAGAGACGACGGCGCCAGTCTGCAGATAGGAGAGCAATATACCGGTGGACACCACGCAGGCTCTGTGAAAGCGACAGGTATTTATGGCTCTATGCTCTCGGCAGATGTGATGATCCTGTAAGTGTCAGACCAAGTTCCTCATCCCAAAAATATCTGTAGGTCTGGCCTGATATATATCAAGCAGATCTCGGAGGGTCGTAGGAAACAACATCTTAATGCGCTCCTTTGGGGCACCGACAGGACAGCGCCAAAGCATATTCCTTTCGTTAGCTTTAGGCCTCGGGGCGCGAAAATGCGGGAATTTCATTGGTCAGCGTGGTCTGACGTAGTAATTTTACAAAATTATTGAAAAGTGTGAGGACGCTCTCCATGAGAACTGAGTCTTGTGATTGGATGAGGCTAGGATTGTTCCCGAAGAAGGGGAGAATCTTACGAGGAAAGACAGACATAGTCAGTGGGCTTGATTAATTAGTCGTAAAGGTGCTAAAGCAATGAACTACTGTTTGTTTACACACTAAAAAAGTAAATGGGAACGTTTAAAATACAAGCTGGAAAAAATCAAGAAAAGAAAGTGGGCCAACCTGCCCCGGTCGCCGGGCTTCCTCCCTCCAGCTGCATGTGTTGTCGCAGAATGGCTGCCTTCCCTTCTTGGATATTTTGATCAAGAAAAATCCGGACGGTACGTTAGGACACTCGGTCTACAGCAAGAAGACGCACACGGACTTATATCTCAATGCTCGGAGCTGCCACCAACCAGCACAACGTAACCAATCAGTCAGGGGTAGATCAGTACTTCTAATGTTACACAAAGCGACTGTTGGTGATGTCAGCACGAATTGAAAACCACAAGGAACAACCACAGACGAACCGAGTGCAGATAAATCTCATGTACTGATGAAGAGGGGCCGTGTAGCGTCGAGGAGAGCGGCTGTAAAGTGTTGCAAGAAATCAGCGCAAGGAATCACTCGTCAGTTCCAAAGTGCTACTATCAGACGGCGCAGCGACAGTGCGTAGAAACACTACTGGCCATTAAAATTGCTAAACCACGAACATTAAGTGCTACAGACGTGAAATTTAACCGACAGGAAGAAGATGCTGTGATATGCAAATGATTAGCTTTTCAGAGGATTCACACAAGGTTAACGCCGGTGGCGACACCTACAACGTGCTGACATGAGGAAAATTTCCAAGCGATTTCTCATACACAAACAGCAGTTGACCGGCGTTGCCCGTGTGAAACGTTGTTGTGATGCCTCGTGTAAGGAGGAGAAATCCGTACCATCACGTTTCCGACTTTGATAAAGGTCGGATTGTAGCCTACCGCGATTGCGGTTTATCGTATTGCGAGATTGCTGCTCGCGTTGGTCGAGATCCAATGACTGTTAGCAGAATATGGAATCCGTGGGTTCATGAGGGTAATACGGAACGCCGTGCTGGATCCCAGTGGTCTCGTATCACTAGCAGTCGAGATAACGGGCATCTTATCCGCATGGCTGTAACGGATCGTGCAGCCGCGTCTAGATCCCTGAGTCAGCAGATGGGGACGTTTGCAAGACAACAACCATCTGCACGAACAGTTCGACGACGTTTGCAGCAGCATGGACTATCAGCTCTGAGACCGTGACTGCGGCCACCTTTGACGCTGCATTACAGACAGGAGCGCCTGCGATGGTATACTCAACGACGAATCTGGGTGCAGGAATGGCAAAACGTCATTTTTTCGGATGAATCCAGGTTCTGTTTACAGCACCATGATGGTCGCATCGGTGTTTGGCAACATCACGGTGAACGCACATTGGAAGCGTGTATTCGTCATGGCCATACTGGTATATCACCCTGCGTGATGGTACGGGGTGCCATTCGTTACACGTCTCGGACACCTCTTGTTCGTATTGACGGCACTTTGAATAGTGGACGTTACATTTCAGATGTGTTACGACCCGTGGCTCTACCCTTCATTCGACCCCTGCGAAACCCTACATTTCAGCAGGATAATGCACGACCGCATGTTGCAGGTCCTGTACAGGCCTTTCTGGATACAGAAAATGTTCGACTGTTGCCCTGGCCAGCACATTCTCCAGATCTCTCACCAATTGAAAACGTCTGATCAATGGTGGCCGAGCAACTGGCTCGTCACAATACGCCAGTCATTATTCTTGATGAACTGTGGTATCGTGTTGAAGCTGCATGGGCAGCTGTACCTGTACACGCTATCCAAGCTCTGTTCGACTCAATGCCCAGGCGTATCAAGGCCGTTATTACGGCCAGAGGTGGTTGTTCTGGGTACTGATTTCTCAGGATCTATGCACCCAAAAACTGCGTGAAAAACTAATCACATGTCAGTTCTAGTATAATGTAATAGTTCAATGAATACCCGTTTATCATCTGCATTTCTTCTTGGTGTAGCAATTTTAACGGCCAGTAGTGTAGTTTGCTAGCAAACATCCACATACTGCTGCAATAGTTTACCTTTGAATATCTGTGCGCAGTGAAAGCCTAACCACATAGTTCACAGTTCTTGAAAAATAAAAAGGTATGTATGGAACATACACCGTCATTGTTTTAGCACCCGGCCTAATTGTGTTACACTTATTTCACAGATAAGTTGATGAATTGTTGTTGTTCTAACCAACACAGGTTTCTCGTCTGAAACCAGGCCTGCACTGACTGTCCCGGGACCAAAAATCTGGCCCTTCTATATCGTCAGAATAATAGGTGCTGAAACTTCACAGTTTTCGAAGTTTAATTTACGGAAATTACATTGAAAACTTAACGCATTAAATTAACTGAATACATCAAAAATTGGTTCTTTTTAACAGTTTCTTCTACTACAAGAAAGAGGCCAAATTAGTTGTTTAAATCATGAAATTAACTAATATAGTTACACAAACAATACTTTTAACAAAACTGTTAATTCTTTTGGAATTCATTAAGGGCTGGCTTTGCTAACATGTTTTTTGAATTGAGCCAAATAGATCCTGTAAGAATACTATTTGTTGTTCCTCCAGATGTTTATAATTAGTACAGAATTTATATTTGTTTATACGTCAACAACAGAATTGAAGTTATGAAACAATTACTGATTTCACCCTATAACAAAAGGTACTAACTAGGAATAGTCAAAATAAATTAGAAAATCAATTATATAAATAAACTAAGCACAAAATTAGATCTGGTGTTATATTCTTTAAAACTGAGGGCCAACCTTTCTCTTCTATGGAAATGCAGATTATACTCACGTGTGCTAATGCTAATTAGTTAAAAGTGAAAAAATTAATTTTAAGGAGGCAGGTGGCAAAACAAGAGGGGAAGTAACAATATACCAGCTTGCTTCGTCACAAGTGGGATGCCATTCCTCCACAGGTGTCAGACACCTCGTTGAAAGTACCATCAGAAGAGAGCAAGCAGTCGTGAGAGCGAAGACGGCACACAGCCCATATTAATGTGCCGTAACAAGTGTCCAGATTGTTTTTCTCACTTAGTGTGTATGTGTGTCCCCAGACACCTAGGTAGATAGTCTACTACAGTACATACGCTGCCAAAGACTTTACCTGCTACCAGTAAGAGATGCCCGCTAGCAATCACTTGCATCTAGCTTCTGGTGGCATGCAGGAAAAAAAAATCCAGCTGCCTTCACAACATGAGCTCACTTAATATCACCCTGTGCTTTATTATTCACCTCCCTGACAGGTGTGCATACGTGACAGAGCTGATTATTGAATCTCAATTGGACAGGTCTTTGAATTGTGAATACACGAATTCTGACGGCCTAGCGTGGCCACGGACTAACTGAATTCTTGTATTTTTTATTTATTTATTTGTTCCGTGGGACCAAATTAAGGAGAAGTCTCCATGGTCATGGAACGAGTCAATACATGAAATTATAACACGATAGTAGAAACAGATAAAATGAAATACAAGAAACATATTCAGGCGACAAGTCGTAAGTTTAAATAAAGAAAATCAACAATGTAACACTGAATTTTGCTTAATTTTTCAGCTCTTCCCGGAGCTCCTCGACAGAATAGAAGGAGTGAGCCATGAAGAAACTCTTCACTTTAGACTTAAAAGTGTTTGGGCTACTGCTAAGATTTGTGAGTTCTTGTGGTAGCTTATTGAAAATGGATACAGAAGAATACTGCACTCCTTTCGGCACAAGAGTCAAGGAAGTGTATTCCACATGCAGAGTTGATTTCTGCCTAGTATTAACTGAGTGAAAGCAGCTAGCTCTTGGGAATAAGCTAATATTGCTAACAACAAACGACATTAAAGAAAATATATACTGTGAGGGCAATGTCAGAATTCCCAGACAATTGAATAGGGGTCGACAAGAGGTTCTCGAACTTACACCACACATAGCTCGAACAGCCCGTTTTTGAGCCAAAAATACCCTTTTTGAATCAGAAGAATTACCCCAAAAAATAATACCATATGACATAAGCGTATGAAATTACGCAAAGTAGACTACTTTTCGTGTTATCACTTACTTCAAATACTGTTCTAATGGTAAATAAAGCAGCATTTAGTTTCTGAACAAGATCCTGAACATGGGCTTTCCACAACAGCTTACTATCTATCCGAACGCCTAGGAACTTGAACTGTTCAGTCTCGCTTACAATATGCCCATTCTGTCTTATCAAAATATCGGTTCTTGTTGAATTGTGTGTTAGAAACTGTAAAAACTGAGTCTTACTGTGATGTAGCATCAAATTATTTTCCACAAGCCACGAACTTATTTCATGAACTAAATGGTTCAAATGGCTCTGAGCACTATGGGACTTAACAGCTGAGGTCATCAGTCCCCTAGAACTTAGAACTACTTAAACCTAACTAACCTACGGACATCACACACATCCATGCCCGAGGCAGGATTCGAACCTGCGACTGTAGCGGTCGCGCGGTTCCAGACTGAGGCGCCTGAACCGCTCGGCCACTCCGGCCGGCCTATTTCATGAACTACATTGTTTGATACTGCTTCAACACTACACACAAGATCCTTCACTACCAAGCTGGTGTCATCAGCAAACAGAAATATTTTTGAATCGCGTGTAATACTAGAAGGCATATCATTTATATAAATAACAAATAGCAGTGGCTCCAGCACCGACCCATGGGGTATGCCCCATTAACAGTGCTCCATTGGGACTGAACATCACTGTCACTCTCAATATTACGGAGAATTACCTTCTGCTTTCTGTTCTTAAAGTAAGAGGCGAACCAATTGTAAGCTACTCCTCTTACTCCATAATAGTCCAATTTCTGCAGCAATATTTTGTGGTCATCACAGTCAAAAGCCTTCGTTAAATCAAAGAAAACACCTAGCGTTCGCAATCTTTTATTTAATCCGTCCAAAACCTCACAGAGAAAAGAGAATACAGCATTTTCAGTTGTTAAATCATTACTAAAACCAAACTGTACATTTGACAGCAAATTATGTGAATTTAAATGCTCCGGTAACCTTGTATATACAACCTTCTCGATAACTTTAGCAAACACCGATGGCATAGAAATAGGTGTAAAATTGTCAACATTATCCCTGTCTCCCTTTTTACAAAGTGGCTTCACTACCGAGTACTTTAATCGGTCAGGAAACCGACCACTCCTAAAGGAATAGTTACAGATACGGCTAAGTAATGAGCTAACATACATAGAATAATACTTCAGTATTCTGCTAGATACCCCGTCATATCCATGAGAGTTCTTGGTCTGATTTAATTATTAACTCAATCTTCCTCTTGTCAGTATCATGGAGGAGCATTTCAGGTAACAGTCTGGGTGTTTGTGTACAATTTTACGACGACTAGGCATGTACTGGTTTTGTAAACTGTCAACTGACGATGGTGTATCCACCTTTACTGCTGTAATAATAAAAATGTGTTTTGCACTTCATCAGGTATAATATTAGCATTAGTATATAGTACCCACCGCCAAGCTCTACACAATTTCTAGTGGCATATTTGCGTAGAATTTGTTATAGTAGTTTTACTGTAACCTGCGTTCCAATCTTCTTCTCGACACGAATGCTTCCGCGTTGAAGGTAGAGGTTTCTTATTATAGTTTGCTTCCGTAATAGTGATAATCGGAGCTACATACTACACTCCTGGAAATTGAAATAAGAACACCGTGAATTCATTGTCCCAGGAAGGGGAAACTTTATTGACACATTTTGCCCGCATCTCGTGGTCGTGCGGTAGCGTTCTCGCTTCCCACGCCCGGGTTCCCGGGTTCGATTCCAGGCGGGGTCAGGGATTTTCTCTGCCTCGTGATGGCTGGGTGTTGTGTGCTGTCCTTACGTTAGTTAGGTTTAAGTAGTTCTAAGTTCTAGGGGACTTATGACCACAGCAGTTGAGTCCCATAGTGCTCAGAGCCATTTGAACCATTTTTGAACCATTCCTGGGGTCAGATACATCACATGATCACACTGACAGAACCACAGGCACATAGACACAGGCAACAGAGCATGCACAATGTCGGCACTAGTACAGTGTATATCCACCTTTCGCAGCAATGCAGGCTGCTATTCTCCCATGGAGACGATCGTAGAGATGCTGGATGTAGTCCTGTGGAACGGCTTGCCATTCCATTTCCACCTGGCGCCTCAGTTGGACCAACAACCAACAATCGCTGCCCTGGTCGATTCGATATACCGTAGATCCCGATCACATATTCATGATCCTGGGCGCTTTCCGAATGCGCCTGGAAACGATCGCAAAGTCGACGACAATAACACGGGTACCGCAATAGTCTGTACAGTCGTATCGAACTCTACGAAACAAA
This sequence comes from Schistocerca nitens, assembly GCF_023898315.1. Taxonomy (NCBI): domain Eukaryota; kingdom Metazoa; phylum Arthropoda; class Insecta; order Orthoptera; family Acrididae; genus Schistocerca; species Schistocerca nitens. The sequence goes on along the minus strand of NC_064619.1, from coordinate 46,326,426 downwards.
CGTGTTGGCGAGGCCACTCCATTCAGATCTTCAGCCATTTCCACACAGTGCTCCAGTGGAAAGGCATAAACCAGCGATCAGCGCCGAGCTTTTCACGGCTGCACTTCCGATCGGTGCGCGCACGACTCTGGCGGAAGATTTACCGCCGGACGTTAAAATGGCGCGGCGGCCGCGTTGCCGCACAGAGCGCGTATCAAACAAACGGCGCACACATTCTGCACCGGCAGATATTCGGGGCGCCCGTTCCCCAAGGCGACGCTTTCTGGCGGTTGCTTTTTTCCCTTTCTTTTTTTGCATTTTTTGCAATCGCGAGCTGTCGCATCGGCAGCCCTGGCGTTCCGCCCCCGGCGAACTAATGGACGGCCGCGGTATATCTCCCTGAGCCTGCGGTCGCCGCGCCCGCCTCGGTGGTAATATTTTCGTTCCATTTCACTCTCCAACTCGTTCTCAAAATGACGCTCTGAGATATGACTGAGTGGTGACTTCACACGTAGCTAACTAATGCTACTGGGTATACTTCGAATCTTCTTACCCAGGGATGGAGTCTTTTCGCTTTAATACCGCGAAGGCAAAGCACAAACAGCGCCAATGCCAGTACGTATTACTAAGTGCCCTTTCCTCTGATACAGATGACAATATACTTACTCTGCGATTCACTATAAAGTATATGGCAGAAGGTAATTCTTTTTCTATTAAATTTATTATTTTTATATTATTATTGTATACGTAAGTTCGCTGACAAAACTCTACTATTTGGTGCGCAAGATGTATGAGACAAGCGAACTAAGCTCAGACTTCAGAAAGAATATAATAATTCCAATCCCGAAGAAAGCAGGTGTAGACAGGCGAGAAAATTACCGAACTATCAGCTTAATAAGTCACGGCTGCAAAATACTGAAACGAATTCTTTACAGGCGAATGGAAAAACTGGTGGAAGCCGACCTTGGGGAAGACGAGTTCGGATTCAGTTGAAGTGTTGGAACATGTGAGGCAATGCTGACCCTACGACTTATCTTAGAAGATACGTTAAGGAAAGGCAAACCTGCATTTATGGAATCAGACTAAGAGAAAGCTTTTGACAATGTTGACTGGAATACTCTCTTTCAAATTCAGAAGGTAGCAGGGGTAAAAAACAGGGAGCGAAAGGCTACTTACAATTTGTACGGAAACCAGATGGCAGGGGCATGAAAGGCAAGCAGTGGTTGGAAAGGGAGTCAGACAGGGTTGTAGCCTATCCCCGATGTTGTCCAATCTGTATTTGAGCAAGCAGTAAAGGAAATAAAAGAAAAATCTGTGGTAGGAATTAAACTCAATGGAGAAGAAATAAAATCTTTGAGGTTTGCCGATGACATTGTAAATCTGTCAGAGACAGCAAAGCACCTGGAAGAGCAGTTGAACGGAAGGGACAGTCTCTTGATAGCAGGATACAAGATAAACATCAACGAAAGCAAAACGAGGATAATGGAATGTAGTCGAATTAAGTCGGGTGCTGCTGAGGGAATTAGATTAGGAAATGAGACACTTAAAGTAGTAAAGGAGTTTTGCTATTTGGGGAGCAAAATAACTGATGATGGTCGAAGTAGAGAGGATATAAAATGTAGACTGGCAATGGCAAGGAAAGCTTTTCTGAAGAAGAGAAATTTGTTAACATCGAGTATAGATTTAAGTGTCAGGAAGTCATTTCTGAAAGTATTTGTATGGAGTGTAGCCATGTATGAAAGTGAAACATGGACGATAAATAGTTTGGAAAAGAAGAAAGCCGGCCGCGGTGGTCTAGCGGTTCTAGGCGCTCAGTCCGGAGCCGCGCGACGGCTACGGTCGCAGGTTCGAATCCTGCCTCGGGCATGGATATGTGTGATGTCCTTAGGTTAGTTAGGTTTAAGTAGTTCTAAGTTCTAGGGGACTCATGACCACAGATGTTAAGTCCCATAGTGCTCAGAGCCATTTGAACCATTTTTTTGAAAAGAAGAGAACAGAAGCATTCGAAATGTGGTGCTACAGAAGAATGCTGAAGATTAGATGGGTAGATCACATAACTAATGCGGAAGTATTGAATAGGATTGGGGAGAAGAGAAGTTTGTGGCACAACTTGACCAGAAGACGGGATCGCTTGGTAGGACATGTTCTGAGGCATCAAGGGATCACCAATTTAGTATTGGAGGGCAGCGTGGAGGGTAAAAATCGTAGAGGGAGACCAAGAGATGAATACACTAAGCAGATTCAGAAGGATGTAGATTGCAGTAGGTACTGGGAGATGAAGAAGCTTGCACGGGATAGAGTAGCTTGAAGAGGCCATCAGTCCCCTATACTTAGAACTACTTAAACCTAACTAACCTAAGGACATCACGCACATCCATGCCCGAGGCAGGATTCGAACCTGCGACCGTAGCAGCAGCGTGGTTCCGGACTGAAGCGCCTAGAACTGCTCGGCCACAACGGCCGGCGGAGAGCAGCATCATACCAGTCTTGTGACTAAAGATCACAACGAGTCCACTATGTCCCACACGAAGCGTCTACATGATGAGCGATTTTCTTAGGCGCCACACTTCTTTCAACTTCTCACTATGCATTTTGTTCCATTCTTCTGACCAAGTTGGTTCTCACTTGAATCCCTTCACCTTTTGGCTCACTTTCCACTTTAGTATTTTGACTGTCTTGTTCAAAAATGCTCAAATGTGTGTGAAATCTTATGGGATTGAACTGCTAAGGTCATCAGTACCTAAGCTTACACACTACTTAACCTAAACTATCCTAAGGACAAACACACACACCCATGCCCGAGGGAGGACTCGAACCTCCGCCGGGACCAGCCGCACAGTCAATGAGTGCAGCGCCCAAGACCGCTCGGCTAATCCCGCGCGGCTGCCTGTCTTGTTTATCCTACACTTTCATATCTTTTCTGACTTCGGCGATCCACTTCATATTTTTAAAGCTTCCTGTGTGCTCCAAGATGTCCAGCTTTCCCTCGTTATTCCCGTAAATGTCACCCAACGTTTCTTATATTATTTATTACTGTTTAGTGTATTATTTACTAGCTGAGTATCCGGCGTTGCCCAGGTGTGTATTTATTCCCATGTTCTGTTACTCTATCTCCTTCTTCCCTTTCTTTCCGTCCATCTAATCCCTCTCCCTATGTCCACCACCTCTACCACCGACTCTCTGTCCATCTCCTCCTACCGCTCTCTCCTCTCAGCTCCTCTTCCCCCACTCTCTGCCAATCTGCTCCTCCCCCTCTGTCCATCTGCTCTTTCACCTTCATTCATCTCCCCCCCCCCTATAATGCCACCTCCTCCTCCCCCTCTCTCTGTTCATGTCATCCTTCCCCTCTCTCTCTTTTCATCTCCTCCCACATCCTTCTCTCCCCTCCATTTGTGTATCTCCTCCCTTTCCCTTTCTTTGTCCATTTCCTCCACCTCCTCTGCCTGTTCATCTCCTCCTCTGTCTGTCTAACTCTTTCATTTCTCTGTCCATCTCCACCTCCTCTCCCCTCTCTCTGTCATGTCCCACCACCTAACTCTGTCGACCCCTTCTCTGCCTATCTGCGCCTCTCTCCTCCTTCTCCTCGCTGTGTGTCGATCTACAAGTCTTCTCTCTCGACGTTACCACACTCACCCTGACAGGAAGCTTATGTTTCTTACCTCTAGAATATTACTTTGCAGATTGTTACTGTAATGTGTACCAAATTTGATTCAAATCGTTCCAGGGGTTTAGGATGAGCTTTTTACCAGTTACTTTGCCCACATACCCACATTTCAAATATATTTCACATATATGTAACATATTTCAGGAGCATTCTACACTTAATTCTTCTGTATGTAGAGCGAATTTCGCCCTGCAGTTTCATTTTCACGCACCTCAGTGTTTATGACGACGTTTCTCCTGAGCTACTTGTCGTACAATGGTATATTTTTCTAGGTCAATTCATCGGCATATGTGGATAGTGTTTGCGAATTGTGTTGCGAGTAGAGTAACAAAGAAGTAATAAATTAAAACGACATACAAGATGCGACAATTTTTCTCGCAGCTCAGTATTTGACGTCATACTTCCTCAATTAAATATGTGTCACACTATGATATATTTTTGTAGGTATACTCAGTGTGTTGCGAAAAGAGTGAGTAGCAAAGAAGTAATAAATTAAAACGTCATGCATGATGGTGTAGTATTTTCTTGTATCCCAGTATTTGACGCGATATCTCCTGAACTATGTATCGTAAAATAATATATTTTTGTAGGTACATCCAGCGGCAGTTGCAAATAACGTCTACCGAATGGGATGCAAATTGACACACATTCTTGGAATGACATGGGGTTTTATTATAACCAAAAAAAAAATACAAAAGTTCAGAAAATTTCCAACAGATGGCGCTTCATCTGATCATAATAGCAATAATTAGCATAACAAAGTAAGACAAAGCAAAGATGATGTTCTTGACAGGAAATTCTCAATATGTCCACCATCATTCCTCAAAAATAGCTGTAGTCGAGGAATAATGTTGTGAACAGCACTGTAAAGCATGTCCGGAGTTATGGTGAGGCATTGGCGTCGGATGTTGTCTTTCAGCAACCCTAGAGATGTCGGTCGATCACGATACACTTGCGACTTCAGGTAACCCCAAAGCCAATAATCACACTGACTGAGGTCACTGACTGGGAGGCCAAGCATGACGAAAGTGGCGGCTGAGCACACTATCATCACCAAACGACGCGCGCAAGAGATCTTACACGCGTCTAGCAATATGGGGTGGAGCGCCATCCATCCTGCATAAACATCGTACGTTGCAGCAGGTGTTTATCAGCCAGGCTGGGGATGATGCGATTCTGTAACATATCGGCGTACCTCTCACCCATCACGGTAGCAGTTACAAACCATAATCAGCGTCATCTGTCGGGCATTTGTGAACTTTGTTCCTTTTTTTTATTTTTATTTATTTATTTATTTATTTATTTATTTATTTATTCATTTATTTTTGTTCTAATAAAACCCCATGTCATTCCAAGCATGTGTGTCAATTTTTACCTCTCTATATACATTATTCCGTGGTTTATTACGTTTTCAAATTTATACTGACTTTTTGATCACCCGGTATACTACTCATCAAGAAATTGGTCAATTATTTACTGTGTTTTAGAAAGCATAGAGACATTAGGCTACTGCTTACTTCCGTTCTGTTCTTTTGATATATGTTTATGTATTTAATAATGTGTGTCAGAGCGTGTTTATGGTCCAGCTGTAGGAACATTTATTTAATATCAAGTTATTTAAATGTAAATCCAGTATTTAGAATGTGTTTCAATATGTTTGGGAGTGTGCGTTGGCTTGGAGACATGGAGGGAGCGCTATCGCCAATCACAGCGCTCGTTACTAAGGGAGGCGACTGCCAAAGTGAATGGAGGGGGAGTTCTGAACGGGGCGGCGCGAGGGACAGTCGCAAAAGACACGGAGGCTTCTGAGCAGTACGGGAGAGGACACGAGAGAGTCCTGGAGAGTATGGCGCGACGGACACATGGGCGAGGGAAAGACTTGGAGAGTGGAGCGGTTTTGCGCGTGGTAGCTGGAGATAGTGCCGACTTGTGCACTTGTGAGATTTCCGTCGCTTCTGCAGTGAAGACGTAGTATGCGTTTAGAAGTGAATATCTCGTGAGCTATGTTGTTATTCATAACCAATTACATGAAGTAGGAAATATTGTTTCCCAGTTATTCAACTTATATTTTATTTTATTTCTGTACCATCGGCACCAATAAGTGTTTTGCAGTAATATGGTTCTGAGCACTACGGGACTTAACATCAGAGTCATCAGTCCCCTAGAACTTAGAACTGCTTAAACCTAACTAAACTAAGGACGTCACTCACATCCATACCCAAGGCAGGATTCGAATCTACGACCGTAGCGGTCGCGCGGTTCCAGACTGAAGCGCCTTCAACCGCTTGGCCACACCGGCCGGCTTTACATTAATAAACGGCATTCTAAAAGGTACTTCTGCTATCATACTCATCGTTTGAAGTCGTTAAGACAGTACCTGCAGATTTTATTTAATTGCAATCTTTCATTTATAAATTACTATGTTGCATTAAAAATTCGCAATTGCCGAGTGATAGAAAGCTTTGACCATTCGATTCATGTGCCTATTCATATTGTATACTGTAGACTCAGCAGTATTTGGCTTGTAATGCGTCAACTGCGTATCCCAGCCCCTAGACAACGAAACCAGCCTAAAATTTAAATGCCTGAGAGAACGTAGTTGAGAGCCATCACATTTCATCATTTCATTCTTATTTGAAAACACACAAACTTAAACTGTAAAAAATAACTGCAAACATTAAATATTTAGCTGCTGACTAGACCTTCATGTCACGAAAATATTTTTATCCAGCAAGAAGGCTTTCCTTAAATCAGTGTCCTTTTCCGTCAGCTCATCTCGACAGATCTCCAATACGTTGTCGAATGAACATACTGAGATATCCACCTAGTTGAAAAATTTATCTCAGTGATTCCTCTAATTATTGTACAGTGTGCGAAATAAGAAAAGAAATGTTCTGTGAACTACTAGTTTTTCTGCATTCTCTTTTTATTTCGACGCCGCATACGAAGCACTGAGCCGGCCGCGGTGGCCGTGCGGTTCTGGCGCTGCAGTCCGGAACCGTGCGACTGCTACGGTCGCAGGTTCGAATCCTGCCTCGGGCATGGATGTGTGTGATGTCCTTAGGTTAGTTAGGTTTAAGTAGTTCTAAGTTCTAGGGGACTTATGACCTAAGATGTTGAATCCCATAGCGCTCAGAGCCATTTGAACCATTTGAACGAAGCACTGATACTAGCTGTTCTGTGTCCCCTTCGGTACTGAGTGCAGACTGAGGAAATTTCTCTGGTGTCTCTGCTGCCACCAGTCCTCTCGTGGCGTCCCAGTGCGGCGCAAATTGAGGCGCCTGTACCGCGTGTAGCGCGGCGCAGGGCTTCGTGCATTTTGGTAACTTAACAGGTTCAACTACGACCGGGTAGACTAGGACGCGACGCGATGGTGACGCGACTTGCACCTCCACCGGGTCGCGTGGATCTTTGGTTTGTAGCGCAGTTTCTATCGCCACGCGCCACGCTAGCGCTGTGGGAGAAGTGAGGCGAGGAGCGGGAAGGTATAAAAACAACGATAGTTCGGCATTGGCGCAGAGGGAGTTCCGACGTTTTTATACAATACTGGGCCTTAAGATTGCAACACCAAGAAGAAATGCAGATGATAAACGGGTATTCATTGGACAAATATATTACACTAGAACTGACATGTGATTACATTTTCACGCAATTTGGGTGCATAGATCCTGAGAAATCAGTACCCAGAACAACCACCTCCGGTCATAATAACGGCCTTGATACGATTGGGCATTGAGTCCAACAGAGCTTGGATGACGTGTACAGGTAGAGCTGTCCATGCAGCTTCAACACGATACCACAGTTCATCAAGAGTAGTGACTGGCGTATTGTGACGAGTCAGTTGCTCGACAACGATTGACCAGACGTTTTCAATTGGTGAGAGATCTGGAGAATGTGCTGGCAGGGCAGAAGTCGAACATTTTCTGTATCCAGAAAGTTCCGTACAGGACCTGCAACATGCGGTCGTACATTATCCTGCTGAAATGTAGGGATTCCCAGGGATCGAATGAAGGGTAGAGCCACGGGTCGTAACACGTCTGAAATGTAACGTCCACTGTTCAAAGTGCCGTCAATGCGAACAAGAGGTGACCGAGACGTGTAACCAATGGCACCCCATACCATAACGCTGGGTGATACGCCAGTATGGCGATGACGAATACGAATTGTTCAAATGGTTCTGAGCACTATGGGACTTAATTTCTAAGGTCATCAGTCCCCTAGAACGTAGAACTACTTAATCCTAACTAACCTAAGGACATCACACACATCCATGCCCGAGGCAGGATTGGAACCTGCGACGTAGCGGTCGCGCGGTTCCAGACTGAAGCGCCTAGAACCGCTCGCCCACCCCGGCCGGCGATGACGAATACACAGCTTCCAATGTGCGTTCACCACGATGTCGCCAAACACGGATGCGACCATCATGATGCTGTAAACAGACCCTGGATTCATCCGAAAAAATGACGTTTTGCAATTCGTGCACCCAGGTTCGTCGTTAAGTACACCATCGCAGGCGCTCCTGTGTGTGATGGCAGCGTCAAGGGTAACCGCAGCCATGGTCTCCGAGCTGATAGTCCATGTTGCTGCAAACGTCGTCGAACTGTTCGTGCATATGTTTGTTGTCTTGCAGACGTCCCCATCTGTTGACTAAGGGATCGAGACGTGGCTGCACCATGCGTTACAGCCATGCGGGTAAGATGCCTGTCATCTCGACTGCTAGTGTACGAGGCCGTTGGCATTCAGCACGGAGTTCCGTATTACCCTCCTGAACCCACCGATTCCATACTCTGCTAAAAGTCATTGGATCTCGACCAACGCGAGCAATAATGCCGCGGTACGATAAACCGCAATCGCGATTGGCTACAATCCGATCTTTATCAAAGTCGGAAACGTGATGGTACGGATTTCTCCTCCTTACACGAGGCATCACAACAACGTTTCACCTGGCAACGCCGGTCAGCTGCTGTTTGTGTATGAGAGATCGGTTGGAAACTTTCCTCATGTCAGCACGTTGTAGGTGTCGCCACCGGCGCCAACCTTGTCTGAATGCTCTGAAAAGCTAATCATTTGCATATTACAGCATCTTCTTCCTGTCGGTTAAATTTCGTGTCTGTAGCACGTCATCTTCGTGGTGTACCAATTTTAATGGCCGGTAGTGTAATTTAGGACTTCATGATGTCGTTCCATTGAAACACACGATAAAATATTGGATTAATAACTTTGGAGAGACTGGATCTGCCCTCAAGAAGAAACCAACAGGACGACCAAGAAGAGTGCGTTCTCCAGCGAACATTAATGTTGTACGCGAGTCTGTCTTACGGAGCCCGCGGCGTACAATTCGTAAGCAAGTAGCAGTGGTTGGAATGTTCCGGGAGAGTGTTCGCAGAATTCTTCATCTTAACTTAAAATTTCATCGGAACAAACTACAGATGGTGCAACAATTTAAGGACAACGATTACCGGTTACGATTAGGATTCTGTCAACAAATGATAACAAAAATAAACAATTTCTAAACAAGTTGTGGATGTCAGATGAGGCACATTTTCATTTCACAGGTTATGTGAATAAAAAGTACTACCGAAACTGGGCAAACACAAATCCTAATGACTTTCATGACCGCCCTTTACACGCTTGTAAAGTAACAATATGGTGTGGTGTTTTATCACATGGGATTGTCGGACCGTGTTTTTTCGCAAATGAACAGGGAAACACTGACAACGCCGATCGTTACTTGGTGATGTTACGAACTTCCGTTACACCTGCATTGAACAACTTTCCAAACGTTCAAGAAGCCTGGTTGCAACAGAACGGAGCGACGTCACACACTGCATGACAATCAGTGGCATATGTGCGAGAATTGTTTGGCAACCGTGTGATCTCACGATCCGGTAACATTCCCTGGTCCCCTAGATCGTCATATTTATCCCTTTGTGATTTTTTCTTGTGGGGCTACCTCAAGAGCAAAATTTACACACCTCGACCAAGAACCCTGGATGAGTTAAAACAAAGAATTCGAGATGCAGTTCACAGTATCCCAGCTGAGATGTTGCAGCGGTCAATGAGGAATCTCAACAGCAGATTTTACGAATGTATTCGTACAGGATGACGCCATCTAGAGGACGTAATTTTTAAAAAATGTTAAAAGCCATTAATGTGTCGTAAATGGCAAAGTTCTAAGGTTTCAGTTACTATGAATGCAATTACTTTCCTCAATCACTTCTAGTTTTTTTTGGATTGTGGAAACGTTCCCGTTCTTCTGTGTCATCCTATATAGGCCTGTATTTGCTATCTTGTTTTGAAATCGTTTTTGTTTTGTCAAGAAAAATGTACAATTCAGTGACTGGTGAGCCATTAGCCACTGGGATTGCAGGTTCTGCCTCCACAATGTCTTCAGATCGTAAGAAGGGACAGACAATTCATCGTGCGGGTAGTGATTAGGTAGCACCACACCCCCTGTCGGAGGTTCTACTCCTCCCTCGGGCATGGGTGTGTGCGTTGTCCTTGGCGTAAGTTGTTGGTAGCCTAGGGACCGATGACCTTAGCAGTTTGGTGCCATAGGAACTTACCATAAATTTTCCATGTGATCAAGAAGTAAGGCAGGAAATTTCATATATTTTACCATGAAAATAGATTATGTAAGTGCTGCCTATTAGCTCGCGTATCTGTACTATCTGTAAAAGAAAAATAATTTTAAAAAAAAGTAATGTGGGAATTTCCACAGGAGTACCCCTTTTGCACTCCTGATAAAAAGCATTCAGGGTCTGTAGTATATAAATTTGACTGTAATTACTTGGAAGTGGACGTAATAAGAGACATTATACTACTTGCACGTGAACATCACATTTTCACTGTCTAGAAACCCTCATCAATGGCACTGTTTTAAATAGCATTTATTGACGAGAAAAAGAATTATAGTGGTTGCTGACACGATAATAGCATCAATAAACTAATTACACAAGAGGCTACACAAATGAAGAATGTGGTCGGTATTATTCCGAAAGTATCAGTACCTGAAAGAGTGTGGTGATTTGACATATTTACCTTTCTGAAATGTATTGCTGACAAATCTGCATTCATAGCAATATTTTTCGAACGACGTGAACCCTTCCCTCAGCAGGCACATTCCTGCTGCACGTATTATTTCCAACTGTTGACAGTACACTAACTGTCGCGTAGTGCAGTGGATTAATTGTATACTTTTCTCAGTAATTTTTATTTACATATCACACATTGTCAGTTTGGCAAGCCATAGGTAATTGTATGTGCGCGTCACTCCACCTAAAGCACACGCTGTCATTATTTTCATATGCTCTGATGAAGAACAGAAAGAAAATGCTTTGGTAAGTTTCCATTCGAGAGATTCACTATCAAAAATACCATGGGTTACGAGGATTTTAGCCAAAATTGCGAAACAATTGGCGATTAATTTTTTGTTTGCATTGTTTACCTTTTCTCATTTGAAAAAAAAAAAAGTGGTTCAAATGGCTCTCAGGACTATGGGACTTAACATCTTAGGTCATCAGTCCCCTAGAACTTAGAACCACTTAAACCTAACTAACCTAAGGACATCACACACATCCATGCCCGAGGCAGGATTCGAACCTGCGACCGTAGCAGCAGCCCGGTTCCGGAGTGACGCGCCTAGAACCGCTTAGCCACAACGGCCGGCCCTCATTTGAAGAAGTATCATCTTTTATGAGTAACAGCTACAATTCTCTTGTTGACAGGTCTCACTGTGTTTTTTTTTTTTTTTTTTTTTTTTTTTTTTTTTGCCAAAACACAAAATAATTTGCACAAACCCAACTTCCAGCAGGTATTGCGATAGAGTCCTGTCTTATGAAACAAGCAATTGGCGCTACAGAGGTCAATAGCTTACAGAAAACCTCACTGTGTCGGTTTGCACTAACTAAGAGAAGAAATTTGATATTTATTTTCAGACTAGGAAATCTTCTTTCGCTAGTTGCTGATGCCTCTTAAAAATTCGAGTAGTGGATTGAAGAAAATAAAATAAAAGCTATAGCTTCTGCTCTGTCACCATAGATAACAAAGTACCATGTGTTAATGATTTGCCGAAATACTGTTCTCCTTGTATGCTTTCATTCGCCAAAATCTCGACTGGTTTAGGAGGTATTAGGGAGTTTGTGAATATTTTATTCTCATGGGCGCATGCGGTTGGGATGAACACTCTCCATACAAGCCAATTTCTAGAGATTGGCCCAATCTAAAAAAGAATTCAGTACAATGGCTGCATTTCATATACAGAAACTTACGGTGTAATATGCAGCAAACGCAAAATCATAGCGACCTTTATTTTTCATTGCAAACTTTTCGAATTTCGCGCAGTGTCTTACTCAAATGTCAATATCATAAGTATGACCAGTAGCGAGATGTGCACTTCTCCATGAGGCTGACGTTTTCAGCTACAAATAACGTAAAAATCTAACTTTTTACTGAACAGTTTCTGTAAAATCATTTTGGGATGATTACAGGGTGCACACGTCAATTCTACCAGCATAGCGCATCGAAAACTGGTGCAGAGAAAAAAGTCTACATGTGGCAGTTGCGACGGGGCGGTAGATAAAGAAGTGCAGTTGAAGAGTTCACATGAATGTGCATATACAAATGTTGGTTAAACAATGTTATTGCAAGTTTTGGCTCTCACGTAAGTCTCAGGGGATGATTTCCACACTTGGTGCATTAGTACACTGTTCCACACCCGCTCATTAGTTATAGTTTTTGAATTAATATTCATTAGTACAGTTTGTGCTGGGGAACAAAAATTAGGCGATTATTATAACAAAATCAGTTTTTCACGACACAGTTCAATCACTATTTATTGGCGTTGTCATTTTCTTTCACACAGTGAAATTAGCACTGGTGAGACGGTTTACAGTTTTACTTTAATAATAGTTTGACTCCGAGCCCCCAATAGCAGTAATGTCGGCTGCTATAAACGAAAATTTCTCAAGCAACTCGAACAGAACCACAAGCCCCACTGTCCTCTTTGTTCTAGAAGTTTTGGAACGAAATCACAGATCGCCACATGTTCACTTACGCCTCGTAATTCGCACTCACACGAATAATCGTAGCACTTCCAGTGCACCAAACATATGAATGCACACATCCACTATTTAACAATACTCTTTGTCGCAATAAATCGGCGCGAGAAAAAATTCTCAAACGACCACATGGGCCACCCTCAAGTGGGGCTTGCTCGGCACCCACCCTCCAAAACAACTGACCACCGACTGACCGCTGGCCAAGATGGCCGCTCGCTTATATAGGCTCAGGTGTCAACCCCATGGTTATCCAAGTACCAGTCACACTAGTTAAGGTTACAAATTTTGATACATACATCCCTCGACAGAAATAAGTACACCGTAGGAACCGAGCTAGAAAGTACATATTATTTACTATGTTACATTAGTTTCAAGGATTATTCTATCGCCTGTAAATCAAGTTTTAGTTTTTACAAATTATCTCCACTTAGCGCAAATTTGTTTGTTTACATCTGTGCTGCAAAGTTTTAACATAGAACTGCATATAGCACCGTTTTTAGACGTAATCTATAGCGATCTACACATTGCGCTGCTCAAAATCTTCATAACTATAATAATTAATTAATTATGGGCGATAAGTGTTAATAATAATTTGCAAACAATGAAAACTATTGCAAGTTACGTGTATAGTATAACTTAACTAGTTTAAAATACGTGTGATGCCACCAAAAATATTATATAGTGCCATTCTTTACGTCATGAATTTTATATTGAATTTTATAAACAATTTTCCCTGAAACTTTGTTTATTGCTCTTTGCGGGCTTAATTATTTATGAAAACATATGACTACGGCACTCCATCCCCTATGACGAAACGGTTTTAATGAGTGCTCGCCCATCCCTGTAAGTTGTTATTTATTAGTTTTATTAATCTTTCAGTATTCGTGATATTAACCGCTTTTTAGGTCACTATAACTTTTGCGTCTCGTGACTTGAAATAAAGATCGATCTTTGAGAAGGTGCATATTACTGACCAAAATCCACTGCCGCATCGCTCTTCACCGGTTACATAGTTTTCGCGTAATGCGCGAAAAAACAAACAATGCACCAAGCTGCGGGCCACGCGGCCGCCCGGCGGCAGAGACCATCCCACCGACCGTTGAAAATCTCGCGCTTCGCGCTCTCTCTCCACTAAGCACTCCTTACATACTAGAAATATTCATCTAGTAACGGGGGTTTGTACCGTCACACAGTGTGTGCACGACCTGCCGTCACATGCAGAACATGCACGTCGCCATGTGATGTTGTATCACGTCACATGTGCTGTACGTATAGCGTCTCAGAAGAGATCGCCTCACTCTTGCTCTAGCGAAGGTGCACTGCTCCCACATTTTGCAGTCGACAAAATGATCCCCTGACCAGGCAAGTGACAAACACAAAACGTATTGTAGAATCAGGAGAAATGAAAAGATGCTCGTTATTTACTGACCGCCTTTGACCTATAACGTGCAGTTGCAGCGTTGTAGTGAGGGGTTCCATTGCTTCTTTTGCATGTCGCTTCTCATTTTCATCAATTTTATTAATATTCTGTAGCAACAGACCGAATAAGGTTATTGTAATGAGAGTATTTGTACTGAGAGCTCAAAAATACTTTTCACTCGATTCCTAAACATGTTGTTTTCCATCCCTGGGTGGCCTTTGCGAGGCGAGCATCGGAGGACGCGGCACACTGCGTTTCCGGTTGGGGGCTGCAATTCCCTGAATTCTGGGGGGTTCGTACAATAGGCTTAAGCGCCTGGTGGAACGACTGACGTCGGTTGAGTTTCGCCTATTGTATGCAGGGCGAGACGACCTGCGAGACGTCTGAGTGCCGCCGCAGTTTACGTGTTTACCGTTCCTGCGCGTCCGAAACGAAGATTCCTGGCACCGACTGACTGCATTGTCGTCTTGATTCGGAGAAAACTTGTGGACTGTGCCGTGCTGGGTGCGACTGTCTGGCACAGGATTGCCGGTGGTCTAGGCAGGTTGTTTTCGTAGCCGGTCAAACGGCAAGTTCAGTGCCCTCAGCTGAATAGCAGAGGCATGATTGGTCAACTTAAACTGAGGCTAGTTGACGTCATAAAGCCCTGCTCTAAATTGGAGGGAACGCTCGCTATTGGCGCGAATGATGTTCTCAGACAGTGTGGGGGAATTTTGGAATCAGAACTGAATGCTTTTTCGCCGTTTTTCGAGGAGAGTAGGGAGTAGAGCAATATTGGCTTCGCTCTTGCGTTGCGCGGGCAGTGAATTCGGGATCTGATCTTCCTCGGACTCGGTCGGTCTTGCGACTTGGTCGTTCATTTTCGGAAGCCTTCGCGGCCAGGGGTTGACACAGAGTTGCTGCACGGCAGAAGTCGGCGCCTACATCATCAGGACGTTGCCTACCGACGACGTGCTGCATATTTCAGTACTGGTACAGTGTTTGGCGGCTCCGGCATTGTAGAACCTTACCAGTTTGATACTGAATCCCTCAGCAACACGCGCGCTCGCTTTGCTACAAGTCCACCTTGCTTGTTTCTCCCTGTGATCCCATTTCAGCTCTCACTACTAATTGCGATACTGCTATATAATCGGGAGATTAATATTTGATTCATTAGGACTTCCAGTCATTATCGTCAATCTATTGCATCACAGAGAGTAGGAGCCTCTTGTTCTCGAGCCAATTCTTATTCTCATAATATTTCAGTTGTTCAAATGGCTCTGAGCACTATGCGACTTAACTTCTGAGGTCATCACTCGCCGAGAACTTAGAACTAATTAAACCTAACTAACCTAAGGACATCACACACATCCATGCCCGAGGCAGGATTCGAACCTGCGACCGTAGCGGTCACGCGGTTCCAGACTGAAGCGTCTAGAACCGCACGGCCACACCGGTCGGCAATATTTCAGTATACCCTATCCTTTAACTTACTGTGTGTGTCGACAATCATGTACATTTATGTCCTGACGTATAATAAATCTCATTGTAATATACACTCCTGGAAATTGAAATAAGAACACCGTGAATTCATTGTCCCAGGAAGGGGAAACTTTATTGACACATTCCTGGGGTCAGATACATCACATGATCACACTGACAGAACCACAGGCACATAGACACAGGCAACAGAGCATGCACAATGTCGGCACTAGTACAGTGTATATCCACCTTTCGCAGCAATGCAGGCTGCTATTCTCCCACGGAGACGATCGTAGAGATGCTGGATGTAGTCCTGTGGAACGGCTTGCCATGCCATTTCCACCTGGCGCCTCAGTTGGACCAGCGTTCGTGCTGGACGTGCAGACCGCGTGAGACGACGCTTCATCCAGTCCCAAACATGCTCAATGGGGGACAGATCCGGAGATCTTGCTGGCCAGGGTAGTTGACTTACACCTTCTAGAGCACGTTGGGTGGCACGGGATACATGCGGACGTGCATTGTCCTGTTGGAACAGCAAGTTCCCTTGCCGGTCTAGGAATGGTAGAACGATGGGTTCGATGACGGTTTGGATGTACCGTGCACTATTCAGTGTCCCCTCGACGATCACCAGTGGTGTACGGCCAGTGTAGGAGATCGCTCCCCACACCATGATGCCGGGTGTTGGCCCTGTGTGCCTCGGTCGTATGCAGTCCTGATTGTGGCGCTCACCTGCATGGCGCCAAACACGCATACGACCATCATTGGCACCAAGGCAGAAGCGACTCTCATCGCTGAAGACGACACGTCTCCATTCGTCCCTCCATTCACGCCTGTCGCGACACCACTGGAGGCGGGCTGCACGATGTTGGGGTGTGAGCGGAAGACGGCCTAACGGTGTGCGGGACCGTAGCCCAGCTTCATGGAGACGGTTGCGAATGGTCCTCGCCGATACCCCAGGAGCAACAGTGTCCCTAATTTGCTGGGAAGTGGCGGTGCGGTCCCCTACGGCACTGCGTAGGAGCCTACGGTCTTGGCGTGCATCCGTGCGTCGCTGCGGTCCGGTCCCAGGTCGACGGGCACGTGCACCTTCCGCCGACCACTGGCGACAACATCGATGTACTGTGGAGACCTCACGCCCCACGTGTTGAGCAATTCGGCGGTACGTCCACCCGGCCTCCCGCATGCCCACTATACGCCCTCGCTCAAAGTCCGTCAACTGCACATACGGTTCACGTCCACGCTGTCGCGGCATGCTACCAGTGTTAAAAGACTGCGATGGAGCTCCGTATGCCACGGCAAACTGGCTGACACTGACGGCGGCGGTGCACAAATGCTGCGCAGCTAGCGCCATTCGACGGCCAACACCGCGGTTCCTGGTGTGTCCGCTGTGCCGTGCGTGTGATCATTGCTTGTACAGCCCTCTCGCAGTGTCCGGAGCAAGTATGGTGGGTCTGACACACCGGTGTCAATGTGTTCTTTTTTCCATTTCCAGGAGTGTATAATCCGCATATCATTTCGTAGATGTAGGCAAAATCCCATTTCCTGTTGTTTATTATGATAAAGTTCTCATTTTTTTGAGTAGATCATAATTTTTATTAAATTACTGTGAGTGTGCACTCCTTATTTTACCAACTAGCAGGGTCCACCATCATTTCCTTCCGTTACCCTTGTGCTCATACAGGGCGTTTCAAAAATGACCGGTATATTTGAAACGGTAATAAAAACTAAACGAGGAGCGATAGAAATACACCGTTTGTTGCAATATGCTTGGGACAACAGTACATTTTCAGGCAGACAAACTTTCGAAATTACAGTAGTTACAATTTTCAACAACAGATGGCGCTGCGGTCTGGGAAACTCTATAGTACGATATTTTCCACATATCCACCATGCGTAGCAATAATATGGCGTAGTCTCTGAATGAAATTACCCGAAACCTTTGACAACGTGTCTGGCGGAATGGCTTCACATGCAGATGAGATGTACTGCTTCAGCTGTTCAATTGTTTCTGGATTCTGGCGGTACACCTGGTCTTTCAAGTGTCCCCACAGAAAGAAGTCACAGGGGTTCATGTCTGGCGAATAGGGAGGCCAATCCACGCCGCCTCCGGTATGTTTCGGATAGCCCAAAGCAATCACACGATCATCGAAATATTCATTCAGGAAATTAAAGACGTCGGCCGTGCGATGTGGCCGGGCACCATCTTGCATAAACCACGAGGTGTTCGCAGTGTCGTCTAAGGCAGTTTGTACCGCCACAAATTCACGAAGAATGTCCAGATAGCGTGATGCAGTAATCGTTTCGGATCTGAAAAATGGGCCAATGATTCCTTTGGAAGAAATGGCGGCCCAGACCAGTACTTTTTGAGGATGCAGGGACGATGGGACTGCAACATGGGGTTTTTCGGTTCCCCATATGCGCCAGTTCTGTTTATTGACGAAGCCGTCCAGGTAAAAATAAGCTTCGTCAGTAAACCAAATGCTGCCCACATGCATATCGCCGTCATCAATCCTGTGCACTATATCGTTAGCGAATGTCTCTCGTGCAGCAATGGTAGCGGCGCTGTGGGGTTGCCGCGTTTGAATTTTGTATGGATAGAGGTGTAAACTCTGGCGCATGAGACGATACGTGTACGTTGGCGTCATTTGGACCGCAGCTGCAACACGGCGAACGGAAACCCGAGGCCGCTGTTGGATCACCTGCTGCACTAGCTGCGTATTGCCCTCTGTGGTTGCCATACGCGGTCGCCCTACCTTTCCAGCACGTTCATCCGTCACGTTCCCAGTCCGTTGAAATTTTTCAAACAGATCCTTTATTGTATCGCTTTTCGGTCCTTTGGTTACATTAAACCTCCGTTGAAAACTTCGTCTTGTTGCAACAACACTGTGTTCTAGGCGGTGGAATTCCAACACCAGAAAAATCCTCTGTTCTAAGGAATAAACCATGTTGTCCACAGCACACTTGCACGTTGTGAACAGCACACGCTTACAGCAGAAAGACGACGTACAGAATGGCGCACCCACAGACTGCGTTGTCTTCTATATCTTTCACATCACTTGCAGCGCCATCTGTTGTTGAAAATTGTAACTACTGTAATTTCGAAAGTTTGTCCGCCTGAAAATGTACTGTTGTTCCAAGCATATTGCAACAAACGGTGTATTTCTATCGCTGCTCGTTTAGTTTTTATTGCCGTTTCAAATATACCGGTCATTTTTGAAACACCCTGTAATTAATTAGCTGGTAGATAAGGAGGGGGTCGAATGCATGTCTTGTTCTCATGCAAAATTCGTTTGAATTAAAGGGGTACAAACTCTTCTCCACCCCGGCACCTCGCTGTAGTTCCGCAGTCCGTTCTAGTATCTGTTGAGAGGAGTGGCCGGTAGACCTGTAGCGGCCTGCTGTGATGGCAGGGGGCCATGTACCGGCCCTTTGTGCCACATTCCGGGACTCTGGGTATGTAATGGAGGCTCAGCCGACTGACGCGGAGGCCCGGGCGCCCCTGGAGGGCTGTGTCTCGCGCTCTGTGTGACATGGCGTCAGTAGGGCCGCCAGCGTGTGTCAGCAGACACACACCTCAACGCGCCTAGAGTCACTGTCCGCCATCTTGTCTGTGAACCCAGCGAGCAGCTTCTGTCAGCCCCTGCAATTAGCATCTGATCACAGACTCGGCGAATTGCTCCCTCTCTGCAGTTCTCCATATCCTAACACTTCAGGTTGTCATGTCCTGATCCTGCCTCGGGCATGGATGTTTGTGATGTCCTTAGGTTAGTTAGGTTTAACTAGTTCTAAGTTCTAGGGGACTAATGACCTCAGCAGTTGAGTCCCATAGTGCTCAGAGCCATTTGAACCATTTTTTTTGTCATGTCCTGCACCCCCTCAGAAACCAGTATTTGTAGTACTTCATCTGTTGTTTCAAAGAACGCTTTTTACCAGTATTCGAAGTTAGATAACATCCATACTTTTCTGTTGTTTTTCGTGTTTATTATCTTTCACTGCAGTTATACATATAGGATGGCTATAGTTAAAGTGCAGCTACTCACAAAGGCCCAGTACGCGTTGTAATTATTGTAGGACAGCGAAATTTAAGGTATTCTAATGTGTTAATGTGGAACCAGGTTATGCTGGAAAAAGAATTAGTTCCAAGTTTGGCCACCAGGTGCACGTCTGGCGCTATATAGCATTTCATCAATGTCTCCAGTGCTAATATTGAACAAATTGTGCAAGCAGCAGTTAATAATAACATCAACATTACGGTTTTCCCACTTGTCTCACCTTTTCTGCCCATGTCCTATTCCTAAGCCACTAGATATGGAAACATTTCTACGAGGGTTGAATGAAAAATAATGAATCCACCTTCGTTAATTGGGTTTGGATGGGAATATTCTCATACACTACTGGACATTAAAATTACTATACCACGAAGATGACGTGTTACAGACGCGAAATTTAAGCGACAGGAAGAAGATGCTGAGATATGCAAATGATTAGCTCTTCAGAGCATTCACACAAGTTTGACGCCGGTGGCGACACCTACAACGTGTTGACATGAGGTAAGATTCCAACCGATTTCTCATACACAAACAGCAGTTGAACGGTGTTGCCTCGTGAAACGTTGTTGTGATGCCTCGTGTAAGGTGCAGAAATGCGCACCATCACGTTTCCGACTTTGATAAAGGTCGGATTGTAGCCGATCGCGATTGCGGTTTGTCGTATCGCGACATTGCTGCTCGCGTTGGTCGAGATCCAATGACTGTTAGCAGAATATGGAATCGGTGGGTCAGGAGGGTAATACGGAACGCCGTGCTGGATCCCAACGGCCTCGTATCACTAGCAGTCGAGATGACAGGCATCTTATCCGCATGGCTGTAACGGATCGTGCAGCCACGTCTCGATCCCTGAGTCAACAGATGGGGACGTTTGCAAGACAACAACCTTCTGCACGAACAGTTCGACGACGTTCGCAGCTGTAAACAGAACCTAGATTCATCTGAAAAAATCACGTTTTGCCATTCGTGCACCCTGGTTCGTCGTTGAGTACACCATCGCAGGCGTTCCTGTCTGTGACGCAGCGTCAAGGGAAACCGCAGCCATGCTCTCCGAGCTGATAGTCCATGCTGCTGCAAACGTCGTCGAACTGTTCGTGCAGATGGTTGTTATCTTGCAAACGTCCCCATCTGTTGACTCAGGGATCGAGACGTGGCTGCACGATCCGTTACAGCCATGAGAATAAGATGCCTGTCATCTCGACTGCTAGTGATACGAGGCCGTTGGGATCCAGCACGGCGTTCCGTTTTACCCTCCTGAACCCACCAATTCCATATTCTACTAACAGTCATTGGATCTCGACCAACACGAGCAGCCATGTCGCGCTACGGAAAACAGCAATCGCGATAGGCTACAATCCGACCTTTATTAAAGTCGGAAACGTGAATGTACGTATTTCTCCTTCTCGCACGAGGCATCACAACAACGTTTCACCAGGGAACGCCGGTCAACTGCTGTTTGTGAATGAGTAATCGGTTGGAAACTTTCCTCATGTCAGCACGTTGTAGGTGTCGCCACCGGCGCCAACCTCGTGTGAATGGTCTGAAAAACATATAATTTGCATATCACAGCATCTTCTTCCTGTCGGTTAAATTTGCGGTCTGTAACATCTTTGTGGTGTACCAATTTTAATGGCCAGTAGTGTAATTTGGTACTTGCGTGGTAACACATACGTCTGTTCCACGCCACAGATTTTTCACAATTACTTCTCTGCCTTCACCTCTACGACTGCCTGCACTCGTGTCGACGATGTTATTGCTACATGAAGGATATTCTCTGTGCTTTACACCTAAAAACTTCCCTGACGTGGCCAGCGTGTTTACTACAACGACTTCACACACATAATTCTTGTTTATCTTATCAATATACTATCATTATCAAAGAGACTATTTAGTGAAAACTCATTAACAGATAATTTACAAAAATTGTTATAAACTAAGAAAATCAAGTAACTGAAAAGTACCTGAGGCACTTGGTTGTGGTGTTACATTAGGACGATTTAGTGTAGCCCATCTACAAACGAGAGCACTATAACACACTAGCATGACCCATTCTCGAGTACTACATGAGTGTTTGGGGTCGCCACCATGTCTGATTAAAGAACTACATTGAAACCATTCACTCGCAGGTTGGTAGATTTGTTACCAGGAAGTTCGATCAGCACACGACCGTTGCGGAGATGCTTCGTGAACTCAAATGGGAACCCCTTCAGGGAAGACGACCTTCTTTTCGCGAGGATCTGTTGAGGAAATTTAGAAAAACTGGCATTTGAGGCCAACAGCAGAACGATTCTACTGCTGACAATATACATTTTGCGTAAGCACAAGAAGGGTACGATGAGAGAAACTGGGGGTCTTACAGGGCCGTAGAGAGAGCCATTTTTCAGTCGGGCACCCTCCATTCGGTGGCTTGCGAATTACCTATGTACACATACACTACTTGCAATTAAAATTGCTACACCAAGAAGAAATGCAGATGATACACTGGTATTCATTGGACAAATATATTATACTAGAACTGACATGTGGCTACATTTTCACGCAATTTGGGTGCATAGATCTTGAGAAATCAATACCCAGAACAACCACCTCTGGCCGTACTCACTGCCTTGATACGCCTGGGCAGTGAGTCAAACAGATCTTGGAAGGCGTGTACAGGTATAGCTGCCTATGCAGCTTCAACACGATACCACAGTTCATCAAGAGTAGTGACTGGCGTATTATGACGAGCCAGTTGCTGGGCCACCACTGACCAGACGTTTTCAGTTGGTGAGAGATCTGGAGAATGTGCTGGCCAGGGCAGCAGTCGAACATTTTCTGTATCCACAAAGGCCCGTACAGGACCTGCAATATGCGTTCGTGCATTATCCTGCTGAAATGTAGGGTTTTACAGAGATCGAATGAAGGGTAGAGCCACTGGTCGCAACAAATCTGAAATGCTATGTTCAGTGTACAAAGTGCCGTCAATGCGAACAAGAGGAGGCCGAGACGTGTAACCAATGGCACCCGATATCATCACGCAGGGTGATACGTAAGTATGGCGATGACGAATACACGCATCCAATGTACATTCATCGCGATGTCGCCGAACACGGATGTGAACATCATGATGCTGTAAATAGAAGCTGGATTCATCCGAAAAAATGACGTTTTGCCATTCGTGCACCCAGGTTCGTCGTTGAGTACACCATCGCAGGCGCAGGGTGACCGCAGCCATGCTCTCCGAGCAGATAGTCCGTGCTGCTGCAAACGTCGTCGAATTGTTCGTGCAGATGGTTGTTGTCTTGCAAACGTCTCCATGTGTTGACTCAGGGATCGGGACGTGGCTGCATGATCCGTTACAGCCATGCGGATAAGGTGTCTGTCATCTCGACTGCTCTTGATACAAGACCGTTGGGATCCATCTGGGAATACCGTGTTACCCTCCTGAACCCACCGATTCCATATTCTGCTAACAGTCATTGGATCTCAACCAACGCGAGCAGCAGTGTCGCGATACGATAATCCGCAATCGCGATAGGCTACAATCCGACCTTTATCAAAGTCGGAAACGTGATTGTACGCATTTCTTCATCTTACACGAGGCATCACAAGAACGTTTCACCAGGCCATGCCGGTCAACTGCTGTTTGTGTATGAGAAATCGGTTGAAAACTTTCCTCGTGTCACCACGTTGTAGGTGTCGCCACCGGCACCAACCTTGTGTGAATGCTCTGGAAAGCTAATCATTTGCATATCACAGCATCTTCTTCCTGTCGGTTAAATTTCGCGTCTGTAGCACGTCATCTTCGTGGTGTAGCAATTTTAATGGCCAGTAGTGTAAATTGAAACCATTCACTCGCGGGTTGGTAGATTTGTTACCGGGAAGTTCGATCAGCACACGACCGTTGCCGAGATGGTTTGTGAACTCAAATGGGAATCTCTGCAGGGAAGACGACGTTCTTTTCGCGAGGATCTGTTGAGGAAATTAAAAAAAAAAAAAACTGGCATTTGAGGCCATCAGCAGAACGATTCTACTGTTGACAACATACATTTTGCGTAAGCACGAGGATGGTAAGATGAGGAAAACTAGGGCTGTTACATGGGTTTAGAGAGAGCCATTTTTCAGTCGGGCACCCTCCATTCGGTGGCTTGCGAATTACCTATGTAGACATAATTACCACTACTGCTACTACTACACTACTGGCCATTGAAATTGCTACATCACGAAGATGACGTGCTACAGGCGCGAAATTGAAAACGTCTGGTAAATGGTGGCCGAGCAACTCGCTAGTCACAATACGTCAGTCACTACTCATGCGGAACGGTGGTATCGTGTTGAAGTTGCATGGGCCGCTGTACCTGTACACACCATCCAAACGCTGTTTTAGCAATGCCCAGGCGTATCAAGGCCGTTATTACGGGCAGAGGTGGTTGTTCTGTCTACTGATTTCTCGGGATCTACGCACCCAAATTGCGTGGAAATGTAATCACATGTCAGTTGTAGTATAATATATTTGTCCAATGAATACCCGTTTATCATCTGCATTTCTTCTCTGTGTGGCAATGTTAATGGCCAGTAATGTACTATTAATGTGTGAAGCAAGTGAATGAACGACTAAAAAAGGTTTCATGCCAGTATGTCTGGAGCGTTGATTCCATTCATCGTCAGAACGACTCCATAAACACATTTTCGTCAGTCGAAAGTAGTCGCGCCGTTCTCGAACAGGACCGGGGCCGAAGAGCCCAAATGTAAATACGGCTGACGTCGGTGATACCTAGGGTGGAATCGCCGTAGCCGGCATTAGCAGAGGGCCCGCAGTGAGTTTTTCGCGTGGCCCGAGCCCCCTGCGGCTTCCTGCACAGCCCCCCACCGCCCCCCACCGCCCACCGCCACTCCCCGCCGCCCCTGCCGCCCACAGCCTGGAGCACCTCCGGGCCGGCTGGTAATCCCCTCGGCGGAGCCCCTCCTAATACCCCCTTAACTCGGCCTCCGGGCCTAACTGGCGACCGCCCCGCTGCCGCGGTGCAAAAACTGCTTCACAATACCCCTGCAGCTGTTCCCCACCTGCTCCTCGTTTGCATCGCTCGCGACCGACATACAGGGTCAAAGTGGCTCTAAACCCGCGCAACAGGGCAATTTCCACATCCCTCGTCCTCGTACCTCTTACACTGATGGCTATTAGGATTGCAGTAGCAGGAGGAATATCATTTTCTATCCTACTAGGCGTAGGTAAAACACAGTTTATCATCACTCGCACTGGCAGTGACACAAAGGTCAAAGCGATATGATAGGTTTTCAGGAGGTCCTGCTCCCCTGCTCTTATATAGTTGAAAAATGTCATATTACCGCCTTCAGCCGCTGGTAAGATACACAACTAGCCACTAAAATTGCTACACCACAAAGATGACGTCTACAGACGCGAAATATAACCGATACGAAGATGATACTGTGATATGCAAATGATTAGCTTTTCAGAGCATTCACACAAGGTTGGCGCCGATGGCGACACCTACAACGTTTTGACATGAGGCAAGTTTCCAACCGATCTCTCATACACAAACAGCAGCTGACCGGCGTTGCCTGGTGAAACGTTGTTGTGATGCCTCGTGTAAGGAGGACAAACGCGTACCATCACGTTGCTGACTTTGATAAAGGTCGGATTGTAGTCTATCGCGATTGCGGTTTATCGTATTGCGACATTGCTGCTCGCGTTGGTCGAGATCCAATGACTGTTAGCAGAATATGGAATCGGTGGGATCAGAAGGGTAATACGGAACGCCGTGCTGGATCCCAACGGCCTCGTATCACTAGCAGTCTAGATGACAGGCATCTTATCCGCATGGCTGTAACGGATAGTGCAGCCACGTCTCGATCCCTTAGTCAAGAGATGGGGACGTTTGCAAGACAACAACCATCTGCACGAACAGTTCGACGACGTTTGCAGCAGCATGGACTATCAGCTCGGAGATCATGGCTGTGGTTACCCTTGACGCTGCATCACAAACAGGATCACCTGCGATGGTGTACTCAACGACAAACCAGGGTGCACGAATGGCAAAACGTCATTTTTCGGCTGAATCCAGGTTCTGTTTACAGCATCATTGTGGTCGCATCCGTGTTTGGCGACATCGCGGTGAACGCACATTGGAAGCGTGTATTCCTCACCGCCATACTGGCGTATCACCCGACGTGATGGTATGGGGTGGCATTGGTTACAGGTCTCGGTCACCTCTTCTTCGCATTGACGCCACTTTGAACAGTGGACCTTACATTTCAGATGTGTTACGACCCGTGACTCTACCCTTCATTCGATTCCTGGGTAACCCTACATTTCAGCAGGATAATGCACGACCGCATGTTACAGGTCCTCTACGGGCACCTGTACACGCCATCCAAGCTCTGTTTGACTCAATGCCCAGGAGTATCAACGCCGTTATTACGGTCAGAGGTTGTTGTTCTGGGTACTGATTTCTCAGGATCTATGCACCCAAATTTCGTGAAAATGTAATCACATGTCAGTTCTAGTATAATATATTTGTCCAATGAATGCTCGTTTATCATCTGCATTTCTTCTTGGTGTAGCAATTTTAATGGCCAGTAGTGTACTATGTTTGTACAGTTGCTGTCAGTAGTGTGATCATCATCAGGTTCATCAATATATTCACAGCTCCACGTTAGGCAAAACATAAAACCGTATCGTCAGGTGATAAAAACATGAACAACATATTGTTCTTATATCGTAGATTGCCGACATAATTTATATTACGATGTGATAACAGAGTATTATTCATGTTTTTATCACCTGGTGATGAAGATATATTTCGCCTAAATTGGTGCTGTAAATACTTTGATGTACATGGAAATGGTCAGACCATTTTCTCTCAAACAGTTCTTGAAAGAACATTAAAGTCCAGTTTCATGTAGCCAGGCATCGTCACAGTCGAAGTACTAACTTTGTTGAAAGGTGACGTGGAATAAAATTGACTGTTGACTCGCTGAAGGATACAGTGTGGCATCCACGTGAAATGATGTAAGAGAGTCACAGGAGATGTTTGTTCTGATTGGTTTACCACGAACAGTGGGGTGCAACAGGAGATTCTCCACCACAGTGATGAATGAAGTAATAAATGAAAGTAGTAAATCAAAAATGTAATAAAGAATTCAACGCATTTGCCTTTTCAGCTGGTGCACTGATGTTGAGAAGTAAATAAGAAGGAGAAGAAGAAATGCAACAGAAATTAATAATGTGAATCCACCAATTGAAGCAGTTTGGGATAACAATAATCCACACGTAACAATTGTGATGTCAGTCGGCAGACAAGGATTACATATGAACACCGGCCTGGATGAACCTACAATTTGA
Organism: Schistocerca nitens; assembly: GCF_023898315.1. Classification (NCBI taxonomy): domain Eukaryota; kingdom Metazoa; phylum Arthropoda; class Insecta; order Orthoptera; family Acrididae; genus Schistocerca; species Schistocerca nitens. Next base: position 46,299,455 of record NC_064619.1, on the reverse strand, counting down.
CCACTTTCAGTACGTTACTTGTATCGTTCACAGAGACACAAAGTCTTGTACCGAATTAGTAATGGAATCCAGAAATGAGCTCAGTTTTATCACCAAATTAGGACTGTCCTATGCGACACGAAAATTCTTTTAAGAGGCAAGAAAACCATTAAGGAGGCAGTTTTTTTCCTGTAGCTTTTGACGTCCTTCAAATCTGTTATCATCACCAGTACAACCAAAAGCAGACTCCAGGCTGCAGAAGTACACTGCTTGAGTCCTGTGCGAAAAAAAAAAGTCTCGCGAAGACTGTATGCAATCATAAGATTCGAAATATTTTGTACACTTAACGAGATTGGATCAAATAAGGAAAGCGAGAAACTAAAGGCATTTGTAGGCAAAAGACCTAGACGTCGGACCAGGAAACGGTGGACCACTCAGGTGAAAGAAGAAGTGAAAGGCAGAGGACTGTACCTGAACACACGAAGATGGAAAGAGTTCTTACAAAACACTCGCCTTACTGCTAATGCTTAATAGATTATGACTGTGGTCACAATGGTGGTGACATCTTTACAGTGGAAGCTCTAACTTGGTTTATCAAGGATATGGAAGAAAATCTGCTGTTGCCAAAAAATGCTCTTCTGCACCCATGTGACTTGATTTATTTGGTTCAAGGAAATTCTTAATACTGTGTTGCTTGTAACATTCCGATGGACTATCTATAACTATGGTTCTCGGCCGAGACGTTGGATGTTTTGTGTTCGCCGCACCTGAAGATTTAGTTCAGTTGCGCCGACGAAATATTGTGGAAATTTCGCAGTGACATCCAACGTCTCGCCCAGAACCAAATTTACAAATTCTTAATATTGATTGTCGGAAGAGAATATCAACACCGTATCTCCCGAATGATTTAACTGAAATTACAGTTACGAACTTCACTCACTTACTTCGTCCGAACAGACCTTGGAAGGCCCAACGGAACCGACCGGCCGCCGTATCATCCTCAGACCATAGGCGTCACTGAATACGGGTATAGAGGTCATGTGGTCAGCGCACCGCTCTCCCGGCCGTATGTCAGTTTACCACTTACTTTATTAATGCTGAAAAATTTAGGAAAGCATAGAAAGCGAGAATGTGTGAACGATTCAAGATTATTATAAACCGGTTAGAGGCGCCGTGTCACTAATCGTGCGGCCCCTCCCACCGGAGGTTCTAGTCCTCCCTCGGGTATGGATGTGAGTGTTGTCCTTAAAGTTAAGTTTAAGTTAGTTTAAGTAGTGTGTAAGTCTAGGGACCGATGACCTCAGCAGTTTGGTCGCTTAGGAGTTCACACACATTTGAACATTTGAACATTATTATAAATTGGTTTCCTTCACTCTCAAAATTAGGTGACAGATGTAACAATAAAAACTGCCTCTTAGCGTCAAATGAACTAAACATTAATTTACGTACATTTGTAGTAAAATATGCGACATATCTTAGCATGATCCGCTGTACCCAAATATTCTGCTATCCAGGAACCTGAGATCTGTTGCAAGTTGCCTATCCCGAGAAGTGTATGTTGCTGAAGAATCACCGATAAAGCCTTGAAAACTACAGAAAACGGAGTTAGTTTACGGCAGTAAAGCCCCGATTATTTCAAGAATCGCTCTCTCGTATATAAAACAGCTTCAAACGTCTGATTATTTTACGTATGAGTTAACGTATGTTAAATATTTGAGTTTAAGCATGTAAGCGAGAAAAAAAGTTTAGGAGAGATTTGAAATTATCCTTAAGTTTGCTGGAAGCCGCTATGTGCTCTAATTATGAAATACTGGATGAGTATAGTTTGGTAACTTGCGATACATTTTAATCAAAACTACTTTCTCACGCATCTCAATGTTTGTAACGTTATATATCCTGTACTATGTGTCGTACAACGATATAATTTTGTAGCCTAGGTACAATCAGTGGTATATGTGGATACCATCTGCAAAATGTATTGCGAATAGAATTTATAGTAAAGAAGTAATAAATTCAGACATTATTCCTGATGTTGAAGACTGACTGCATGACAGTGAAAATTTAAGGGAAGAACTTTTTTCCATTCATCGTATTGTGGGGGTTGCCATGGAGAAAACGTTGGAAATTATGTGTAAAATTTGTTGGAAGTTGTTAAGCGCTCCCATCCTCAAATACTGGATGAATGAAGTCCGGCTGTTTGCGCAACACCCGTTGTGCTGCCTCAAGACAAACGCACAATTTCTCGCTATAATACTTGCCTCATTATGTTAAACGTAACATTGTACCTTTTATGAGCAGATAGTGGCAGCATTTTAAATTTTTCAATTCGGTCAATAATTATCCAACTGATAGTGGGTGCTACCTGCTGTCAATACTAGTGTGGCGTTAAACGGTACCGGGACTGAGGTGACAAATGTTTTGCCAAGTGAGAGTTTAAGACCATACGTACAAAACTTCAAAGTTCGCCCCAAAACATCTTACATTCGAGTGGGATTAAGTAATTTGCCAGTGCTGAACAGGGTTTTTCATTGATCATTTTCTTCTGAGATGCCCCCCTCCAGGATAATTTAGAAGTCTAACTGAACTTCCAAACATTTATAGTTGATCCAAATTTATGCACTTCATCGCAAATCGTATTTCAGACTAACAGCTGCTCTTTAGGTCAATATGGTACTCTCAAAATCGACCAGGTAGTAGTAGTTCGGAAATCGAAAATAGAAGGGTAGTAAAATATCCTACTTTCAGGACAGAAACTAAGACTGAATTTGTGTGGTGTCAGTCAAAATTAGTTGTACAAAACAGTATTGTCCACCTACGTGGGTGTAAATACACTCCAAGAGTTCTGAGGCACTCACGTACGGACGGGGGGCATGTACAATGGTGTGATACCAGTCAGTGCAGATGCAGAAACGTCGTTTTCACTGTAAGTCTTTCGATTTGGCCAACTGAACACAACTGCAGCAGTGTATTTTCGACTCAACAGAAAGCAGTTAAAAAAGGGTCGACATTGCGTGTAAACAGAATTTCCTTCCCAAAGTAGTGCACGTTAGAAACCAGTTCGCAATTAGAAAAACTATATGTTGCTTTATTCTTAATCGTCTTAAAAACATTTTACATTCTTAATATTCCAGTTTTGTTTTCGCACCCTGGTTTACCAACATTTCCGTGAAAACTGATGAAAGGTCTTGACAGATCTTGGGAATTTTGCTCCATTTTGATACGTGAGGCCACGCCTTCCAGTATATTACTCGAGTGGGACCTAATGAATTATTCTTGCGTTACGAAAATGTTTCTGGCCTCTGCGTTCGGGCTTTGTTAATACTGGTGCCTCCTTCCGTAGTGGGAAGTACTACCTGTTTCTGAGGATGTTATGAAGGGGTCGGTTAGTAAAGTGCTACATTATTCCTATTCACCTCCAAATATTTCGTTGAATGCTTTCTTTTGCTGGAAATTTTTAAGAAGCGAACAAAGGAAGATTGATCTGATAATAGTTATGGGAACAGACGCCGGCGGTTGGTATGGATCTCTTGGTGTTTCCAGGGTTTGCAGCAGAACAACGTGTAGTGCTTGGAACAAAGCGCAGATACCGCTTCGCCATTTTCTAAAACTTTATTGGTGTGGCTATTGAGTTTGTGTCAGAGGTGGATTTCAATTGTTTTTGAGTGCTGTACGATGTAATCCTTAGTATCTGTTTATGCTTTTAAAGGTAAGAAGTAATATTATGATACTATTAAAATTTAAGTAGTCTAATGCAGATTGTGTCGCAGTACTGAACTTCCACTCACTCCAGCCGGTTTCTCTTTATGCAATGTTTTTATAAGTAATGTTAGTTGCACAATATGGATCATACCAAATTCGGATAATATGGGCAATATAAGTTTAAACAAAAGGGGGGGGGGGCGTGCGGGCGTACATTACCAACGTTGAAGAATGAAGAATTGAAGACATAGTGTGCCAGAGAGGATCGAGCATTGGCGGCCGAAGACTTCCGGTGTACTGCCAACGGTCTTTTCAAAGAGGGCGGAAGAGCGGAAGAGGTTCATGGCGTTCTCTTGTCCTAGGGGTGGGAAACTGCCCCTAAAGGCGGAAGAATCAGCAATGATCAATGGCGTGAGGGTGCAGAAAGCAATGGAAGCCACTGCATTAAAGACACGTAACGTGTATCCACAGGCCATGAATCCTGTAATTGAAGAAGTGTCACGATGATCTCTCCATTGGCAAAAGATTCCGGAACAGTCCCCCATTCGGATCTCCGGGAGGGGACTGCCAAGGGGAGGTTACCATGAGAAAAAGAGTGAATAATCAACGGAAGGATAACTTTCTATGAATCGGGGCATGGAATGTCAGGAGCTTGAACTTGGTAGGGAAACTAGAAAATCAGAAAACGGAAATGCAAAGGCTCAATCTAGATATAGTAGGGGTCAGTGAAGTGAAGTTGAAAGAAGACAAGGATTTATAGTCAGATGAGTACAGAGTAATATCAACAGCAGCTGAAAATGTTATTCGGGGAGTAGGATTCGTTATGAACAGGAACGTGGGGCAGAGAGTGTGTTACTGTGAACAGTTCAGTGATAGGGTTGTTCTTATCAGGAAGTCTGCCAGAAAGTTTCATATCAGCGCACACTACGCTGCAGAGTGAAAATCTCATTCTGGAAACGTCCCCCAGGGTGTGGCTAAGCCATGTCTCCGCAGTATCCTTTCTTTCAGGAGTGCTAGTTCTCCAAGGTTCGCAGGAGAGCTTCTGTAAAGTTTGGAAGGTAGGAGACGAGATACTGGCAGAAGTAAAGCTGTGGGTACCGGAAGTGAATCGTGCTTCGGTAGCTCAGTTGGTAGAGCACTTGCCCGCGTAAGGCAAAGGTCCCGAGTTCGAGTGTCGGTCTGGCACACAGTTTTAATCTGCCAGAAAGTTTCATATCAGCGCACACTCCCCTGCAGAGTGAAAATCTCATTCTGGAAACGTCCCCCCGGCTGTGGCTAAGCCATGTCTCCGCAGTATCCTTTCTTTCAGGAGTGCTAGTTCTGCAAGGTTCGCAGGAGAGCTTCTGTAAAGTTTGGAAGGTAGGAGACGAGATACTGGCAGAAGTAAAGCTGTGGGTACCGGAAGTGAGTCGTGCTTCGGTAGCTCAGATGGTAGAGCACTTGCCCGCGAAAGGCAAAGGTCCCGAGTTCGAGTCTCGGTCGGGCACACAGTTTTAATCTGCCAGGAAGTTTCACCGAATACTCTGTTCAAGAATCACAAGAGGAGGAGGTGCACTGGGAAAAGGCCGGGTGATACGGGAAGATTTCAGTTGTATTACATCATGGTCAGACAGAGATTCCGAAACCAGATAGAGACTCAGATCACAATATAGTAAGCTGAAGTTTAAGACATTAGTCAGCAAAAATCAATACGCAAAGAAGTGGAATACGGAAGTACTAAAGGATGACGAGATACGGTTGAAGTTCTCTAAGACTATAGACACAGCAACAATGAATACCCCAGTAGGCAGTGCAGTTGACGAGGAATGGACATCTCTAAAAAGGGCCATCACAGAAGTTGGGAAGGAAAACGTAGATACAAAGAAGGTAACTGCGAAGAAACCATGGGTAACAGAAGAAATACTTCAATTGATCGATGAAAGGAGGAAGTACAGACATGTTCCGGGAAACTCAGGAATACAGGAATACAAGTCGCTGAGGATTGAAGGAAGTGCAGGGAAGCTAAGACGAAATGGCTGCAGGAAAAATGTGAAGACATCGGAAAAGAAATGATTGTCGAAAGGACAGATTCAGCATACAGGAAAGTCAAAACAACCTTCGGTGACATTAAAAGCAAGGGTGATAAAATTAAGAGTGCAACGAGAATTCCAGTGTTAAATGCAGAGGAGAGAGCGAATAGATGGAAAGAATACATTGAAAGCCTCTATGAGGGGGAATATTTGTCTAATGTGATAGAAGAAGAAACAGGAATCGATTTAGAACAGATAGGAGACCCAGTATTAGAATTAGAATTTAACAGAGCTTTGGAGGACTTAAGATCAAATAAGGCAGAAGGGATAGATAACATTCCATCAGAATTTCTAAAATCATTGGGGGAAGTGACGACAAAACGACTATTCACGTTGGTGTGTAGAATTTACGAGTCTGGCGACATGCCATCTTACTTTTGGAAAAGCATCATCCGCACAATTCCGAAGACGGCAAGAGCTGACAAGTGCCAGAATTATCGCACGATCAGCTTAACAGCTCATGCCTCCAAGTTGCTTACAAGAATAACATACAGAAGAATGGAAAAGAAAATTGAGGATGTGCTACATGACGATCAGTTTGGCTTGGGAAAGGAGAGAGACAATTCTGACGTTGCGGTTAATAATGGAAGCAAGACTAAAGAAAAATCAAGACACGTTCATAGGATTTGTCGACCTGGACAAAGCCTTCGACAATGTAAAATTGTACACGATGTTCGAAATTCTGAGAAAATTAGGGGTACATCTACATGGATACTCTGCAAATCAGATTCAAGTGCCTTGCAGAGGCTTCATCGAACCACCTTCACAACTCGCTATTTTTGCAATCTCGTATAGCACGCGGAAAGGATGAACACCTATATCTTTCCGTACGAACTCTGATTTCGTCGTGATCGTTTCTCCCTATATAGGTCGGTGTCAACAAAATATTTTCGCATTCGGAGGAGAAAGTTGGTGATTGGAATTTCGTGAGAAGATTCCGTCGCAACGAAAAACGCCTTTCTTTTAATGATTTCCAGCCCAAACCCTATATCATCTCTGTGACACTATCTCCCATATTTCGCGATAATACAAAAAGTGCTGCCTTTCTTTGAACTTTTTCGATGTACTCCGTCAGTCCTATCTGGTAAGGATCCCAGCTATAGGCTGAGACGGCTCGTATACAATATATACTACAGCCAAGAAGGAATAATAAGAGTGAACGACCAAGAACGAAGTGCTCGTATTAAAAAGGGTGTAAGATAAGGATGTAGCGTTTCGCCCCTAGTGTTCAATCTGTACATCGAGGAAGCATTTATGGAAACAAAAGAAAGGTTCAGGAGTGGAATTAAAATTCAAGGTTAAGGATATCAATGATACGATTCGCTGATGACATTGCTATCCTGAGTGAAAGTGAAGAAGAATTATATGATCTGCTGAACGGAATGAACAGTCTAATGAGTACAGAGTATGGATTGAGACTAAATCGAAGATAGACAGACAGGCCGGTGTGGCCGTGCGGTTCTAGGCGCTTCAGTCTGGAACTGCGTGACCGCTACGGTCGCAGGCTCGAATCCTGCCTCGGGCATGGATGTGTGTGATGTCCTTAAGTTAGTTAGGTTTAAGTAGTTCTAAGTTCTAGGGGACTGATGACCTCAGATGTTAAGTCCCATAGTGCTCAGAGCCATTTGAACCATTTGAAGATAGACAAAGTTAATGAGAAGTAGTATAAATGAGAACAGCGAGAAAGTTAACATCAGAATGATGGTCACGAAGTAGATAAAGTTAAGGAATTCTGCTACTTAGGCAGTAAAATAACAAATGACGGACGGAGCAAGGAGGAAATCAAAAGCAGACTAGCAATGGCAAAAAGGGCATTCCTGGCCAAGAGAAGTCTACTTATATCAAATATCGGCCTTAATTTGAGGAAGAAATTTCTGAGAATGTATGTCTGGAGTACAGTATTGAATGGTAGTGAAACATGGACTGTGGGAAAACCGGAACAGAAGAGAATCGAAAAATTTGAGACGTGTTGCTACAGACGAATGTTGAAAAGAGGGAGGGAAGGACTATGTGGAAATCACTGATAAGGAGAAGGGACAGGATGGTAGGACATCTGTTAAGACACGAGGGAATGACTTCCATGGTACTAGAGGGAGCTGTAGAGGGCAAAAACTGTAGAGGAAGACAGAAATTGGAATACGCCCAGCAAATAATTGAGGACGTAGGTTGCAAGTGGTACTCGAAGAGGTTAGCACAGTGGAGGAATTCGTGGCGGGCCGCATCAAACTGGCCAAAAAAAAAAAAAAAAAAAAAATGGTCGAGTAGGATGGTCGGAGATTTCAATGAAATAAGTAGTTTCCAGTGTTTTTAAGGTGAAAAACGGCTGCTACTGATCGTTTTAACATTACTAGAATTACGTTACAAAGGAGATTAAAATCAGTGTAGTGAATCATCATATATTTAAGACAGTTCAGATGGGCTTTTTACAACTCAGCGTTTGAAGAAAATTACGAAGGAATGCTTGTAGCTTGAGAGATTTAGATTCCAGCTTAATTGTCGGTAGCTAAGATTGAGTTCCAAACGTTGATTTACGATTTGTCAGAAAACTTAAAACTGCCTCGCAGCTTCAACAGTAGGAAGTATTTGGAGGTAAAGATTTCCGTCAAAACATTATGGGGAAGTGCTAAGAACTGTCTTACAGAAAACCACGTCCACAAGTTTAATGCGTTTTGTTGGATTCAATCGACCACAAGTTGAAAGGATTTTAACTGTTTTATTGTCTTGTACTGTTCATATACAAACAGATTAATTTGTTTGTGGGCCGCAAAAACACGGTTTTGGGTTTCTATATGTCGGTGGGGAAAAACGGGACTCTCATAGGGTAAAAAAAAAAATGGAAATTTTTGGTAAGGTCTTATGGGACCAAACTAGTTAGGTCATCGGTCCCTACGCTTACCCACTACTTAATCTAACTTAAACTAACTTACGCTATGGACAACACACACACCCATGCCCGAGGGGGACTCGAACCTCCGACGGCGGGAGCCGCACGTACCCTGACAAGGCGCCCGAGACCGCTCGGCTACCCCGCGCTTCTCACAAGGCCACTTTGTTGTCCGTGTCTCTGTCTGCCTGTCCGACTATTAATAACGCTGTTTCTCGAGAACGGTTAGACGTATCACCTTGAAATTTATGTCACATGCCAAGGTATATATAAGAAATTTAAGCATCTAAGACAAAGCCACTTACGTCACGCATTTTGACACTCCCAAATTCACTCATCAAAACCTGTAGTATACTTTCCGTTGACCTAGAATCATACCGAGGGAGGTGGCGCAGTAGTCAGCACATTGGGCTCGCATTCGGGAGAACAGTGGTTCAAACTCGCGTCCGGCCACCTTGATTTAGGTATTCCGTGTCTTCCCTGAATCGAGTCAGGCAAATGCCCTTTAGAAGGGCACGGCCGACTTCCTTCCCCAACCTTCCCTAATCCGATGGGACCGATGACCTCGCTGTTTCGTCCCCTCCCCCAAATAAACCAAATAACCGACCTGGAATCATGAAATGTGGCAAGAAGCAAAGTCACATAGTAAAAGTAGGGGAGCAAATCTGAAGATTGTTAATTTGTACTTTTATCCGACTGCCTGTCGGTCCGCCTGTTAAAACCCCTATTTTCTCAGCAGCGGATATAAATAATGAGTTGAAATTTATCTTACACACTAGAGTTTATGGTCTCTTCGTGGTGTAAAAAAATTCAGCTTCTGCATCAGTGCAATCAGAAGATACCGCCGTTTACGTTACAGATTTTGTGATCTTGGCAGTATCGATATCGATAACCGGCAAAAATCGTCGAAATTCTCGATTCACAGGATGGCTGAACTATCAAGTTCGTGTGGAGCCCTCTGCGTGCGAGTCCTACTAGCTCTTATCCAGATATTTTCAAATAAAAAACTACATTTTTTTTATTTAAGACCCATGCCTCCCTATACTTTTCTTAACATTTCGACTTGTAAGTACCTCAAAAGCTTTTCTTGCTGTGAGTCGTTTCGGTTATAAATGTTTTATACACCATTTGCACAAAAACAAATGTTCAAGTATAGATTTCTTGCAACTATACCTTATTTGAAAAGCGCAACAAACGTTGTATACCAATTTTGGCTTAAATGGCCCATACTAGCCGCCGTTCTCCTAATGGCGGATAAAAAAGTTTACGATTTATTACCGAAGTTATTATTCGCTTCAGACCAGTTTAACTAAGTTTAGCAATGTCACATACACCACAATAAAAGATTAATCGCCTTACGCTGGAGCTCCGAGACCATAAGAGCGCGGTGCCAATAATTAGCCGGGATACATTACGCACGTCTCACGCGAGCGCGGCTGATCGATAAGCGCTGTTCCAGTGTCTGGACTCGTTACCAAGTAGGAACGACGACAGGCATAGAATGACTTCTGAGACGCGCTGCTAGAAACGTAAGAGGTCGGTACAGCTCATACGAAAACATAACAGAAGCTGAAATGGGAGTGCTTGGAAGAAAGACGACATAGTTCTACCGAAACCGTGTCGGATAAATTTAGCGATCCTGTATTCGATGGCGAATATATGCCATCATCGTATGCCTCAAGTCGCGTTCATGCGATTAATGTAAGAGAGATTACAATACATGCAGAGGTGTGTAGGCAATAATTTTTCCCTCGCTCAACGCAGGAATGGGGTAGGTCATAAAATCGATAATATTGGTACGATTTCCTTCCTCCATCTACTGCGTAGATTTAGACAACAGTATGAATGATAAGAGAGAGAATTATTTTTACGTTGTGATTAATTTTGACTCGACAAATCTGGCTGGCAGTGACTGTCAATGTGATACAGCTCGAAGCGATACTGTATACCTTGGTGCAAACCAACTGTGACGTTAAAGGGGAAGAGAGTAAGGTCAGTAGCTATTCTGCTCTGTGGAGGGCCGGCCGGGGTGGCCGAGCGGTTCTAGGCGCTTCAGTCTAGAGCCGGGCGATCGCTACAGTCGGAGGTTCGAATCCTGCCTCGGGCGTGGATTTGTGTGATGTCCTTAGTTAGGTTTAAGAAGTTGTAGGGGACTGATGACCTCAGAAGTTAAGTCCCATAGTGCTCAGAGCCATTTGAACCATTTTAGCTCTTTCGAGGAAACACTGTTAACAGAGTTGGGCGTCTCTCGAAAAAAACATGGTGTTAAGAGTCCCTTCCGAAGTGCCGCGAGCGTTAGGGCTCTTTTGAGGTACGTAAGGGATGCTCTAGGTATTTGCAAGGCAGTTGTCCTCCGTACCCTTTGTCACTGCAGCGTGACTTAGATCAGTCGGACTGTCGAGATGTTGAAGACGGTTGCGTGGAACTTAAGCAAATCGGCGACTGTGAAACATTCGCTCGCTGCTAGCCATCAGTTGGAATACAACAACACGAATATTTTGGCCTCCACTTAGACATCCCCTGTATCTACACTCCTGGAAATGGAAAAAAGAACACATTGACACCGGTGTGTCAGACCCACCATACCTGCTCCGGACACTGCGAGAGGGCTGCACAAGCAATGATCACACGCACGGCACAGCGGACACACCAGGAACCGCGGTGTTGGCCGTCGAATGGCGCTAGCTGCGCAGCATTTGTGCACCGCTGCCGTCAGTGTCAGCCAGTTTGCCGTGGCATACGGAGCTCCATCGCAGTCTTTAACACTGGTAGCATGCCGCGACAGCGTGGACGTGAACCGTATGTGCAGTTGACAGACTTTGAGCGAGGGCGTATAGTGGGCATGCGGGAGGCCGGGTGGACGTACCGCCGAATTGCTCAACACGTGGGGCGTGAGGTCTCCACAGTACATCGATGTTGTCGCCAGTGGTCGGCGGAAGGTGCACGTGCCCGTCGACCTGGGACCGGACCGCAGCGACGCACGGATGCACGCCAAGACCGTAGGATCCTACGCAGTGCCGTAGGGGACCGCACCGCCACTTCCCAGCAAATTAGGGACACTGTTGCTCCCGGGGTATCGGCGAGGACCATTCGCAACCGTCTCCATGAAGCTGGGCTACGGTCCCGCACACCGTTAGGCCGTCTTCCGCTCACGCCCCAACATCGTGCAGCCCGCCTCCAGTGGTGTCGCGACAGGCGTGAATGGAGGGACGAATGGAGACGTGTCGTCTTCAGCGATGAGAGTCGCTTCTGCCTTGGTGCCAATGATGGTCGTATGCGTGTTTGGCGCCGTGCAGGTGAGCGCCACAATCAGGACTGCATACGACTGAGGCACACAGGGCCAACACCCGGCATCGTGGTGTGAGGAGCGATCTCCTACACTGGCCGTACACCACTGGTGATCGTCAAGGGGACACTGAATAGTGCACGGTATATCCAAACCGTCATCGAACCCATCGTTCTACCATTCCTAGACCGGCAAGGGAACTTGCTGTTCCAACAGGACAATGTACGTCCGCATGTATCCCGTGCCACCCAACGTGCTCTAGAAGGTGTACGTCAACTACCCTGGCCAGCAAGATCTCCGGATCTGTCCCCCATTGAGCATGTTTGGGACTGGATGAAGCGTCGTCTCACGCGGTCATGCTCGTCCAGCACGAACGCTGGTCCAACTGAGGCGCCAGGTGGAAATGGCATGGCAAGCCGTTCCACAGGACTACATCCAGCATCTCTACGATCGTCTCCATGGGAGAATAGCAGCCTGCATTGCTGCGAAAGGTGGATATACACTGTACTAGTGTCGACATTGTGCATGCTCTGTTGCCTGTGTCTATGTGCCTGTGGTTCTGTCAGTGTGATCATGTGATGTATCTGACCCCAGGAATGTGTCAATAAAGTTTCCCCTTCCTGGGACAATGAATTCACGGTGTTCTTATTTCAATTTCCAGGAGTGTACATCTATACTCCGCAAGGGTCGTTACGGAGTGTAGCGGAGTGTACTTGGTGTACCAGTCTCACTTCTTCTGTTCCAGTAGCGAAGGGTCCGCGTGAAGAACAGTAGCTGGTAAGCTTCTGTGTGAGCTGGAATCTCTCTAATTTTGCCTTCGTGGTGTTTCGCAAGGTATACACATGCGAAAGCAATATACTGGTAGCAACGTAAGGTCTCGAAAATTTGACAGTAAACCACACCGTAATGCAGAACGCGTCTCTTGTTGCATCTCCTAAGCGCCGATCCTCTGAAGGTCTTCCAGCATTTCGCTATAAATTTTCTATCGTTGCGACTTCTCTGTGTACATCAACTTCGTACGCGAAAAGTCCCACTGAACTTGCTATGCTGTCCGCTGGGTACCTTATACAGGGTGGTCCATTGATCGTGACCGGGCCAAATATCTCACGAAATAAGGATCAAACGAAAAACCTACAAAGAACAAAACTTGTCTAGCTTGAAGGGGGAGCCAGATGGCACTATGGTTGGCCCGCTAGATGGCTCTGCCGTAGGTCAAACGGATATCAACTGCGTTTTTTTAAACAGGAACCCACATTTTTATTACATATTCGTGTAGTACGTGAAGAAATATGAATGTTTCTGTTGGACCACTTTTTTCGCTTTGTGATAGATGGCGCTGTAATAGTCACAAACATATGGCTCACTATTTTAGACGAACAGTTGGTAACAGGTAGGTTTTTAAATTAAAATACAGAACGTAGATACGTTTGAACATTTTACTTCGGTTGTTCCAATGTGATACATGTGCCTTTGTGAACTTATCATTTCTGAGAACGCATGGCTCAAATGGCTCTGAGCACTATGGGACTCAACATCTTAGGTCATAAGTCCCCTATAACTTAGAACTATTTAAACCTAACTAACCTAAGGACATCACACACACCCATGCCCGAGGCAGGATTCGAACCTGCGACCGTAGCAGTCCCGCGGTTCCGGACTGCAGCGCCAGAACCGCTAGACCACCGCGGAGAACGCATGCTGTTACAGCGTGATTACCTGTAAATACCATATTAATTCAATAAATGCTCAAAATTATGTCCGTCAACCTCAGTGCATTTGGCAATACGTGTAACGATATTTCTCTCAACAGCGAGTAGTTCGCCTTCCGTAATGTTTGTACATGCATTGACAATGCGCTGGCGCATGTTGTCAGACGTTGTCTGTGGATCACCATAGCAAATATCCTTCAACTTTCCTCACAGAAAGAAATCCGGGGACGTCATCTCCGGAGAACGTGCGGGCCATGGTGCTTCTACGACCAATCCACCTGTCATGAAATATGCTATTCAATAGCGCTTCAATCGCGCGCGAGCTATTTGGCGCTCATCCATCATACTGGAAGTACATCGCCATTCTGTCATGCAGTGAAACATCTTGTAGTAACATCGGTAGAACATTACGTAGGAAATCAACCTAAATTTCACCATTTAGATTGCCATCGATAAAATGGGGGCCAATTATGCTTCCTCCCATAATGCCGCACCATACAGTAACCCGCCAAGGTCGCTGATGTTCCACTTGTCGTAGCCATCGTGGATTTTCCGTTCCCCAACAGCGCATATTATGCCGGTTTACGTTACCGTTGTTGGTGAATGACGCTTCGTCGTTAAATAGGACACGTGCAAAAAATCTGTCATCGTCCCTTAATTTCTCTTGTGCCCAGTGGCAGAACTGTACATGACGTTCAAAGTCGTCGCCATGCAATTCCTGGTGCATAGAAATAAGGTACGGGTGCAATCGATGTTGATGTAGCACTCTCAACACCAAAGTTTTTGAGATTCCCGATTCTGGCACAATTTGTCTGCTACTGATGTGCGGATTAGCCGCGAGAGCAGCTAAAACACCTATTTGTGCATCATCACTTGTTGCAGGTCATGGTTGACGTTACACATGTGGCTGAACACCTCCTGTTTCCTTAAATAACGTAACTATCCGGCGAGCGGTCCGGACACTTGGATGATGTCGTCCAGGACACCGAGCAGCGTACATAGCACACGGCCTTGGGCATTTGAATCACAATAGCCATACATCAACACGATATCGACCTTTTCTGCAGTTGGTAAACGGTCCATTTTAACACGGGTAATGTATCACGAAGCAAACACCGTCCGCACTGTCGAAATGTTACGTGATACCACGTACTTATACGTTTGTGACTATTACAGCGCCATCTGTCACAAAGCGAAAAAAGTGGTCCAACTAAAACATTCATATTTCTTCACATACTACACGAATATGTAATAAAAATGGGGGTTCCTATTTTAAAAAACGGAGTTGAATTCCGTTTGACCTATGGCAGCGCTATCTAGCGTGCCAACCATAGCGCTATCGGGTTTCCCCCTTCAAGCTAGACGAGTTTCGTTCTTTGTAGTTTTTTCGGTTGACCGCTTATTTCATGAGATATTTGGCCCGGTCACTATCAATGGACCACCCTATACTCATTGTGAAACGTAATGATCCTATAACGAGCCTTTGGATGCGCTCGAAGCTACTTTTAAGCCTGAAGATTTCTCTTGTTTGAAAGAGCGTGTGTTCTAAGACACAACACAATCACCGTTCAATGTGACGGCCCTACCGCCCACACAGTACCAGTCTGTTGGTCGACATCGGAGCCATCAACAACCTCCCCGTCATCAAATGATTCAAATGGCTCTGGGGCTCAACATCTGAAGTCATCAGTCCCCCTAAACCTAACTAACCTAAGGACATCAAACACATCCGTGCCCGAGGCAAGTTTCCAACCTGCTACCGTAGCAGCAGCGCCTAGAACCACTCGGCCACAACGGCCGACTCCCATCAATCACGCTCGGACCCAGCAGATGGAAGTCGGAAGCTGTAGGATGAATGAGGAGGAACAACAGTGCAGTGAAGTTTTGTGAGATACTCAAGAGTGCGTACACTTGTGTGAGGCCTTGTGTTGTCATGGAGAAGAATAAAGTCGTTTACATTTTTGTGCCGACGAACATGCTGATGTTTCTTCAATTTCCTGAGGATAGCACAGCTGTGTGCGACCGTCCGGCACATATGAGATCGTACGGGCTTGCGCAATCTTCTTACGTTCGTGACAAACGCCCCGCCCAACGACTTACAGTGCTTTTGCTCACTGCCAATTCTCCGTAGACATTCTGCAAGCGCCTATGAACATCTGTGATAGCGTGGTCTTTCGCCAAAATAAACCTAATGACAACTCTCCACTTGCAACATACGTCCGTTACAGACGCCATCTTGAAGGTATGTGCAGAGCCGCTACCCACCGGAACTTCGTGATACTTTAGGATCTAAAGCGGGAATATTCCACGACGTCTCAAAACAAATTCCGCATTTTTTAATAAGTAAAGCCGAGAGAAAAATACGTGGCGTTACTTACTGAATGCCTCTCGGATGTGCTGTGTACTGTTTGCTAAAGACTCTTCAACCTAGTCATTTAGCTGGTCTTATATTCCGAAGATTCGTATTTTTTTCCTTAGGTGGTAGCGCAGAATTGTACGGAATGCATTCCGGAAACCGAGGATCACGTTGTCATCCTGGACGTTGGTGCTATTGGGTCAATGTTGCAAGGGAAAGCTTCGAAATTAGATTAGTGTGTCATCTTATAAACAGGAAATAACGTGTTTTCTTTAACCCTGCACAGAATCCAGCCAAACTACCTCAGGATAAAAGTGAACACAATTCTTTAATTTATCTGCTAGTAGCTACTACAGCACAGTTGGGTGGTAGTTACCTTTGGTAGGCAGTGACGCTAGAGTTGATTACTCGTAGTCCTATCTTTCTCTGTGGCCTCGTACATGGTTTGCACCTGCGCAGCACCGTCCACTGTGGATTTATGTTGGGGAACGCTAACAGCTTACGTGTCATCCCTGGTTATATTTTAAATGTCGTGCAAGAGCGCCAAATAGTTCTTTTTACAAACCATAAAATTTTCCGACAGTGTATAATTTCAAAAACTGAAATTTTTCGATGTGTACTGTATACATTATACACACACAAAGTGAACCAAAATTCGTGGACTTGGACTCTGCAGGTCAGTTCCTTGCATACTGTGTTCTATTTGTCTTTAGTCCGAAGACTGGCTTGGTGCTTGATGCAGATATCCATGCTACTCTATCCTGTGCAAGCCTCTTCATTTCCCATTAACTACTGCAACCTGCATTCTTCCGAATCTGCGTACTGTATTCATTTCTTGGTCTCCCTCTATGAGTTTTACCTCCCACAGTCCCCTTCAGTACAAAATCTGTGATCCCTTGATGCCTCAGAATGTGTAATACCAATCTATCCCTTCTTCCAGTCACGTTGTGCCGTAAATTTCATTTGTCCCCATTTCTATTCACTACCTCATCATTAGTTACGTGAACTCCCCACCTAATTTCCAGCCTTCTTCTGTAACACCACATTTCAAAAGCTTCTATTCTCTTCTTGTCTAAACAGTTTATCGTTCACGTTTCACTTCCCTAAAGGACTAAACTCCGTAACCATTAATTCTACATTCGAAGTTAACAAATTTCTCTTCTTCAGAAACGCTTTCCTTGCCATTGCCAGTCTACATACTGTATCCTCTCTATTTCGTCCATCATCAGTTATTTTGTTGCGCAAATAACAAACCTCATCTGCTACTTTAAGTGTCGCGTTGCCTAATCTAACTTCTCAGCTTCACTCGATTTAATTCGACTAAATTCCATTAACCTTGTTTTGCTTTTGTTTATGTTCATCTTATGTACTCCTTTCAAGACACTGTCCATTCCGTTCGTCTGCTCTTCCAATTATTTTGCTGACTCTCACAGAATTACAACGTCACCGGCAAACCTCAAGGTTTTTATTTCTTCTCGCTGGATTTTAATTCTTACTCCAAATTTTTCTTTGGTTTCCTTTGCTGCTTGCTCAGTGTACAGATTCAGTAACATCGGGGATAGGCTACAACCCTGTCTCACTCCCTTCTCAACCACTGATTCACTTTCATGTCCCTCGACTCTTATAACTGCCATCTGGTTTCTGTACAAATTGTAAACAGCCTTTCACTTCCTGTATTTTATCTGTGCTACGTTCAGAATTTCAAAGAGAGTATTCCAGTCAGCACTGTCAAAAGTTTTCTCTAAGTTTACAAATACTATAAACATTTGTTTGCCTTTCCTTAACCTGTCTTCTAAGATAAGTCGTAGGGTCAGTATTACCTCGCGCGTTCCTATATTTCTCCGGAACACAAACTGATATTCCCTGAGTTGTCTTAGTAAGCTGATAGTTCGGTAATTTTCACATCTGTCAACATCTGCTTTCTTTGGGATTGGAATTATTATATTCTTCTTGAAGTCTGAGGGTATTTCGCCTGTCTCATACATCTTGCTCACCAGATGGTAGAGTTTTGTCAGGACTGGCTCTCCCAAGGCCGTCAGTAGTTCAAATGGAATGTTGTCTACTCCTGGGGCCTTGTTTCGACTCAGGTCTTTCAGTGCTCTGTCGATCTCTTCACGCAGTATCATATCTCCCATTTCATCTTCATCTACATCCTGTTCCATTTCCATAATATTGTCCTCAAGTACATCGCCCTTGTATAGATCCTCTATATACTCCTTCCACCTTTCTGCTTTCCCTTCTTTGCTTAGAACTGGGTTTCCATCTGAGCTCTTGATATTCATACAGGTGGTTCTCTTTTCTCCAAAGGCCTCTTTAATTTTCCTGTTGGCAGTATCTATCTTACCCCTAGTGAGATAAGCTTCTACATCCTTACATTTGTCCTCTAGCCATCCCTGCTTAGTCATTTTGCATTTCCTGTCGATCTCATTTTTGAGAAGTTTGTATTCCTTTTTGCCTGCTTCATTTACTGCATTTTTATATTTTCTCCTTTCATCAATTAAATTCAATATTTCTTCTGTTACCCAAGGATTTCTACTAGCCCTCGTCTTTTTACCTACTTAATCCTCTGCTGCCTTCACTATTTTATTCCTCAAAGCTACCCATTCTTCTTCTACCGTATTTCTTTCCCCCATTCCTGTCAATTGTTCCCTTATGCTCTCCCTGAAACTCTGTACAACTTCTGGTTCCTTCAATTTATCCAGGTCCCTTCTCCTTAAATTCCCACCTTTTTGCAGTTTCTTCAGTTTTAATCTACAGTTCATAACCATTAGATTGTGGTGAGAGTCCACATCTGCCAATGGAAATGTGTTACAATTTAAAACCTGGTTCCTAAATGTCTGTCTTACCATTATATAATCTATCTGATACCTTCTAGTATCTCCAGGCTTCTTCCATGTATACAACCTTCCTTCATGATCCTTGAACCAAGTGTTAGCTATGATTAAGTTATGCTCTGTGCAAAATTCTACCAGGCGGCTTCCTCTTTCATTTCTTAACCCCAATACATATTCACCTACTACGTTCCCTTCTCTTCCTTTCGCTACTGTCGAATACCAGTCACTCATGACTATTAAATTTTCGTCTCCCTTCACTATCTGAGTAATTTCTTTTATCTCATCATACATTTCATCAAGTTGTGCTAGGCGTTGCAAAACGTTATTTTTTTCAATTTAAATTCTCATCAACATGGACCCCTAAGAATTTTGAAGTTTCCACCCTATTTATTATTTTCTCACCATGTTTATACTTTTGGTGTAGTACCTCTAGATGTACAGAACTGAATATGTTGTGTCTTTTTAAACATCTGTTTCTGTATGTGTGCTTTGACTGATTACAATACTAGTGCCGCCTGCAAAAAGACCTAATTTTGCTTGTGGTGTCTTAGACGGAAGATCGTTTGCATACATGAGGAACAATAGCGAACCTAAGATTGAGCCTTCCTGATCCCCATACGTGATTTCTCCTCAGTCTTAATCACATTCCTGGACTAGATTGATTGGATAACTGAGTACAACTTTCTGCATTATTTTGGTTAGATATGACAGTGTCCATTTTTGGATATACTATCAGTCCCATAAAACTTTAATTTATCTAGGAGAATACTGTGGTTCAGACAGCCAAACGCATTAAACAGGTCACAGAAAAATACTAGCCTGCGCTATTTCATTATTTAATGTTTGTAAAATTTTGCAGGGTGACAACGTAAATGACATTCTCAGTAGGGCAACTCTTCTGAAACCCAAACTGTGATTTTATGACATATAGTTGTTGCTAAGGTGAGGTACTATTCTAGGGTGTATACCTTGCTAAAGATTTTCTGTGTCAGCAGTGAAACGGGTTGGTAGTTATTGATATCTGTCCCATCACCTTTCTTAAGAAAGTTTTTAAGAACGGCACATTTCTGTCTCTCTGGAAAAATTCCTTGAGTTAGTGATGCATTATACATTTCACATAACAATGGGCTTATTATTTGGGAACAAATATTTAGTACGCTATTTAAAATAGAACCAGAACCAGATGGCCGGCCGAGGTGGCCGAGTGGTTCTAGGCGCTACAGTTTGGAACCGCGCGACCGATACGGTCGCAGGTTCGAATCCTGCCTCGGGCATGGGTGTGTGTGATGTCCTTAGGTTAGTTTGGTTTAAGTAGTTCTAAGTTTAGGGGACTGATGACCTCAGATGTTAAGTCCCATAGTGCTTAGAGCCATTTGAACCATTTTGAACCAGGTGAGCTATTGTTTTTGAGAGAATGTATAAGTTCTTTTTTAATTTCAGAAGGAGGTGTTAGCGATACATTCACATGGTTGAATTTTATGAGAGTTACATTTTCCACATATTGCTGTGATTGTTTTCGTGAACTGTTTGTCCCTATACTTTCTGCTATATTTAAGAAATTATTATTGAATATATTTGTTGCCTGTAACTCATCATGTACAGCCCTTCCTTTCAGTTCAGTAGTAATGTTGTCCTGTTCTGTACTGGTTCTCATGTCTCTGGTCTCTAATTTTATCTGTATTATTTGAACGTCACTTTCACTGGTGGTAGTTACTGATTTTTGCAGTATACACCTTGTCTATCTCTAGGGCGGCTGCTAGCTGTTGAGTAGAGTGTTTTATGTTACTAATTTATTACCTCAGTTTGGGGCTTGAACAAATTTATTTTCTAAGCACTTGAAGGATTTCTTGCGCTTTCCTTGGAAGATTAAACGTGGTCTTCTGTCCGTTCAAAATTCCCAGCGTTCGGCGCACGTACAGAACAAAGTGCGACTATCAGTTTTGAGGACCACGTACTCGGTACATCGTAGCGGTCTGAAGCAGATAGAGGATGAGGAGTGTGCGGCTGGGGCTGGGGCGTAACTCAGCCGATTCAATCGTACCGCCTGTGGCAGTCCGGCGCAGCGCGGTCTGCGCTTTTCGGCTTTATCGCGGCCGCGGTGGAGGTAGTCATTTTTACGAGCGTTATATCTGCGTCGTGAATCAGGCGAAAAAAACGGGCCTTTGGCAGCAGTTGCGGGTGGGCGATTGCAGGCGCGATAGCGGCTGGGGCCACGGAGCGCTGCCGCTGCGAGCCGGCCGACGGCGTCGTCCCCTTTAACGCAGCCGGGAACACTTGGCGCGTCAATCAATGCCCCACAAAGCCGGCGCCGCAGATAACAAACCGACCCACACAGCCACGCTGCCGCCAAGTCGCCGTCCCGTCTCTCAGACACAGGGAAATTCCGAAACACTGCGAGACTCCCTCACTTGACACTTTCTACTGGAAGTCTTGGCTCTGGAATAACAAGTAGCTCTCTCCTTTCTCCTGCTTCCAGCGATCCCTCCCCCCCCCCCCCCCCCACACACACCTTTCTCTCTCTCTCTCTCTCTCTCTCTCTCTCTCTCTCTCTCACACACACACACACACACACACACACGCACGCAGCTCCTGCCACCCTAATACGGTTAGTTGAATCTTTGTAGTAAAAGCTATACAGGACGATTTTTTCTACATCTACACTCCGCAAGCAACCCAACGGTGTGTGGCGGAAGGCACTTTACGTGCCACTGTCATTACCTCCCTTTTCTGTTCCAGTCGCGTATGGTTCGCGGGAAGAACGACTGCCGGAAAGCCTCCGTGCGCGCTCGAATCTCTCTAATTTTACATTCGTGATCTCCTCGGGAGCTATAAGTAGGGGGAAGCAATATATTCGTTACCTCATCCAGAAACGCACCATCTCGAAACCTGGACAGCAAGCTACACCGCGATGCAGAGCGCCTCTCTTGCAGAGTCTGCCACTTGAGTTTGCTAGACATCTCCGTAACGCTATCACGCTTACCAAATAACCCTGTGACGAAACGCGCCGCTCTTCTTTGCATCTTCTCTATCTCCTCTGTCAACCCGACCTGGTACGGATCCCACACTGATGAGCAATACACAAGTATAGGTCGAACGAGTGTTTTGTAAGCCACTTCCTTTGTTGATGGACTACATTTTCTAAGGACTCTCCCAATGAATCTCAACCTGGCACCCGCCTTACCAACAATTAACTTTATATGATCATTCCACTTCAAATCGTTCGTAGCTCCTGCCACCCTACTACGGTTAGTTGAATCTTGTAGTAAAAGTTATACAGGCAGATTTTTTCTACATCTACATCTACATTTATACTCCCCAAGCCACCCAACAGTGTGTGGCGGAGGGTACTTAATATGCCACTGTCATCACCTCCCTTTCCTGTTCCAGTCGCGTATGGTTCGCGGGAAGAACGACTGCCGGAAAGCCTCCGTGCACGCTCGAATCTCTCTAATTTTACATTCGTGATCTCCTCGGGAGCTATAAGTAGCGGGAAGCAATATATTCGTTACCTCATCCAGAAACGCACCATCTCGAAACCTGGACAGCAAGCTACACCGCTATGCAGAGCGCCTCTCTTGCAGAGTCTTGCCACTTGAGTTTGCTAAACATCTTCGTAACGCTATCACGCTTACCAAATAACCCTGTGACGAAACGCGCCGCTCTTCTTTGGATCTTCTCTATCTCCTCTGTCAACCCGACCTGCTACGAATCCCACACTGATGAGCAATGCTCAAGTATAGGTCGAACTAGTGTTTTGTAAGCCACCTCCTTTGTTGATGGACAACATTTTCCAAGGACTCTCCCAATGAATCTCAACCTGGCACCCACCTTACCAACAATTAATTTTATATGATCATTCCACTTCAAATCGTTCCGTACGCATACTCCAAGATATTTTACAGAAGTAACTGATACCAGTGTTTGTTCCGCTATCATGTAATCATACAATAAAGGATCCTTCTTTCTATGTATTCGCAATACGTTACATTTGTCGATGTTAAGGGTCAGTTGCCACTCCCTGCACCAAGTGTCTATCCGCTGCAGATCTTGCTGCATTTCGCTGCAATTTTCTAATGCTGCAACTTCTCTGTATACTACAGCATCATCCGCGTAAAGCCGCAAGGAACTTCCGACACTATCTACTAGGGCATTTATATATATTGTGAAAAGCTATGGTCCCATATCACTCCCCTGTGGCAGTCCCGTCTGATGCACATCCGACCCCGCACAGCAACAATCCATCCTGTACAAACTCTAGGAACTGATCGAGTAGAGGATACGGGACAAAAATGGTCTGATGAACTTATGTCCGCAAATTCATGGTCTGCCTGCTAGAGACGCTTTATTCAGTCATTCATTGTTACAGATACTGCGGTCTAATGCGCGCTGTAACATGCAGCCACAGTTACATTACGGCCGGCCGCGGTGGTCTAGCGGTTCTGGCGCTGCAGTCCGGAACCGCGGGACTGCTACGGTCGCAGGTTCGAATCCTGCCTCGGGCATGGGTGTGTGTGATGTCCTTAGGTTAGTTAGGTTTAAGTAGTTCTAAGTTCTAGGGGACTTATGACCTGAGATGTTGAGTCCCATAGTGCTCAGAGCCATTTGAACCATTTTTAGTTACATTACGTGTTGAAAATGGTTTCCATGCGCCTCAGCGCATCCGTGTACGCGACGTGACATGTTGTGTCCCACACGTTCACATTGGCCAGGCTGCATCCAAACAGTGTCAAAGGCAACATGAATACTCTACTCTGGTGTCTCCACAACTGGAATGGGCTCTGAACTGGCCCTATAACCAGAAATCGCACGGGTTGAGAACCGGTGAACGAGTGCAACTGGACTCCCTCGTCCGATCCATCGACCAGAGAAGACACGCCTGTGATGCGTCCGGAGGTTAACGGTGAATGGGACGGAACATCATCATGTATCAACCACAAAAACCCTTCGCATCATCAACGACATTTCTTCCAGCAGGCGAGGAAGCATCACCCGCAAGAAATGCCGATAGCTCCAGAGTGTTAGGAAACATGGAAGGTTCCCAAAATACTGTCGCCAGTTATCCCGGCCTACACATTCCGGCTGCACCGATGCTGATGTTTCACTCTCAACATACTATGGGGGTTCTGCATACTGCCCACATATGACTGTTATGAAAGCTGAAGGTACCACTCCGCGTAAAAGTGGCCTCATCTGTGAATAGGATGGACGACACAGATTCAAGAATCGTGGTTTCCTGGTGAAGAAACTGGCGTTTGCGAAGTCAAGAATCCTCTGCCAACGGGAACATTACTTATTGCTACTTTCCTTCCACACAGCACTCCGATGGCAGCGGCTCATGAGCTCGACGAGGCTAGCAAGCGATGGGTGAAGTATACTGAGAAAGCGGAATGCTTCGTCAGCACAATAGCACCCAGCCACGTCAGCAACATTGCTGACCCATGCCAGGTGACAGCTCTGCCGTGCAGGGAGGCTCGGTGGCAGGGCCGGCATACGCTACAGCTCTTGAGAAAATATCGGTATATCGTTACACCAATACATCGATATGTACATAGGTATATAAACCTCACTATATGTGCCTGTATTTCTATACACGACATATCGAGATTTTGTTATTGGAAAGGTAATATCGAGTGCCGGTATTTTTATTTTATGTTATATTTTTTCCACAACTTTCGGTAAATACACTACTGGCCATTAAAATTGCTAAGCCGGCCGCGGTGGTCTCGCGGTTCTAGGCGCGCAGTCCGGAACCGTGCGACTGCTACGGTCGCAGGTTCGAATCCTGCCTCGGGCATGGATGTGTGTGATTTCCTTAGGTTAGTTGGTTAGTTAGGTTTAAGTAGTTCTACGTTCTAGGGGACTGATGACCACAGCAGTTGAGTCCCACAGTCCTCAGAGCCATTTGAACCATTTAAAATTACTAGATCGCGAAGATTACGTGCTACAGACGCGAAATTTAACCGACAGGAAGAAGATGCTGTGATATGCAAACGATTAGCTTTTCAGAGCATTCATACAAGGTTGGCGCCGGTGGCGACACCTACAACGTGCTGACATGAGGAAAGTTTCCAACCGATTTCTCATACACAAACAGCAGTTGACCGGCGTTGCCTGGTGAAACGTTGTTGTGATGCATCGTGTAAGGAGGAGAAATGCGTACCATTACGTTTCCGACTTTCATAAAGGTCGGATTGTAGCCTATCGCGATTGCAGTTTATCGTATCGCGACATTGCTGCTCTCGTGGTCGAGATTCAATGACTGTTAGCAGAATATGGAATCGGTGGGTTCAGGAGGGTAATACGGAACGTCGTGATGGATCCCAACGGCCTCGTATCACTAGCAGTCGAGATGACAGGCATCTTATCCGAATGGCTGTAACGGATCGTGCAGCCGCGTCTCGATCCCTGAGTCAACAGAAGGAGACTTTTCAAGACAACAACCATCTGCACGAACAGTTCGACGACATTTACAGCAGCATGGAATATCAGCTCTGAGACCATGGCTGCGGTTACCCTCGACGCTGCATCACAGACTGAAGTGCCTGCAATGGTGTACTCAACGACGAACCTGGGTGCACGAATGGCAAAACATCATTTTTTCGGATTAATCCAGGTTCTGTTTACAGCATAATGATGGTCGCATCCGTGTTTGGCAACATCGCGGTGAACGCACATCGGAAGCGTGTATTCGTCATCGCCATACTGGCGTATCACCCGGCGTGATGGTATGGGGTGCCATTGGTTACACGTCTCGGTCACCTCTTGTTCGCAGTGACGGCACCCTGAACAGTGGACGTTACATTTGAGATGTGTTACGACCCGTGGCTCTACCCTTCATTCGATCCCTGCGAAACCCTACATTTCAGCAGGATAATGCACGACCGCGTGTTGCAGGTCCTGTGTGGGCCTTTCTGGATACAGTAAATGTTCGACTGCTGCCCTGGCCAGCACATTCTCCAGATCTCTCACCAACTGAAAACGTCTGGTCAATGGTGGCCGAGCAACTGGCTCATCACAGTACGCCAGTCACTACTCTTGATGAACTGTGGTATCGTTTTGAAGCTGCGTGGGCAGCTGTACCTGTACACGCCATCCAAGCTCTGTTTGACTCAATGGCCAGGCGTATCAAGGCCGTTATTACGGCCAGAGGTGGTTGTTCTGGGTACTGATTTCTCAGGTTCTATGCACCCAAATTGCGTGAAAATGTAATCACATGTCATTTTTAGTATAATATATTTGTCCAGTGCATACCCGTTTATCATCTGCATTTCTTCTTGGTGTAGCAATTTTAATGGCCAGTAGTGTATATTCTATTGTAACGTAACAATAGAGAACTTTGTATACTGTCTAATACGTTTATAATTATATGATAATATCGATTACATCTTATGGTAAAGCTCTCTGTACAATAACTATGTAACTGATGTCGTGTGTGTATGATATCTGTCTTGTCAAGCAATGTTCTAATGGTTATTCGTCAAACCATGGAAGCGATCTTTACTTGAGGGATCAAAATACTGTTTCTGAACGTAGTCTTACACCACTGAAACAGGGATCTTACAACGCTGTTTGCTTTAGCGCCTTTTCTTGTTGTGGCGGGCAATGTTAGGGTATCACTTGTAAGCCAGTCGTGGCGATATACACTCCTGGAAATGGAAAAAAGAACACATTGACACCGGTGTGTCAGACCCACCATACTTTCTCCGGACACTGCGAGAGGGCTGTACAAGCAATGATCACACGCACGGCACATCGGACACACCAGGAACCGCGGTGTTGGCCGTCGAATGGCGCTAGCTGCGCAGCATTTGTGCACCGCCGCCGTCAGTGTCAGCCAGTTTGCCGTGGCATACGGAGCTCCATCGCAGTCTTTAACACTGGTAGCATGCCACGACAGCGTGGACGTGAACCGTATGTGCAGTTGACGGACTTTGAGCGAGGGCGTATAGTGGGCATGCGGGAGGCCGGGTGGACGTACCGCCGAATTGCTCAACACGTGGGGCGTGAGGTCTCCACAGTACATCGATGTTGTCGCCAGTGGTCGGCGGAAGGTGCACGTGCCCGTCGACCTGGGACCGGACCGCAGCGACGCACGGATGCACGCCAAGACCGTAGGATCCTACGCAGTGCCGTAAGGGACCGCACCGCCACTTCCCAGCAAATTAGGGACACTGTAGCTCCTGGGGTATCGGCGAGGACCATTCGCAACCGTCTCCATGAAGCTGAGCTACGGTCCCGCACACCGTTAGGCCGTCTTCCGCTCACGCCCCAACATCGTGCAGCCCGCCTCCAGTGGTGTCGCGACAGGCGTGAATGAAGGGACGAATGGAGACGTGTCGTCTTCAGCGATGAGAGTCGCTTCTGCCTTGGTGCCAATGATGGTCGTATGCGTGTTTGGCGCCGTGCAGGTGAGCGCCACAATCACGACTGCATACGACCGAGGCACACAGGGCCAACACCCGGCATCATGGTGTGGGGAGCGATCTCCTACACTGGCCGTACACCACTGGTGATCGTCGAGGGGACACTGAATAGTGCACGGTACATCCAAACCGTCATCGAACCCATCGTTCTACCATTCCTAGACCGGCAAGGGAACTTGCTGTTCCAACAGGACAATGCACGTCCGCATGTATCCCGTGCCACCCAACGTGCTCTAGAAGGTGTAAGTCAACTACCCTGGCCAGCAAGATCTCCGGATCTGTCCCCCATTGAGCATGTTTGGGACTGGATGAAGCGTCGTCTCACGCGGTCTGCACGTCCAGCACGAACGCTGGTCCAACTGAGGCGCCAGGTGGAAATGGCATGGCAAGCCGTTCCACAGGACTACATCCAGCATCTCTACGATCGTCTCCATGGGAGAATAGCAGCCTGCATTGCTGCGAAAGGTGGATATACACTGTACTAGTGCCGACATTGTGCATGCTCTGTTGCCTGTGTCTATGTGCCTGTGGTTCTGTCAGTGTGATCATGTGATGTATCTGACCCCAGGAATGTGTCAATAAAGTTTCCCCTTCCTGGGACAATGAATTCACGGTGTTCTTATTTCAATTTCCAGGAGTGTATGAGTGAAGAATAGTCACACGTAGACGTTCGTAACAAACAGTGGTGATGTATCGTGAACTGCGCTGCACAGTGTTAAACGGAGCATTCAGATGTGTTTTAACTGCAGAAGTAAGTCATCTGTTTCATACAGACTATCCCATGAGGAGTGGTCAGTATTCAGGGATATAACAGATACGATCATTCGAAACAAAAAAGGCTAGTAAAAAAAATGGGCTCTAAAATGCATGTCTTAAGAGATACGGTCACTTCATCTTCGACACTGTCAAACAAAATTTCTTCTGCTGCAGTCTCTTCACTTTCCGTATTTTGAGAGGAGGTACTGTGGACCGAACCAAGAAAAAGTTGTGAAGTAAGCATGGTCTTTAAAATGAATTCCTTAAGAGCTATGAACACTTCTTCAGTAGAAGAGATGTATTTCACGGTAACGAATTGGAAAAGTGCTACTAGCTCTTACGGTACCCACTTTAGAGCTCATGCTTATTCGACATTTTTTTTTATTTTGATCCATACTACCATTTCTTAAAATATGGAAAGCAAAGAGCTTGCATTAGAAGAGATTTGTTTGACAGTATCGAAAGTGAATAAGTGCTCATGGCACTTATGGTATGCATCTGGAGCCCTTGATTCTAGACTTTTTTTGTGTTGAATGATAATTCCTGTCATATCCCTGAATGCTGACAATTGCTCCTGGGTCACATGCATAATTAGCTCGGGTGCAAGATTTATGAGGCTACAAAAGTTAATGTTGCTCACTTCACAACTTCAGGAAGCATGATGTTTACAAAAAACTATATTTTTGATAAGAGATGTGAAGATACTGCAAGATGTTGGCTGATTACTGCTCACACGTCTGTTCATTATTAGAAAAATAAGAAAGTTTCGTTTCTTTAGAACTGTAACAGAAAGATCAGTTGTAGTTTCCAACTTCTTTTAACAATACTTTCGTTTTGTAAATGGTATCCTACTTTCAGTGTAAATTACTGTGAGCAGATCTTTACCCTTATTCCACCTCATGTGTTATAATCCGACGTCATTAGAAAATAATTTTGTGTGTTCTTAATACTTGTACAGCAAAGGACTATTTGTGCAACATAAATGGTAACTGAGTAGCTCTGTATCAAGTAATGTGGCTTGTTGAATTTCTATGGTCCTGCTATTCTGTTAACTCAATAAAGCAACTGGTAGGACAGTTACTAGATTTGTTCACTTCCGAAGAATGGCCGCAATGTTTCTGTTTTTGTGGTAAATTGGCTTTTAATATATTGCTATATCAACTTGAAATGGTCATAGATTTAAATTCGCTTACATTTCATTATGAATAGATTTAGTAATTCTGGCTACAAAAAGTTCTGAAATTGTGCTTCCTTGAATAATCTCGATTTTCGCTTAAGTAAATGCGTCAAGTGTCTTACCAGGTTCAGCCCATGACTTATTAGTCGAGATCAAAAATTATTTTTCATTTGCCCTTCAGGGCTGTTATCATTTTCCTCATTATTTAAGATTTCTCGTAAGGTGAGACTGTACTGCTTCCCGCCCCAGTAGTTGAATACTGGCACTGGTATTTAGTGGATAATACAAAGTTATCTAAAAGGTACCTCAGGTGAGAAGTGAAATGTTAGTGAAACAGTTTCGACAATGCCCTCAATAATACCCACAAAACATTCGAAATATCCCGACAGTCTTTACAGTAGTTTCGAGAGGTGTTACAATAGACATTTCCAAGATTTATATCATTTAAGTTACTCTTAAATATGTAAGGGCTTCAGTAAAAGTAATCATCAATAACGATAAGGTGCCTCTTTGCTAGACTATTCGTGTATATGGTTTACGTGTCTGTAGCAACTCAAGGCTTAGCAAGTTAGCAGACACAACTTCAGACTCGGAATGTAAGAGATAATAAATAACAAAAAATTGAATAAGTGAGGAGGCGTTGCGCTTTTTCCGGTCAGTGTTCAGCAGATGTTACCTTCCTCGCCGATTCTGCGAAGAACCTCAAAAAAATGGCTCAAATGGCTCTGAGCACTATGCGACTTAACTTCTGAGGTCATCAGTCGCCTAGAACTTAGAACTAATTAAACCTAACCAACCTAAGGACATCACACACATCCATGCCCCAGGCAAGATTCGAACCTGCGACCGTAGCGGTCGCTCGGTTCCAGACTGTAGCGCCTAGAACCGCACGGCCACTCCGGCCGGCTGCGAAGAACCTCCTCATTCATTATCGGTGCACCTAATTTTCAATGATTCAGTTCCATAGAATGCTGTGCTCCAGACGTACATTCATCGATATTTCTTTCTCAAAGTAAGATACTAGTAGATACTAGTAGATTTCGTTTTGCCAGGAATGCCCCTTCTGCCAGCGCTAGTCTGCTTTTTATGCCCTCCTTGCTCCGTCCATCATGCGTTATTTCGCTTCGAAGGTAACAGAATTGCACCGATTTGTCTATTAAACAGCATACTGGTTTCAAAATTGCGCGCCATCATCACTCCTAATATACAGGGTGATTCTGTCATGACGTTACAAACTGGGCTGTTGAGAACGCAGTCAACAGCCCAGAAGAATTTTATTGTCCATGTACCGGTACCATTGTTGCTAAGATTTTAGGGTAGGCAACTATCATAGCAGATAGTATGGACCAAAACAACAACAAAATCTCGAATAAAAATTAGCTACAAAACGCATATGTTAAGAGCTATATGCTTCGATGTTGTGAAACACATCTCTTCTACTGAATACGTACCCATAGCTCTTAGAGCCCATATTTACTGGTCATTTTTTCTTGTTATGATCCAAACTACCTCCTCCAAAAATATGAAAACCAAAGAGCTTGTAGTAGAAAAGATGTGCTTCTCAGTATCGAAGATGTACAAGTGCTCATAGTTCTTAAAGTATGAATTTTAGAGCTCACGTGTAGTAGACTTTTTTTTCTTTTATTGCCCCGCACTACTACCTCTGAAAGTATCTACATCTACATATATCTACATATATACTCCGCTAGCCACCAAGCGGTGTGTGGCGCAGGGCACAATTCGCGCCAAAGTCATATCCCCCCCCCCCCCCTCTGTTCCACTCGCGGATCGCGCGAGGGAAAAACGACTGTCTGAACGCCTCAGTGCGAGCTCTTATTTCCTTCATCTTTGAATGATAATCATTACGCGAATTGAAAGTTGGTGTTAATAATATATTCTCTGCATCCTCGGTGAAGATTGGATTTCGGCATTTAGTGAGCAGCGCCTTCTGTTTAGCGCGCCGTCTATCTGCAAGTGTGTCCCACTTCAAACTTTCTATGAAATTTGTAACGCTCTCGTGATAGCTAAATGTGCCAGTCACGAATCTTGCCGCTCTTCTTTGGACCTTCTCAATCTCTTGAATCAGACCTAACTGGTAAGGGTCCCATACAGACGAACAATACTCTAAGACTGAACGAAATAACGTATTGTAAGCTATTTCCTTTGTTGAAGGACTGCATCGCTTCAGGATTCTACCAATAAACCGCAATCTAGAGTTCGCCTTACCCGTTACTTGTGTAATCTGATCATTCCATTTGAGATCATTTCGAATAGTCACACCCAGATACTTAACTGATGTTACCGCTTCCAAAGACTGATCATTTATTTTGTACTCATACATTAATGGGGATTTCCGCCTTGTTATACGCAATAGGCTACACTTACTAATATTGAGAGAGAACTGCCAGTCATTATCCTACCCTACACAAACAAACGGTATCGTTATTTCTTTTTCTGTCAGAGATACATTATACACTTCTCCATCATCCTTGAAAGTCAGTAACATCATAACGTGATCACCCTGTATTTACGTCTAGCTGAGACTGTCGCTTTCATCGAGAGTTCTATGTGGTGCTCGGGAGGCCCCAGTGACCCAACTTCCTCGTAACGTGTGAACCCTCACCGCCTGCTTTTGCTACAGGATCTGCCTACACCACAGGGCCAGCGAACGTGTAGGCCGCAGAGGGTTGAGCCACGGTGTCGCCTTTCACAGCGCGTGTTCCACGGCAGCCTCAGGTGGGGATCGCCGTGACGCGTGTGGACGGGGGGCGGAGAGAGGAGCCCCTCACTGTGCCTCCTGGAGCCAAGAGCTGAGAGCCGAGGGGTGGCCGCCTGCCTGCCACGGGTTGCCAACCTCGCAATGCCAGAGTCTCTCTTTCGTGAATAACGCCGTTCTACCTTCGATTTATCCGTATTTTCAGCGGGCTGGGTACTCTGGCACTAAACAATCCCAATGAACATGTTATATCCTAGCCAGTAATGCCACCCGAGCCCGCTGCCAAAAGGTTGGCAGCATCAAAGTCCGGACGCCGTCCGCATAAGCAGCGCCAACGAGACAGGAAATCGCCGCAAGTCTGCGCGCGCTACCGCTGGCTTCTGGTTTCTTAAGCGCTGGAGTCGCGAGCGCTAGGACAGTTCTGTATTCGCCGCTCAGTTGTATACTCGCCACCGAATTGTGTACTTGCTAGTCAGTTGTGTGTTCATCGCAGCAGAGTTGTTGTTTGTCGTCAGCCGACGCTGACCTAGCCGCTCCGACTCGAACTAGACAGATCTCTGTAGACACGGAGTTCACTACTGTGTTTCTGTATCGTCGTTAATAAAGATAAGTACCGACTTTTATTTAATCAGAGTGTTTGGGTTTTCATCTTTCTGTTCACTGTTCCAGCGGACCGGTCGGCCCGCTATTAAAAGTGTGGCGGTGACTTCGTAAGCCGTTTCTACAGCGAATTGTTTGTCGCTACGAACGCCGCCACAAAAGAACACGCTACTCATACAAGCGAATTTCACCAAGTTCCTCCAAACATCAGAACGCCACCCACTGTGCATCGATTTCCGTAACCGACTACCGTCTCCAACGTCGATCTTTCATTGGTTTTTCGCCTCCATCTCTCTCCTAACCTTTACAAGATGCATAGGGACTACCTAAAACAATTTTACTGTAGCAGACAGGTTCGAGAAAGGTGACACATTTCGAGATACGAGAGTGCCAGAAATATGATTCCCTGTAATCATTGAAGGTCTTCTCCATGGGAGATTGGAAAGACTTGATTCCAAATCATAGATATCATTTCTAGTGTATAGTGTAACATTTGAGATCTGAGAAGCCTGTGTACATTTCTTATGACCTCAATCAGCACACCATCTACTGTTTGTGATCCTTCTCAATAAACGAACACCTATAATCCACTGGATATATAGGGGAACCTGTGACATTGTATCGAGACAGAATACGTTACAAATACTGAAGAAATATCTAGCTTCAGCGTGAGAGAGTTGCAAATAGCAGTTTCATACCACGTTCCTTAGCTGAATCACTTTCAAAATTCAGCGATTTTATCACGAGGTTGCATCGTGGGCTATGTCCACACCCGTCAGCAGTGTGTACTTCCGATACTTCGCTCATCGTCGCATGTCCACTGGGGGTGAGCGCCACGCAGCGCCGGTGGCGTATAGCGGGAATGATTCAAGATTCTGGCTAACGGAGATGTCCGAATGGAGAGACCGTTGGGAGGTAGCAATGTACCTGACTTAACAGTGTCAGAGAGCGAGCTAATACTCAGTATGTGTTGGAGAGCTTTCGTGATCGTATGGAAAGATTAAGAAGAATCAATATGGACGTGTGGCTGCACATTTGCACCTCTGTTTACTTGAGAGAACACTGACTTTGGTTTGCGGGTCTAGCAGGTGAAAGAGAGGTGGAAGACACGTTTTCTGGTTCTCTAGACATGAGAAATACCTTAGTTGACTTTGTAAATTATAGGAATGATTTGGAATCTGTTATATCACCGACATCGGTATTCGCGAGTGGAAATAGCAGTTTTCTCTATTGTTTTTCGAGTTTTCATGTAAAGGTCTTTGCAGACGGTATACGTTTCTAGTTACTCAATGGTTTACACCATGCTCCACCTAGCTAAAGATTTGGGTTTCTATAGAAATAATTTCCAGTCTATATCTTCGGAATTACGTTGCGCCATCGGTACTGCTATGCAAGCGATATTGCTAAGTGCTTGTTATCGTGAAGTATCGCGAAAAATGTTATGATATTCTGACAAACCATGCGAAATTACATATGTTATTGTAATCCCAGAATGGGTGTAGAAAAGCAAGCAAGCAAGCAGATCGGGACCAGAAACAGTAACATCTTTCTGCCGAAGGAACCGACCCAGCCTTTACACAACAGTTCTGAGAGTGATGTCGATCCACTGAGGGCACTCTGGTCACGTGTCGGGAGTGGATGACTGTCCAACCTCACGCGAAATATTTAGTGCAACATGGTGCATGTGCTTACACTGTCTGTCTTCGCAGTATTGTACAAACGTCTGGCTGTCGATAGCTATACGAATGATGTAAAAGGGTCACTTTTGTATGGTGCAGGATACGAATTGTATGTTAACTACATCGACACGATACACGGTGATATATTGGCGGGTTGGGCTTCGGTTTCACTCTCTAATATTCAAGCTCCCATTCACAGTGACAGAGCAGTGTAATTGAGTAAGAGTCTTTCTGTATAACGATCTGTAGGCCACTTTGCAAGGTTTAATTGTCAGTGCAATATGGTGATCTGTACAAAATCGTTTTTTCCGCTGAAAGTATCATCTACAGAAAGAAAGAAAAGGAGGACAGTGCTCCCAAACCGGCAGTATCAGTAATTCGGTGGGTAAATTCAATAAGAGCTAGTCATAATGCTCCAATCATCCACAAAACATCCTATGTGCCAGGACGTAGAAGTGTCTACAAACTGATTCGAACAAGATAGAGGCAACGTATCTACTGTAAGTTCTGAGAAAGCAACTGTTCAAAGACAAGTTTGAAGCAGACCATCCATCTCTGGCTGGGATGTCACTCATCTGCCACTGTGGCATCAGGACATCTCCAGACCAGTAGCTGTAGGATACCGAAAATTCCCACCATTTTTCTCTTCTGTAAGACAGTGCTTCGAATTCTGTTTGCGTAATTGTTCTGATTTCCCGCAGTCTGTGCTTAGACAGTGCTCTTTCCAAACAACAAGAATGCTTTTATGATTAACGGTGTTTTCACAAATGCTCACAGACAAGATGAAGGCTTTCAGCGGTGAGAATGTTTAACGTTTCTGAGACGTATGTTGACTGCAGGTCGAACATTTCGCAGTGATGTGTCAGCCACGCTTGTCAGTTAAGCACACGTGCATGGCTAGATGTGGCTCGCATGTCCCATTATTAGCGCTAGCAACAATGCAGGCTGTGTTATTCTGGAAGCATTGCAACAGATTTCTATAGCGCATCTAGAGATAGGGATTGGCTGTTACTTACATAGATATGTGATGTCGGCATGACAATGTGAACCTTTAAGCTGCTATGCAAACATATCTCAGCAGTGTGGGGTAGCTGTGCAGTCTGAGGTGTCTTGTCACAGTCCGCACAAATCTCCTCATCAGAGATTCAAGTCCTCCATTGGGCATGAGTGTGTGTGTTGTCCATAGCGTAAGTTAGTTTAAGTTAGATTAAGTAGTGTGTAAGCTGAGAAACTGATGACTTAAGTAGTTTGGACCAATAAGATCTTACCACAAATTTAAATTTTTATCTCTCAGCACTGTACCTGCACTGCAGCTATGTGTCGTTGTGCCAACAGTGGTGCCTAGGTGAACACTTATTTCGACAGAAATTTCTCAGTTGTCAAGAATGAAACGGATGCTGCCGCCTCATGCTTGTGGTACACAAACGGACACCTGTGCATGGCTTTGCAACTGATTGCCAGGATGTCACTTCACGGGGCCCGCCAGAGCATCCCAACTCCCACGGGTGTGTTCGGAGTTGGCGGCATCGGCTTCGGGTGGTGGGATGTGTTTTGTTTAAACTATATTCCATTGATTTTACTGACCAATAGGATGCTGCAAATTAAAAAGACTACCCTGCACATGTGAAGAATATCGATATTATTGTTGTTTGTTTGTTGTGGTCTTCAGTACTGAGACTGGTTTGATGCAGCTCTCCATGCTACTCTATCCTGCGCAAGCTTCTTCATCTCCCAGTACTTACTGCAACCTACATCCTTCTGAATCTGCTTAGTGTATTCATCTCTTGGTCTCCCTCTCCGATTTTTACCCTCCACGCTGCCCTCCAATACTAAATTGGTGATCCCTTGATGCCTCAGAACATGTCCTACCAACCGATCTCTTCTTCTAATCAAGTTGTGCCACAAACTTATCTTCTCCCCAAGCCTATTCATCACCTCCTCATTAGTTATGTAATCTACCCATCTAATCTTCAGCATTCTTCTGTAGCACCACATTTCGAAAGCTTCTATTCTCTTCCTATCCAAACTATTTATCGTCCATGTTTCACTTCCATACATGGCTACACTCCATACAAATACTATCAGAAACGACTTCCTGACACTTAAATCTATACTCGATGTTAACAAATTTATCTTCCTCAGAAACGCTTTCCTTGCCATTGCCAGTCTACATTTTATATCCTCTCTACTTCGACCATCGTCAGTTATTTTGCTCCCCAAATAGCAAAACTCCTTTACTACTTTAAGTGTCTCATTTCCTAATCTAATACCCTCAACATCACCCGACTTAATTCGACTATATTCCATTATCCTCGTTTTGCTTTTGTTGATGTTCATCTTATATCCTCCCTTGAAGACACTATCCATTCCGTTCAACTGCTCTTCCAAGTCCTCTGCTGTCTCTGACAGAATTACAATGTCATCGGCGAACCTCAAAGTTTTTATTTCTTTGCCATGGATTTTAATACCAACTCCGAATTTTTCTTTTGTTTCCTTTACTGCTTGATCAGTATACAGATTTTATTAATTTTATTAATTTGCATAAATTTTATTAATTTTATTAATTAATTTTATTAATTTGCATAAATTTTTTATATCAATGTGTTGTGAGTGGTATAATAGTTAATGGTAGGGTGTGGGTGAGTGGTTGACATGGAGCAGAACAGCAGGTTAAGTGCAGAACACTTGGTTAATTTGCATAATTTGCATAATTTTTATCTAAAACACAGTACAATGGTTTAATGGGGTGGGTGACAAAGACGAATGCGCCAGAAATGGCGTTCAAAAGCATATGAAATTCGAAAAGAGTACCAGAAAATGGTAGGAGGACATAAAAAATTACTTAATTTGATATCAAAGGTGGTACAATAGTTTAAGGAAATGGGGGTGACATGGAAAACTAATTAACAGAACAGTAGCTTATGTGCCGGCAAAGAGCCGAACATTAGGTTAAGACATCCAGAGTACAGTACCAAACATTAGGTTATGCTATATGTTTGCCCAATCTAATTACTTCTTACAAGTCCTACATGTTTCCAAACAGTAGATAATGATGAGCAAGAGAAATCCATCCCCTAAAAACTGAATTTTTTTGTAAATAAAGAATATACCCTTGAATTTCCTGTTATGAGATTCTTCCTCTCTATCTCAGAGTCACCAATTTCCATATATTCCACATACTGCCTTGAATCCCCTAATCTGTTAAAAGAAACAATATTCCACACATTGTATAAATTGTTTAAACAATATTCCATACACATCAATCGAATTCCCCGCAATTATTAATTGATCAATTTAATTGAGTAGTCATTTAAGTTGAAATGTGCGAGAGGGGCTATCCAATAACTCTGACCTGAAAGTATACCTGTAGCAGCAAGGGGTGAGGTTTCCTGAGGGAGGAGGGGAGTGGGAAGGGGTGGGGGAACAATAGGTTAAATGCCTGTCAATCAAAAGGAAGGATTCTTTTAGCAGAAAAATAGGTTAAGGACCTATCAATCAAAGGAGAACAATAGGTTAGGTACCTGTCAATCAAAAGGAGAACAATAGGTTTGCCCCTGGTTGCATACCTGCACCTGATGTAGGCAACCCACACTAAAAAAAAATGCACTGGCGTCCTTGTTGCCCAACTCTTGGAATGAGAGGATATTCGACAAATATCTGGTCTTCCCATTCGCTGCAACTTGAATCCTGTCAATCACGTGCGGAAAGCTTTAGAGAGACGTGTTGTAGACATCTATGTGCACTAACGGTCACCCGCAGGTGTCAACTGCGTTTGCGGAGGAATGGAACACCTTACACAAGAATTCCTTATTAAACAGCAACCACGTTGCAGATTATGCACCGGTTCATGGTGATCACACAGCCTATGAAGAAACATGTGCCATCTTTTGTAATGCTCAGGGGACCACAGTGAATCGTAGTTACTTCAGTGTAATTATTGTCTTTGAATGAAAGTGCAATTTGTGTTCGTCACTTTGTGTATTTCTTTCAGTCACCTTTCGTAAAATATTGTAGCAGTTTTTGCTGTGTATGGTCCAACCTTCATCGAGCTATGGTTGTCAAATATCATCCGAAAGCCACTTTTGCACAACAGTCTATACACAGTTGATTTCCTAAAAGGCAGACAACCAGTGTGGTGCCACGTACTGAATGCATCTGGTTCAGAAGGCGTTGAATCTGTTCTCTCTTAGGTCTCCAGTTGTCTGGTTTGTGTTCTCTAACACGTTCCTCGAAACACTATCGACCTCAATGTACAACTAGTCACCATGCTTCATTAATAGTTATTGTGCATGCATACATACATTAATCCTTGTTCCATAGATCATGAATACGACATTTCGTAATGATGTGGAACATGTCACTTTAACATAAGTTTTGTTTACAAAAATAATTTATTAATTATTTTTTTACAATTACTGTTTCATATCTAAGAATTCATCTATTGAGTAGAAAGAGTTGTCATTCACAAATTCTCTTAATTTGCTTTTAAATGTTGGTTGGCTATCTGTCAGACTTTTAATACTATTTGGCAATTGATCAAAGATTTTTTGTGGTAGCATAATTCACCTGTTTCTGTCCCAAAGTAAAATTTAATCCAGAAAAGTGAAGATCATTCCTTCTTCAAGTGTTGTAGCTATGCACTTTGCTGTTTCTTTTGAGTTGGGTTAATGACACATTTCGCCAGTGAATATATATATTGCGAAGGTACTGTGAATATCTCGAGTTCCTTAAATAAATGTCTGCAAGCTGATCTTATCAACGTAGTTATCGAGATACAGATTGGACTTCAAGGCCTATTTGTAATTATTTTGCAGTTCTTTCTATCAGTTTCGTCCTACATTTAATTGTCAATGAATAGTTTGCTTTAGGCGACACTTGTCAGCATGCGGGCAATATGACATTTCCATCTAAGTTGGTGTTTAATAGTTATGGAACATTAGCGATCTTTTAAGACCATTCTTCTGGAAGAAATACTATCAGCAAGTAAGTGTGAGGGACTAGATACAAGGATAGAGTTGAATTTTGTTACAATAATTCGTTTGCCATCAGATTCCTATTGCCGGCCGAGGTGACCGAGCGGTTCTAGGCGCTACAGTTTGGAACCGCGCGACCGCTACGGTCGCAGGTTCGAATCCTGCCTCGGGCATCGATGTTTGTGATGTCCTTAGGTTAGTTAGGTTTAAGTAGAAGTTCTAGGGGACTAATGCCCTCAGAAGTTGAATCCCATAGTGCTCAGAGCCATTTGAACCGTTTCTGAACCAGATTCCTATTAATAATATATAGAGGGGTAAAACAAAGATTCTTCGGAATGGGACATAGATGAAATTGACATATACCGAATAGGGAATGCTAACGTTAAAGATTATTCTCAAACAAGAACCCAATGAATTACTTCCCCTCTCCTCACGTATGCTGTGCATTATCTGCCTATGGTGTATTTAAATAGCAATCAGCTCGCAACTAGTCACTGACGCCTTCTCGGAATGGATGATATTATATAAGTTGTGGGATCCTTATTCGAAGTGTCTGATAATAGACGTCAAGATGATTTACATATGTTCTGTAAGCATACCACTTGCGGTTACTGCTGCAACTTAATTATTATCTCTTGTCACTCACTGGAAGACGCCTGAAGGTGACATCGTTTTACTTTGTCATAGGTTCAGAACATTTCTTAAGAAACATAGAGATTCTACACTATACATTAAACGCATGTTTCTGTTTTCATTCTTTCCTGCTTTAAAAACGAAGGAAGGAAGAACGGAGATTAGACGCCGACCAAAAGTTTAGATTGGGGAAGAACGGGCAAGGAGGTCCGCTGTGCTCTTTTATTGGAACCATCCAGGTTACCTTAAGGGGATTTTTCGATCTCGAAACTTTAAAAATATCGTTTTTATTACATATTTTTACTCCTTATAGTCTTAAGAAATGTAACCTAATGGATTTTGTCGGGAAATTATTCTTTATACCTGAAAATCACGTTTCGATGGAAGCACGCTTACACCCACTCTAGCCGCTGTCGGCGTTTGGGCCTTTTGCGACGCTAATTGACATCTCTTTCTCAGTAAAGCAGTTGTAATATAGCTAGATCGAAACAAATATCGACATACGTGCTGTACTTTCCCACCAGATGTCTCAGGTATATACTTTATCACAGGAGTCCAACGAATGGCGGTCCGCAGCATGACTGCTGTTCTCAGAGTTGGTATAAATAGAATCAAGCTGAGATGAAGGTGGCAATGGATACTTCAGATCATAAGCCACCACCTAGAACTAAAGTTGCTGAAGCTACTGCTGATGTATACAAACATCTTGTAACCTCCCCCTCACTTATCGACCTTAATGACAGTGAAAAATTAAACCGCGTGTACCTAATGGAAATTTGGGAAAGCAATCGTCACCGAAGTTAATCTGTCGGTAAAGAGGGAGGAAAGGGTTACATCTTTATGAAAGGAAAAATGCAAATGAAACTGGAGGAAATTAATTTTGAA
The DNA here is from genome assembly GCF_023898315.1 of Schistocerca nitens. Classification (NCBI taxonomy): domain Eukaryota; kingdom Metazoa; phylum Arthropoda; class Insecta; order Orthoptera; family Acrididae; genus Schistocerca; species Schistocerca nitens. The sequence goes on along the minus strand of NC_064619.1, from coordinate 46,258,797 downwards.
AAGGGGTAACGTTAATAAAGAAAGTAAACTTGCGGCCGTTACGTTAACAATTAACTAGCGGTAATTAGATATTTGAGATTTGTGGGAAATTACGGTCGCCAGTCCTAGGGACAATTACTATAGTAACTGAAAAAGAAAGGTTATTACACATATAATTAGCACTAGAAGTGTGGCAACTGAAGGTTGACACGCGTAGTGTGAAAACTGAAAGTTTGTCAGAAGCAATAAATTTCGCTACACTCGGACTTAATTTAGCAAAAGAATTAATAAAACAGGAAAATCGAAAGTTAATTTAGTGACTGATGTTAATAGTGAGCTTTCTTTCTGAAGCACATCGAAATTCAGTAAAATGCGGTTAGTCTTGGACTACCTCAACAATCATTTCAAAAACAACTTGGATCTAAGCAATTTAGGAGTAAGAGATTTAACTTCTAACTTGAATTAAATGATTCTGAACAATTAACAATAGTAAAATTTAGTACGTACCAAGCTGAGCTGCAGTCACAGGTAAGCTAAAATATGCTAACAAAACTCGCACTCTTAATTTGTGCTCGTGTAATCTAAATATTGTAGCCAGCTATAAATACTTTAACTGAACTTTGAAATTAAAGCAGTGACATTGAATTATATTATTTTAATGCTGGCGTTTGAATTTCAACGACACTCGGGTTCATTTCGGAAAAGGAAGGGACTCTGCTTGGCAATGCGATTGGGACAATGAGCAACAAAGGTTCATACTAAGTTGCTGTAATTTTGTGATGCAACAATTTTAAAAGCTGAGGTCTGCCATACAGTTCTGAAACTTTACTTGCTTCCAGTCTTCCTTGTTGGTTGATTGAAGGTTTGAAGCCGTCAATCGAGGAGGTGGCGACAGTCACTCATTGTCGGCCGTCGCTGTTGCAGAAGCTGGATGTTGGCGCGCCTTCTTCTCGACACGGTCTCCAGCCGAAACGGGCTCTTGATGTGCGCCAGCTAATGCTTCCCGTCCGCGACACCGTGCTAGAAACTACCATAGCCAGTCGATCGCAATTACATGCTGCCAAACCCCGAAAGCCCGGCAACTTGCGGGAGCGTCACACAACACACCTGCTCAATCGCACTACTCCAACCAGACTCCTTCTCGCTGCCCGCGCTCCACGCGGCAGAGTTAACACTACCAAAGATCCTACACACTTTCGTTCTTCACACGACCTATCGATGTATTCGTTCGATAGCATAGTTTTCCCTAGGCCAGACCCAGCGTAAAAATACAAATAATATTCACAAAACAAACCAACTATACATCGTCATAAATGCATAAATAAATATATACAAATAGTAAAACAAGTACAATATATAAAGACACAGAAATGTCATATCTTCGGTAACAAAATAAGGAAAAATCTATAGTACAATAGATGGAAATAGAAGGATGTGCATTTCCGGCGTTACAATCTGACTGATTGCCTTGGAGCCTACAGCGTACACGCAGAAGAAAAATGAAGCACTTGTAATGTAACAGTATTTACTTGTGCTTGCCTGCTCTCAGTAGCTGCACCTCCGTCAAATCTGGCTGAAAAGTGCTTGTCGAAATGATGAGGTCTACACCAGGTTTGCACTTCACACACTTCCATTTGAGTTAGATGTTGAGTATCCTACTGTTTGTGGCCAGATCGAGTCTCACTTACTATAATTTATGCACAGATAAATGGTTAGCCACATCTACACTCTGTTGAAGTGCCACAACAGTCCACGTCTGGCAAATGAGTAATTAACAAAGCTATGACTCACGGTCCTTGTAGTCTAACAGTCATATCAACACGAGAAAAGACATGCACAGTGAATAACACAGTTCACAGTTCGACCTAAATGTCACAGTAAGCATTATTGACCTTTCGCGGTCCGCAGCTCGTGGTCGTGCGGTAGCGTTCTCGCTTCCCTCGCCCGGGTTCCCGGGTCCGATTCCCGGCGGGGTCGGGGATTTTCTCTGCCTCGTGATGACTGGGTGTTGTGTGCTGTCCTTAGGTTAGTTAGGTTTAAGTAGTTCTAAGTTCTAGGGGACTGATGACCATAGATGTTAAGTCCCATAGTGCTCAGAGCCATTTGAACCATTGACCTTTCGCACAGTTCATGAAATTAGTTACAAGCTCACATCACTGAATCACTAATTAAACTCCTGGACGCAACATTTAAGTAAAGGGGAGTGCATTTTTTTCCTACTTGTAATTTATACTATTCGTCTGCCGTAGATTCCCGTGAATCGGCGGGCATAGATCTTGTACGTTTCATAAGCTTCTGTAGATTGCATGAAATGGCTTCCAGCAGCTCCTCTTCCATAAGTTTGCAATAGTAAGGCTGAAGTTGGCTATTGTTGTTATCTGAATTTCCAAATTACAATTAAAGATTTACCTTTTTGACTACCGTAACTTAATAACAGAGGGACATTCATCTGTAAGTGAAGTTTTGGATTCAACAGTCATTGCTATTGAATTTCGCGTTCCAGTTTTCCAAAATATGTGATTCTATTCCAGCAACAATGCTTCAGTTAAGAATGCTAATTACTCCAGAATTAAATGAATGAAAAAGTCGCTAAATATTTTCAACATTATAAATCCTACAGCCCTTTACGTGACTTTTTCATCTGCTTTATCACGAAGTTAGCAGTCAGGTATATGTTCACATATGAACAATAATAACGCAGTTTTATATTACTGGTATTTGTAATTAGCATGGTATTGAGATAAACTAATGACACTTATGGGTTCTAATGGACCAAAAGAATGTAATGGATAATAAAGTTGAGTTGTCTAAGACCTGAGTCAATATTTGAGATTATTAAATAACTGTGCCTATTAAAGAAATTTGTAAAAAAATTAATTTAGGGGATGAAAAACATAACAGAAGGAATCAATCCACCTACTTTGTTACACATTGAATTAATTAATTTGGATTTAGGCTCCAAAACATGTTTTCGAGTATAAAAATTGTCTGTGTTGCTAACAATCGGACGTGCGTCATTTTCAACGACGGACTGAAGGACGACCTGAATAACATAAAAGTCATCGGAGTCCTTATCAGCCCATGGCTTGCTCATTCGCCACAAAACGGGAGGAGAAACGGCTCAAACATTCGGACCAGCACTCATTCCACAGCAGAACTACGGCTAGAGAGAGTCGCGCCTTAGAAAATGAGATCTTCGAAGAAGAGGAGGGTTTACTGTGGCTCAGGACTGGCAAGTTAACAGTAAGTTGAAACATTTTAAAGTTATATACACAAAAGCCGAACTCAAAACATCAAATGTGTGTTTTTCTAGACAACATTTATTAAACTGGTTCGCCTGTTTAAAAAAATTACTTGGTAAAATTGTATGCCTTTATGGATTCAACAAAGTAGATACTTGTAATTTTGGCCTGAACCTCAAGAAACAATACTTTTTCATTATGTTCGTTATTTATTTACATTTAAAGGCAAGAAAACAGACCACCTTTCAGTACTTATGTTTTAAAGTGACCCCCATTTTGAAATGAACTTCGGGAAATTTGGTTTTCGGGGTTCACGGTATAGAGAATTTAATCCTGATAATGTACTTACGTTTAATTTTGATTGCGGACCTACACTTCAGCATCAATCGTTCGAATCGTTTAGTTGCGCAAACCGCGCAAAGCTACTTTGGCAGGCATTTTGTGCTGCATAGGCTCATCTATTTACCTGCAAAAAATTATTTATATAGTATTTACTTTATGAAAGTCTTGTAGAATTGTAAAAATATCATTTTTGGAGAAAAAGTTGAAAACGTGCATAAATCAAGGCTCCGGTACCGCAGAACTCCTTTAAACTACTTAAGAAAATCACAGTAAACCTTAATCTGGATGGCTAGAAAAGCATTTGAACTGCCGTCTTCCAAACTGCAAATCCAGTGTTTACTATTGCACGACATCACTCGGTACCCCTTGTTTGAGAATAGCCGGAGATCGTGCTGTCTTTTCGTTTCTTTTTACAAGGAACGTTCAGCCAAAGTTGTAACCATTATAAAATAGACACTGGAATCACAAGCTAGTTGGGAACAAATCAGTGATCCAGAAAGCGTAGAATAAATTTCTTATATTTCCTTCAATTATCACGAATTTTTGTGTCCTTACTGTACCGGTTTTGGCAAGCGATTACCATCTTCGATTTGCAGCGAAACATGGTAAAACATAATACAACCTAAACCGGTAGTCTAAAGATCAAAAAATTTTGTAATAATTGACGGAAATGATATAAATTAATTCTAGACTGTGGAATACCAACCAAACTTTTTAAATTTTTAAAAACATTGGGCTGATTGTCTGTAACTTAAATAATTACACGTACCCAGCTAGACATCTGGTGCTACGTTTCTAGATTGTCACGTCCCAGTTTCATTCAGCATTGTTTTAATAATTTTTTGTCTTAATTTCTTTTCTTTCACATGAGCAACTTTATGAAGCCACAGCTCTGACAGTTCTGTATGCATGCATAATCAATATGCATCGTGCTCGTGCAACAGATAATATCTCCATTCCAGTATTTATTTTAATTTATATTTATAGACCAATGATGACGTATGCGTCAGTAATTCATTTTTTTCCTTTACATTCGGGGATTACGAGGAATTGCGTAGGATATATTGATGATCAATATTCTGTACATTTGGAGATTACGAGTATTTTCAAACGATATATTGTTTATCGGCATTTCCAGTTATGTGTAACGTCCAGATTATACCTCGAGGCGAAAGATACATGTGATTCCACGTAATCCCAAATGAAACTCTTTTAAGTGGTCTTGCGTCAGTTGGTGATGAAAATTTTTCGCTAGTGGAGATCTACAGGTCGCGAAAAAAAGACGCGAAAAGTGCTATAAGACGCTTTCGGATATGTATGTATTTCGAAATATAACGCCACTTATGACAGCTTTAAAATGTGAATGACTATCAGATATAGCTACGCCCAAGAAGATTCCACACTGTTGTTAAGTAATAACAAGTTTAATAACATGTACATTCTCCCCATACGTGCATGTAACTTTGATTGACGAAGGATAAGTAACAAATATTTCTTCATACAGCGATAATCCGAAACCGGCAGAAGGAAACTGTGACATGGTCTCAGGCCTCGGAAATATTTTGAAAGATAACTAAGCCCAATAGACTTTACCAAACCGTAGCCGACACTATGCGAATGTCAAAAGGGCAAAATATAATTTCAGAATAGACTACAGTCGTCACGGGTGCTAAATGTCTTTCCTGAGAGTTCTTAAGCTACAGAAACAATCAAACAAGCACTTAACAAAACACTCCCGTCAAATTCTAACTTCGAAGAAATAGAGTAAGCCAGATATTCTTCCATAGCAGGCCACCATTGTGCCGAAAGTCGTAACTAAACTGCCTGATCAAAAGATTCCGGGCACCTGTTAATGGATATTAATATGGGGTGATTCCAAAGAGCCGAAACGAATGTAATGATGTTGGACGATGATGTACGAAACGAAGTAGACATTCTAACTCTTCCAAATGTTGATTAACATTCTTCTGGGTGTCGTATCACGTCACTGTATAAAACACTGTAAACCATAAATTATTTAACCGACGCTTCGGCGGTATTACAGCAGTCTTTCTCTAGACCCAGAGGAATACTGTTGTAATATGGTCGAAGCGTCGAGTTTACGGATTCTACTTTAAAATACTTAAACTTTAAAATATTTTATACAATTACGTGGAACGACGCCCAGAGCAATTTTAATGATACTGACAGCAACCGCGGAAGCCGCCGTGGTTATGTCATTATGTCATCCAAAAATTGTTCTCAGGTCGGAAATATGGGCAAGCCAGTCCATATCAGGAATGTTATTGTCCACAAACTATTGCTTCATGATAGAGTGTATTGTCGTGCTGACACAATTACTCATCTTTTCCGAACTGTCCTTCTACTGTACACAGTTTACAACACTGTAAAACCATACCCTGCCAAATTTAGTGTTTTGTTAAGTACAAAAAGCAGAGAGGGGACTATACCCTCACCACGCAAATACACTATGTGGTTAAAAGTATCCGGACACCTCCAGAAACAAACGTTTTTCATATTAGCTGCATTGTGCTGCCACCTACTGTCGGGTACTCCATATCAGCGACCTCAGTAGTCATTAGACATCGCGAGAGAGCAGAATGGGGCGCTCCGCGGAACACAAGGCACGCTGACAGGCTGATCGCTTCACACAAGTTGTTTTCCCCAACATGGTTGAGGTACATTGCGCTGTACTGAACTGCACTGAGACCCTCCTTTGCGCAGCTGGTTGTACATAGGGGTTTCCAGTGATCAAAAGTATCTGAGAAACGTCTGACATGAAAAAACACAAACTATTCCAGTCTTGAGTATGGTGCGAAATTAGTTAATGTTTCTCAACTAAGCCAGCTATCTGGTAATGCAGCATAACAATGTGCAGGAGATTTAGATTCGCTGTTTATGAATGGCTTGCTTAAAAACCAGAACCCTTCTATGTGAGCCTCTGAGAAATAAGAATATAAGTCATCCAAATACTGCAGAAATTACGTGTTAATTTACCAGTAAACTCACAAACATCTTCCGTCCCTGTTGTCCCCTGACTAGTTAATGCAATAAGGTTGGGGCTTGACTCTTTAAAAGCTCCAGAGGAGGAGCGTAGTGCCACTCACTTGAAGGGTGTCAAGGGGTTGCCTGCCCACAGGCGCCTCGGAATCGGTCAAGGATTGTCTCGGTACAGGAACATTTTTCAAGTGCTCAGCAAAGTTGCGAAAGCGGCATCGAGAGCGTTGTTGGCCTGGTCGATCTTAGTGGCCCTTTGCTGTTTTGTTCACATGCATATCCATGTCACAATTCCTCCACCCTATGACCACACCATAACCACAGAATGGCGTGAAACATGAGGACTGAAAAGTGTAAACATTCTTTTCATTTTTGAATCACGTTAATATTCGTTAAATGGTTATGAATGGTCCCTAGTGGTTCCATCCTGGATACCAAAGCAAAACTTACGCTTACGCTACATTCCAGAGGAGTTAGATGAGGTTTAGTGATTTTGTAGACTCACAAAGTCCTTCAGAACGCTTGAGTCGTCCAGGGGTTGTCAAAGAATCAAAGTTTGTCAAAAACGTTGTTTTGTAGCATATCGAATTGTAAACTAATGTTTCTGACCGCGAAATGTATGGGAATCAGCACAACGTTAGGTGTGGTTTAATTGACGCCCATTATGCCACCTCTGAAGGCCTTTTAGTATCGATTATGAGCGGCGGTATATCTCAGATGTTTCTCTGCGAACCATGAGAAAATTACGTGATTTCAACGCTGGGCGTCGCGACGGCCTTGGTTACAGTTGTGATGAAATTTGGTGCCAATGTACGAGGGTCACTCCAAAAGAAATGCACACTATTTTTGTAAAAATACAGTTTTCATTCTGCGTATGTGAAAGTTTTGCAGTGTGTATATACATCCTTCCCACTTGTTTTCAAACTTATTTCAATCTGTTCTCGTACGTGGCGCCGTCACAGCATGTCTTCAAAATGCCTGCTACACTTGACGTTAGTCAGAAGCAACATGGTATCATAGAATTCCTGTGCTGAGAAAACGAGACTGTGGGAGACATCCACAAGAGGTTGAACAAGGTGTATGGAGATGCTGCTGTCTATCGCAGTACAGTTAGTCGGTGGGCAAGCAGGTTACGTGATGAAAGCGGGCACGGCAATATTGAGGATTGTCCTCGCAGCGGCAAGCCTCGTACTGCACACACTCCAGACAGTGCGCAGAGAGTTAACGAATTGGTGACTGCTGACAGACGCATCACAGTGAACGAATTGTCACGCTACGTTGGGATAGGGGAAGGAAGTGTCTGCAGAATACTGAAAGTGTTGGCGTTATAAAAGGATGTTGACAGTGGCTCACCAAGAAACAAGGAAAACTGGATGCAGTGAACTTTTGGAACAGTTCGAGAATGGTGGAGATGAATTTCTTGGAAGAATTGTGACAGGTGAGGAAACATGGCTCCATCATTTTTCACCAGAGACGAAGAGACAATGAATGGAGTGGCATCATGCAAATTCACCCAAGAAAAAAAATTCAAAACCACACCTTCTGCTGGAAACGTTATGGCTACGGTATTTTTCGATTCCGAAGGACTCTTGCTTGTGGATATCTTGCCAAGTGTACCGCCATAAATTCTGATGCATATGTGACGACACTGAAGAAACTTCAAGCTCGACTGAGTCGTGTTCGACCACTTCGGCAAAAGCAGGATGTTTTGCTGTTGCACGACAATGCACGGCTACATGTCAGTCAAAAAACCATGGAAGCGATCACAACACTCGGATGGACAACACTGAAACACCCGCCTTACAGTCCTGACCTGGCTCCATGTGACTATCATCTCTTTGGGTAACTGAAAGACTCTCTTCGTGGAACAAGGTCCGAAGATGATGATTCCCTTGTGCACGCTGCCAAACAGTGGCTCCAACAGGTTTGTGTAGAATTTTACCGTGCAGGTATACTGGCGCTGGTTCCAAGATGGCTTAAGGCAGTTGAGAGGGATGGAAATTATGTGGAGAAATGAAAATATTGTTCCTAAAGGATGTATCTACACACTGTAAAACTTTCAAACATGTAGAATAAAAGATGGATTTTTAAAAAATCTGAAGTCTGGCCTAATTTTCACCTGTGTCAACATCTTGCTGTTTGAAGCGTCGCTGAGTCTGAGATTGACATCGCCCGGCACCACGCTTTTGCACCAGTACAAAGTCAGTTTGATGTTTGGTTGTTTATAAGTTATATCACACCAGTAATTCCCCCCCCCCCCCCAATCCGACATTCCTTAAAGAATTGTACTTCCATGTATAAAAGAGCTTCAAACATCTGGCTACTTTGCGTGATGCAGAAATTTTAGCACATGAGCGGCCAAAGCGTAGTAAGCGATACACTTTACATTATTTCGTGGAGAATGTTGGCGAGAAGACGTTTGAAATTATGTGTAAAGTTTGTTGGAAGTCGCTAAGAGCCCTCGTTTCGCAAATACTGGATGAATAAAGACTGGATTCTCTGAGAGCCGCGAGTTACGCTTCCCCACGACACATACACAGTTTCAAACTTTAATACTTGACTTACTGTATTAAAACCTTAGCTTAACAATATACCTTGTAGTGAGTAAATTATTCAGCGTTTTAAATATTTCAATTAGATAGGCAACCTTCCACTGCGAAAGTCATTGATCGTTTTAGCTCTTTAATAAAACAGATACCATTTAAAATCGCGCATCACCCACAGTGCCCTCAAACTCTGAGAAAGGGCGTTAATTAATGTGAGCTAGTGATTGGCTGGTTAGACTTCATCTATTGTGGATGTACCTAACTACAGTCAACGTCATTCCGATTACTGTCGGTTGATAAACTGTGTGCAGTAATTGCTTTTGACATGTGGTGAATCTAATTGCTTTCATTTACAACAATTTAATACCCACTTTTGTTTGGCTTTATGAAACTTTTCATAATAAATGCTGTAAAGATATCGTGTTATAAAACTTCTTGACGTGTTAGAAATCGAAATAAGCTCCTTCCGTTTCGTGAGAAATGCTCTTGCTAACTAAGTACTGTATCGACTTCCCTCCACTACTTTCCAGAACCCTTAGAAGGTACTGTGTATACAATTTAGTACGAAATATGGCGATTAACGGTTTATCCACACCCGATGGATTGTTTTTATAATGAATCTTTTGCTCTGGAGTGCAGTGTTCTTTGCAGTGTGGTCTCGGAGTCTTTTGCTACACCATGCCGGAATAAAATCACTCTTGGTGTTGAAGCTAAGCATTTAGCATAAAATTCTCGAGATTTCTACAGTTCTTTCCGCCCTGAAACGTGACTCGAACCCAGGTCTCTGCATTTCGCTCCTAACAGCCCCGTTGTCTATGCAGCCTCACAACTGGTGGCAAACTTATAGTGTGCACTGCCCCTCCTCTATTATCGAGACACGGAATCTCAAAACGTTTAGACATGTCAGACAGTTTCCTCACAGCGCAAGCTCGGTTACAGAGTGAAAGATTCTGTTTTTAGTATCGAGTCTTTTCCCTTTTCTACGGTAACATTTCTTCTGTGTATTTCTAATAAAGTTTTTTTTTTATCCAGGTACCAAAATTGTCGGCTACTGCTTTCAGTTTTCGGATATTCATCAAGATTTTTTAACAAATACATTGGAAGAAATAATTTTGTAAAGCTAAGTGGTGATAAGAAAAAAATACACTACTGGCCATTAAAATTGCTACACCACGAAGATGATGTGCTCCAGACGCGAAATTTAACCGACAGGAAGAAGATGCTGTGATAGGCAAATGATACGCTTTTCAGAGAATTCACACAAGATTGGCGCCGGTTGCAACACCTGCAACGTACTGACATGAGGAAAGTTTCCAACCGATTTGTCATACACAAACAGCAGTTGACCGGCGTTGCCTGGTGAAACGTTGTTGTGGTGCCTAGTGTAAGGAGGAGAAATGAGTACCATCACGTTTCCGACTTTGATAAAGGTCGGATTGTATCCTATCGCGATTGCGGTTTATCGTATCGCGACATTGCTGCTCGCGTTGGTCGAGATCCAATGACTGTTAACAGAATATGGAATCGGTGGGTTCAGGAGGGTAATACGGAACGCCGTGCTGGATTCCAACGGCCTCGTATCACTAGCAGTCGAGATGACAGGCGTCTTATCCGCATGGCTGTAACGGATCGTGCAGCCATGACTCGATCCATGAGTCAACAGATGGGGACGTTTGCAAGACAACAACCATCTGCACGAACAGTTCGACGACGTTTGCAACAGCATGGACTATCTGCTCGGAGAGCATGGCTGCGGTCACACTGCGCCTGCGATGGTATACTCAACGACGAACCTGGGTGCACGAATGGCAAAACGTCATTTTTTTGGATGAATCCAGGTTCTGTTTACAGCATCATGATGGTCTCATCCGTGTTTGCCGTCATCGCTGTGAACGCACATTGGAAGCGTGTATTGTGCGGCTGGTCCCGGCGGAGGTTCGAGTCCTCCCTCGGGCATGGGTGTATGTGTTTGTCCTTAGGATAATTTAGGTTAAGTAGTGTCTAAGCTTAGGGAGTGATGACCTTAGCAGTTAAGTCCCATAAGATTTCACACACATTTGACTTCTTTCTTTTTTTTTTTTTTTTTTTTTTTTTTTTTTTTTTTTTTTTTTTTTTTTTTTGAAGCGTGTGTTCGTCACCGCCATACTGGCGTATCACCCGGCGTCATGGTTTGGGATGCCATTGGTTACACGTCTCGGTCACCTTTTGTTCGCACTGACTGCACTTTGAACAGTGGACGTTACATTTCAGATGTGTTACAACTCGTGGCTCTACCCTTCTTTGGATCCCTGCGAAACCCCACATTTCAGCAGAATAATGCACGACCGCATGTTGCAGGTCCTTTACGGGCCTTTCTGGATACAGGAAATGTTCGACTGCTGTCCTGGCCAGCACATTCTCCAGATCTCTCACCAACTGAAAACGCCTGGTCAATGGTGGACGAGCAACTGGCTCGTCACAATACGCCAGTCACTACTCTTGATGAACTGTGGTATCGTGTTGAAGCTGCATGGGCAGCTGTACCTGTACACGCCATCCAAGCTGTGTTTGACTCAGTGACCAGGCGTATCAAGGCCTTTATTATGGCCAAAGGTGGTCGTTCTGGGTACTGATTTCTCAGGATCTATGCACCCAAATTGAGTGAAAATGTAATCACATGTCAGTACAAGTATAATATATTTGTGCAATGAATGCCCGTTTATCATCTGCATTTCTTGTTCGTGTAGCAATTTTAATGCCCAGTAGTGTACATTGCCGGAAGGTCAAGGTTGTTGCAACATTGCCTATGGAGTACATGAAATGACTACATTTACAGATCAAAGCACAAGCGGTTCTGAGGCATCACGTATCGACCCATACTGCAACACCCACATTAGTATGTGATGTAGCATCCATAGGCGGCTTTGCAGACGCTGACTCTGACATCCAGACGATCGTATAGATGGCGAATACTGTCCTGGGGTACGCTACGCCACGCCCACTCGACCTGTTCACGTAGTTCTGTAAGAGTTGTTGGTTGACGACTTGAACGAGTCACTTCTCGTTCCATCATGCTCCACACGTGCTCGATTGGAGACAAGACCGGATATCTACGTCTACATCCATACTCCGCAAGCCACCTGACGGTGGGTGGCGGAGGGTACCTTGAGTACCTCTATCGGTTCTCCCTTCTATTCCAGTCTCGTGTTGTTAGTGGAAAGAAAGATTGTTGGTATGCCTCTGTGTGGGCTCTAATCTCTCTGATTTTATCCTCATGGTCTCTTCGCGAGATATACGTAGGAGGGAGCAATATACTGCTTGACTCCTCGGTGAAGGTATGTTCTCGAAACTTCAACAAAAGCGCATACCGAGCTACTGAGCGTCTCTCTTGCAGAGTCTTCCACTGGAGTTTATCTATCATCTCCGTAACGCTTCCGCGATTACTAAATGATCCTGTAACGAAGCACGCTGCTCTCCGTTGCATCTTTTCTATCAACCCTATCTGGTACGGACCCCACAAAGGTGATCAGTATTCAGTTGGTGGGCGAACAAGTGTACTGTAACCTACTTCCTTTGTTTTCGGACTGCATTTCCTTAGGATTCTTCCAATGAATCTCAGTCTCGCATCTGCTTTACCGACGATTAATTTTATATTGTCATTCCATTTTAAATCACTCCTAATGCCTACTCCCAGATACTTTATGGAATTAACTGCTTCCAGTTGCTGACCTGCTATATTGTAGCTAAATGATAAAGGATCTTTCTTTCTACGTATTCGCAGCACATTACACTTGTCAACATAGAGATCCAATTGCCATTCTCTGCATCATGCGTCAATTCGTTGCAGATCCTCCTGCATTTCAGTAAAAATTTTCCATTGTTACAATCTCTCGATATACTACAGCATCAATCCGCAAAAAGCCTCAGTGAACTTCCGATGTTATCCAAAAGGTCATATATATATATATATATATATATATATATATATATATATATATATATATATATATATATATATATTGTGAATAGCAACGGTCCTATGACACTCCATTGCGGCACACCTGAAATCACTCTTACTTCTGAAGACTTGTCTCCATTGCGAATGACTTGCTGGCCAGGAAAATTGCTGCACATCTTACAGAGCACATTGAGTTTCACGGGCACTATGTGGGCGAGCATTATCCTGTTGAAACAATTCATCACTTTCCTGTTGCAATAAGGCAAAAAACGGGTCTAACAAAATTCTGTACATAGTGAGCGCTGGTTAGCGTCACCACCAGAAACACCAAAGGTGAACGAGAGTTGCAGCTTATCGCACCCCAGACCTTAGGGATTGGGGTGGGTTGGTTCAAATGGCTCTGAGCACTTTGGGACTTAACATCTGAGGTCATCAGTCCCCTAGAACTTAGAACTACTTAAACCTAACTAACCTAAGGACATCACACACATCAATGCCCGAGGCAGGATCCGAACCTGCGACCGTAGCGGTCGCGCGGTTCCAGACTGAAGCGCCCAGAAGCGCTCGGCCACCACGGCCACTGGGGTGGGATCAGTGCATCCTGATCGAATGCACTGTACGAGTCAGCATCCACCAGGTTTGCGTCGAACGCGCAAACGACCATCACTTACGTGCAGGCCGAACCTGCTTTTATCGCTGAAGACCACAGAGCGACATTCCACTTCCCAAGTGATCCACTGACGTCACCAGCCGAGCCGTGCACGTCGATGCTGCAGCGTGAGTGGGAGACGGACTAGAGCTGTGAGTGCCTATAGCCTCACTTTTAATAACACCTTTGGGCTCAGAAGCCCTCTTATCTGTGCTGTGGTAGCTGTGCGGTCTGCCACTGCTGTCCTTCCAATACGACGATCATAGCGGCGTCTGTGCTGCATGTACGTCCAGAACCTCTTCTATTGATGTGAGAATGTTCACATGACCACTTATAACACTACCGCCTGCTACTGTTATACCATAACCTGAAAGCTGGAGGCAGTTCGTATGAATGAAATTAATTTTATTAAAGCAGTTGCGGCATAAAGAAGCAGAGCAGTGTTACCCTCTGAACGGAATTGTGTTGACCGTAATATACCTAACAGAGGTGGCTTAGCGGAAGTGAAAGTTAGAATTACGTGAATAATTAAACAGTAATAAACAATATTTAACCTATCCACACTGTTCAAAGAATAAAGACAACGGTCGCCAGCCTAATTAGGCATGTGAATGATTAACATTCTTGTTCAAGAAAATAGTTATGAGTAACTTTAACGGACAAACACAACCTATACTTTGCCACACGAGAGTGCAACGACCTCTGGCACCTGCATATGTTCACGTTAAGGATGGAGCTGACAGAGCGGAACAGACTATTTGCATAAATATAACAGATAACGAAACACAATATTACCTTGAGGACTCAGTCAAACTGTATGGTCTCAATAACTTTACTATTAATATTCACTGTAAAATCGTAAATTGGACATAGGTTCAATATTACTTTTCGAACAAATTCCTATCTGACATGAAATATGGATATGGTTCACAGCAAAATTAGTAATTGTGCATAGATTAAGTCTCTTGCTACTAAACACCTTTCCACGTAGAATGAAAATTAAATGGAGTTCACTAACAAATTACTTCTCACTGTCTTTTGAATAAAGAAGTTACTGGTTTCATAAATAGTGGTCTTCCTATTAATCATTATCAAGCATGAGTACAACAGACAAACTGTGGATCCTGTTACACCATTAATATGCACTTTTATTACACGAGAGGAACCCAATATTGCACAGAACTTGACAGGGATGGCAATAGTAATTGAAACTTTCTATAATTAAGTAACTTTGAGCCTTTGGACTACTTTCAGTGGAGGGCCTTAATCTTGACCACTGTAGTAGACCAAACTAAATGCGCTTTCATTACATTAGTGAAACAAGCACTTAGCAAGCATGAACATATAGCTTTCAACAGTTGCAATTCTGAACTTTTACTGCAGTGAAACACAAAACTGAGATATTTGTAAGATCCTTTCAACAAACAATATTAATATTAGCACACTCTATTGCCATATTAATTTTAGTATGCTTTCAATAAAGGACACTCGGTAAGCACTTTAGCGTGGGAGGGGCCCTAAGTGGATATGTGACTGAGGATAAATCACGGTAGGTACAAGAGTTCAGCTAAAATTTACCGTATATTTGAGTACACTATAGCATCCTATGAGCTGATCCTTCACTGTACATTACTATAGTTCTTCTGTGCCATTACAGTGATTGCGCAATGTGGTGGCGAGTGCATGTTGGTAGGTGGATTTGCATGTAGAATTGCTGGACTCTGTCATTTCTTGGTGGTGATGATAAATATCAATTCCAACATAATTCCAGCTAGTTACTGCATCCATCTGAGGCTTTGACCCATTGGCAAAAGGCACAAAAAGTCCCTCTCGGCATCAGCACAATTCACAACCTTTTCGTGAGCTGTTGGAGGTTCAGTAGGTCATCCCTGGCTGCCTCTTAATCCACCTCTTCTACCTATGCCACCCACAATTTGCGCGTGCTCCTAAGTTCCGTTCCAGGGGTGGGTGGGGGGTGGGGGGTGGGGGAAATCACAACGCTTTTTATATTCAAAACAACTAACAAGGGAACCTCCCCATCGCACCCCCCTTAGATTTAGTTATAAGTTGGCACAGTGGATAGGCCTTGAAAAACTGAACACAGATCAATCGAGAAAACAGGAAGAAGTTGTGTGGAACTATGAAAAAAATTAGTAAAATATACAAACTGAGTAGTCCATGTGCAACATAGGCAACATCAAGGAGCATGTAAGCCTAGGAACGCCGTGGTCCCGTGGTTAGCGTGAGAAACTGCGGAATCACAGGTCCTTGGTTCAAGTCTTCCCTTCACTGAAAATTTTACTTTCTTTATTTTTGCAAAGTTATGATCTGTCCGTTAGTTCATTGACGTCTCTGTTCACTGTAATAAGTTTAGTGTCTGTGTTTTGCGACCGCACCGCAAAACCGTGCGATTAGTAGACGAAAGGACGTGCCTCTCCAACGGGAACCGAAAACATTTGATCGCAAGGTCATAGGTCAACCGATTCCTCCACAGGAAAACACGTCTGATATATTCTATACGACACTGGTGACGGCATGTGCGTCACATGTAAGGAATATGTTGTCGGCCCACCTAACTTGTACACTTAGCGAATGGGTAAAAAGATTCTTCTACCTTGCCCGATTTTGGTTTTCTTGTGGATGTGATAATCACTCCCAAAAAAGTGATGAAAACATAAGAGTTTGTCACAAAAAGTGAAAATAAAAAATTAAACCTTTCACTCGAGGGAAGACTTGAACCTATGACCTCTCGTTCCGTAGCTGCTCTCGCTAACCACGGGACCACGGCGCTATTTGACTCCCATTGTCCTTGATGTTGCATATCTTAGCATGGACTACTCAGTTTGTACATTTTACTAATTTTTTTCATAGTTCCACGCAACTTCTTCCTGTTTTGTCGACTGATCTGTGTTCAGTTTTTCAAGGCCTATCCACTATGCCAACTTATAACTAAATCTGAGGGGGGTGCGATGGGGAGGTTCCCTTGTAAGAATCCTAAGTGAAGGTCAGCAGTTTACATAACAGCAACCAAACATACTAAATAAAATAGAACATTTGCACATATTGACATTTCTACAAGAAAATTATTTAAACAAAATTATTCAACCTCAAAGATAACCGAAGAGACTATGTGAGAAAGACAAAACATATCATTTGCTCATATTGTGCATATTACAGAGCTTACACTTCTTACAGTATCGAATTAATCAACACTAATTACAGATGTTCAACGATGGAATGTTGAACAAAACAGAAAGCTAAATGAATCAAAAAAAGGTATGTAGTGTCTCAGTTATGGTGTTACACACAGATAACAGCGTTGCACAGCTAACGCACCTCTCGAAAGGACCATCCCGCCAATCGGAAGACTACAGTTTGACCGCTTTCAGACTCGATCAGTCGGCTGCAGGAAGCGCGAGAGCGTCTCTGTGGCACGGTTGCCTGCTTGCTTCACACGTCTGCACCACACTGAGCCTTCTGGCTGTGGGCTTTCCCTGCTAAATGGTAGACACAGATCGCCCTCTGGTAGCTAAGCCAGTACGCTATCTGTTGGTAGGCGACGATGACACCCTGGTGACATACGCCGTCATCTGATCAAAACCGACGTCGTCGTTCCAGGCGTATTAATTTTTTTCGACAGTGTAGTATAAGATCCACTGGAGGGAACAAAATGTGAAAATTATCAAGAAATATTGAAGGTGGTCCTAAACAGAAGAGAATGGAACCAGTGTCTAAGTTGATTGATTATTCTGACTAAAACATAATCAAGTAATTTGAAACACTATAAAAATTAGTTCACGTAGACATTTGAAAAGCCTATGCTAAGTTTTGTTTTAGCAGAAGAGCCAACACCGTGTTACGAGTGAAGGCCGAAATGCACGCGTTTTAGCTCACGCAGGCTGGCGTGGCGAGGGAAGAACTATACTGACGTGAGGTCTGGAACATAACAAGGAATGAGAATTCAGAAAGCGGACATAATTAGTTTGATACTTGACTTTAATCCATTAATGATGAACGTCGCTCTTGACGGTACATTATTCACAATATTATCTGTTCAGAATACATTCTTGAAGATAGTTCTTATAGTAACTGAATAGGGCGCCTTGCTAGGTCGTAGTAAATGACGTAGCTGAAGGCTATGCTAAACTGTCGTCTCTGCAAATGAGAGCGTATGTAGACAGTGAACCATCGCTAGCAACGTCGGCTGTACAACTGGGGCGAGTGCTAGGAAGTCTCTCTAGACCTGCCGTGTGGCGGCGCTCGGTCCGCAATCACTGATAGTGGCGACACGCGGGTCCGACATATACTAACGGACCGCGGCCGATTTAAAGGCTACCACCTAGCAAGTGTGGTGTCTGGCGGTGACACCACACTAAGTTCATTCGTATTGTTGGTCTATCTAATTATATCAGGTGCTGTAAACAAAGTTAGCCATTGCAGAGGTGTTTGCACTCGAAAATTGTCCTGGGCACTTGAAATAACGCTCGCCTTTAGTAGGAGAGAGATTCAAATTTCTCTCCGAACATACAGACTTCGTGTTTCTCCGTCTCCCTAAACTGCTTAAAATTAATGTCGAAAACGTTACTTCCGACTTGGTTCCCAGTTCTTCTTCAATCTGATTATGTGCCCAATCTGTAATGACTTCGTCCTCGAAGGTAATTTAAGGCCTCACTTTTCGTTCATTGAAGTAGTGTGCGATTCTGTGTCGTATTTCAGTGTGATAAGTTTTTAACTACTCACAATATAGTGCCACTGAATTCAAACCTATCTTATAGCACTGTGACCATGACGTGTGCTTCCTAGGGCGTTCATAACAAGTTAAATATTTTGTGGTTGAAGTATTATGCCAAAGGTCCATATGAAAGGAAAAGAGAAAAAACGGGAAAAGGAAAAATATTGTAGAAGCACAATAACGCGTTGGTATAGGATATTATAGAGTGCATTACTCGTTCTCTAGAAAATGGATGCAATATGCAAATGTAAGCGTCTGTGTAATGGCTGGAATATTGCACGCCATCACTGGCGGAAATAATAGCCCTTGCCTTCGGGCAATGCATAGTGTAGAGAGAAAGAGAGAGAGAGAGAGAGAGAGAGGAGGAAGAAAGAGAGGGAGGTCGAATGGACCGCACGAGTAAAACACGCTAGCCGTTAGTATATAAATTAGAGAAGCGCCCACATAGCACAGGAGATGGTAAGGCGTTAGCCAAAATAATGCATATTCCTGTTTCATAGAACCGCCCGCTACGTAAACGATGCCAAGGCTTAGTGAAACACCACATGTGCCCATTATGCATTTCAGGTGAATCTTATACCCATTGCCCTTGGCATAAACGAGTTTCATGCGCTTATAAAAGGAGACCTAGCAGTAGTTAGTGGCTTGAAATTAACAGTTATTTCAGCCACACCTACGAAATGGTACACATGGTCATGGCCAGATTCGGTCGCTAGAGGCCAGCACGGAGTGGTAGAATATTTTAACACTGACACATCCATTATCGAAAATGAACGTGTTGTGTCACATTGTAATCAACCGTCCTGAATTGAAGATGGCATCCAATTTATGAAACCACTCATGAGCACTTGTACAGTTCCAATTATATGCTTAAGGTAGAATAAAAATATCGTAGCCGTAAGCAGCATAATATCAATTTCAGCTGGCCAATACTGGGGCCATTGCCGTCAATATCTCAGTATTTACGTGTAAATCTGTAGAAATTTCCCATGATGCTGTGGCGTATCTTCCTTGGTCAGAAACACACAGTTCTCCATTAGGTTTGCAACTGTGTTTCGTACGTTATCCTTATGAGTACTGGCATATAAATACAGATTAGTGGGAAATAGTAGATGATCAAATTAAAGTAGCATCCACAGACAAGAATCTATTCAAGATATTATTAGGTGCTGGTGGTAAGTTCCTATGGGACCGAAGTGCTGAGGTCATCGGTCCTTGAGCTTACACAGTACTTAATCTAACTTAAACTAACTTAGGCTAAGGACAACACAGACACTCATGCCCGAGGGAAGACTCGAACCTCCGACGGGGGAGTCGCGCGAACCGTGGCAAGGCGCCTCAGCCCGCGCGGCTACCCCGTGCGGTACATTATTGGGAGCAGTAGATACGTAGAACTGAATGATGACATCAAGGTAACTGAAGAACTGGTGAAAACAAAGAAATCGCATTCTGTTGAACAACACAAAATCTAATAACTTTGTTCCAATGCTTTTTTTTCTTTTGCCTATGAAGATGTAACAATATATGTGTAGAAAAAAAAATTCTGGACAAGGTGAGTGATTACATCAAACTTATCGAAGAGGATTTAACAATTTAATGGTACTGGCTTTTCCTTTAGAGATGCACAATAGCGCTATAGTTTTGTTGGTAATTATTGTAAATTGTTGTGTTATAGTACTACCATAGTCCATTTACCAACGTTATGTTGCAGTAATAAATTATGACAATAGACCAGTTTAAATTACTGTACCGTAGTATGACTTCGGATTATGACGCGAACTTGCTGACTACAGTATGTCACTCTGTTTCACGAGGTAGTGACGATACCCATTTTAAATGAAAGTATGAACTTGTTAAGCAATGTGAATGTAATTTTCATGTTGTCTTCATGTGTACTTGGCATTTGTAGATTGTTCTGTAAGTTCCATTTGTCAACAAGTTTAAAAATAAAATATCGTAGTCTTTGGGAGAGAGTTTGCACGTCTCCATAATGAGCTTGCAAAAATTATGCAATTTTTCGATCAACATACATGACTGAAAGACTTCTTTTCCCATACAAAACTAAGTCACGATTACGTGGCAACCTGATTTCAAAAATCTATGTAATTGTCTGTGTCTCTCCATATGCCGACAGTTCATACAAGATATAAATTATATTACGTCTTCAGCAAGCCAGAAAATTAAATAATACTGGGAATTTGTTTCGTCTGAGATCTATGTTGTTGAGAAAATGTGAAATATGAAACAAAGTTGTCTGCAGTGGGACTGCATTGCCATCTACACTGAAGCACCAAAGAAACTGGTATAGACACTCCTATTCAAATACAGAAATATGTAAACAGGCAGAATATGGCGCTGTGGTCGCCAACATCTATATAACACAACAAGTGTCTGGAGCAGTTGCTACAATGACAGGTCATCAAGATTTAAGTGAGTTTGAACGCCGTGTTATACTAGACGCACGAGCGATGGGACAGAGTAACCCCGAGGTAGCGATAAAGCGGGCATTCTCCCGTACGACCATTTCACGAGTATAGCGTGAATATCAGGAATTCGGTAAAATGTCAAATCGCCGACATTACTGCAGCCGGAAAAAGATCCTGCAAGAATGATACCAACGACGGCTGAAGAGAATCGTTCAACGCGACGGAAGTGCAGCCCTTCCACAAATTGCTGCAGATTTCAATGCTGGGCCATCATCAAGTGTCAGCCTGCGAACCATTCAACGAAATATCATTGAAATAGGTTTTCGGAGCAGAAGTTCCAATCGTGTACCGTTGATGATTGCACGACACAAAGCATTACGACTCGCCTGGGTCCGCCAACACCGACATTGGACTGTTGATGACTGAAAACACGCTGCCTGGTCGGACGAGTCTCGTTTCAAATTGCGTTGAGTGGATGGACGTGTGCGGACGTGAAGACAACCTCATGAATCCATGGACCCTGCATGTCAGCAGGGGACTGGTCAAGGTGGTGGGGGCTCTGTAATAGTGTGTGGCGTGTGCAGCTGGAATGATATGGGTCCCTTGATACATCTAGA
Source organism: Schistocerca nitens (assembly GCF_023898315.1). Taxonomy (NCBI): domain Eukaryota; kingdom Metazoa; phylum Arthropoda; class Insecta; order Orthoptera; family Acrididae; genus Schistocerca; species Schistocerca nitens. The sequence goes on along the minus strand of NC_064619.1, from coordinate 46,237,330 downwards.
TACGACTCTGACAGGTGATACGTACACGTACACGTACAAGTGACATACTGTCTGAACACCTGCATCCATTCATGTCCATTGTGCATACAGAGCGACTTGAGCAATTCCAGCAGGACAATGCGACACCTTACATGCCCAGAATTGCTACAGAGCGGCTCCAGGAACACTCCTCTGAATTCAAACACTTCTGCTGGCCACCAGACTCCCCAGACATGAACATTACGAGGTGTGGCTAGAAAAAAACCGGACTAGTACTGGTGAAACAATAAAACGAATGCAATAAGGCTGAAAGTCGCGTGGCCTGTCACGTGACTCTCGCTCCGCCTACTGCTCGAGTTTCATCTGCCTCCTGCACTCAGTCTGCCCGTGGCGTCTGTTTTAAGTAGTTGACGTTTTGTCTGTGCGTCGGAAAATGTTGAGTGTACAGAAAGAACAGCGTGTTAACATCAAATTTTGTTTCAAACTAGGAAAATCTGCAAGTGAAACGTTTGTAATGTTACAACAAGTGTACGGCGATGATTGTTTATCGCGAACACAAGTGTTTGAGTGGTTTAAACGATTTAAAGATGGCCGCGAAGACACCAGTGATGACACTCGCACTGGCAGACCATTGTCAGCAAAAACTGATGCAAACATTGAAAAAATCGGTAAACTTGTTCGACAAGATCGCCGTTTAACAATCAGAGCAGTGTCTGAGTTAACAGGAGTTGACAAGGAAAGTGTCGAACAAGTTTACCGATTTTTTCAATGTTTGCATCAGTTTTTGCTGACAATGGTCTGCCAGTGCGAGTGTCATCACTGGTGTCTTCGCGGCCATCTTTAAATCGTTTAAACCACTCAAACACTTGTGTTCGCGATAAACAATCATCGCCGTACGCTTGTTGTAACATTACAAACGTTTCACTTGCAGATTTTCCTGGTTTGAAACAAAATTTGATGTTAACACGCTGTTCTTTCTGTACACTCAACATTTTCCGACGCACAGACAAAACGTCAACTACTTAAAACAGACGCCACGGGCAGACTGAGTGCAGGAGGCAGATGAAACTCGAGCAGTAGGCGGAGCGAGAGTCACGTGACAGGCCACGCGACTTTCAGCCTTATTGCATTCGTTTTATTGTTTCACCAGTACTAGTCCGGTTTTTTTCTAGCCACACCTCGTATTGAGCATATCGGGGACGCCTTGCAACGTGCGGTTCAGAAGAGATCTCCACTCCCTCGTACTCTTACGGATTTATAGGCAGCCCTGCAGGATTTATAGCGTCAGTTCCGTCCAGCACTACTTCAGACATTCTTCGTTGATCCATTATGGACCGTGGGACAAAGGCTTGCATGTATTTCTTGATGCAATAATTTACCAACAGCCGCATGTACTGTAGAAATTTATTTCAGTTTATTATATTATATTTATTTTATGGCGCCTGGCCACTAAGAGCTGTTGCATAACGATTTGATTCACGGATCCAGTTCCGTGTATAGTGATTTCACGACTATGACATGTGGAGCCTGAAAATGGCATCAATGTGATGCCGAAACTGGTAGCACATAAGAACTCCGTAAAATAAATTTCAACAATACATACGGCTGTCGGTACATTATTGCATCAAGAAACTTCAGACACTAGTCGAGTCCATGCCACGTAGTGTCGCAGCATTTCTGCATGCTCGCGGAGCCCTACACGTTATTACGAAGATGTACCAGTTTCCTTGGCTCTTCAGTGTAAATGTGGCGCGTTCATGGTGTCCCACTCTTTCTCTTCCTCAAACTGAGACAGAGTGGAAGCGGTGGAGCAGTATGCAGCCAGGCGAGAGAGCTTTGGCGCACAAGCGAAGGCACTGCTCATGAGCTGAATTCTAGACCATCCCTGTTCTGTAGTATCACATTTCAAAAGTTTCTAATTTTTTCCTAAGTGAACTATTTATCTGCCACGTTTCACTTCCATACAAGTTTACAATCCATCAAATGCCTTAAGAAAAAACTTTGTATATTTAATTTTATATTCAGTGTTAAAATATTCTCGCTCTTAGAAACGCTCTTCTTGCTATTGCCAGAGTATATCTCCCAGCCGTCGTTAAACCTCATCACCAATTAGTGCCTTTTTCTTAAGGGGAGTCGTACCGCCCAAAATGACAAAATTTTACATTTTTGCTTTTATGCAAATTATGAAAATATGGATGTTTATGCTTAATTTGGTGTTGGTTTTGTTGAAATATTCCATTATTTGCTATTTTAAAAAAATATTTGAAAATAATCATGCAGTGACATTTCCGAGAATTTTGTTTTCCATCATTTCGCATATTGACATTTTTCTCTGAAACTACACTCCTGGAAATGGAAAAAAGAACACATTGACACCGGTGTGTCAGACCCACCATACTTGCTCCGGACACTGCGAGAGGGCTGTACAAGCAATGATCACACGCACGGCACAGCGGACACACCAGGAACCGCGGTGTTGGCCGTCGAATGGCGCTAGCTGCGCAGCATTTGTGCACCGCCGCCGTCAGTGTCAGCCAGTTTGCCGTGGCATACGGAGCTCCATCGCAGTCTTTAACACTGGTAGCATGCCGCGACAGCGTGGACGTGAACCGTATGTGCAGTTGACGGACTTTGAGCGAGGGCGTATAGTGGGCATGCGGGAGGCCGGGTGGACGTACCGCCGAATTGCTCAACACGTGGGGCGTGAGGTCGCCACAGTACATCGATGTTGTCGCCAGTGGTCGGCGGAAGGTGCACGTGCCCGTCGACCTGGGACCGGACCGCAGCGACGCACGGATGCACGCCAAGACCGTAGGATCCTACGCAGTGCCGTAGGGGACCGCACCGCCACTTCCCAGCAAATTAGGCACACTGTTGCTCCTGGGGTATCGGCGAGGACCATTCGCAACCGTCTCCATGAAGCTGGGCTACGGTCCCGCACACCGTTAGGCCGTCTTCCGCTCACGCCCCAACATCGTGCAGCCCGCCTCCAGTGGTGTCGCGACAGGCGTGAATGGAGGGACGAATGGAGACGTGTCGTCTTCAGCGATGAGAGTCGCTTCTGCCTTGGTGCCAATGATGGTCGTATGCGTGTTTGGCGCCGTGCAGGTGAGCGCCACAATCAGGACTGCATACGACCGAGGCACACAGGGCCAACACCCGGCATCATGGTGTGGGGATCGATCTCCTACACTGGCCGTACACCACTGGTGATCGTCGAGGGGACACTGAATAGTGCACGGTACATCCAAACCGTCATCGAACCCATCGTTCTACCATTCCTAGACCGGCAAGGGAACTTGCTGTTCCAACAGGACAATGCACGTCCGCATGTATCCCGTGCCACCCAACGTGCTCTAGAAGGTGTAAGTCAACTACCCTGGCCAGCAAGATCTCCGGATCTGTCCCCCATTGAGCATGTTTGGGACTGGATGAAGCGTCGTCTCACGCGGTCTACACGTCCAGCACGAACGCTGGTCCAACTGAGGCGCCAGGTGGAAATGGCATGGCAAGCCGTTCCACAGGACTACATCCAGCATCTCTACGATCGTCTCCATGGGAGAATAGCAGCCTGCATTGCTGCGAAAGGTGGATATACACTGTACTAGTGCCGACATTGTGCATGCTCTGTTGCCTGTGTCTATGTGCCTGTGGTTCTGTCAGTGTGATCATGTGATGTATCTAACCCCAGGAATGTGTCAATAAAGTTTCCCCTTCCTGGGACAATGAATTCACGGTGTTCTTATTTCAATTTCCAGGAGTGTATATAGTCTAGAAGGCTGTGGTTTCTTTTGTTTTGTAGAGAACTGTCCGTTCATAAGTTGCCTACACTGACGGTACTTCGCAGTACACTCTTTGAACTGTACATTTGTTTGTGTTTGACAACAACAGTTATCCACTAGCCGCGTTTTAGTTTCTGTGTTTCCTGTGATAGTTTTCGTCATCACCAAACCGAAAGGAGTGTTTAAAAAAATACGAAACAATGGAAACAGATACCACAGAACAAAGGTAGCAGCAGTATGAAAGAGTGGTTTGCGCCGAAGGGCGTGATAATTTGGTTGTAAATAGTGACAGTCATTCTACTCCTCCGAGTGCTTCCAAGAAAAAACTGCTGGGTAATGATGTAAAATACAACGCAGCTTCAGACAGCGAAACAAACTACAATATCATTATTAATCTCCATATACTTGTTTCAACTTTGTGTGAAACAGTGTGTTGGCGTATATGTGGAGGGGAAATTGAAATTTCTAAAAAGCTATCTCAACGCAATGGTCTGGTGTGCACTTTACAAATAATGTGTTTGAACTGTAAAAGCGAAAAGACTTTCAAGACTTCAGAAGTAAGTGTAAAGAATGGACTTTTTGACACTAATCTAAGTTACTTCTATGGACTTAGATGCATAGGAAAAGGCCATTACGCTGGTAAGGTTCATTGTGTCTTGCTGAACCACCCAAGTCCCCCTACAAAATCTATTAAACACAACTCCATAGTAAGAAGTAGTGCTAAGGCGTGTGCTATGGAATCAATGACTACAGCAGCTGAGCAGGCTGTAGCAGAAAATGGCACTTCTGACATAGCAATATCATTCGACGGATCCTGGCAAAAAAGAGGTTTCCAGTCAAAGAATTCATGTGCATCTATTATCAGCATCGACATTGGGAAAGTGTTGGATGTTGACGTGTTGGCCATGTACTGTCAGGGTTGTAGGCAAGCAGGCAAGAGTATTGAAAAGCAAATAAAGCATGAAATAAATTGTCAGAGAAACTATGAAGGAACTAGTGGAGGGATGGCGGTTGCTTCTGCAGTGAAAATGTTCCATCGTTCCCAGCATGACTGTGCTGTTTGCTACATGAGTTTTCTTGGGGGTGGAGACTCACGATCGTATAAGGCAGTGGTGGGGAGTAAACCCTATGGTGATTTGTCAATTACAAAACTAGAGTGCATTAATCATGTCCAAAAGAGGATGGTCACGAGACTACGTAGACTCAAACAGTAGTTGGGAAGCACCAAGTTATCTGATGGTCTAAGACGTCGACTGACTCATAAACAAATTGATCAGATTACACAATATTATGGTATGGCTATTAGAAGTAACAGAGATAATTTAGATGGTATGAAGAGAGATGTTTGGGCAATTTATTTTCACAAGCTATCTACAGATGCTGAACCAATACACAACCTGTGTTCCACTGAATGGTGTTAATACTTGAAGGCAAAAGTGGAGGGTACAGTAGACACTTTCTCGCACAAAATTACTATAACAAATGCTGTTATGCTTTCCATAAAACCTGTGTTTCAGGATCTTGCCCAACCAGAGCTGTTGAAGAAATGTCTCAAGGGCAAAACACAAAATGCGAATGAATCATTTAACAATGTTATATGGTCAAGGATACCAAAAAATGTGTTTGTTGGAAGGTCAGTCTTTGAACTTGGTGTTTTGGATGCTCTTCTTACTTTTAATGATGGCTACTCTGGAAGGCTACAGGTTTTGGAATATCTTGGCATTCATAAAGGTTACAACACCAGTAAAAGTGTGATGGACTTGGAGCAACTGCGAATCACGAAGGCAGAGATTGCCACAAACGATATGTCAAAAGAAGCCAGATCCAAGAGGAGGAGGGCAGCACTGGGTGAGGAAGGTGAAGGAGGATATGAGGACTATCATCCAGGAGGATTCTAACATACTTTTTATGTATCAGTTTGCTGTATATTAAAATTTTTTCTTAAACGCAATTTTCTCAACATGACATTTTTCAGTATAAAAGCCCCTTCTTCTCAGAAACTTCTGAATCTACATCAATGAATTATTTACCACATAACATAGATAGTAGAATGATGTTGTAGCTAATAAAATTCAAGAAATTAAAATTGTGAAAATTTACACCAACAAATTATATGTTTAAGGAAAGAATCATAACTTTTGTTGCAGTTGTTATTTTAAAGTGATTGTAGAGCAAGACAGACACAAAACATGGGAGAACGTGTGATAAAAACACCACATTTATATAGTCAAGAGTTCAATAGAAAATGGGGCATTTATATATCCAATTTAACATTGTCGAGATAGGGCGGTACGACTCCCCTTAATTTAGTTCCTTCACCATCGCCGATTTAATACAATTGCATTCCATTATTTTTCTTCTGTTTTTATTGATGTTTGCCACAAAACCTCTTTTCAAGACACCTGTTCTGCACTCAGCTGCTCTTCTATGCCTTTGCCGTCTCAGACAGCAAAGTGTCATCTACAAGATGATGATGATGATGTTTGGTTTGTGAGGCGCTCAACTGCGTGGTTATCAGCGCCCGTACAATTTCCCAACCTTTGCTCAGTCCAATTTCGCCACTTCCTTGGATGATGATGAAAAGATGAGGACAACACAAACACCCAGTCATCTCGAGGCAGGTGAAAATCCCTGACCCCGTCATCTACAAAATCGCAAAGTTTTCGTTTCTCCTTTCTGAACTTTATGCCTCTTTCCAACTTTCCCCTGCTTTCCTTCATTGTTTGCTCAATGTACAGAATGACTGTCTACTACCCCTCCCAACCTCGTCCCTGTCTGAAGAAGCTGGCGCCGCTATAGACGTGACACCAGGCTACTGGCCAGTGTAATGACGGGGCGGCCCTGTGTTTCAGCAGCAGCCGAGCGCGGAGCGGCGCGGCGCCGGCTGGGCGCCCTGGTCCACGTGGAGCGCCTGCTCGCGCACCTGCGACGGCGGCGTCGCCTCGTCGCTGCGCCGCTGCCAGGCCGCCGCCGGCTGCGTCGGCGAGTCCATCCGCTACAAGATATGCAACATGCAGGTCAGCGAGCGAACACACACACCTTTCCTTCTGAGAGCACAGTGGCCTTGACGCTTGTAGTCTTTGGGTGCCTTGCGTACACCAGCCAGAGAGCTTCAGACTCTCTGTGTTTACATGTCGCACAACTTATGGAAGAGGAAAACCGAATTTCACAAACCGTGTCGGTTTACATGTCCACGCCTGAAGCGGTGTTTCCACATTGTCACATATTAGTTTCCCGAACGTCAGTTGCCTCTGTAGCGTAGAACTTGGGTGGAGTCGTGTTTGGACTATGGAGCTGCACAGGCGTGGGTTCAGTTCTACCAAAACTTTATTAAGGGGGGTAGGACGTCAAACGGGCCGACTTGGAGCAGGAGAGGCACCACAGGACATTTTATTTTCTACTGTCTATACTTTTACAAATAAATTCATAAAACTTTGTCAGCATGACCAGGAAGGATTCAGGATTCACACTCATAGCAGTGGAAGCGCAAAAACATAACAAAATAAATTTTTTTAGATATGAAATTTCATCATTTTTTCACTTACTGTTGGCTGCATTTGTTGCTATAGGTACATTTTTCTTCACAAGTAAGAGAGATTCTTTGATGAATTTTGCACAGCATACAAACCATACTTACAGGTGTATGAAACTCTAGAATTTTCCAAATCTATTAAAAACTGTGGTAAAAATTGAGATAATTAACTACAAAATTTGATTTTTTTCTAAACACAAAGTTTAAAAGGTAACAGCTCATTCATTTTTTCATAAATTAAATAGAGTCTAGAGTTTCAGACACCTGTAAGTATGGTTTGTATGCTGTGCAAAATTCATCGAACAGTCTCTCTTACTTATGAAAAAAAGTGTACCTATAGCAACAAATGCAGCCAATAGTAAGTGAAACAATGATGAAATTTCACGTGTAAAAAAAATTATTTTGTTATGTTTTTGAACTTCCGCAGCTACGAGTGTGAATCCTGAACCCTTCCTGGTCATGCTGACAAAGTTTCATGAATATACTTGTAAAAGTATACACAGTGGAAATTAAAATGTCCTGTGGTGCCTCTCCTGCTCCAAGTCGGCCCGTTTGACGTCCTACCCCCCTTAAGCGTAATTATTCTTTTTCATACTAGAGAAATCGTAACAAAACAGGTCGCAATTCAGAGCCCAATATAGTTCTTCAAGGCAGGGCTAAACAACAGAGTATCGGAGTACCGCCTCATTTGTGCTACTGTAATCGCAACTTCCTGTCAGAAAAGCCACAGTTCGTGGAGCATTTATTGTTCGCTTGTAGCGCCACTGGATGATTTGGTGGTGTCGGATAGGCAATTTTCTAGCATCACACCTAGCTGGGCTAGGGCGATGGTGAGTCTGGAATTCCTCACTCTACATTCATTATCTCTTCCAATGCATTTCTGCGTGTTGCAAATTTTTGTGAACAAGTTTTATCGCTGTGTCGCATATGGAGTGTTAATATCATGCACATCAATAGCAAAGGGACCTCTTGTTGTCTTTAGGTACAGCGTAGTCGGCTTCTAGCCAATGGACGCGTCCGGGACTAAGAAATCAAGCTGTTACTATCTCCATGTCCGTTGGCGTAGAGCTTTCCCTGTCCCCTTCTCTGTGTTACTATTTCTGGTGACCGTACAAGTTCAATTATATCCATAAAATGGCTTTTTGTATGAAAATTGTACGGAGAATTATACTTGGGCAAAATTATTCCATTTATTGCGTTGATCGCTCAGGTTTTTGAATAGAAATACCGGTTTCGGCTGTGCAGTAGCCATCACCAGACACTGCAATGGAAGTGAAAGAATGTACATTACTAGCCACTGCATTAAGAGATTAAAACAAATTACAGAAGCTATAGAAACTCGTTATACCTCTCATTTTGCTACACTACAAAAAGTCATGAAATGTAAAAATAACATAAGTAAACACTGTCATGCATGATTCAACCGCTAATACATAGGATGCAAAGCGATCCTAGACGTCTTCGATGCCGGCCGAAGTGGCCGTGCGGTTAAAGGCGCTGCAGTCTGGAACCGCAAGACCGCTACGGTCGCAGGATCGAATCCTGCCTCGGGCATGGATGTTTGTGATGTCCTTAGGTTAGTTAGGTTTAACTAGTTCTAAGTTCTAGGGGACTAATGACCTCAGCAGTTGAGTCCCATAGTGCTCAGAGCCATTTGAACCATTTGAACGTCTTCGATGCATTCGTACCGTACAAATAAATATAAAACGTAATTAAAATGACATTCGTTTAAAAGTGCAGTTCTTTAAATTGTTCTCAGTTGCATATAAGAAAGCATGATTAAAAAATTTAATCATTTTTAAAATGTGTTCGTCTTCAGACAGTTTATTTTTTGAACATTTTGTTAAGTACTGACCAGTTTAAAATGTAAGGAGACGAACACATTGTTCATATGATTAAACATTTTAAGAAACCTGCTTTCATATAGTGCATATGATATTTTAAGCAACTGTACTTTTAAAGGAACTTTCTTTTAATTACTTTGCTTATTTATCTGTACGTTGTGCATGCATCAACGACCTCTAGGATCGCTCTGCATCCAATAGATAAATGGTTGAAGGATGGATGGCAGTTCTGACTTGTGATGTTTTTACACGTTCTGATTTGGTCCAGTGCAGCAGAATGAGAGCTGTATTGTGTTTCTTACGAGGACCACTTCAGAAGAAATGCACACCATTTTTGCAAAAATACGATTTTCATTCTGCATGTGTGAAAGTTTTACAGTGTGATTCCTATTAACGTTCAAAAACCTCTGGAGCGACGTAGATGGATCTGAGATAAGTAATTCAATGTAAGACACACGAGGCCGCAAATAACGAGAAATACACCAATGGTAAGTGACAATTGTTGGACATGTGAAGTCATCGCATGATGTACGTCGCCACCAGTACAGCGGTTGAGCCTATCCATCAGATCATCCTAATCCAGGTCAAGTGTAGTTCCGACCTACGTGCGCGACTTCAGTGCGTAGCGCTCAGGTTTGAGACTTGTGTCTGGCAGACAAGATTTTTTCATTACGGTAGACAATTATGAGTTTACATTTAGGTTGTTGTTGTGGTCTTCAGTCCTGGGACTGGTTTGATGCAGCTCTCCATGCTCCTCTATCCTGTGCAAGCTTCTTCATCTCCCAGTACCTACTGCAACCTACATCCTTCTGAATCTTCTTAGTGTATTGATCTCTTGGTCTCCCTCTACGATTTTTACCCTCCACGCTGCCCTCCAATGCTAAATTTGTGATCCCTTGATGCCTTAAAACATGTCCTACCAACCGATCCCTTCTTCTAGTCAAGTTGTGCCACAAACTTCTCTTCTCCCCAATCCTATTCAATACCTCCTCATTAGTTACGTGATCTACCCACCTTATCTTCAGCATTCTTCTGTAGCACCACATTTCGAAAGCTTCTATTCTCTTCTTGTCCAAACTGGTTATCGTCCATGTTTCACTTCCATACATGGCTACACTCCATACAAATATTTTTAGAAAAGACTTCCTGACACTTAAATCAATACTCGATGTTAACAAATTTCTCTTCTTCAGAAACGATTTCCTTGCCATTGCCAGTCTACATTTTATATCCTCTCTACTTCGACCATCATCAGTTATTTTACTCCCTAAATAGCAAAACTCCTTTACTACTTTAAGTGTCTCATTTCCTAATCTAATCCCCTCAGCATCACCCGATTTAATTTGACTACACTCCATTATCCTCGTTTTGCTTTTGTTGATATTCATCTTATATTCTCCTTTCAAGACACTGTCCATTCCGTTCAACTGCTCTTCCAAGTCCTTTGCTGTCTCTGACAGAATTACAATGTCATCGGCGAACCTCAAGGTTTTTACTTCTTCTCCATGAATTTTAATACCTACTCCGAATTTTTCCTTTGTTTCCTTTACTGCTTGCTCAATATACACATTGAATAACATCGGGGAGAGGCTACAACCCTGTCTCACTCCTTTCCCAACCACTGCTTCCCTTTCATGCCCCTCGACTCTTATAACTGCCATCTGGTTTCTGTACAAATTGTAAATAGCCTTTCGCTCCCTGTATTTTACCCCTGCCACCTTCAGAATTTGAAAGAGAGTATTCCAGTTAACGTTGTCAAAAGCTTTCTCTAAGTCTACAAATGCTAGAAATGTAGGTTTGCCTTTTCTTAATCTTTCTTCTAAGATAAGTCGTAAGGTTAGTATTGCCTCTCGTGTTCCAACATTTCTACGGAATCCAAACTGATCTTCCCCGAGGTCCGCTTCTACCAGTTTTTCCATTCGTCTGTAAAGAATTCGCGTTAGTATTTTGCAGCTGTGACTTATTAAACTGATAGTTCGGTAATTTTCACATCTGTCAACACCTGCCTTCTTTGGGATTGGAATTATTATATTCTTGAAGTCTGTGGGTATTTCGCCTGTCTCATACATCTTGCTCACCAGATGGTAGAGTTTTGTCATGACTGGCTGTCCCAAGGCCATCAGTAGTTCTAATGGAATGTTGTCTACTCCCGGGGCCTTGTTTCGACTCAGGTCTTTCAGTGCTCTGTCAAACTCTTCACGCAGTATCTTATCTCCCATTTCATCTTCATCTACATCCTCTTCCATTTCCATAATATTGTCCTCAAGTACATCACCCTTTGTATAAACCCTCTATATACTCCTTCCACCTTTCTGCCTTCCCTTCTTTGCTTAGAACTGGGTTGCCATCTGAGCTCTTGATATTCATACAAGTGGTTCTCTTCTCTCCAAAGGTCTCTTTAATTTTCCTGTAGGCAGTATCTATCTTACCCCTAGTGAGACAAGCCTCTACGTCCTTACATTTGTCCTCTAGCCATCCCTGCTTAGCCATTTTGCACTTTCTGTCGATCTCATTTTTGAGACGTTTGTATTCCCTTTTGCCTGCTTCATTTACTGCATTTTTGTATCTTCTCCTTTCATCAATTAAATTCAATATTTCTTCTCTTACCCAAGGATTTCTATTAGCCCTCGTCTTTTTACCTACTTGATCCTCTGCTGCCTTCACTACTTCATCCCTAAGAGCTACCCATTCTTCTTCTACTGTATTTCTTTCCCCCATTCCTGTCAATTGTTCCCTTATGCTCTCCCTGAAACTCTCTACAACCTCTGGTTCTTTTAGTTTATCCAGGTCCCATCTCCTTAAATTCCCACCTTTTTGCAGTTTCTTCAGTTTCAATCTGCAGTTCATAACCAATAGATTGTGGTCAGAATCCACATCTGCCCCTGGAAATGTCTTACAATTTAAAACCTGGTTCCTAAATCTCTGTCTTACCATTATATAATCTATCTGATACCTATTAGTATCTCCAGGATTCTTCCAGGTATACAACCTTCTTTTATGATTCTTGAACCAAGTGTTAGCTATGATTAAGTTATGCTCTGTGCAAAATTCTACAAGGCGGCTTCCTCTTTCATTTCTTCCCCCCAATCCATATTCACCTACTACGTTTCCTTCTCTCCCTTTTCCTACTGACGAATTCCAGTCACCCATGACTATTAAATTTTCGTCTCCCTTCACTACCTGAATAATTTCTTTTATCTCGTCATACATTTCATCAATTTCTTCATCATCTGCAGAGCTAGTTGGCATATAAACTTGTACTACTGTAGTAGGCATGGGCTTTGTGTCTATCTTGGCCACAATAATGCGTTCACTATGCTGTTTGTAGTAGCTAACCCGCACTCCTATTTTTTTATTCATTATTAAACCTACTCCTGCATTACCTCTATTCGATTTTGTATTTATAACCCTGTAATCACCTGACCAAAAGTCTTGTTCCTCCTGCCACCGAACTTCACTAATTCCCACTATATCTAACTTTAACCTATCCATTTCCCTTTTTAAATTTTCTAACCTACCTGCCCGATTAAGGGATCTGACATTCCACGCTCCGATCCGTAGATTGCCAGTTTTCTTTCTCCTGATAACGACGTCCTCTTGAGTAGTCCCCGCCCGGAGATCCGAATGGGGGACTATTTTACCTCCGGAATATTTTACCCAAGAGGACGCCATCATCATTTAATCATACAGTAAAGCTGCATGTCCTCGGGAAAAATTACGGCTGTAGTTTCCCCTTGCTTTCAGCCGTTCGCAGTACCAGCACAGCAAGGCCGTTTTGGTTAATGTTACAAGGCCAGATCAGTCAATCATCCAGACTGTTGCCCCTGCAACTACTGAAAAGGCTGCTGCCCCTCTTCAGGAACCACATGTTTGTCTGGCCTCTCAACAGATACCCCTCCGTTGTGGTTGCACCTACGGTACGGCCATCTGTATCGCTGAGGCACGCAAGCCTCCCCACCAACGGCAAGGTCCATGGTTCATGGGGGAAGTACATTTAGGTAAGATTTATTATTTTATTTACAGATCTCGGAGTCTGCGCTGGTTTATTGCAGTGAACACTACAACAAAAACCTGGCGTACTGCATCACAAATAAAGGAGTATAAGCTTCCGAATTTCTTTGTTATCAATAAATAACCTACGGTTTTTTTACTACATAATGTCTGTAAACAAAAAAGAAGGAACAAAAGATAGAAACAGAAAATAAGAACAGCTTCTCCTTGATTACAGCGAGAGCATTAATTTGGTAACTTTTACGTTTACAACAGATCTTAGTCATAAAAGGTGTTTAAAATTTGCACCATTGTGCAGCAATGTATGGCATTGCTCCCTACCGGCGAGTGTAGAATCGACAAACACAGTCACTGCAAGCGAAGCGAGGTACATCATCTAGTGACACGTGTTCAACATTTGTTGTCCAAACTGCCTGTTGGCTTCCGTCTCGGGTTCTTCGGCCGACGTTCGTCTAATGATTTTCCTGACGTTTCGCCAGTACGAGTGGCTGGCATTGTCAAAGTTTCACCCTCCATTGCTGGTTGTCGATTGGACCCGAGCTCGCGGCCGCGAACTATATGTACCTGGCGTGCCAACGTCCAAACGCTTCCCCGCTGTCATTTCCGGTGCAGTTCTCTTGCTACCTGCGACGGTCGTTCGCCGCACCATGGGAAGCCAGGATCCGTTTAGCTTGAGGCTTTGTTCTTTCTTGTTGTAGCTATTCTTGTGTTTATGTGTTTCTATAGCTTCTATGAACAAGCGAGAATTTCCGAGTCGGCGAATTTTACTAAGTGTTCCGTCTCATACAGCGAGTGCTCTGCCACAGCCGATTTCTTCACCTGTCCCAACCTGAAATGTCGCTTATGTTCTGCGAGCCTGGTATTGATTGATCGTCCAGTCTTTCCAACATAAACTTTTCCACATGTGCATGGTATGTGGTATACTCCCGACACTGAAAGTGGGTTTCGTTTCTCCTTTACCGATCTGAGACACATCGGTTTCATTTTCCCGCAAGATATCACAAAGCTCTTTCATGCATGTCTCACCATGAGCTATTTCGCGTGGAATGGCAGCTTCCACGAACAGCTGGAAGGCGTCGCCATGGGTAGTCCTCTCAGTCCCGTGGTGGCCAACTTCTTCATGAAACATTTAGAAACTCAGGCATTGTACTTGATACCTTGTAAACCTAAGGTGTGCAGATACGTCGATGACACCTTCGTCGTGTGGAGACATGGTGAGAACAGCTCAGTGACTTCCTAAGACACTTGAACAGCCTCCATGCCAATATAAAATTTACCGTCGAAATAGAAAAGGACAAAAGCTACCATTCCTAGATGTGCTGGCCACAAGGGATGGCGAAAGCCTGAGACACAGCGTTTATCGGAAACCGACACACACGGACCGATCGATACCTGCACAAACTTTCAAATCACCACCCGAGCCAGAAAAGAGGCATGATTAATATGCTCATAACGCGAGCGAGACGTATTTGAGAACACCAGTACGTCAGACGAGAAATACAACATTTGTAAAGTGTTCTGAGGAGCAATGGGTACTCCACACGTTATTTTAGCAGTATAACAGAGCCAAACACTCGGCGAAGTGACAAATCAGAAAAAGTATTGTCGGTTACGGCCTTTCTGCCATACATTCCCAGAGTAACCGACAGAATCGGCCATATATTACGCAAACACGTCGTAAAGACTATTCACAAACTGACAAAAAAGATCGGAGAGTGTCTCAGATCGGCAAAGAAGAAAACTAACCCACTTGCAGTGCCAGAGTATACCGCATACCATGCATATATGGACAAGTTTATGTTGGAATGACTGGACGATCAGTCAGTACCAGGATCGCAGAACATAAGCGACATTGCTTGTTGGAGCAAGTGGAGAAATCGGCTGTGGCAGAGCACGCACTGTGTGAGAAGGAACACGTAGTAAAGTGCGGCGACACGGAAGTTCTGGCTGTAGAGAAGCACTTTCAGACCCGCTTGTTCAGAGAAGTTATAGAAACACATAAACACAAGAATAGCTTCAACAAGAAAGAAGAAAGCCTCAATCTAAACGGATCCTGGCTTCCCTTGCTGCAGCGAACGACCGTCGCAGGTAGCAAGAGAACCGCACCGGAAATGACCGCGGAGACTCCTCTGGACGTTGGCATGCCAGGTACATATAGTTTGCGGCCGCGAGCTCGGGTCCAGTCCACCACCAGCAGTGGAGGATGAAACTTTGACAATGCCAGCCACTCGTACTGGCGAATCGTCAGCAAAATCATCAGACGATCGTCGGCCGAAGAACCCGAGACAGAAACCAACAGGCTGTTTGTCAACAAGTGGCCACGAAAGCATTAACAATTTTGTATTTGGTATCCAGTTTTGGCGTCTTCACCGACATCTGCGACCGCGTGTGTCTTACATTACACTACTTGTCTCAGCATCACTACGAGGTCGTTTCGAGTGCTTTTAAACGTTAGCGATTCAGGAGACAGTCTGAACACCATTGTCAGAGTGTTTGCAAGTGATGCTGTTACTTGCCGTGTAGTAAAGTTATGAGAAGAGCAAAACTAACTGCAAAATGTTTTAGAAAAAATATCTGTATAGTGCGAAAAGTAGCAAGCGACCCTTAACAATGAAACGTATGACATCATCCACACGACAACTAAAAGGAATCTGAAAATTTCGGTTACATTATATACCACACAAATCTAAAGGCTTTCAGTTTAACTAAATACTTAGGGATTATCTTTACGAATAATTTAAAGTGTAACGACTGGTCCCGGCGGAGGTTCGAGTCCTCCCTTGGGCATGGGTGTTTGTGGTTGTCCTTAGGATAATTTAGGTTAAGTAGTGTGTAAGCTTAGGGACTGATGAGCTTAGCAGTTAAGTCCCATAAGATTTCACACACATTTGAACATTTTTTTGAACAAAGTGGAACGATCACTGTAATCGCCTCCTACAAAGTATCACCTATGCATGTATTTAGTTTAAGTAGTGGAATTATCTGCCGACCACAACCAGTGACTTCAACTGTTGAATGGAGTGGGAATAAATGCAAATCTGCTGGTGCTGCCGAGACGTTTGTTTTAAGGGTTGATGTTATGCCGACATTGCATGAACGGTCGATCTCAGACCCATTGAGTTCATAGCGTTTCTCTTGAAACAGGAATGCTAAAGCGTTACGTGTCAGCTTGGATCCCACTGTATCGCTGCCGTCGGTTTTCTTGAATGACCCCACTAGATTCTAAAATTCTGCGTGGTGTCTGTTCTGAGTCGTGTCTCCCTACCACTTTCGCGAAACGACGCTCTGAGCGTGTTTTTTAGGGAATTGACTAGTTTGAACCTGGGACCTGTTGCTGGTAAGGAGACGCCAGACCACACATGACATGTGGGGTTCAGAAGAGTTCAGTGAGACTAGCGATGATATAATCAAATACTTAATGATTTCAGCGTCAGCTCCACTGCACTCCCTGTAAAAGAATCTTAATACTAACTAAATTTAGTAGAAGGGGTTCAAGGCTTTACTATTTTTAGTTAGCTGGTAAAATAACGTCGAAAAAGCAGTTAAGTTTACCATTGGAATTTTTATTCTACTCACAAAACATTGTTTATAAATTGCACTATTGGTAAATATTTTAACACAGGATGATAAAAACCAACTGCGTTCAACAAAAATGTGAACGAATATTAACTGAATGGGTTTCCAAGTTCTATAATGGATCGAAGGATGACCTATGCCATATCACATCTATAATCTAGGTTTAAGTTAAGTTTCATAAAAGAGAAAACTATCAAAATTGTCTACAGTGACCCTCAATTATCTTTAATTACTTATTTAACTTGTCGTAAATTACAGTGGCTGATGTGGCTTCTCAATAATTATATAACAGAAAAATCATCGCGTTTCAGATTTTAACTTCTAGTAGCAAATGTGAATACCATGAAGTTTAATTGACGATCTACACAAGTATTACGCAAAAAGGGGATGTAACAGATGAGACTTCTGCAGTTCTGAGTGAAGCCTTATGCACTCTTATGCAACATCGCGTGCGTTCATTACCTTGTCGGTGGTTAGGCAGTGTCAGGGGCGGTTGGAGGCGCAGCTCCACACACCTCGCCGTCTCGGAAACAATTCACTCTAACTTCTCTTTATTACCATTTACCGAAGTCAGTTTAAGAAAAAGGTATCTGGCTGTGTTTTCAACTGACCAATCAGGGTCTCAATGGTAACCTTAAGCTCCGCCTACAAAAATTCTGTCTATCCAATGAGAAACGTTATACTTTTCGTGGTGGAGCAATGTTTTTAATGTTTGCAACGTAACAGAGACGTGTATACTCTCACGCTAAAACTTGCAGCTGGTGTGGCCCTTTTAGTGTTATCGTAAGATCTATACTGTTCTTCTGGAGGGCTCTATCTTTTAACAAGGGCTGGGGGCTGCTCTTGGCGATGTGGGCGGCTGTCCCTTATCGTAAGGCCTTCTAGCTACATGACTCTGCTCTCGGCTTCCGTTCTCGTTTCTCCCCTCGGAACTGCGTCTCTTTCATGGTGGGAAGGTATGACATGCATTTAGGCGTCCTTGTGTTAGTCTGTGGTATTCCGTTTGCTCACTCATTGATCATATTACTTTGGTAAATTTAATGTCAGGATTTATTCGGAACTATGTGACATACTGCCGGATTTGCTATCATGTCAGGGTTTTCATGGAAGGTGTTGGATTTGCCTGACACCTTACAAGATATATGAAACTCTTGCATGGAAGCGTGAGTGCGTCTTGGTGCTGGATGACAATCCTGATTTCATCGTTCTTGTTAAACACGGTTGAATGGTAAGGTTTATGAGAGAAGTATCTCTCATCATACTCTACTGAACTGGTTACACTGAGTGAGGACGTCATTGCACGGCCTCAGGCCAACTGATTTAAGAAACTCGTAGTTTTGTAGTGGTTAATAAAAAAAAGAAAAAGAGAAGAAAATAAACTGTAGTGGTTAATAAAAAAAAGGAAAGAGAAGAAAAGAAAAGAAAATGTTGAAAATGTGGGAAGAAATGGTGAATAAAAAGTGGGTTTTAAAATTGTAAATGACCGTGAAAAAGGGGAAAAATGAAAAACAAATCGGACTTCGTATTACAGAAAAGCTATCGGACTTCGTGATTCGGAAAAGCTATTGTTGGGGTGGTCCTTGTGGCGTTTTTGAGCAGAAGTTAAACCAATTTCCACTACAAAAATTATTGAAAAAGAACAGAGAATAACAAAATGTAACTGACAGGGGGAAATGGCGTAGCTTAGAGTTAATTCTTTACCATGTTAACATGTCTTCTTGTTTCGTGCGGCGTCCAGGTCTTCAAAAATCTCCTACTTCATTTCTGCGTGAAAAGTCTGCTCCGAAATCTTGCAATTAGTTTCGTTGTCCAGGAATTTCTAATGTACACAAAACCGTCTTGATATTAAATGCAATTTATTTTACGTTGCTTCCCTCCTCCAAATTTCATAACAATTTCCTCAATATGTCTACACATTAAAATCAGATCAAGACTAGCTATTAAGTTTTTTACGTCAGCATCAGAACACGTCTGCATTAAGCTTCCGCCCTCAAAAGACAATAAAGAAACGGATAGAAAAACAAAAAAGAGTTACAATTTTAGTATTTTCTCTTCCGTCGAGCGCTCATACCGCTGCGACGGCACAATTCATGTCTGAGGGAACGAGTGCAGCGCGGCGAAATTCAAAGTCCCGCTACATCGCCCCCTCGACTGTCACGCTAAAACATTTAGCGTGGCAGGCTAGCAAACAATATAATAGATATACCTAAAAGTCAATATATGCATATTTTCATAGGAAAGGCCACGTGCATCCATAGGGGACAATCTTTGTCAACACTTACTTTCTAAACCTATATACTAAATACAATTATTACAGTTTTGATCCTTTTTACACAATTAATATATATTTACATACAGTTAATGTTGTGTGCTCCCAGCGTTGGTTTCCCAATGCATCTCTGGCAGCATGTAGTCTTTGCACATGCGCAATAGCATCACTGAATTTCGCGTGCCGCAGTTTCAAAATCGCTGTGTTATGACAGTCTTGAACAGTATTCACTTTCACATAGTGTTCATTACAAGTTGTTATTCCAGCATAAATGGCGTGTTAGTTCCGGTGACACCATAAGATTGAGCGTGTGCGTGATCTGAAGCAACGTCCATGGCCTCTGTTACGACACAACACTCCAGGTCTTTGTGCGTTTTCATGACTATTGTTCCCGGGGCATATATGGTCGATGTAGTTTTTAGGCTCCACATCGCCTACGACAGGTGCTGAGTTTATTGTCTCCAAAGCATCTGAAGGGCGGCCAGGAACAACGGCGTCGATGTTCGCAAAGGTAGGTGTTTCACCACGTTGTTTACACTTGCCAAGAAACGTTCATTTGCAGTGTGAAAATCCTCATTATCGTCGAAGTAAATTGCAGTTTATATCGGTTTACAAACAGTTATTTGGTTTATGCACCATAAGTTTCACAAAAAACACAAAATTCGTCGTTTATAACGTTCACAGTTTGCAACACTTTTTTGCAATATTTACATGTTAACAAAGTTCCCTGTGTCCCAGCATGTTTACATCGTTAATTATGAAAGCTTACTTTTCGTGGTCACATTTCAAAATATGTTGACAATATGCAAAGTTTTAACACATACACAAATATATATAAATTTACAAGAATATGCATGTGAAATATTTACACTAAAAATTATACTAAGTCCCATTGGCTACTTTCTTTTATTGGGGTTTATGGTCATTTTGATTTTCTTTATTAAGGTTTTGGCGTGCCAAGGGATATAAGACTTAATGTTTAAAGCACGGGATTTCCTTCATTTATTATTTCTTTCTTTCTTTTGATTCCATATCTTGGCTGGCTAGTGGTTCAAAAATGGTTCAAATGGCTCTGAGCACTATGGGACTCAACTGCTGAGGTCATTAGTCCCCTAGAACTTAGAACTAGTTAAACCTAACTAACCTAAGGACATCACAAACATCCATGCCCGAGGCAGGATTCGAACCTGCGACCGTAGCGGTCTTGCGGTTCCAGACTGCAGCGCCTTTAACCGCACGGCCACTTCGGCCGGCGGCTAGTGGTTGACCAGGCTTGTAATGCCATCAATATTCATGTCTTTTTATTCATACCTGAAAGTTTACTGTCACATAATATATTCTTACATTCCATAAACAAACAATACCCAGCTGCAGGAGGTGGTAGGATAATGAAGAAAGAAAGAAAGATAGACTGGAAGAAACTTTTCACTACCTATAAACTACCAAATCCTACAGCTACTACATAAAAAGAGAACACAATACATTATAACGTTTGCTTCACCTTCAAGGGGTGTGTGAAAGGAGGTGCTTACAATTTACCAAATCATGGGTAAATGTAAGTGTCCTTACGTCAAGTCTGTGTAGTGTAACATCATGACAGATTCTCTGTTTCTGTTCTGACTGTCCATATGACTAAGTGTATTATACATTAACAAATCCTTGCATGAGTAAATCACATGGCTGCTCAGTACTTCCTCGATATCTCCACTTCTTGTGGATACCGTCTATACAAATGGAAAATATATCTCACAGAGATTGTCTCTCTCATTATGTGTATTATATAATAACATACCAAATTTCCTCTCAAGAGTTCAACCATGAACTTTCTTCTACTTTAGTGAAGTTTAAACATCATATATGTTGTGTATATATATCATTTCTTTCTATAAAACATAAATAAAGAACATAGTATTATAATTGACAGTAAAATGTCTCTTTCTCAGTGTCCGTTGCTCGACTTCGGTTGCACGGGTGGTCACTGCTCCTTTGCACTTACCTTGCATTACCTGAAAAGTCAAATGTTGCCTTCAAAGTAGATGTAATTTTGTCATCAGTTCTCTTAAGTGGTGGTTTTGTACGAGTCGCAAAACGGCATTAATAACTCTCCTATCTTTTGCTTCCTCAGGGTTTTCTATCATGTGTAAGTATAATAAAGGCTAACATGGCACTAAATTTCACTTTCGTAAAAAAATTTTTAAACAAATGTATTCACATGAGGGCTGTGTAAAAACTATATTTCAACTTAAGTTCCTTAAAATATCATTCTCCTGTCTGAACACGAACTATAAATGTTTTCTTCCACACAATGGCTTAACAAAACTTAACGAATGGTTGCTAAGTTACACTTCTGAAATAAATTAAAGCTAATGTGTTTCCAAGTTACATTCTTATTGCACTTCTTTCAACAGCTGTAATCACCATTATGTTCAGTCTGCTTTTCTTGCATTCATTCATTTTCAAGGGCACTGTAAATAGATTCACATGTAACGTCTTGTACTCACGTGTTCTAACTCATCACAAATGTTTTCTTTCAAACTCAAATTCTTATGTAATCTTAAAGATGTTGACTATTTACTCATTCCTCTATGTAGCACAATATTACCAAAACATTCTCATTCATTCCTTACTCACATATTCATCATAATATACATATCCTTATACATTAAACATATTCCTCATCAAACATTAATATATCACATACGTGGGGCCATCTGACACTTCCATTCTCATAAAACTCCAATAATATTTTCCTCGAATAATCTCTTGTCTCCATCAACTACTTCGCAGTAACTTACCTTCTTATATTAACTTAAATATTAACTCATTCATACTGATCATTCATATTTACATCCTCATTCATTCTGCTACATACCTATGTCATTACTGATCTCAATAGCTATTATCCCTGTCATTAGAGTGCCTTGAAATAACTAACTAATTGTTGATTCACCTTATAATTTACAATTAACAACAAATGTAACCTGTGTAGATCTCATTCGTATATGAATGTCTTTTCTCATTCAGTAAGTGAACTCACCTGGGTTTACATTCTCTTCATAAGTATATGTACAAGTGTAACTGCAGTATATAATTTCCATAAATGAATGTTTGTGTTCTTAGGCTGTATAACTTAATGTTCGTGTATTCAATACAAATATTTATGATCTCGTTTTCACAGGAACTTGCTCATGTTCAACTTAGTTATCATTATATTATGTTGTTTTAGTGCACAAAGGGTTTCAAATGTCTGTGGGGATGCAGCCCCCTCGGCTTGTGAGATAACGGGTATTCTAGGGAGTAACAATACTCCATTCACCAACACTCAAATCAATTGACGGGAAGCAATTTTCACGCAATACAGATTGTAACCTCCCCCTCACTTATCGACCTTAATGACAGTGAAAAATTAAACCGCGTGTACCTGGGTGAGGTATGCTTGCTATTCTGAAAGGACCTGAATATAATAGCTGCCATTTTCTGTCCAGTTGTTTTAATTTTGTAGACTTGGGATGTGAACGCAAAAGAATAAGGTCATCAACCTGATAGGTTTGTTAATTCCTGTTCTGCTGTCATTTTGTCGTCGTACCTGAGGAAACAACCCACTCAGCCGTTGCGCTCCAACACCACCTCACGACCGAAGCACGAGCGCTTAGCTCGGTCGTCGACTGTTTTCCTTCGTCTGCTGTGTTTGGCCGGGTTCATTGACCAGCTCCACTATGTTTACATTCCGGCCGGTTGGCGCCCATGCGTCAGCTGATGGCGCGCCGCAATTCTTATTGCTACTTCGTGGCGGGGAGTGCATAACTGTACAGGGGAACGGCGGCGGATTCCATGGAGGGTTATGATTTGTCATGCGTGAATTTTGTGTGTTCCACATATTCTGTCGGTGATTGTTGGGATTGTTGTTGTTTTGGTGGTAATTATGTCTGTTATATGGCACGTTCCTGTCAAAGTAGCCCGGGTTGTACCGGTTATTCTCACGTCTCCTATTGCTGTTGTTGTTGTACTGTCTGTGATTTTCATTTTGCTTGTAGTTACCATTTTGATATGGGTGATAATTATTGTTGTTATTATTATTATTATTCCACGAATTTCTGCGATTGTTCCTACCGTCACACACGTTTCCATTTGAATATGTTTCGCGCGCAGGCATCGTATTGTGTCGCGGCGCGGACGGATGGTTCCACCAACTACGGTCACTACGGTTCCTTTAGGTTGGGTGCTGATTTTGGTTACTAATATGAGTAAAATTTGAATGGCGTGAATCGCCTCTGTAAACTACGTCCATTTGATCTAAGAAGTTTAAGAAAGTCTTAATGTCATTCTCCGGTACTCCTATTAATCTGTCTCGGTATGGAAAGGGTAAGTGGCTCTTTAAAGTGTCAATTATCGCTGGCAAGTCGGCTGGTTTGGACCAGTACAGTGTCTTGTCTAGGTACCTCTCAAAGTACTGTCTTAATGTCTCTTTCTTTAGGGTCATAGGTCTCGGGGTTGCAAACTTCTCTTCTTAGACTCTGTTGCTCATTCTCAGACCAGAATTCGTCCAAGAAGGCTTGTTCGAACTGTTCAAACGTAAGGCACCGCCGTTTCATAGCGGCACGCCACTTAGCTGCTCGTCCTCTCATGAGATTGGTGACGTATCTGATTTTATCGACTTCTGACCAACTACGTGGAAAAACACCGTCAAATGATCTAATAAACACAATAGGGTGGACTTTGTGCTTGTCCTCACTGGAAAATGTCTGGAAATACCCATGTCTTACAAACGTATCACCGGCCATGCCGGTTGGCATAACTGTATTGACGTAGTTTGTGTCACTTGCTACTCTAGGTGTCGTACCGTAATATTGCTCGTTTGGTGGAAAAGAAAGCGTGACATTGTAATTTTGATTTGAAATAGGTGATTCTACAATAGGTGTTCTGTCTGTGTCATTAGCCATGGTTCTAGCTGTTTTGTCGTTCCCTGACGATGCGTTTGCACCAATCGCCAAACACGGCACAACATTGTCTCGTAATTTTGTCACTTCGTCTTCTATGTGTTTTGTCTCGTCTTTAACAAGTGTCTTTGTTTTTGAAAGTATGTCCTGTGTAATGGTTTCAAGCTTTTTGTCCAGACAGTCGTCACACAATTTACATTCGTGTACAATTCTTTCGGCCATGTTGGTGTCGTTGTTTAGTGACGCGAGTTCCGCTCGATCTTCTAATTTTTCTATCTTTTCTTTGAGGTGGGTTTGTTCAAGAACTACCATTGTGAGCTGTTGGGTAATACACTCCTGGAAATTGAAATAAGAACACCGTGAATTAATTGTCCCAGGAAGGGGAAACTTTATTGACACATTCCTGGGGTCAGATACATCACATGATCACACTGACAGAACCACAGGCACACAGACACAGGCAACAGAGCATGCACAATGTCGGCACTAGTACAGTGTATATCCACCTTTCGCAGCAATGCAGGCTGCTATTCTCCCATGGAGACGATCGTAGAGAAGCTGGATGTAGTCCTGTGGAACGGCTTGCCATGCCATTTCCACCTGGCGCCTCAGTTGGACCAGCGTTCGTGCTGGACGTGCAGACCGCATGAGACGACGCTTCATCCAGTCCCAAACATGCTCAATGGGGGACAGATCCGGAGATCTTGCTGGCCAGGGTAGTTGACGTACACCTTCTAGAGCACGTTGGGTGGCACGGGATACATGCGGACGTGCATTGTCCTGTTGGAACAGCAAGTTCCCTTGCCGGTCTAGGAATGGTAGAACGATGGGTTCGATGACGGTTTGGATGTACCGTGCACTATTCAGTGTCCCCTCGACGATCACCAGTGGTGTGCGGCCAGTGTAGGAGATCGCTCCCCACACCATGATGCCGGGTGTTGGCCCTGTGTGCCTCGGTCGTATGCAGTCCTGATTGTGGCGCTCACCTGCACGGCGCCAAACACGCTTACGACCATCATTGGTACCAAGGCAGAAGCGACTCTCATCGCTGAAGACGACACGTCTCCATTCGTCCCTCCATTCACGCCTGTCGCGACACCACTGGAGGCGGGCTGCACGATGTTGGGGCGTGAGCGGAAGACGGCCTAACGGTGTGCGGGACCGTAGCCCAGCTTCATGGAGACGGTTGCGAATGGTCCTCGCCGATACCCCAGGAGCAACAGTGTGCCTAATTTGCTGGGAAGTGGCGGTGCGGTCCCCTACGGCACTGCGTAGGATCCTACGGTCTTGGCGTGCATCCGTGCGTCGCTGCGGTCCGGTCCCAGGTCGACGGGCACGTGCACCTTCCGCCGACCACTGGCGACAACATCGATGTACTGTGGAGACCTCACGCCCCACGTGTTGAGCAATTCGGCGGTACGTCCACCCGGCCTCCCGCATGCCCACTATACGCCCTCGCTCAAAGTCCGTCAACTGCACATACGGTTCACGTCCACGCTGTCGCGGCATGCTACCAGTGTTAAAGACTGC
Organism: Schistocerca nitens; assembly: GCF_023898315.1. Lineage (NCBI taxonomy): Eukaryota > Metazoa > Arthropoda > Insecta > Orthoptera > Acrididae > Schistocerca > Schistocerca nitens. The sequence continues at coordinate 46,211,870 of NC_064619.1, read as the reverse complement.
GATGGAGCTCCGTATGCCACGGCAAACTGGCTGACACTGACGGCGGCGGTGCACAAATGCTGCGCAGCTAGCGCCATTCGACGGCCAACACCGCGGTTCCTGGTGTGTCCGCTGTGCCGTGCGTGTGATCATTGCTTGTACAGCCCTCTCGCAGTGTCCGGAGCAAGTATGGCGGGTCTGACACACCGGTGTCAATGTGTTCTTTTTTCCATTTCCAGGAGTGTATTTCCCACTTCTTCAGTCAGCTTTTCTTAGGTGGAGCTAGCTGAAGTGTGGGCCTGAGCTAACTCTTCCACACGGGTGTTCACTTCCTGCTGCACATTAACTATTTGAGTTAACTGATTCTCACATCGGGTGATATTTTTTTTTGTTTCATGTGTGAATGTAACCAAAGTTTCTTCCTGTTTAGTGACTCGGTCGGACAATGTCTAAAATCGCTGGCTGAGCTGTTGAGTGGTGTTATTTAATTCTGTCATCTGTTTTGTCGTTCGTTCAAAATTTTCGGTCATAGTACGGTTTAGTACGTCAAATTTTTCGTCGTTTTTATCTAGCCTTTGTTTGAAGTCCTGACCAAGTGCGTCCAGTTTTGCGTCAATTTTCTGACTAACGTCTCGTTTCATGTCTGCAAATAACTCTAATAGTCGGTCCAGTTTGTCAGTCTCCTGTGTCCGATTTGTGTCACGTTGCTGAGTTTGTCTCATATTCGGTTCTGACATTGATGTTAACAATGGCGCTGACGTTCTAGTCTCGCGTCCATTCCACATTTCGTCATTTAAAGTCGCCATCTGCGTATTATCACCAATGTTACGAGTTTGAGGCAAAATCATTGCATTGATCTGTGAACTCGTCCATGGAGGGAAACGCGGACTTTCTTGTTGGTTGAACGACGAATGTAGTTCACTTAACTCATCTGCCGAAACTATCTCTACCTCACCGCGTTCCATTGTAATATGATGTATAATCGTAAGTCAAAAAGGGAATAATAAAGATTTGACTAAAATTTAGGTTGAAATATTTTCTCGTCAATGTAAATGATTGCTCTATTGCAAACAATGGTTGGGAAAGATGCAGCAGGGCGAAAATTTTTCATAACAAGTGACTGTTTTGCGGTCAGATTCACGATCTTCATATGCTACAACAATACTATAATTACCACAAACTACAGTAGACATAGATAATTTTGAAAAATCTAGAAGAAAACTACAGGATGTGTGGAAAGGGAAAAATGGATTCTGCAGTTGGCTATTGAATGCCTGAATGAAACATAATTGTGTGACTCACCATTAAATTTTCTGTCATGCAGCGGCTGGTCAATCACTTATGCGTAAATCGTATCCGTCAAAATATGGTTTTTTTAAATACATCTGCATCGGATAATCACCAAAAGGTCTCAAAATAAGTTTTACATCAATATATGCCATGCAAAGAAAAACAGATTGAATTAGTTACAAAAATTCTTTACAATATTGTGGTATAATCATTTGCTTAGGTACAATAAAGTTGGTGCTTTAGTTACCCTTTAAAGTTCAGGATTTTTGGATATTCTCTGTTGGGAAAAAATACAAATTAAAGTTTCAAATTTGCTCAAAAACGACACTTCCGAAAATTTCGTCCTGTCGCGGGAGCCAGTTGTAGTGGTTAATAAAAAAAAGAAAAAGAGAAGAAAATAAGTTGTAGTGGTTAGTAAAAAAAAGGAAAGAGAAGAAAAGAAAAGAAAATGTTGAAAATTTGGGAAGAAATGGTGAATAAAAAGTGGGTTTTAAAATCGTAAATGACCGTGAAAAAGGGGAAAAATGAAAAACAAATCGGACTTCGTATTACAGAAAAGCTATCGGACTTCGTGATTCGGAAAAGCTATCGTTGGGGTGGTCCTTGTGGCGTTTTTGAGCAAAAGTTAAACCAATTTCCACTACAAAAATTATTGAAAAAGAACAGAGAATAACAAACTGTAACTGACAGGGGGAAATGGCGTAGCATGTCTTCTTGTTTCGTGCGGCGCCCAGGTCTTCAAAAATCTCCTACTTCATTTCTGCGTGAAAAGTCTGCTCCGAAATCTTGCAATAAGTTTCATTGTCCAGGAATTTCTAATGTACACAAAACCGTCTTGATATTAAATGTAATTTATTTTACGTTGCTTCCCTCCTCCAAATTTCACAACAACTTCCTCAATATGTCTACACATTAAAATCAGATCAAGACTAGCTATTAAGCTTTTTACGTCAGCATCAGAACACGTCTGCATTAAGCTTCCGCTCTCGAGAGACAATAAAGAAACGGATAGAAAAACAAAAAAGAGTTACAATTTCAGTATTTTCTCTTCCGTCGAGCGCTCATACCGCTGCGACGGCACAATTCATGTGTGAGGGAACGAGTGCAGCGCGGCGAAATTCAAAGTCCCGCTACAGTTTGCACGTGTTATCACTTTGCTGTTCGGTAGCGAGTGTGACGCTGTTGACTGTGTGCACCTGTTTTGTACCGTACGCCCATCCTGCCCTTAGATGTAATCGTACAATGATTTCATCACCACGAAAGTCGACAAGTTGATAATTCTGGTCCACAATATGCAGCTCCAAATAGTCCAATGTCTGAGCTGTCACTGGAAGGTATATTGCATTGGCAGGGGTTTCAACAATCTTATATCCCATTTCAATTGAGGGGAATAATCGGTAAATAGTGTGAATCAGACTATCGTTGAGATAGGAGTTCGTTGAAATGTTACACTCGACACAGATAGTGCTGACGGGAAGTATGTCCACTGTCTGATTTGACTTGTAGAATTTACTTGGGTCCTTCATCAAAATCTGTCCTTTTGTGAAACCCAGCAGGCGCCCTATTGTACCTTTCTGGTTAAAGTCAATCGTTGCAACTACAGTCCTTATTTCAGATTTAAGTGTGCTGATGTTTGCACGTAGTTCAATACCTTTTCCAGACTGTTTTAAGACTACATTTAAATCAACGATATTGTCTGCACCCGGTTCTATTTCCACAATATCTTTCTCGTCTTTAATATCCAGATGCAGTTTATTGATAGCCTCAGTGATATTTGGGATGCTATTGTACGTTTCCTATCCAATCAATGCAATACTTCATTCACCAACACTCAAATCAATTGACGGGAAGCAATTTTCACGCAATACAGATTGTAGCCTCCCCATCACTTATCGACCTTAATGACAGTGAAAAATTAAACCGCGTGTACCTAATGGAAATCTGGGAAAGCAATCGTCACCGAAGTTAATCTGTCGGTAAAGAGGGACGAAAGGGTTACATCTAAATGAAAGGAAAATTGCAAATGAAACTGGTGGAACTTAATTTTGAAAAGGGGTAAAGTTAATAAAGAAAGTAAATGTGCGGCCGTTACGTTAACAATTAACTAGCGGTAATTAGATATTTGAGATTTGGGGGAAATTACGGTCGCCAGTCCTAAGGACAATTACTATAGTAACTGAAAAAGAAAGGTTATTACACATATAATTAGCACTAGAAGCGTGGCAACTGAAGGTTGACACGTGTAGTGTGAAAACTGAAAGTTTGTCAGAAGTAATAAATTTCGCTACACCCTGACTTAATTTAGCAAAAGAATTAATAAAACCGGAAAATCGAAAGTTAATTTAGTGACTGAAGTTAATAGTGAGCTTTCTTTCTGAAGCACATCGAAATTCAGTAAAATACGGTTAGTCTTGGACTACCTCAACAATCATTTCAAGAGCAACTTGACTCTACGCAATTTAGAAATAAGAGATTTAACTTTGAACTTGAATTAAATGATTCTGAACAATTAACAGTAGTAAAATTTTGTACGTACCAAGCTGAGCTGCAGTCACAGGTAAGCTAAAATACGGTAACAAAACTCGCACTCTTAATTTGTGCTTGTGTAATCTAAATATTGTAGCCAGCTATGAATAATTTAACTGAACTTTGAAATTAAGGCAGTGAAATTGAATTATATTATTTTAATGCTGGCGTTTGAATTTCAACGACACTCAGGTTCATTTCGGAAAAGGAAGGGACCCTGCTTGGCAATGCAATTGGGACAATGAGCAACAAAGGTTCATGCTAAGTTGCTGTAATTTTGTGATGCAACAATTTTAAAAACTGAGGTCTGCCATACAGTTCTGAAACTTTACGTGCTTTTAGTCTTCCTTGTTGGTTGATTGAAGGTTTGAAGTTGTCGATCGAGGAGGTGACGACAGTCACTCATTGTCGGCCGTCGCTGTTGCAGAAGCTGGATGCTGGCGCGCCTTCTTCTCGACACGGTCACCAGGCGAAACGGGCTCTTGATGTGTGCCAGCTAATGCTTCCCGTCCGCCACACCGTGCTCGAAACTACCATTGCCAGTCGATCGCAATTACATGCTGCCAAACCCTGAAAGCCCGGCAACTTGCGGGAGCGCCACACAACACACCTGCTCAATCGCACTACTCCAACCAGACCCCCCTCTCGCTGCCCGCGCTCCACGCGGCAGAGTTAACACTCCCAAAGATCCTACACACTTACGTTCTTCACACGACCTATCGATGTATTCGTTCGATAGCATAGTTTTCCCTAGGCAAGACCCAGCGTAAAATACAAATAATATTTACAAAACAAACCAATTATACATCGACATAAATGCATATATATATATATATATATATATATATATATATATATATATATATATATATACAAATATTAAAACAATTACAATATATAAAGACACAGAAATGTTATATCTTTAGGTAACAAAATAAGGAAAAATCTGTAGTACAATAGATGGAAATAGGAGGATATGCATATCCGGCGTTACAAGATGATCGTTCTTTTAACGTCAAAATGTACGACATTGCACCTGAACCTCAAATGACGAATGAATGTTTAAACCTCATCCTTATGTAGCATGCTTCTTCTTCTTCTTCTTTGTGAACGTCAAGAGAAACATGATGCATAGATGTCCACAGACGTGGGTATTAAAGTCCTCATAGCGTCTTTAATTGTAGATCACACGTCTTCTGTGAGTGAAGTATCGTTGTAATTCTTCTGGTCATTGCAGGTCACCAAATGAGTCGAAATAGTAGACGGTATCTGCATTTTTCATAACATACGATACCCAGTGGGTGCCGGGGCCTCCAGCAACATCTGAATTCACAATACCGCATTCACCAGTTTTCCACATAGTCTTCGGTAATGTATCCCGCTAAAACACACCACGGAATCTTGGTATCTTGAATTTATTTCTTACAAACTTGAGAAGATCTGTATTTGTGAGTGGTCGATCTGGTAAGACCGCTAATGGGCTTTTTTTATTTATGAATAGACCAAGCCCTTTCGTGTATGGTTTCAAGTATAGTCCTTTTCCAATGGCTGCGGCTTCCATCATGCGGTTATGTTTTCTCGACTCTTCTAACTGTGCTTGGGAGTTTTGCGTGTTCCTGACAGTTCGAGCAATAGCTGCATCACCGTCAGCGAGGGAACCTACCGCCGAGACCGCGGAGAGGGCAGGCATAAGAAATGGCATAAAACCGGATGTCTTGGGTGTTGGTAAAACTCGAGGTGCTTTAACCGATCCTCTTCTTCTTCTTCCCACATCTTTCTGATTCAGTGCGTTTTTAGCTGCATACATCGCTGTCAGGATACAGTTATTCAAACAGACCTGCTTCCCCCCCCCCCCCCCCTTCTCGTACTTCTTCTTGTTTTGCGCACAACGTGCTGTATTCATAACTCGCTTGAAATTCATCACTCCTAAAACCAACTTAATTTTTCCACACATGGTTTTATCAACTGCAAATGCTGCGATGCGTTGACCCATACCAATATCCTTTCTTCTCCGTATCGCCTTAGCCTTATCAGCTAAAATCCTCTCTGCAGTGTGACGACTTAATTCATCTTTATTTGTAGCGTATGCAGTGTCATTTCCCGTACATGCTTCGTCGAGCAGATTAACCCCCGTATCTCGCACCAAGCGTTTCTGAAGCATTGTCCCAGGTCAACAGTAGTTATACCCAGGGATGTGTAATTCCACTGGCAGTTTATCTAGAATACCACCAACTCCTCCAATACGTCTCCTAGCACAAATGTTATGTCACTGTGGTGGTTGTGGACAATGTACGCCCATTATATAGCAAATCGTTGGCATCAATCCAGCTGCTTTGTGTAGCAGGAAAACCAAGCCATTTGACTAGAGCTTTATTTCCCCGACGTCTTATGACTCCAAGAGAAAAACACCCGTATCTGAGCTTTTCTGCAACTCCTCGGTGTAGAAGCAGCCTGCAATTTCTTCACCTTTACCATCCTTCATTATATAAGTTCTAGGATTCGTTCGTTGCACCTTTGAAACTGTAACTATCTCAGTTGACCAGTTCGGTGGGTATGTTTTCTGAAATGCCGTCTTGTGTTTTGAGATGCCCACCAAATCACCTACATTAAATTTCTGTTTGCTTAAATCCAGCAACTTAACACGGTAGTAGACCGTATCCATGAGTCCGTTATCACGAACATCGGTTGGTCTCATTTTATTGTGATATGTTTGGTTCGATTATACTGAGAAATTATTTCTGGGAGGATATCCGTCCATTTGTATGAGCCGCGTAGGTTAAAACGCATCCACATTCGAACATCGATTCGTCCCTGTCTGTAGCATACGCTCAAAAACATCGTCGACATTTCGATCCGTTTTTGTTTTGACGGGTAATGCCCAGGCAAATTTGGAGTATGTATCAATAACCATTAAAATATATTTGAAACCTTTATTCTCATGTGAATATTCCTTCATATCTACAAGATCACCTTGCCACAAGTCATCCAAACCTTTAATCATAACATGCCGGCGGGGGTATGTTTTGCGTGCTGGTTTGTGCAGTTCTCGAACTACTGTCTCCATACTTATGCGATGATACCTCTCTCTCTAAGCTCCGAGATTATTGAAACAGCCTCATTCGAATGAGCTGTATTACCTGCAGCAGCTGATGCCATGAGCAGCCGTAGTCGATCTATTAGTTCGTTGGGGCCGTCATAATATATATACTGCGGGATTCGATTGTTCACTGCTTTATGCTCAACGTCAATACCATCACCGCTGCTGTTGTTGTTGTTTTCGCCTTCAAGTATTGGTTTTATATATATTTTTTTTTTTTATTTCTTGTTGCTCAGGCTTTTCGTGATCTTGTGTACACCAGTCATGTGCAGTATTTCACGGTATGTTTCCCTATCATTAACTGAATAATTTATAGGTTTTTTTGGTAGGTCTTAGGAAAATAAGATTCATTGAGCAGGGTGTTCTCTCAAACCGCCTATCTCCAATCTGTACTGTGTCATCAGTTACAGTTATAGGACGCGTATTCAACATGTATGGTCTTCCCCTGCTAACGCCGAATGCTCTATCTATCTGACCGAGGGTGTGATGAATAATGAATTCATCAATGGCAACACCATCGTTATCGTGTGGTTTTGTTAATGCTGAGAGCTGTCGGAGAGATTCAGTAACTGGCTTAAAGGTCTCTCTTAGTGTTTGTTGTCGATCCATATGCCCTAAACTCGGCAGCAACAATTCCTCACGAACTGCTTTACGCGCCTGAATCACTTTCTGCTTCATCGACATCTCGGTGTATACTAATCAGACATCTCCGCAGCGTGAGGCTTTATACATCCGATGATTTTCTTCCTCCTCCTACTATGAACCTGATCGCCCTTCTCAACAACAAGGAAGTCTACATCTATTTTCCCCTCAATAGCCTCAACCTCAGTTAAGTCGGTTACTTTCTTACTGACTTGATTAACTAGCTCATTTAACGCATTCACCATTCTCACAAGAGTCTGGTAATACATCTCTAGTTCCCTGCGCATACCTGCAACTTTATGCGCAATAGTTTGAATTTTCGCATCCACGTACAGGCGAATGTTCTATCTGTTACATCCATCTTCTCGGGTTGAGAGGTACACATACGCGCGAATTTTTCCATGGTTTAGCGTAGACTGATGTACCAACCTCTGTTACCGTGCTATATATGCAAAAACTATTGAAAGTTTCGCATGTACCTACCATCATCAAGTTTTCTTGTTTTATCAATATCGAGAAACCCATACTGTGAATGATTCCAGCAATTTGCACATATATTTACAAAATCATTGAACGACATGTCCGTTCCGACATGTACCTGGTAAATGTATTTTAAATTCAGGTTGTCTTGTTTGAAGGCTGTAATGAGGTTTGTGTTATCCATAACCAACATTTGGGGAATCTGGAATATGTTTGACTTAGATAAAATACATCAGCACCCATATGTCGGCCGAAACAGAAATATTTTCGAATTTGGTCTTGGTTTTCCACAGCAACATCATCAAATATGAAGACAGTGTTCGGCTTTGCTTTTTCAGGTGGAGGGATATCACCGATTTCACTAAATGTCGTGTATTTAATACCATCTACACCGCGCAATATCTCCTGCAATAGCTGATATTTGGGATGAAACAGTGTTTTTGAGAATACACAAATATGTTCAAATCGAACCCAATCTACACGTGTTAGCAGAGTCATGAAGACATTAGTCTTCCCATAGTAGGATGGACCTACGACAATTGCTTGTGTATTATCAGGAAGGAGAATTCAGTTCTTCTTCAGGTCTTTATTTGCATCTTCACAGGACTAGTCATCGACAACAAAGTCCTTGTGGCGCGGGTGCTTCACCCAACCCGCCACGATACTAACTACGCCAGGTACATAGAAGTAGTTGACATGTATAGAAAAATACACTTGAAAGTATAATAATTGTATATGGAGCCACTATAGTTCCATCACTTAACCGACTGAGCTACATTGACTACACAGAAAAAATAGCTATATATTTTACCCATGAAGAGTAACTTGAACAATGATCATCTCAGTAACTCGTATACCATAGAAAAAAATTAATAATTGTAATACTTTGATTATAATGAGAGAGGTATGAATTCAAACACAAAGACTGCTTGAGATTATATATACATAAATTATTTATTTCAATATCATACATGGAAGTGAAACGTGGACGATAAATAGCTTAGACAAGAAGAGAATAGAAGCTTTCGAAATGTGGTCCTACAGAAGAATGCTGAAGATTAGATGGGCAGATCACATAACTAATGAGGAGGTATTGAATATACACTCCTGGAAATTGAAATAAGAACACCGTGAATTCATTGTCCCAGGAAGGGGAAACTTTATTGACACATTCCTGGGGTCAGATACATCACATGATCACACTGACAGAACCACAGGCACATAGACACAGGCAACAGAGCATGCACAATGTCGGCACTAGTACAGTGTATATCCACCTTTCGCAGCAATGCAGGCTGCTATTCTCCCATGGAGACGATCGTAGAGATGCTGGATGTAGTCCTGTGGAACGGCTTGCCATGCCATTTCCACCTGGCGCTTCAGTTGGACCAGCGTTCGTGCTGGACGTGCAGACCGCGTGAGACGACGCTTCATCCAGTCCCAAACATGCTCAATGGGGGACAGATCCGATCTTGCTGGCCAGGGTAGTTGACTTACACCTTCTAGAGCACGTTGGGTGGCACGGGATACATGCGGACGTGCATTGTCCTGTTGGAACAGCAAGTTCCCTTGCCGGTCTAGGAATGGTAGAACTATGGGTTCGATGACGGTTTGGATGTACCGTGCACTATTCAGTGTCCCCTCGACGATCACCAGTGGTGTACGGCCTGTGTAGGAGATCGCTCCCCACACCATGATGCCGGGTGTTGGCCCTGTGTGCCTCGGTCGTATGCAGTCCTGATTATGGCGCTCACCTGCACGGCGCCAAACACGCATACGACCATCATTGGCACCAAGGCAGAAGCGACTCTCATCGCTGAAGACGACACGTCCCCATTCGTCTCTCCATTCACGCCTGTCGCGACACCACTGGAGGCGGGCTGCACGATGTTGGGGCGTGAGCGGAAGACGGCCTAACGGTGTGCGGGACCGTAGCCCAGCTTCATGGAGACGGTTGCGAATGGTCCTCGCCGATACCCCAGGAGCAACAGTGTCCCTAATTTGCTGGGAAGTGGCGGTGCGGTCCCCTACGGCACTGCGTAGGATCCTACGGTCTTGGCGTGCATCCGTGCGTCGCTGCGGTCCGGTCCCAGGTCGACGGGCACGTGCACCTTCCGCCGACCACTGGCGACAACATCGATGTACTGTGGAGACCTCACGCCCCACGTGTTGAGCAATTCGGCGGTACGTCCACCCGGCCTCCCGCATGCCCACTATATGCCCTCGCTCAAAGTCCGTCAACTGCACATACGGTTCACGTCCACGCTGTCGCGGCATGCTACCAGTGTTAAAGACTGCGATGGAGCTCCGTATGCCACGGCAAACTGGCTGACACTGACGGCGGCGGTGCACAAATGCTGCGCAGCTAGCGCCATTCGACGGCCAACACCGCGGTTCCTGGTGTGTCCGCTGTGCCGTGCGTGTGATCATTGCTTGTACAGCCCTCTCGCAGTGTCCGGAGCAAGTATGGTGGGTCTGACACACCGGTGTCAATGTGTTCTTTTTTCCATTTCCAGGAGTGTAATTGGGGAGAAGAGGAGCTTGTGGCACAACTTGACTAGAAGAAGGGATCGGTTGTTAGGACATGTTCTGAGACATCGAGGGATCACCAATTTAGTATTGGAGGGCAGCGTGGAGGGTAAGAATCGTAGAGGGAGACCAAGAGATGAATACACTAAGCAGATTCAGAAGGATGTAGGTTGCAGTAGGTACTGGGAGATGAAGAAGCTTGCACAGGATAGAGTAGAATGTAGAGCTGCATCAAACCAGTCTCGGAACTGAAGACCACAACAACAACAACATGGGGTGTAGTATTGCAGGAATATCATTACAATCTGTATGTATCTTCTTCTTCTTCTTCTTCGCACCTGTACAGTATTTACCAAATAAAGCTTTCTGACGAGCAATAAATTCAGCGTGTATCTCACTCAAATCAATAGATGACTCACAGTACTCAGGTTTTTCACACACACATTTAATCTGCTTCTCTTTAGGTTTAGCGTTCATGTGCGAACAAAGGTGTTGCTTAAGATCATCAACTATGCACACGTAGGGAGTTTACAACATCATTGTAAGCAGAGTCTATGCTAGGCGTCCAATGGTTCAGTCCGTCCAGTGCAAGACGTATGATAGTGTCCAGATCGTATAACTTAGGCATGTCTTAGATAAACACAGTTGTCCCCCGATTTCACACATAATGCACAGTGACCTATATCTCTGACGTCGATCTGTTGTAGAGTTTTAGAACATGTTTTTTGCTCGAGTATCACGTTTTTGTTGGAAACCCAGAATCTACTCTGTAGGAATGAACATGGATTCCGGAAACAGCGATCGTGTGAGACCCAACTCGCTTTATTTGTTCACGAGACCCAGAAAATATTAGATACCGGCTCCCAGGTAGATGCTATTTTTCTTGACTTCCAGAAGGCGTTCGATACAGTTCCGCACTGTCGCCTGATAAACAAAGTAAGAGCCTACGGAATATCAGACCAGCTGTGTGGCTGGATTGAAGAGTTTTTAGCAAACAGAACACAGCATGTTGTTATCAATGGAGAGACGTCTACAGACGTTAAAGTAACCTCTGGCGTGCCACAGGGGAGTGTTATGGGACCGTTGCTTTTCAAAATATATATAAATGACCTAGTAGATAGTGTCGGATAGTTCCATGCGGCTTTTCGCGGATGATGCTGTAGTATACGGAGAAGTTGCAGCGTTAGAAAATTGTAGCGAAATGCAGGAAGATCTGCAGCGGATAGGCACTTGGTGCAGGGAGTGGCAACTGTCCCTTAACATAGACAAATGTAATGTATTGCGAATACATAGAAAGAAGGATCCTTTATTGTATGATTATATGATAGCGGAACAAACACTGGTAGCAGTTACTTCTGTAAAATATCTGGGAGTATGCGTGCGGAACGATTTGAAGTGGAATGATCATATAAAATTAATTGTTGGTAACGCGGGTACCAGGTTGAGATTCATTGGGAGAGTGCTTAGAAAATGTAGTCCATCAACAAAGGAGGTGGCTTACAAAACACTCGTTCGACCTATACTTGAGTATTGCTCATCAGTGTGGGATCCGTACCAGATCGGGTTGACGGAGGAGATAGAGAATATCCAAAGAAGAGCGGCGCGTTTCGTCACAGGGTTATTTGGTAAGCGTGATAGCGTTACGGAGATGTTTAGCAAACTCAAGTGGCAGACTCTGCAAGAGAGCTGCACTGCATTGCGGTGAAGCTTGCTGTCCAGGTTTCGAGAGGGTGCGTTTCTGGATGAGGTATCGAATATATTGCTTCCTCCTACTTATACCTCCCGAGGAGATCACGAGTGTAAAATTAGAGAGATTCGAGCGCGAACGGAGGCTTTCCGGCAGTCGTTCTTTCCGCGAACCGTACGCGACTGGAACAGAAAAGGGAGGTAATGACAGTGGCACGTAAAGTGCCCTCCGCCACACACCGTTGGGTGGCTTGCGGAGTATAAATGTAGATGTAGATGTAGACGTCATCATACACTGTTGTAATAGAAAGTGTCACACCAGTAAGGCCAATGTCTAGGGGAGAACGAGATGGACAATATTCTGTAGTCATCGGCTGATTGATGTAGCGCTCTGCACGACATTTTTCATCCCAGTCGAACTCGGAAATTGGTACTTTAACACATTTGGACACATTTTCAACCTCCATTCTCGCATGCAACCTCTAGACATGCGCTTCTATAGCAATGTCCACACGTTTCGATCCACTGGGAGTTAAATTGTGTGTGGAGGTGAAAAGCGTAGGAGCACTCGACGCCTTCTTATCCACACTATTTGCCTCTGTGGTTGCGCTATCACATGGATGTTCTGCTGGGATGGGTCTTATGTTGGTGACCAGTACAGACCGCCATCTTGTTGTTTAACACCGCCAGCGACAGCATTCGATGTGTCAGGGGCAGATCGTGTGCACTCATCACACAAATCGATTAGTGGGACGGACAACATCAACTCCTTATCCTGCTCCATCAGGTGGGCTATGTGCGCTACCGGAACCCATGTGGCAGCTACTCGTTCAGACGCGCTGGAGGCTGTTGCTGCAGGTCTCGATGAGGTGGCAGATGCGGTTGCTACAGGCCCGGACGTGGCAGCAGAGCCTGGCGTGTTGGCACTCGACCCTGTTCAACAAAGACGAGGAAGCATTAGATATGGACCAAGACGTGAAAACTTTGAATAATAAGGCTAAGCAGAGAGAATGACGTGATGTGGGATACTTACTTTTCCTTAATGCTCTTGTGCATGACTGTGCTGGAGTGCAACTGCTGTTGGCACTTCATTGTTCTTTTTCTTCTTCATCTAATGCTGCCAACTGACTGCGGCCCTGGAGCTGCTGAGCCTCACCTATATCTCCTACAATGACGTCACCAGATACTACCATCCTATTGACTGTAGTCTAGCATGTGACCAGATTAAGCGTCCTTATTTGTTCCCACCATTTCTTGGATTATGTCACAGAACGGATGGCAGCGTGCTCTGGTGGTGGCAATATGTACAGGACCACTTGGACCTCGTGGTGAACACAGTGTATGTGGCCATCTTGGATAACAGTACTCTCATCATCAGATGACGTTACGGGCGATAGTGCCCTCTGGTGACAGTACTGGGTACCAGGCCACGCGCTGAACACAATGTATGCCACCATCTTGAATAACGGTAGTGGCGTCATCAGATGGCATCACGGCAGCACCCTCGGGTGACAGTACTGGGTACTAGGCCACGTGGTGAACACGATGTATGCCACCGCCTTGAATATCGGCAGTCGCGTCATCAGATGACGTCACAGACGATAGCGCCCTCTGCTGGCGGTGGTGTGTAGTAAGTCAGTTGGAGTCTGGAGCTCATGGTGAGCACACACACTGGGTGGCAGTAGTGGCTCAAATTGTTTAAATAAAGACTGGTGCATGATTTCGACAGTTGACAATTAGCAAGCACATTTGCAGAGTCTTTTAGTGGTTTGCATGTCTGTATGCTGAGTGGCATGTCAGACCGTGTCTTCTGTATCACTGTGATAAATATACTCCACCCCTAAGCGTCCTTATTGCTCCACCCCTAAATATACTCCACCCCTAAATAAATTGTTCCAGAATAAATAAAGTACACCCCTTCCTCTCTCCACCAGCCCAGTGCAGGCTGAGCCCTTTTCCCACCACTCCCTAGGAAGAGCTGGCGGTCAGGCGACTTAGTTTAGTGGAGGTGAGTTGTTTCCCACAATTTTCTTAGGTCGGTAGAGATAACCGTGGTGTGATGCATTATCCCGTTGGAATTTGAACTTCCCGCCAATTCCTAGGAAGAGGTGTCGGTCGAATGACTTAGGTTATTGGAGGTAGCCCAAGTGGCCTTTTTTCCCACCATTTTCCTAGGTTAGTAGAGGTGCGATGCATTATCCTACTGGAATTTGAACTTCCCGCCATTTTCTGGGGAAGTGGGTTAGGTTAGTGGACATAGCCCAATTGACCTTCCCGCCAAAATTCAAACTTGCCGGAAGGGGAGTGTGGCAGTGGTGTGTGGCACTTGCGTCATCAACTGACGTCATGGCCACCATCTTGGATGACATCATGCGCTGTTGCCAAGTCTACATGCCGCCATCTTGGATCAAGTTATCACCATCATCTTGTATACATCTGGCAGCAATGGTGAGTGGGGCGACGGTCTCCTAGCCCATCTATTTGCGTAGGGATCGGCATTAAGCCCAAAGCGCCACGGATTGTCAACTCCCAATATCGAGTACCTGGAGAGCAACTGGACGGCGTCCTATAAAGCCGTCCGGTTGAAAAATACCCTGTAAGGGTGGTGACGGTACTTGACTCAAGATGCGAGATATCACCGACGAGAGCAGTGTTGTATGCGGCGAACGTAGCGAAACCTGGTACCGTGGCGGCTGCTGAAGTGGAATATCTCTCGCGGTTGGTTTGCTGGTGTACTGGAAATGAGGCAACCCGCGGTACGTCACTGTGTGGCTCGTGGCTAGGCGGTAGGTGACAGTCGAGATGCAGCATCCCTTTTTCATGCAATAGGCGATAGGTGACAGTCGAGATGCAGCATCCCTTTTTCATGCAATCTTGCTGTATGATCGGCAGCTGTGACGTAGGTGACAGTCAACGGTACCACATATTTCCGATACGAATACCAGAGCACTCTGCTACTTACTGTATGCTGCGTGAATCACACAGCCTGCGACACAAGGAACACAGGGCACGTGGTCACATGATCTTTCATTTTTCAAGCCAGTCACTGTGACCGAGCGGTTCTAGGCGCTTCAGTTTGGAACCGCGCGACCGCTAAGGTCGCAGGTTCGAATCCTGCCTCGGGCATGGATGTGTGTGATGTCCTTAGGTTAGTCAGGTTTAAGTAGTTCTAAGTTCTAGGGGACTGATGACCTCAGAAGTTAAGTCCCATAGTGGTCAGAGGCATTTGAACCAGTTTTCATTGTGATTCTTCAATTTCTCCAGGCGTATTTTATGACGAAATAAATCTCGGGTGAACAGCCTGGTGTGAGTGTGCATAGGACACAATATTTCGGCAATCGACCACGTTGCCATCATCAGGTGCGCTGATGTACTGACCGGCGGTGGGCCGACGCCAGGTATATATAGGAAAATCCCCCTCCCGCTCCTCCCACAGGCGCTTCCTATCAGTCGGTGCGGTCCGCGCCCCGCGCTCGGTCCAGGTACAGCGTCCGTCTTCCAGCCGTCTGGGCGCTGCGTCCTAGATCTTCTCGTTCAGGAGGGTCTGCCGGCACCGCTCTCGTTATTCTCCCCTCCTCCCCCGAAGTCGGTACACTCTGGGAAATATCCTTTTGTTTCTTAATCCGGGTGATCGCGGGTTCCCACTACTTGCTAAGGATGTAACCGCTGTCACGATTTAGTTGTGGCTCCCTTACTCTGATCTCTATGGCTTCTTTGATGACACAGTCCCAGTATTTGGAAGTCTGTGTCAGGACTTTAGTTTGGTCATAATCCACGCTGTGGAGTACCGACAGGCAATGCTCAGCGCTTTCCGACTTACTGGGCTGTTGCAGTCTAGTGTGCCGTCGATGTTCTCGGCATCGGTCCTCAGTGGTACGAATGGTCTGCCCTATGTATACACTACCGCATTGGCAAGGTATCTGATAAACCCCTGATTTACGTAGACGGAGGTTGTCCCTGACACTACCAAGAAGGCTCTTGGTTTTACTTGGAGGACGGAAGATGGTTTTCACTTGGTGTTTACGTAAAATGCGTCCAATTTTTCCCGATAAGGCCCCACAAAACGGAATAATAGCCAAGGCCACCTCCTCCTCATTCGTCAACGACATCTACCGTAGTAGCGGTGCATTTCCGGACACATTTTCACACGACCTTTTTTCCTCCATTTCCAGTCAGGAATGCGTCCCTGCAAAAAATGGCTCTGAGCACTATGCGACTTAACTTCTGAGGTCATCAGTCGCCTAGAACTTAGAACTAATTAAACCTAATTAACCTAAGGACATCAAATACATCCATGCCCGAGTCAGGATTCGAACCTGCGACCGTAGCGGTCGCACGGTTCCAGACTGCAGCGCCTAGAACCGCACGGCCACTCCGGCCGGCTCCGTCTCTGCAGTTTGTCGATTTTACTACTGTTCTACATCTACATCTACATTTATACTCCGTAACCCACCCAACAGTGTGTGGCGGAGGGCGACGAAACGCGCCGCTCTTCTTTGGATCTTCTCTATCTCCTCCGTCAACCCGATCTGGTACGGATCCCACACTGATGAGCAATACTCAAGTATAGGTCGAACGAGTGTTTTGTAAGCCACCTGCTTTGTTGATGGACTACATTTTCTAAGGACTCTCCCAATGAATCTCAACCTGGTACCCTCCTTACCAACAATTAATTTTATATGATCATTCCACTTCAAATCGTTCCGCACGCATACTCCCAGATATTTTACAGAAGTAACTGCTAACAGTGTTTGTTCCGCTGTCATATAATCATACAATAAAGGATCCTTCTTTCTATGTATTCGCAATAGATTACATTTGTCTATGTTAAAGGACAGTTGCCACTCCCTGCACCAAGTGCCTATCCGCTGCAGATCTTCCTGCATTTCGCTGCAATTTTCTAATGCTGCAACTTCTCTGTATACTACAGCATCATCCGCGAAAAGCTGCATGGAACTTCCGACACTATCTACTAGGTCATTTATATATATTGTGAAAAGCAATGGTCCCATAACACTCCCCTGTGGCACGCTAGAGGTTACTTTAACGTCTGTAGAGGTCTCTCCATTGATAACAACATGGTGTGTTCTGTTTGCTAAAAACTCTTCAATCCAGCCACACAGCTGGTCTGATATTCCGTAGGCTCTTACTTTGTTTATCAGGCGACAGTGCGGAACTGTATCGAACGCCTTCCGGAAGTCAAGGAAAATGGGATCTACCTGGGAGCCTGTATGTAATATTTTCTGGGTCTCATGAACAAATAAAGCGAGTTGGGTCTCACACGATCGCTGTTTCCGGAATCCATGTTCATTCCTACAGAGTAGATTCTGGGTTTCCAAAAAAGACGTGATACTCGAGCAAAAAACACGTTCTAAAACTCTACAACAGATCGACGTCAGAGATATAGGTCTATAGTTTTGCGCATCTGCTCGACGACCCTTCTTGAAGACTGGGACTACCTGTGCTCTTTTCCAATCATTTGGAACCTTCCGTTCCTCTAGAGACTTGCGGTACACGGCTGTTAGAAGGGGGGCAAGTTCTTTCGCGTACTCTGTGTAGAATCGAATTGGTATCGCGTCAGGTCCGGTGGACTTCCCGCTGTTGAGTGATTGCAGTTCATCCCGTATAATATGTGTCCCATTGTATTTAATGAAATGGGAACTTGGGTAGGCAGACTACTTGATCAACAGACTGAATCCCTTTAGCCCATAAGCAAATGCAGTTGCCTAGTTGTGTTTACTCTAAACGACAGTCTCGCATTTCAGTGAAGTACCGGGATGGCGTGTACACGCGGTCGGCGTCTCTCTCACACACGCACGCACACAAAGTGCAGCGCTCACGCCGGCACAACTTGTCTCGGCAACGCAAACACGCGCGCGCTGGAGTGCTGCTGGTCGGCCCCGAACGCCCCTCCACTCTCCAGTGGCGGCTGCCGCGCGTCGAGTGCTGGCTGCGCGCCGGGCCGGGCTGTCCCGCGGACGGACAAACCCCCTCCCCCACCCCCAGCCACCACTCCCACTCCACCACCACTCGGCGCGGTCCGGCTGACACTGGGACCACCACGCCAGGG
Organism: Schistocerca nitens; assembly: GCF_023898315.1. Taxonomy (NCBI): domain Eukaryota; kingdom Metazoa; phylum Arthropoda; class Insecta; order Orthoptera; family Acrididae; genus Schistocerca; species Schistocerca nitens. The sequence continues at coordinate 46,193,571 of NC_064619.1, read as the reverse complement.
GCGCAAACAAACCGCGCCAGCGCCATCGCACGCGCCGCTCTAATAAATGAAAGGCAAACACGGTGCCGCCGGTCGCACTCCGCCAGGCACCGCACCTGGCCGAGTGACCACTTCCACCCCACAGCCGGACACATCCCATCCCAGGCCTTCCCCTCTCTCTGTGTCCTAATCTCAAATTATGGAAAACGTCAACCCGATCCGCATTTAGTCTGCTATCAGTACGATTATGAATCAACAAGCACGTTACACCTGTATAAATACTGAAAAACACTTTTTGTTTACTTTCGCTAGAGGTAATTAAACTACCTGCACGTATGACATTTCCCCGACCAATTCACAAGCTAAAGCGTACAGGACGTTCGGAAATTCCCGCTGCAAACTTCTAGGACTTGTAGAGGGAGTGAATATACTTTGAAACGTCCCCTTAGAAAAATTTATAAATTACTCTGCTGGTAAACCTCTTACGTTATTTGATTTTCAAACAGCTGAGCAAAACTGAACGTACTCAGACATTTCTCTCTTAACTTATTCTGATCATCACTAAACTGACACACAATATTTTTAGCGCAACTCAGTCTGACTTTCAATAATCCCTACAAAAGAATGGCCCTGACTAACAATAACCTATACTTTTCATGAATCACTTACCTCACAAAAATCTTCGTTACTCGAACTACTGCAATACAGCGAGCGCCACTACTGCCAGCTAAATAAAAGATTCAAACTACTGAAGGGACTAACTACTGATAGGCATAGTTAGCAAATGAAAGATTTTGATAAAGAAAAAACAATGTATTTACCTTAATAGTGTTCAAAAGTCATTTTATATATATATATATATATATATATATATATATATATATAATATCATTTCATGACATCCACACTTACGAGTTTACTATCTCTGATGGACTCACGTCCAGATCATCCGCTCTCAAAACTCCGCCATCTCTCTCCCCACATCCACCACTGCTGGTGCCGGCCGCTGGTGGCCGAGCGGTTCTGGCGCTACAGTCTGGAACCGCGCGACCGCTACGATCGCAGGTTCGAATCCTGCCTCGGGCATGGATGTTTGTGTTGTCCTTAGGTTAGTTAGGTTTAAGTAGTTCTAAGTTCTAGGGGACTTATGACCTCAGCAGTTGAGTCCCATAGTGCTCAGAACCATTTTTGAACCACTGCTGGCGGCTCACCTCCAACTGCGCAACGCTACGCGCTCTTAACATCCATCTACCCACTACAATAGAGAATATTTGAACAATGCCAACCAGCCACAGACGGCACACAGCACAGCCAGTTATTTTCATACAGAGCGCTACGTGGCGTTACCAACATAAAAACCTAAACAGCCTACTTACATATGTTGTAAGATAATCTCTGTCATTAGTTAAGCCAAAAAAATGTGCCAAGTGTCGTAATTATCGTCGTCCGTAAGCATTATTCTACTTCCGTGTGCATTTTCTTTTACTAATGAGACTTTGTGAAAAAAATTGTTTTTACTATTGCGATAAATGCTCAGGAATGTCTTTATGAGAACAATTTTTGCTTTTGACCAACAGTGTATCAATAAGTGTGTGCATTTGATATCTTTGTTATTCTAAATATGAAAACTTTTTTTCAAATCTGCATTGGCCACTGCCCAAAACAATTTGTAAAATTTTTTTTGGGGAGCATGGGGGCTATGTAAGTAGGCTGCTGCTCGCTGTACTGCAGTAGTTCGAGTAACGAAGATTTTTGTGAGGTAACTGATTCATGAAAAGTATAGGTTATTGTTAGTCAGGGCCATTCTTTTGTAGGGATTAATGAAAGTCAGACAGCGTTGCGCTAAAAATATTGTGTGCCTGTTTAGTGATGATGAGAATAAGTAAAGAGAGAAATGTCTGAGTACGTTCAGTTTTGCTCAGCTGTTTGAAAATCAAATAACGTGAGGGGTACCCAAGCACAGTAATTCATAAATTTTTCTAAGGGGACGTTTCAACTGTATAATACACTACCAGCCATTAAAATTGCTACACCACGAAGATGACGTGCTACAGACAAGAAATTTAACCGACTGGAAGAAGATGCTGTGATATGCAAATGATTAGTTTTTCAGAGCATTCACACAAGGTTGGCGCCGGTGGCGACGCCTACAACGTGCTGACATGAGGAAAGTTTCCAACCGATTTCTCATACACAAACAGCAGTTGACCGGCGTTGCCTGGTGAAATATTGTTGTGATGCTTCGTGTAAGGAGGAGAAATGCGTACCAGCACGTTTCCGACTTTGATGAAGGTCGGATTGTAGCCTATCGCGATTGCGGTTTATCGTATCGCGACATTGCTGCTCGCGTTGGTCGAGATTCAATGGCTGTTAGCAGAATATGTAATCGGTGGGTTCAGGAGGGTAATACGGAACGCCGTGCTGGATCCCAACGGCCTCGCATCACTAGCAGTCGAGATGACAGGCATCTTATGCGCACGGCTGTAACGGATGGTGCAGCCATGTCTCGATCCCTGAGTCAACAGATGGGGACGTTTGCAAGACAACAACCATCTGCACGAACAGTTCGACGACGTTTGCAGCAGCATGGACTATCAGCTCGGAGACCATGGCTGCGGTTACCCTTGAGGCTGCATCACAGACAGGAGCGCCTGCGATGGTGAACTCAACGACGAACCTGGCTGTACGAATGACAAAACTTCATTTTTTCGGATGAATCCAGGTTTTGTTTACAGCATCATGATGGTCGCATTTGTGTTTGGCGACATCGTGGTGAACGCACATTGGAAGCGTGTATTCGTCATCGCCATACTCGCGTATCACCCGGCGTGATGGTATGGGGTGCCATTGGTTACACGTCTCGGTTACCTCTTGTTCGCACTGACGGCACTTTGAACAGTGGACGTTACATTTCAGATGTGTTACGACCCGGGGCTCTACCCTTCATTCGATCCCTGCGAAACCCTACATTTCAGCAGGATAATGCACGACCGCATGTTGCGGGTCCTGTACGGGCCTTTCAGGATACAGAAAATGTTCGACTGCTGCCCTGGCCAGCACTTTCTCCAGAACCCTCACGAACTGGAAACATGTGGTCAATGGTGGCCGAGCAACTGGCTCGTCACAACACACCAGTCACTATTCTTGATGAACTGTCGTATGGTGTTGAAGCTGCATGGGCAGCTGTGCCTGTACACGCCATCTAAGCCCTGTTTGACTCTATGCCCAGGCGTATCAAGGCCGTTATTACGGCCAGAGGTGGTTGTTCTGGATACTGATTTCTCAGGATCTATGCACCCAAATTGCGTGAAAACGTAATCAAAACAATGTTCAAATGTGTGTCTTATGGGGCTTAACTGCTAAGGTCATCTGTCCCTATGCTTACACACTACTTAACTTAAATTATCCTAAGGAGAAACACACACACCCATGCCCAAAGGAGGACTCGAACCTCCACCGGGTCCAGCCGCACAGTCCAAGACTGCAGCGCCTAGACCGCTCGGCTAATCCCGCGCGGCAAAATGTAATCACATGTCAGTTCTAGTATAATATATTTGTCCTATGAATACCCGTTTATCATCTGCATTTCTTCTTGGTGTAGCAATTTTAATGGCCAGTAGTCTATTTTTAACAGGAACACATGTCCAGAAACCTACTGTTTCCGTTCTACGACGGATTCAGTTCAGATGTGTAACGCGTCCACGCCTGCTGAGAGTTAATTATTCTGGTATGCAATAGGGTAGACAGAATGACGTGTACCGCGGCAGATGGTCACCTGACGTCACTTAACGTCTGCCTTGCTTCGAGAATCCTACAGAGACAAAGGAAGATCTGCTGGCACGAGTTACGAAATTTTGGATCTCTATTAGGATTATACTTAGTAATTCAAATTGTAACGGGACTATTTTTAGCTATAAATGTGCACAATAAACTGAAGAGACACCAGGTGGGATGGGGAGTGTGTAGCGTAACATGCTACGTAGATACGATGTCTGTAACAACGTTGGTGGAACCCACATCGAGCCGCTGCAGTAATGCGTCAGTGCTGTTCTGTATGTACAGTATGCAGGGTTCTCTTTTGTTTTGGAATAGTGTAAACACGTGACATTTAGACATTTAGGTGTTAATACTCGTACAGACAAATGTGTTAAGGGGCTCCGGAACGCCCTATACTTGCAATGTTAAAATAACGCTTATAAATTACATCTTTCCTCACAAAGTATTTGAGGTAGGAAGTTGAACTTTTTACAGATTATTTATTGGAATATGGGCTACAACTTAACACAGGGATTTTACAAAATTTTAGTTCAGTTATTAAAGATGATTTTTTTTCAATTGTAATGAAAATTCACAACATTTTTTTGCAATTTTTTATTTATATATTCAAAAATATACAGTTTTTTGGAAAAAGACTGTGTTAAATTATGCAGAAGGTACTGTGTAACATTTACTGAAAGTTTGAAACAAATATGTTTGGAAGATCCTTGGAAAACATGTAATTAGTATGAGAAAATAAAAGTTTTGGGAATCGAGCGACAAAGATTGGATTAACTTTTTAGTGCATTCCAGGTCCATAGGATGGATTATCTTTATCCTCTGCAAACTCCTCCTCCAGCTTCCTCTTGTTCCTCCTCCTGTTTACTCTTGCTTGTATTTCTAGACTCTTTACAGCCCTGTCTGCAGCCCGAAGGCGTTCCTTGTCTAAAGCAAGCATCGCTCGTACCATGTTAGAACCTATCTTCATTCCCATATTTCTAAATACCTCTGGCTTTCCAACATTTCTCCTTTTCTTAAAAGCCTTCAGAGGATTTCTAATAACTTTACTTTTACTCATTATTATACTTCAACAAAACAGAGACTCAAGAAACAGAATTAATTACGAATATTTTCGAGATAACGACAGAGTAAATAAACATGAAACAATCGACAATCACACCAGCGATATATATTGAACCATCACAGGTTAGCCACAACACATACTTTATCTCACATCACTAAAATGTACCTGATGAACACGGACGTTAATAATAACACCATTTGACAGCAGTTTAACAGCGCCACAGTGGGTCACGCCCATGTAGAACACATTTCAAAAAAAAATTAAAAATAGTTGTAGTCTTCGGAATTGAATAAATTATATATCTATTAAAAGGTAATAGTCTGAATAGTCTGCAGATTCAGAAAACGCAAAAAAGTAAAAATTGAACTTTTCATGATTTTGAGCCTTTCCGGAGCCCCTTAAAGAGATAATTGGACGTTTCGTTAAGTTTCTTTTCGAATTGTTATCTAATAATTGTACGGCGTCACGCGTAATTCGGTTCCTTAAGCAGGAGTCGATGAGTTAATCATCACAACTGAAACAGTCGTAGAATGGAAACGGTACATTTGCGGACACGGGTTCCTATTCAGAATATTATGTACTCACTCCTCTCTACACGTCCTAGAAGTCCGTAAGCTTGTGCAAACGTCCATTCACTTTCTGATGACATTCTTCTGCAGCCTATGCCTTCCCTGAAGAAAACGGACAATGTTTCGTCCACTGAAAAACCTGTAACATTTTTGTTATTCCTTTATTTTGGCTTTGGGTTGGAAGGAGCACACAACCAACAACGGTTATGAAGTGCAAAAGAAACATAATCGCAAAAAAGCAGAAGAGCACATAATTACGAAGTTAAGCTATAAACATACTCTTAAAGTGAAATAAAAGCTGCCGCGTGGTTAGAGGCGCCATGTCACGGATTGCGCGGCCTCTCCCGCCGGAGGTTCGAGTCCTCCCTCGGGCATGTGTGTGTGTGTGTCTAAAATAAAAGCGCAATTAGAGAAACACCAGACAGCCGATTAGGATACCGCTGCCTTTCTATAATAGTCTTTCAGCAAGTTATATTTATCAAAACGGTGGAGTAAACACTAGGCTGTAACATAAATCAGTAACACTGGGAGACTCTACTTGGTCCATAAAATGCTTCCATCACGGTTTACTAGTTACTAAATGAGAAAAAGTCTTTAAATAAATATTCCGATATACTGTCACTTCTTGCACACAATGTCGACTGCCAAGTCCGACTTAGTTGGAACTTACATTATGGCATCCGCACGTAAGCAGATTCACCCCCAATAGTCAGCTTACGGTATATATCCTAATCCTTTACCGGAAAAATTTAACACGGATTGACTGTTGGCAGGATTCTCGCTCAGTATTCTATAAACTGATCACTTTCAACTATCAGTTCTTTGTCGCCATCCGTACAATACGCCACGCTGATTTAATGTGTTCAAAAAGGTCACAGTTCACACCGAAATCCGGAACTTGTGCATATGTCTTTATCGTTAATACATTACGAGAGTCCATAGTCTTTTCAGAACCACAACTGCTCCAAATTAACACATGTTTTCAGAGCTCACGTTCGATAGTCGTGATGTCTGAGCCCCGAATCTCTTCAGACTTCAGAAAGTAGTACTCTAGCCCACAAAATGCGCGCGAATGTTTTCTCTTCTGACTGGCTGAGATCCAACATTGCTACTCAGCTAGCTAAACCCCACAAACCTGCGTCTTCTACCTTTGCACCAGTCACCTTATCAGTAACTCTTTAGAGCAATTTACTAACCAAAGGGTGGAGGCAGGGGGTATTTTATGCCAACTGCCTGAAAATTTTTTACTCTAGTCATTTACTTAAAATTTTAAAACTTTTGAAGAATTCTTTTACTAGATTCCTTTTTTTAATTTTTTAATTTAAGCTAACCCCAAAATTTAAGTCTTAGGATTAGATATTACTTCTCCGATAAATGTCATAGTATTTTCAGGTTCAGGACCTCCTTTATACATCCATATCTCTTTAAATAATATGTTGTGAGTAAAACTTAACAACAATTAACGATATTTGCGTTTTTAAATTTTTTTTTCGTTGTTGATACACGTTACTGAAAGTGTGCTGATGTTGTTAAGAGTGTGGTAAAAGATATTTTCAAGCGCTTGTCATACTCTTTACAGAGTATGATGTTGGTATGAGTCAACAGTAAAAAATTAATTTTATTTTTTACAATTTTTCTTTTGTTGGGCATAATGTACCCACCCTTGGAAATGCGCGTTATGGAAAATGCGTCGGTATTGCTACGGTTAAAAAAATTTCAGGAAACACATAAACACCAGAATTAACATTTCTTTAGATGACTGAATTCTTGGTGTATGTTTCTCGTTTCCTCACTACCAAAAACTGGCGAATTACATGTCACAAATTTCCCTGACGTGTATGAACTCAGATATATGTTGCCACACTATCATACACTCAATTAATACAAATGCAACTATTCACGTATCACATTTGTCTCTTCATTCACTCAGATAATCAAAACACGAAGCCAGCAAAACTTAATTTAAAGCTTGTCAGTAGAATATACAAACTATTTACAAAAAAAAATAATGTTCTACATAGAACCCTCTTTACCTTGTTACTGCAAAGCTAAATACATTCTGAAATTTTAGTTATTAACACATGTAAACGCACAGCTTTGTCCCATTCGGTCCATGTCAAACGCTGTATTCCAGTTTTGCAACAGCCTGTTCATTATTTCATCGCATGTAAGCTAGCGACGCCTCTCAGCCATGGCCGCAACTACTAGCACACAGCGGGCTCATAAGAACAAATAATCTGTTATGAAGAACCATGACATACTACCTGTATGAGGCTACTAGCGATCGCAGAATTGCTATAGGAGCAATGTGTGGCCCTACGCCTCAGCATTAGCTCAACATACTCACAGCAGTGACCTGTCAATCTAGTCTGTGTTTGGCGGTGACTTTACACTACGTATTTGTAATGTGCCTACCATATCAAAGAATAACTCAGTAGATAAGCCGGCCGAAGTGGCCGAGTGGTTCTAGGCGCTTCAGTTTGGAACCGCGCGACCGCTACGGTCGCAGGTTCGAATCCTACCTCGGGCATGGATGTGTGTGATGTCCTCAGGTTAGTTAGGTTTAAGTAGTTCTAATTTCCAGGGGACTGATGACCTCTGATGTTAAGTCCCACAGTGCTCAGAGCCATTTGAACCTATAACTCAGTAGATAACAAACGGACCTACCAAAATACTAAATCCGAATATTGTACTCTTCACGCAAACAGAGGTGGACACTCGGATGCACAGGAGGGGAAACGCATGGGATGGAAAGACATATTGCAATGTAGCGGACGAACAAAAAGACGGGGTTAAAGGCGGCAAGGGCATACATAACAAAATGTAAGATGGTTCATTTAATAAGCTCATACATGTAAAATGTAGTAAACAGAAGTTTCATTGTTAAGAAGAGGTACGAATACACTACTGGCCATTAAAATTGCTACACCAAGAAGAAATGCAGATGATAAACGGGTATTCATTGGACAAATATATTATATTAGAACTGACATGTGATTACATTTTCACGCAATTTGGGTGCATAGATCCTGAGAAATCAGTACCCAGAACAACAACCTTTGGCCGTAATAACGGTCTTGATACGCCTGGGCATTGAGTCAAACAGAGCTTGGATGGTGTGTACAGGTACAGCTGCCAATGCAGCTTCAACACGATACCACAGTTCATCAAGAGTAGTGACTGGCGTATTGTGACGAGCCACTTGCTTGGCTACCATTGACCAGACGTTTTCAGTTGGTGAGACATCTGGAGAATGTGCTGGCCAGGGCAGCAGTCGAACATTTTCTGTATCCAGAAAGGCCCGTACAGGACCTCCAACATGCGGTCGTGCATTATCCTACTGAAATATAGGGTTTCGCAGGGATCGAATGAAGGGTAGAGCCACGGGTCGTAACACATTTGAAATGTAACGTCCACTGTTCAAAGTGCCATCACTGCGAACAAGAGGTGACCGAGACGTGTAACCAATGGCACCCTGTATCATAATGCCAGTATGGCGATGACCAATACACGCTTCCAATGTGCGTTCACCGCGATGTCGCCAAACACTGATGCGACCATCATGATGCTGTAAACAGAACCTGGATTCATCCGAAAAATTATGTTTTGCCATTGGTGCACCCAGGTTCGTCGTCGAGTACACCATCGCAAGCGCTCCTGTCTGTGATGCAGCGTCAAGGGTAACCGCAGCCATGGTCTCCGAGCTGATAGTCCACGCCGCTGCAAACATCGTCGAACTGTTCGTGCAGATGGTTGTTGTCTTGCAGACGTCCCCATCTGTTGACTCAGAGATCGAGACGTGGCTGCACGATCCGTTACAGCCTTGCGGACAAGATGCCTGCCATCTCGACTGCTGGTGATACGAGGCCGTTGGGATCCAGCACTACGTTCCGTATTACCCTCCTGAACCCACCGATTCTATATTCTGCTTACAGTCATTGGATCTCGACTAACGTGAGCAGCAATATCGCCATACGACAAACCGCAATCGCTATAGGCTACAATCCGACCTTCATCAAAGTCGGAAACGTGCTGGTACGCATTTCTCCTTCTTAAACGAGGCATCACAACAATGTTTCACCAGGCAACGCCGGTCAACTGCTGTTTGTGTATGAGAAATCGGTTGGAAACTTTCCTCATGTCAGCACGTTGTAGGTGTCGCCACCGGTGCCAACCTTGTGTGAATGCTCTGAAAAACTAATCATTTGCATAACCCAGCATCTTCTTCCTGTCGGTTAAATTTCGTGTCTTTCGCATGTCATCTTCGTGGTGTAGCAATTTTAATGGCCAGTAGTGTGTCTTTGGAGTAATTGTAGACGTACTAAACATTGCAAATAATGCTGTTCATCATTTGCCATAATACTATGGATCTTTTATCGTCACTGTTTCGACACAAAAACACAATTAGAAAATACACTACCCTACGTTTCTTTATTTTTTGTAGCCGTGTCTGTTTCGCTGCTACTGGCAGTGTCAGTTGATTCACTATCATCTTTACTTGCGAAATCAGTTTTTCTTCCATCGATTTGACCATTAATATTCGTGTCTATATTACTTCTCACATTTAGATCATCTCCAGAATTTGGTTCGGTAGATCTTGACCCGAAATATACTGTTCTTATATTGTATTTTGGTGCTGACATCGTTTCTTCCAATCTTCTTTCCTTATGAAAGCAATTTCTTTTATTTGTAAGTCTTTCCTGAAAGTCACATTTTGTTCAGGAACGCCGTTCTTTATTCCTGCCTATATCACCTCTTTAGGATCTAACTCTATACAACCATGTTCGGCTAAAATACTTTCTATTTCATAAGTGATGTAGCCTGAGTTGCTCACTTTGATCAGTTATGTAGCCTGAGTTGCTCAATTCGATCAATGAATAATACACGGGGTCTCTGCAGGTCTTTGTGGAAAACAATTGCATTTCCCGTTAATCAGGACATCGTTGCTCTCGTCGTAGATTTTGATGTTGCAGCATGACACCATCGCTTATCGTGGTGAAGTGTGTTATCTACAGATTAGGAGTTAATCTCTCGCCGAGACACTTTTCATAATTTGAGGAGTCCATGTCCCTGAGATAATCGACTGTTTTCTGGTAAGATTTAAACCTTTCGTAAGTATTCGGTACAATACATTTCTCCCGGAGCGTGGATGACGATAACTCTTCTTCCTTTCGAAACAAGTTTCAGCTGACCCTGTAGTGAATCGTCACTCCATCCGTACGATGCTGTGCGGCAAGTGTTCAATATATATCACACCCGTATAGACATTTGGACGCCACTCACGTCCATGCTCTCTGATATTTTCCAAGTAAGCAATTCTTGTTGCCCTGATACCACTCTCTCCCTAAAGAACTTTTCCGCTATTCGGAGCCGGCCGCGGTGGTCTCGCGGTTAAGGCGCTCAGTCCGGAACCGCGCGACTGCTACGGTCGCAGGTTCGAATCCTGCCTCGGGCATGGATGTGTGTGATGTCCTTAGGTTAGTTAGGTTTAAGTAGTTCTAAGTTCTAGGGGACTTACGACCACAGATGTTAAGTCCCATAATGCTCAGAGCCATTTGAACCATTTTTTTTTTTTTTGAACCGCTATTCGGCGTCGTCTTAAAAATAAAGCCTAGAGTGCGAAGATGTGTGTTTATACTTCCTTCAAAATTTATGAAACTCAGTAACTTCTTCTGAATTTCCTCCAAAATACGTCTTCTGTTGCCTGTAATGTAGGTCTACTCAGCACGCAGCTAACGAGTTGCTCAATAAATTCGATATCTACATCTACATGATTACTCTACTAATCGCAATGAAGTACGTGGCAGAGGGTTCAATGAACCACCTTCAAGCTGTCTCTCTATCGTTCCACCCTCTAACGGCACGCGCGAAAAACGAGCACTTAAATTTTTCTGTGCGAGCCCTGATTTCTCTTATTTTATCGTGATGATCATTTCTCCCTATGTAGGTGGGTGCCAACAGAATGTTTTCGCAGTCGGAGGAGAAAACTGGTGATTGAAATTTCATGAGAAGATCCCGTCGCAACGAAAAACGCCTTTGTTTTAATGATTGCCACTCCAATTCACGTATCATGTCCGTGACACTATCTCCCCTATTTCGCGATAATACAAAACGAGCTGCCTTCATTGTACTTTTTCGATGTCATCCGTCAGTCCCACCTGATGTGGATCCCACATCACACAGCAATACTCCAGAATAGGGCGGACAAGCGTGGTGTAAGCAGTCTCTTTAGTAGACCTGTTGCACCTTCTAAATGTTCTGCTCTACCCACAATATTATCTATGAGATTGTTCCAATTTAGGTTATTTGTAATTGTAATCCGTAAGTATGTAGTTGAATTTGCAGCCTTCAGATTTGTGTGACTTATCGCGTAATCGAAATTTAGCTGATTTCTTTTAGTACTCATGTGAATAACTTCACACTTTTCCTTATTCAGGGTCAAGTGTCACTTTTCGGACCATACAGATATCTTATTAAATTATTTTTCAAGCCGTTTCGATCATCTGATGACTTTACAAGACGGTTAATGACAGCATCATCTGCAAACAATCTAAGACGGCTACTCAGATTTTCTCATATGTCGTTAATATAGATCAGGAACAATAGAGGGCCTATAACACTTCCTTGGGGAACGCCGGATATTTCTTCTGTTTTACTCGATGACTTTCCGCCTATTACTACGAACTGTGACCTTTCTGACATAAAATCGTGAATCCAGTCGCACAACTGAGGCGATACTCCGTAGGCACGCAGTTTGGTTAGAAGACGAAACTAGCCTTCTAAGATCTTCTGGGTCTTTCCGTTTGTGGTGCTGACAATGTTGTTGATTCACCTTCCTGAACACTTTACACTTCTATCTTGATTCAACGAACAAAAGTAAAAGACACACCAGCCGCTTTGGCCACTTGTTTCAGTGTGGCTCATAAACTGATAGACATCTGTGACCAATTCTCATATTTGACCATGAAGAAAATTATCCCTTATATTGCTCTGTACTAAGGGCATCTACGTACTTTAGCAAAGCTTCGATTATATAAGACGACGGTGCTCTCTAAGATACTGTATGGCAGCTCGGTCTGGGGTCTTGCCAGTCCAACACAAATTGGCCGTCTACAAGTTTTACAAAATACGGTACTCAGACGGATACTTTGTGCCAGCCGCTATACTCGCATCGTTGACCTGCACGCTGCCCTACATACGGATACGGTACTAGAAGCAGTTCGCAAACGGACGACGACCCTGCACAACAATGTAGACACTTTGCGTAACTCGGCGCACCACGTAAGAGCTCTGGACAGGACATTAGCCCTGCCATGGCATCGGTATAACGTACCACGTTCCTTGGTACTATGACATCCTAATCCATTCCACCAACTCACCAACTGATCTTATGGACCGACAAACAGGCCCTAAGAAGTTGACCCAGAACGTTTATTCATAGTAAACTGAGCCTGAGTACCTAATTACCTTCCACCATGAAGTCTGGATCGTCGACGACGATAGCACTTCGATTTACAGCCTGCCAAACAAAAAAAGGCATCTACAACTTGGAATCTGATCTCCCAGAGTATTTACCGGTGGAGAGCTCCGCCTGACTCAGCGCGCTCTGCTGCACGTCGTGTATGACACCGCCCAGTTTTGTAGCTCTGTTAGTAGTAAAATTTTCTAATCGCCAATCCGTTCCACAGTAGGGGGAAGTAACTTTTCTTAACAAAATTTATAAAGCACACCTACAGATAGTTTAAGAACACAATAATAGTTAGTTAGCAAATACATTATGTACAAATTTTATGAAAACCTAACGATACTATCTTTACCTCCCAATCGACCTCCACCCACCATGAAAGCTGGAACGTCCACTAGCGGACTGTAGGACCAGGTTGTCTACCACTGCTCTATAGCAAGCTAAGCTGCTTATACATAAGGAGATATGCTTAAATATAAAAGATTGCCAAAATTCACCATTATTGTATTCAGAGATTCATGGGGCAAAAGAGAATTTTCCTGTATCTGTTCCTCAACATACTTCGTTCTTATTGATGTGAAAGACTTCAGCCGGCCGCGGTGGCCGAGCGGTTCTAAGCGCTTCAGTCCGGAACCGCGCTGCTGCCACTTTCGCAGGTTCGAATCCTGCCTCGGGCATGGATGTGTGTGATGTCCTTAGGTTAGTCAGGTTTAAGTAGTTCTAAGTTCCAGGGGACTGATGACCTCAGATGTTAAGTCCCATAGTGCTCAGAGCCATTTGAACCATTTGAAAGACTTCTAAATCTATTTCTGCTCAGAGGTTTTAGTTCCGAAGGTGTACTGGATGGTTTCAGTTGAAAGTCAATTAAAAATTTCAAATCAATTTACCATAAATCTCGATTTAAACATAGGAGTCCCAGAGGCTCCACCTCGTGATATACGCTACAGAAAAGCCACTTCGTGGGTTAAGGGCTAGATTTGTCACCATTAAGCATGTCTGCGATGCTACGGGAAGATGTATACTTTCATAACACCCTCAAGCCAGCAATCTTCATGAACCTTTACAGCTTAAGTTTCGGGCATGGCAAGAAGTTCTTCAAGATGACATTAAGGAACTGTTTGCTTCCTTGCGACAACGACCACAAGATTCTGGCCATGGGAGTCACATTTCTAACTGGTACTGATGATGATCATAAGTTCTGAATGGAATAAAATAATAATTTAAAACGCGTTATGAGAACACCTCCAAAACATTTGATAAATATCGGAATGGTGCCTCATGGTCTAACACTTTCCAAGCCCGTCGGTGTACGCACAGCAAAGGTTCTTGTCCGTTACATCGGTTAGCAAAGTAAAAGCTTCTCAATACTCCGACAGAGCTTCATGTAATTATCTTCAGGCAGTGATGATTGACGCTGGTAACAACACACCAGGACGGCGTTAATGTCTTTAACAGCAGTATGTAAGCTCGTCAAAAATGACAGTTTCTACTAAGCTGTTGTTCCAGCCTTGTTTTGCATCACCAAATAGTGACAGATGAGTCTTCTTCGCTTGTACAAAGATTCTAACGTTGCATTTTCTGCATCTTAATATATTTTTCATTCATCACAAGAGTATGGTGAAATTTTGTAGTTAACTTTTTCGGGACGTATTTTCATTTTGAGATTTCTAGCAGTGTAAAACTGTCAAACATGATCGTGAAATGAGGAATAATGGAAAGAAAAAAGGTAAGCTCTCTTTTTCAATGACTTTATCGGCCATCGAAGTAGTTTGCTACGTCCGCTTAGTGCCGCAGTTGCGTTATTCCATTTAAGCAGTTACCGAGCAACTGCACTGCAGTTTCAGAATGTGTGTAATAACTCGTTGGCAGAATGCTTCGAGAACGCCCCTGACCTCAAATAAAATTTTCACAAGACTTCGAAGCAAAAACAGCGAAATGGAGTAGCAGTTGACATGAATGATCCCGCAGTGTGAAAAGTCTGTAATTGTAGTAAATATGAACGGTCCTTTGCTGATGGAAAATCTCACGGGGACTTGTTGGCAGTTAGCGATAAAACTAGGCCATTTTTTTACGATTTAACATGTAGAGCCACATCGCATGTATGCAAAAATTTGTTCTCCTCTCTCTGCACACACTGATGCTTGCCCAAAACGATTGATGAACTGTTGGTGTAGAGACTATGAAGCAGTTAACATCAGAGTAATGACTGCAGTGCTATAACACTGTTTATTTGTTGTTAGCTACGACCCTGTTTTACAATAACGACCCACTTTTTTTCACAAGGGAGAAAATTGCATTTTATTTCACTATACGAAGCAACGAACCTCCTCCCACACTCTGGTTAAAAAAAAACAGTGTACAGCTATTGCTTTAGTTCGTAATGGTAATATTTATCCATTATCATTCATCATGTGACAGCGCGGATTTACGGACGTGTAGCCATCACCTACTTATTACAGTAGCCTGTTAATTTTAATGTGACGATATCAACAAGCCCCCGCCCACGATGTGTTATGATGCGCCTAGTGGTCGGATTAAAAATTTGTAACATTGCATTGTGTCTATACATCGAACTTTTATACCACTTTATAAACTTTTACAGCGTGTAGACACCACTGGGAAGATAATTATTGTAATAGGAATTGATTTGCGGTGGCTTATCGTTTTCGTCCAGCACGAGGTCCATATATGTAATCACGTACGCCACTTTCTGGCAAGTAGTGAGTAAATATCTGTAGGAATTAACTTTTCCTCTGCTACTTACTGCTATCGAAGCTATCGAATTAATATAAACACCAGATAGCAGCCACTGCTGTAGTAACTAAACAAAACGGGGATCACTTGTGAAAGAAGAAACGCCGTGTAATGAGCTACTAGAGTGCTGCATGATTCACGTGTATCATAGCACTCCCCATTAAATGCAAATGTAGTCTCTGTCACAGCCAAAGTAAATTGGCATCACTTTTTCACCTAGCAGACGTCAGACAGCGGAACACATTATTATTAATATTCATTATGTAATACATACGGGTGGTCTAGGGGTAGCGTCTTTGATTCATAATCAAAACGTCTTCGGTCCCGGGTTCGATCCCCGCCACTGCATAAATTTTGATAAATAATCAGCATTGGCGGCCGAAGGCTTCCGGCATATGAAGTCAACCTCATTCTGCCAACGGCCTTGTCAAAGAGAGCGGAGGAGCGGATAGAGGTTCAGGGCACTCTCTTGTCCTAGGGGTGGGAAATTGCCCCTAAAGGCGGAAGAATCAGCAATGATCAACGACATGAGGATGCAGAAGGCAATGGAAACCACTGCATTAAAGACACGTAACGTGTATCCACAGGACATGTGGCCTGTAATTGAAGAAGTGTCATGATGATCTCTCCATTGGCAAAAGATTCCGGAATAGTCCCCCATTCGGATCTCCGGGAGGGGACTGCCAAGGGGGAGGTTACCATGAGAAAAAGATTGAATAATCAACGAAATGATAACGTTCTACTAGTCGGGGCGTGGAATGTCAGAAGCTTGAACGTGGTAGGGAAACG
This sequence comes from Schistocerca nitens, assembly GCF_023898315.1. Classification (NCBI taxonomy): domain Eukaryota; kingdom Metazoa; phylum Arthropoda; class Insecta; order Orthoptera; family Acrididae; genus Schistocerca; species Schistocerca nitens. The sequence goes on along the minus strand of NC_064619.1, from coordinate 46,177,175 downwards.
AGAAAATCTGAAAATGGAAATGCAAAGGCTCAATGTAGGTATAGTAGGGGTCAGTGAAGTGAAGTGGAAGGAAGACAAAGATTTCTGGTCAGATGAGTATCGGGTAATATCAACAGCAGCAGGTGTAGGATTCGTTATGAATAGGAAGGTAGGGCAGAGGGTGTGTTACTGTGAACAGTTCAGTGCCCGGGTTGTTCTAATCAGAATCGACAGCAGACCAACACCGACAACGATAGTTCAGGTATACATGCCGACGTCGCAAGCTGAAGATGAACAGATAGAGAAAGTGTATGAGGATATTGAAAGGGTAATGCAGTACGTAAAGGGGGACGAAAATCTAATAGTCATGGGCGACTGGAATGCAGTTGTAGGGGAAGCAGTAGAAGAAAAGGATACAGGAGAATATGGGCTTGGGACAAGGAATGAAAGAGGAGAAAGACTAATTGAGTTCTGTAACAAGTTTCAGCTAGTAATAGCGAATACCCTGTTCAAGAATCACAAGAGGAGGAGGTATACTTGGAAAAGGCTGGGAGATACGGGAAGATCTCAATTACACTCCTGGAAATTGAAATAAGAACACCGTGTTAAGCCGGCCGAAGTGGCCGTGCGGTTAAAGGCGCTGCAGTCTGGAACCGCAAGACCGCTACGGTCGCAGGTTCGAATCCTGCCTCGGGCATGGATGTTTGTGATGTCCTTAGGTTAGTTAGGTTTAACTAGTTCTAAGTTCTAGGGGACTAATGACCTCAGCAGTTGAGTCCCATAGTGCTCAGAGCCATTTGAACCATTTTTTTGAACACCGTGAATTCATTGTCCCAGGAAGGGGAAACTTTACTGACACATTCCTGGGGTCAGATACATCACATGATCACACTGACAGAACCACAGGCACATAGACACAGGCAACAGAGCATGCACAATGTCGGCACTAGTACAGTGTATATCCACCTTTCGCAGCAATGCAGGCTGCTATTCTCCCATGGAGACGATCGTAGAGATGCTGGATGTAGTCCTGTGGAACGGCTTGCCATGCCATTTCCACCTGGCGCCTCAGTTGGACCAGCGTTCGTGCTGGACGTGCAGACCGCGTGAGACGACGCTTCATCCAGTCCCAAACATGCTCAATGGGGGACAGATCCGGAGATCTTGCTGGCCAGGGTAGTTGACTTACACCTTCTAGAGCACGTTGGGTGGCACGGGATACATGCGGACGTGCATTGTCCTGTTGGAACAGCAAGTTCCCTTGCCGGTCTAGGAATGGTAGAACGATGGGTTCGATGACGGTTTGGATGTACCGTGCACTATTCAGTGTCCCCTCGACGATCACCAGTGGTGTACGGTCAGTGTAGGAGATCGCTCCCCACACCATGAGCCCGCATCTCGTGGTCGTGCGGTAGCGTTCTCGCTTCCCACGCCCGGGTTCCCGGGTTCGATTCCCGGCGGGGTCAGGGATTTTCTCTGCCTCGTGATGGCTGGGTGTTGTGTGCTGTCCTTAGGTTAGTTAGGTTTAAGTAGTTCTAAGCTCTAGGGGACTGATGACCATAGATGTTAAGTCCCATAGTGCTCAGAGCCATTTGAACCAACCCACACCATGATGCCGGGTGTTGGCCCTGTGTGCCTCGGTCGTATGCAGTCCTGATTGTGGCGCTCACCTGCACGGCACCAAACACGCATACGACCAGCATTGGCACCAAGGCAGAAGCGACTCTCATCGCTGAAGACGACACGTCTCCATTCGTCCCTCCATTCACGCCTGTCGCGACACCACTGGAGGCGGGCTGCACGATGTTGGGGCGTGAGCGGAAGACGGCCTAACGGCGTGCGGGACCGTAGCCCAGCTTCATGGAGACGGTTCCGAATGGTCCTCGCCGATACCCCAGGAGCAACAGTGTCCCTAATTTGCTGGGAAGTGGCGGTGCGGTCCCCTACGGCACTGCGTAGGACCCTACGGTCTTGGCGTGCATCCGTGCGTCGCTGCGGTCCGGTCCCAGGTCGACGGGCACGTGCACCTTCCGCCGACCACTGGCGACAACATCGATGTACTGTGGAGACCTCACGCCCCATGTGTTGAGCAATTCGGCGGTACGTCCACCCGGCCTCCCGCATGCCCACTATACGCCCTCGCTCAAAGTCCGTCAACTGCACATACGGTTCACGTCCACGCTGTCGCGGCATGCTACCAGTGTTAAAGACTGCGATGGAGCTCCGTATGCCACGGCAAACTGGCTGACACTGACGGCGGCGGTGCACAAATGCTGCGCAGCTAGCGCCATTCGACGGCCAACACCGCGGTTCCTGGTGTGTCCGCTGTGCCGTGCGTGTGATCATTGCTTGCCTCTATGAGGGTGAAGACTTGTCTGATGTGATAGAAGAAGAAACAGGAGTCGATTTAGAAGAGATAGGGGATCCAGTATTAGAATCGGAATTTAAAAGAGCTTTGGAGGACTTACGGTCAAATAAGGCAGAAGGGATAGATAACATTCCATCAGAATTTCTAAAATCATTGGGGGAAGTGGCAACAAAACGACTATTCACGTTGATGTGTAGAATATATGAGTCTGGCGACATACCATCTTACTTTTGGAAAAGCATCATCCGCACAATTCCGAAGACGGGAAGAGCTGACAAGTGCGAGAATTATCGCACAATCAGCTTAACAGCTCATGCATCGAAGCTGCTTACAAGAATAATATACAGAAGAATGGAAAAGAAAATTGAGAATGCGCTAGGTGACGATCAGTTTGGCTTTAGCAAAAGTAAAGGGACGAGAGAGGCAATTCTGACGTTACGGCTAATAATGGAAGCAAGGATAAAGAAAAATCAAGACACTTTCATAGGATTTGTCGACCTGGAAAAAGCGTTCGACAATATTAAATGGTGCAAGCTGTTCGAGATTCTGAAAAAAATAGGGGTAAGCTATAGGGAGAGACGGGTCATATACAATATGTACAACAACCAAGAGGGAATAATAAGAGTGGACGATCAAGAACGAAGTTGCACGTATTAAGAAGGGTGTAAGACAAGGCTGTAGCCTTTCGCCCCTACTCTTCAATCTGTACATCGAGGAAGCAATGATGGAAATAAAAGGAAGGTTCAGGAGTGGAATTAAAATACAAGGTCGCTGATGACATTGCTATCCTGAGTGAAAGTGAGGAAGAATTAAATGATCTGCTGAACGGAATGAACAGTCTAATGAGTATACAGTATGGTTTGAGAGTAAATCGGAGAAAGACGAAGGTAATGAGAAGTAGTACAAATGAGAACAGCGAGAAACTTAACATCAGGATTGATGGTCACGAAGTCAATGAAGTTAAGGAATTCTGCTACCTAGGCAGTAAAATAACCAATGACGGACGAAGCAAGGAGGACATCAAAAGCAGACTCGCTATGGCGAAAAAGGCATTTCTGGCCAAGAGAAGTCTACTAATATCAAATACCGGCCTTAATTTGAGGAAGAAATTTCTGAGGATGTACGTCTGGAGTACAGCATTGTATGGTAGTGAAACATGGACTGTGGGAAAACCGGAACAGAAGAGAATCGAAGCATTTGAGATGTGGTGCTATAGACGAATGTTGAAAATTAGGTGGACTGATAAGGTAAGGAATGAGGAGGTTCTACGCAGAATCGGAGAGGAAAGGAATATGTGGAAAACACTGATAAGGAGAAGGAACGGGATGATAGGACATCTGCTAAGACATGAGAGAATGACTTCCATGGTACTAGAGGGAGCTGTAGAGGTCAAAAACTATAGAGGAAGACAGAGATTGAAATACGTCAAGCAAATAACTGAGGACGTCAGTTGCAAGTGCTACTCTGAGATGAAGAGGTTAGCACAGGAAAGGAATTCGTGGCGGGCCGCATCAAACCAGTCAGTAGACTGATAACCAAAAAAAAAATACATGTAAACTTATCGATAATTTATTCAGACTGTACAGAACGAATCTAACATGTATCAAGGATGAGGACAGATTACCAGAGTGGTGCAGAATACATGCGGGAGTACGATAGGGATGCAGCCTTTCTCCACGTTCGTTTGTTATTTATATGAATAAAACCACTCAAGAGTCGAGACAAATAACGCACGGTCTCAGTCAAATCAATAAAAACTTAGAGTTAGATGATTTACTTTTAGATGATGACTTAGCTATTGTAGCATCTCCAGAGGATAACTCACAGCATTCTGTACATATACGGACTATCTGCATCTACATGGATACTCTGCAAATCACATTTAAGTGCCTGGCAGAGGGTTCATCGAACCACCTTCACAATTCTCTGTTATTACAATCTCGTACAACGCGAGGAAAGAACGAACACCTATATCTTTCCGTAAGAGCTCTAATTTCCCTTATTTTATCGTGGTGGTCGCTTCTCCCAATGTAGGTCGGTGTCAACAAAATATTTTCGCAACTGGAGGAGAAAGTTGGTGATTGGAATTTCGTGAGAAGATTCCGTCGCAACGAACAATGCCTTTCTTTTAATTATGCCCAGCTCAAATCCTGTATCATTTCAGTGACACTCTCTCCCATATTTCGCGATAATACAAACGTGCTGTCCTTCTCTGAACTTTTTCGACGTACTACGTCAGTCCTATCTGGTAAGGATCCCACACCGCGCACCAGTGTTCTAGAAGGGAACGGACAAGCGTAGTGTAGGCAGTCTCCTTAGTAGATCTGTTACATTTTCTAAGTCTCCTGCCAATAAAACACAGTCTTTGGTTAGCCTTCCCCACAAAATTTTCTGTGTGTTCCTTCCGATTTAAGGTGTTTGTAATTCCTAGGTATTTAGCTGACTTTGCGACCTTTATATTTGACTGATTTACCGTATAATTGAAGTTTAACGGATTCCTTTCAGCACTCATGTGGTTGACCTCACACTTTTCGTTATTTAGGGTAAACTGCCACTTTTCGCACCATTCTGATATCTTTTCTAAATAGTTTTGCAGTTTGTTTTGATCTTTTGATGACTTTATTAATCGATAAACGACAGCGTCAGCTGCAAACAACTTAAGACGGCTGCTCAGATTGTCTCCCACATCGTTTATATAGATAAGGAACAGCAAAAGGCCTATAACACTACCTTGGGGAACCTCAGAAATCACTTCTGTTTTACTCGATGACTTTCCGTCAATTATTATGAACTATGACCTCTTTGACAGTAAGTCACTAATCCAGTCACATAACTGAGACGATATTCCATAAGCACGCAATTTCACTACGAGCCACTTGTATGGTACAGTGTCAAAAGCCTTCGGGAAAACCAGAAATACGGAATCGATGTGAAATTCCTTGTCAATAGCACTCAACACTTCATGCGAATAAAGAGCTAGTTGTGTTTCACAGGAACGATGTTTTATAAACCCATATTGACTGTGTGTATAGACCGTTTACTAAGAGGTAATTCATAATGTTCGAACACAATATATGTTCCAGAATCCTGCTGATATCGACGTTAATGATATGGGCCTGTAATTAAGTGGATTACTCCTACTACCTTTCTTGAATATTGGTGTGGCCTGTGCAACTTTCCAGTCTTTGGTTACGGATCTTTTGTCGAGCGAACGGTTGTATATGATTGTCAAGTATGGAGCTAATGCATCAGCATACTATGAAAGGAACCTAATTGGTATACAGTCTGAACCAGAAGACTTGCTTTTATTAAGTGATTTAAGCTGCTTCTAATCCGAGGCTATTTACTTATACGTTACTCATGTTGACAGCTGTTCTTGATTCGAATTCTGGAATATTTACTTCGTCTTCTTTTGTGAAGGCACTTCGGAAGGCTGTTTTTAGCAACTCTGCTTTGGCAGCACTGTCTTCGATAGTATGTCCATTGCTATCGGGCAGAGAAGGCATTGATTGTTTCTTGCCACTAACATACTTCACATACGTCAAAAACCTCTTTCGATTTTCTGCCAGGTTTCGAGACAAAGTTTTGTTGTGGAAACTGTTGTAAGTATCTCGCATTGAAGAGCGCGCTAAATTTCGAGCTTCTGTAAAACATCGCCAATCTTGGGGATTTTGAGTCTGTTTAAATTTGGCATGTTTGTTTCGTTTTTATGAAATACGGCGTGGATATCAACACCGAGGAAACAGAAACTGTGGTCTCCTGCGCAAAATTCCCATTATAGATTAAGACCTGTTTGAAAAATTAAATTGTCGAAAGAGTCAACACATTTACAAATCTAGATTGTAAACTAAATACCTAGGGATTACAATTCCCAACAACGTAAACTGGAAGGAACGCATAGAAAATATTGTGGGGAAGGCTAACGAAAGATTGCGTTTTACTGGCAGGATCTACTAAAGAAACTACCTACACTACGCCTGTCCGTCTTCTTTTAGGATACTTCTGTGCGGTGTGGGATCCTTACCAGATAGGACTGACGGAGTACATCGAAAAAGTTCAAAGAAGGGCAGCACGTTTCGTATTATCGCGGAATATGGGAGAGAGTGTCACTGACATGATGCAGGATTTGGGCTGGACATCACTAAAACAAAGGCGTTTTTCGTAGAGGCGGAATCTTCTCACGAAATTTCAATCACCAACTTTCTCCTCCGAATGCGAAAATACTTTGTTGATGCCGACGACACAGGAAGAAACGATCATCAATAAAATAAGGGAGGCCAGAGCTCGCACGGAAAGATAGAGGTGCTCGTTTTTCCCTCGCGCTGTACGAGATTGGAATAATAGAGAATAATTGTGAAGGTGGTTCGATGAACCGTCTGTCAGGCACTGAGTTTCCATGTAGATGTAAACTACGCTTTCGTGCAAGAAACAGACGTAGCTGAAAAGCCAATCAGGCATGCAAAAGCAATGCGGGTCACGAACATCGTAATGTAACCTTCCGCGAGGGGCACACCAGAATACGCCTCATCAGACCTTAGCAAGACCTTTACCGTGCTATGTCAATGAAGCCGTGACAACAGAGGCAAACTAGAGGTTAAATACTGTTCAGTTTGCTTACGTACCTAAACGCACAAATGTGTGACGTTTCGCTTAATCTGCTAAAGATTGCAACATCTACTTCATGTAACGGCATTTCCCAAAAATCGTATTTCATGACACTGAATTACTGTGTAGCGTTGGCCAACATTCTGTTGAAATAGTTATTTCACGAATCTGGATGAAGAGCGGAAGATTTAACAGAATTTAAAAAGAGAGACAGCAGAATAGCGGCGGATATGCGATAAGCCAAGGATGTATAATGACAAACACAAACCAATTTTATTTATCATTGTTTAAAATGTTCGAAATTATTTCTTCCAGGAAGATAAAGCAACCGATTGAAATCGGCACATGGGAAAAATGTTACAAATTAAACGTTCGGAGCGTATCAAGAGACTGACAATAAGACAATCTTGTGTGACCTGCAATCCACCATTGCAATGCCACAAGTTCCAAGAGCGAAACTCGGATGAATTGTTTATTCTCAAGTGCAGTTTTACTTTCTTTCATTTCCGTTTTTACATCTTTCATTATCACTCCTAAAGGGAAAGAGTAGGATGATGAGAGAGCTAGTGCTTTTTCCAACCATAGGTTTGGTTTTTTCGTTTTGACTACATTTATTTTTAGATGGAGACAAAGGAGGGTTTTGAATTTATTATCTTCTTTCTGTTTCTGATTTTGTTTCTATTTTGATTTTGGTTTTGATTTCAGGTGGTTAATTAAAATTCCAGTATTCGCCTTATAGGTGACGGAAACCTAAAACCTCATCTGGGATTAGTCAGACAATACAACGCCCTCTCGAAATGTACACTGCTGGCCACCGTAAATGCAACACCCTGAAGGAAGCATCCGAATCAAGTGAAATTTACACCATGAGTTTGCAGCGATGAGATATGCAACTGATTAGAATTTCAGCGCAGACGCACATCACGCGCGCCTGAGGCGCCACCTCATAGCGCCATTTAAGGCTCGGCGATTTCGACGAGTGTACGTTCGGCACGTGTGTTTACCTTGTGGTTGTTTCACAAGACGATCAGTTATGCCTCGTAGACAACAGCAAACATCTTTTGATCAAGTATCCGAGTTCGACAGAGGAAGGATAGTGGCTTACCGAGATTGTGGATTATCATACAGAGAAATCGCTAGTCGTGTTGGACGAAACCAAACAACTGTAATGCGGATATGTGACTGTTGGATGCAGGAGGGTACGACGGACCGACGTGGTCGATCGCATTCACCTCGGTGCACCACTGCACGTGCTGATAGGCAAATTGTGCGGATGGCAGTGACGGATCGCTCAGTGACATCCCGAACCATAGCACAGCACATTGCGTCTGTAACGCATCATCCAGTGTCTGCGCGTACCATTCGACGCCGTTTACAGCAGAGTGGTCTGTCCGCAAGACGTCCATTGCTTGTCTACCATTGACGCAGAACCACAGACGTCTCCGTCGCCAATGGTGTGATGACAGACGGATGTGGACGGCAGAATGGAATGACGTTGTCTTTACTGACGAGGCACGCTTCTGTCTGCAGCACCACGATGGTCGGATTCGAGTGTGGAGACACCGTGGAGAGAGGATGCTGGACAGCTGCATTATGCACCGCCACACTGGTCTTGCACCGGGTATTATGGTATGGGGCGGTATTGGATATACTCTCGCACGCCTCTAGTACGCATTGCCGGTACTTTAAATAGCCGGCGCTACATATCCGAGGTGCTGGAGCCAGTTGTCCTTCCTTACCTTCAGGGCTCGGCCACAGCCATATTTCAACAGGATAATGCGCGCCCACACGTGGCACACATTGTCCAAAGGTTCTTCGTAAATAACCAGATTGAATTGCTTCCCTGGCCGGCTCGCTCTCCGGATCTTTCGCCGATAGAAAACATGTGGTCCATGGTTGCTCAACGAGTGACCCAGATTACATCCCCAGCTGCCACACCAGATGATCTTTGGCAACGTGTGGAAGCTGCTTGGGCTGCTGTACCCCAGGAACACATCCAACGTCTCTTTGACTCAATACCGAGACGTGTGGCAGCGGTGATCTCCAACAATGGCGGCTACTCTGGCTACTGATTCTGGCAGAAACCACATGTCACAGACGTCTGTAAACGTAATCATTTGATACTTGGTCAACATGTTATCTACAAAATAAATTGTGTTGTGCTACCTCTTGTCTTTCTTGGTGTTGCATTTACGGTGGCCAGCAGTGTACATTGTCGGCAGTAGAATCTTTCTGCAGTCAGCTCAAATGTCAGCTCTATAAATTGTCTCAGTAGTGTTCCTCTAACAGAACGTCGTCTTCCCACTAGGGTTTCCTATTTGATTTGCCAAAGCATCTCCGTAACACTCGTGTGTTGCTCGAACCTACCGGTAACAACTCTAGCAGGTCTGCCTTTCATTTCCCTCGATCTTCCTTTAATTCGACCTGGGGCGGATCCCAAACACTCCAACAGAATGGATGGCACTAGTGTTCTACAAGCGATCACCTTTACAGATGAACCACATTATCGTAAAATTTTCCCAATAAACCGAAATCAAGCATTCGCCTTACCTACTACTGCCGTTACGTGCTCGTTCCATTCCATATACCGTTTTGCTTTGTTACACCTAGATATTTAACTGGCGTGACTGTATTAAGCAGCACTTTACCAATACTGTAATCGAACAATGTGGGATTTTTTTTCCTACTCATCTGCATTAACTTACACTTTCTAAATGTAGAACTAGCTACTATTCATCACACCAACTAGAAATTTTGTCTAAGTCACCTTGTATCCTCCTACAGTCACTCGATAACAACACCTTCCCCTACACCAGAATATCATCAAAAACCAGCGGTTCATCCCATCTGTCAGATCATTTATGTATACAGAGTGTCTCTCCTAAGAGGCGTCCGGCACATTTTCTCTGATGTTTGAACAGATATTTGCAGTTACAGCTGGAGTTAGTCCAAACAGATACTGATCGTCATGTACTTCAACCGACGCCCAGCATTAAGTAGACAAGGAAGCAAGAGAAGTAGCCACGTTATTTTATTCTTATGGTCCTTATTTACGTTTCGTAAGTCTAGTGCGACATTCGTTTTTCGACATATACCAACAGGAACACTAAAACACGAAGAATAGTCAGTACTGCAGCAGCGACAGCTCCTCCTTGGCTCGCGTTGATTTTTACCGCCATGCAGAATTGTTGGTCAGTCACTGATGCCAGCCACAAATTGCAAGAACGAAAGACTAGAGAAAATGAACCTAACGAGCCACAGACAAAAGCTGCGGTCCTATAACAACTCAGTGGGGCTCTCCTGAAAATACTCTTGTCCTCACCATCGAGGACAATATACTTGTTTCTACTATTTAAAAATTCTTCGCTCCATTCACGTAATATGCGAACCTACTCCTTATGCTAGTACCTTCATTAAGTCTGCAATGGGGCACTGTGATGAACGATTTTCTTCAGAAATACACTACTGGCCATTAAAGTTGCAACACCAAGAAGAAAAGCAGATGATAAACGGGTATTCATTTGACAAATATACTATACTAGAACCGACATGTGATTACATTTTCACGCAATTTGGGTGCATAGATCTTGAGAAATCAATACCCCGGACAACCACCTCTGGCTGTAATAACGGCTTTGATACGCCTGGGCATTGAGTCAAACAGAGCTTGGATGGTGTGTACAGGTACAGCTGCCCATGCAGCTTCAACACGATACCACAGTTCATCAAGAGTAGTGACTGGCGTGTTGTGACGAGCCAGTTGCTCGGCCACAATTGACCAGACGTTTTCAATTTGTGAGAGATCTGCAGAATTTGCTGGCCAGGGCAACAGTCGAACATTTCCTGTATCCAAAAAGGCCCGTACAGGACCTGCAACATGCGGTCGTGCGTTATCCTGCTGAAATGTAGGATTTCGCAGGGATCGAATGAAGGGTAGAGAAACGGGTCGTAACACATCTGAAATGTAACGTCCACTGTTCAGAGTGCCGTCAATGCAACAAGATGTGACCGAGACGTGTAACCAATGGCACCCCGTAAAATCACGCCGGGTGATACGCCAGTATGGCGATGACGAATACACGCTTCCAATTTGCGTTCACCGCGATGTCGCCAAACACTGATACCATCATGATGTTGTAAACAGAACCTGGATTCATCCGAAAAAATGACGTTTTGCCATTCGTGCAACCAGGTTCGTCGTCGAGTACACCATCGCAGGCGCTCCTGTCTGTGATGCAGCGTCAAGGGTAACCGGAGCCATGGTCTCCGAGCTGATAGTCCATGCTGCTGCAAACATCGTCGAACTGTTCGTGCAGATGGTTGTTGTCTTGCAAACGTCCCCATCTGTTGACTCAGGGATCGAGACGTGGCTGCACGACCCGTTACAGCCATGCGGATAAGATGCCTGTCATCTCGACTGCTGGTGATACGAAGCCTTTGAGATCCAGCACGGTGTTCCGTATTACCCTCCTGAACCCACCGATTTCATATTCTGCTAACAGTCATTGGATCTCGACCAAAGCGAGCATCAATGTCGCGATACGATGAACCGCAATCGCGATAGGCTACAATCCGACCTTTATCAAAGGTACGCATTTCTCCTCCTCCTTACACGAGGCATCACAACAACGTTTCACCAGGCAACGCCGGTCAACTGCTGTTTGCGTATGAGGAATCGGTTGGAAACTTTCTTCATGTGAGCACGTTGTAGGTGTCGCCATCGGCGCCAACCTTGTGTGAATGCTCTGAAAAGCTAATCATTTGCATATCACAGCATCTTCTTCCTGTCGGTTAAATTTGGCGTCTGTAGCACGTCATTTTCGTGATGTAGCAATTTTAATGGCCAGTGGTGTAGTAGGACTGACACTTGGCTGTGTTTCATTCTTACGCTTCCACCAACTTGACAGATTGTTGCAGCATTGTTCTCATTCAAATGCAGGAAACGAATTACAGCTTAATACTTCACTCCACCAGTGGTGTGCGCCATTTCGCTTCGATTTGTCTACCAGCGTGCTACGGCACTGTGACATGGATATCTCATGCATACTAGGACTACAGAAATGATCATGCAAACAAATACTAGTTACGTAACCTTACGACTACCCGCCGCACTGATATATTAGTATTCAAACAACTAATCTCAAGAACACAGCTTCTTCCATAAATTGAGTTTTTATACATATGTGCTTTTTTCACTAACATTAATGTGACCACCACCTATCAACGTGCAATAACAACTCACAGACGGCAGGTAGAAGCAATGAGAGTGGAGGATATATAAATCGTGTCAGAAGGATGCGGAAAACAGTGCAGTCGTTGTCATAATGTGGAAACGGAGCGATTTGTCTGATGTCCAAAAATGGCGTGATAATTTGCTAAGTTTGTAAATTGTTTTCCTGTAGCCGTGGTTAAGGTATATCGTGCACGGTAGAATGGCGCTAACCAAAACCGGTGTCGAAGTAACTGTTGCGCACTGTGTGCCATAGGTGACAGGCGTGAGCGATGGCTGCAGAGGTGCTTGCGGGCGAAAAAACGTGCAACTGTTGAGCAACTGACCTCCCAGATGAACCAAGACACTGCCAACAGTGTCTGCTCAACGACTGTACAGCCAGCTCTGCTGCGGATGGGGCTCCACAGCCTGGGTCAAGGTCTCCTGCTGACTGCTGTTCATCAGTGACGAAGGCAGAAATTTGGCACACCAATGCAGCAACTCGACGTCTGCTGAGTGACACAGGTGGCTTTTTCCGATGAATCACGATTTGTGCTCCATCAGACAGAGAGCCGCTTGGCGTATATGGCGTAGAAAGTGTGAAAGAAAAGGATACAGGTCGGAGCAGGGAGTTTTATGGTCTGGGGAATGTTTTAGTGGCATTCCTAGGGTGATTTTGTCATTGTGGAAGGTACAGTGGACCAATACAAGTACAGGGATATTACAAATGATTGAAGCGATTTCGCAGCTCTACAATAACTTTATTATTTGAGATATTTTCACAATGCTTTGCACACACATGCAAAAACTCAAAAAGTTTTTTTAGGCATTCACAAATGTTCGATATGTGCCCCTTTAGTGATTCGGCAGACATCAAGCCGATAATCAAGTTCCTCCCACAATCGGCGCAGCATGTCCCCATCAATGAGTTCGAAAGCATCGTTGATGCGAGCTCGCAGTTCTGGCACGTTTCTTGGTAGAGGAGGTTTAAACACTGAATCTTTCACATAACCTCACAGAAAGAAATCGCATGGGGTTAAGTCGGGAGAGCGTGGAGGCCATGACATGAATTGCTGATCATGATCTCCACCACGACCGATCCGTCGGTTTTCCAATCTCCTGTTTAAGAAATGCGGAACATCATGATGGAAGTGCGGTGGAGCACCATCCTGTTGAAAGATGAAGTCGGCGCTGTCGGTCTCCAGTTGTGGCATGAGCCAATTTTCCAGCATGTCCAGCTACGCGTGTCCTGTAACGTTTTTTTCGCAGAAGGAAAAGGGGCCGTAAACTTTAAACCGTGAGATTGCACAAAACACGTTAACTTTTGTGAATTGCGAATTTGCTGCATGAATGCGTGAGGATTCTCTACCGCCCAGATTCGCACATTGTGTCTCTTCACTTCACCATTAAGAAAAAAATGTTGCTTCATCACTGAAAACAAGTTTCGTACTGAACGCATCCTCTTCCATGAGCTGTTGCAACCGCGCCGAAAATTCAAAGCGTTTGACTTTGTCATTGGGTGTCAGGGCTTGTAGCAATTGTAAACGGTAAGGCTTCTGCTTTAGCCTTTTCCGTAAGATTTTACAATCCGTCGGCTGTGGTACGTTTACCTCCCTGCTTGCTTTATTCGTCGACTTCCGCGGGCTACGCGTGAAACTTGCCCGCACGCGTTCAACCGTTTCTTCGCTCACTGCAGGCCGACCCGTTCATTTCCCCTTACAGAGGCATCCAGAAGCTTTAAACTGCGCATACCATCGCCGAATGGAGTTAGCAGTTGGTGGATCTTTGTTGAACTTCGTCCTGAAGTGTTATGACTGACTGATGTGAGTGCATTTCAAGCACGACATATGCTTTCTCGGCTCCTGTCGCCATTTTGTCTCACTGCGCTCTCAAGCGCTCTGGCGGCAGAAACCTGAAGTGCGGCTTCAGCTGAACAAAACTTTATGAGTTTTTCTACGTATCTGTAGTGTGTCGTGACCATATATCAATGAATGGAGCTACAGTGAATTTATGAAATCGCTTCAATCATTTGTAATAGCCCTGTATACATCTGTCGTTGGGGACCAAGTCCACCCCCGACATGCAGTTCGTTTTTCCTCGGCACGATGGCATCTGGCAGCAGGACAACGTAAATTGTCAAACAGCTTGCAGTGTACGAGGGGGGACCCAAAAGTAACCGGAATCGTAATGCGGCACATCGTGTACTTGTAGTAGCAGGTTGCGCCGCCAGAGGGTTGTAGTAGGAGCTCTGCTGTGTCATTCTGCCACGCGGCGTCACCCAACAGTGAGATGTGTGGTTTCTTTGGCAGTTCTTTGAGTGTGTGTACAGTGCAGACGTGACACGAGGAAATGGCTAGTTCTTACGAACAACGTGCAGGAGTGAAGTTTTGTTTCTTGCTCGCAAGAACGCAGCAGTAACTGTTGCGATGATTCAGACAGCCTACAAAAATCGCAAGAATACGAATGGTTTTCTCAGTTTAAAAAGGGAGAAATGGTGGTCGAAGATCACCCCCGTTCCAGTCGACCTTCAACTGCTCGAAGACAACATCGACAACAACCGTGATCTCATCAGTGAAGATCGACACAGGGCCATTGACCAACTCGAGAACTTGTCCGGGTTGTCCTGGATCTCAATTCAGCGCATCTTGACCAACGATTTGGGGATGCGTAGAGTGGCTGCAAAATTCGTGCCGAAGCTTCTTACCGGAGATCAAAGGGATCGTCGCGTTCAAGCCTGTCTCGAAATGAAGGACGTGTTTAAAGATGATCCACATTTTTTCAGTAAAATCATTACAGGTGATGAGTCATGGTGCTATGGGTATGATCCAGAAAGTAAACAACAGTCAACAGAATGGAAGTCACCTGGCTCACCTCGACCAAAAAAAGCTCGACAAGTGAAATCGAATGTGAAAACGATGTTGATCTGTTTTTCTTTTTTTGACATCAAAGGTATCGTACACTCTGAATTTGTCCCTGAAAACCAGACAGTAAACCAACAATTCTATTTGGAGGTTATGAAATGGCTTCGCAGAAGTTTGTCGCGAAATGTCCGGCTTTGTGGGATTCTGGCGTGTGGTTCCTTCATTACGACAACGCTCCCGCGCACACGGCTCTCAGCGTTGGCCAGTTTTTGGCCTCAACGAAGACGACTACCTTGACCCACGCGCCCTATTCGCCGGATTTCGCACCCTCGGACTTCTTTCTATTCCCAAGGATGAAAAGAGTGAAACGTCCCCTTTGAACAATTTATACACGACTGTGCTTAACCTGACGCACAATATTTTTAGCGCAACGCAATCTGACTTTCAAGATTCCCTACAAAAGAATGGCCCTGACTAACATTAAACTA
The DNA here is from genome assembly GCF_023898315.1 of Schistocerca nitens. Lineage (NCBI taxonomy): Eukaryota > Metazoa > Arthropoda > Insecta > Orthoptera > Acrididae > Schistocerca > Schistocerca nitens. The sequence goes on along the minus strand of NC_064619.1, from coordinate 46,161,665 downwards.
TACCTTTCACAAATCACTTACCTCACAAAAATCTTCGATACTCAAGCTACTGCAATACAGCGAGCGCCACTACTGCCAGCTAAATAAAAGATTCAAACTACGGAAGGCACTAACTACTGATAGGCATAGTTAGCAAATGAAAGATTTTGATAGAGAACAATGTATTTACCTTAATAGTCATAATATATATAGCACTTCATGATATCCAGTATTACAAATTTCAAAACTCCGCCATCTCTCTCCCCACATCCACCACTGCTGGCGGCTCACCTCCAACTGCCCAACGCTATGCGCTGTTCACAGCCAGCTGCCTAACACTACAATGGCGAGTATTACAACAATGCAAAGCAGCCACAGACTGCACACAGCACAGCCAGTGATTTTCATACAGAGGTGGCGTTACCAATAAAAAAACCTAAACAGCCTACTTACATAGCCCCCATGCTCCCCACAAAAAATTTTACAAATTTTGTTGGGCACTGGCCAATACATATTTGTTAAAATTTTTTTTTACAATTACAATAGCAAAGAAATCAAATGCACACACTTATTGATACAATGTTGGTCAAAAGCTAAAATTTTCTCACAGTCCATAAAGACAGTCCTGATCGTTGATCACACTAAAATTGCCGTGTTTTTCTCAAAGTCTGAGCAGTAAAAGACAATGCACACAGACGTAGTGGATTTCCATGCAGTCTTGAAGAAGTAGTGTTGTCCTTCCAACGGAAAGACAGTGCTGACTCGACATGCAGACAGGTAATGGGCCACAACAGAGCAAACCCACAGCAGAGTCAGTCGAAGTTTTGAAGAATATTGGTAGGTAGGTCATCACAGAGCAGACCCACTGTAGTCCTGGTAGAGATTACGGTATTGGTGGGCCACCAGAGGTGCAGACCCACTGAAGTCCTTGTAGAAATAATGGCATTGGTGGGCCATCAAAGATGCAGACCCACTGTAGTCCTTGTAGAGATGGCTAGCAGCCATCCGTTGCGACTGTGCAGGTGCACAATCACCATCGAAGAGTCTTGCGGAGAATATAGCAAGTCCATAAACCACCACTTGTGCACTCACAAAGTTTTTGGAATTGTCCTTAGAACCAGCAATGCTGTTATCCAGTCCCTTGCTGAATTATTAACACACATACAAACACTAACAGTCCCTACTTCTCACATATTGTCCGTATACTATGACCAACAAAAACGTGTGCAGTGAAATGTAACTTACAAGTTGCTTAATTTGATGAACTGCTGTCAATTACAATTTTATAACATAAGAATACAATTACAAAGGTACAAAATACATCATTCAAGAACATAACAATACAGATAACATTTGTAGTACAGGCTTTACAACAGAATAGAAATAAACATATACATCAATGTTATAGGAATTTTGACATAAGTTCATACATAAAAGATCAGAATAACTTTTGAAACATCAACTTCACACCTAAGCATTAACACAGACCAGAATAAATAATATCTAAGCATATTTACAAGTTAAATAACATATTATTAATACCAATTATATTTGAGGATAACAGTATTCCTCATCATAGTGAATAGTATTAGAAAAAAAAAATTCTATGAAACTACACAGAGACAGGAAGAAAACAAATACACAAGGGTATACAAACACATAGGGGGATAACACAATGGAAAGGACAGGGTTCGTTTTCAGTGTAACTTTTGGTACTGCAGTCCAACCCAAAACTTCATTCCATAGATCTTTCGTCTTATTTCCACATTTGTTTCCACCAAAAAACTCCTATTCAAGCATGCTTTCTGTATATATATGTTCACATATTTCTTACCTCATTATTTATTTTCCATTATCTTACTTCATCATTTATTTCCAAGAAAATCCTACCTAAACCTGTTGTCCCTAAACCCTACTTTTTTTGGTTCATATCCTTTTTCAAAATACTGTTTTGGCCAAACCATTTTCTTATAGATTTTCAATGTATTTCTTCCAATTCATCACAACTTGTTCTCTTATATAATCTACCCCCTCTTAAGCTAACTTAAATCTACTGAGCTCAGATATATATACCAAGGGACGAGGCAATGCAGCATCACATAAAACAATTAATATAAACAGCAATGAAAAAAAACGCAGATTTGCGAAGCAAGCAGCATCAAGAAATTAGCAAAGCAATTGTAATATTACAGCTAATCTAAGGCAATGTGCAGTAAACAATAAAAATAAATCATTAGTAAAACTGGCTTAACAGAATAATACAAAGTCAAATTCAATAACACTATGCCTGGCAAACAGCAGCAACTTATACCTAAACATGACATAGCTCAAGCAGAAAAAATATTACACTAAAGATAACAATGCAGGTAAGGAAAATGTATAATCACATCTTAATGTCTAAGTAATTAAAGTGGTGCACCACAAAAACTAATTCTACAAAAAATTACTCAGTAGTTGAAAAGAAAATTCCGTATGCAATTCCTGTGAAGGGAAATATCTTTTTATACTCCTTCGTTTTTTTGAATAGATCATAAAATTATTTACTGGATCTGTAGGCATAAAATATTTGTATTAGTACATCTATAAAATTTTATTTTAACCAATGCTGCAGTGCAGCTAGAAACTAGATATCAAATGAAATAAGCAACTATGTACAAAGCAAAGCATAAGAACATCGTTCAATAGCCATGTGGCATTTCATAAGTAGTAAAAAAATATCTCATCTAGAAAGATAGTAGTCATAATCAGGTGTGTAGACAAACTATTTCTTGTCATTTCATTAGGCATTTCAGTAAATATCAGAAAGTACGATATGTTTCCAAGTAATTAGCGTGTCGTATTTGCGATGCTTTCTACAAAGGAACGTCAATAGCGAGGTTCATGGCCTCCTTTTTTTTTTTTTTTCTACCTGTGCCGCTGCTCGCAATAATGGCTTTTTCTCCAGGCATCTGACACACCTGGCCGCTCACCTGGGTGCCCACGACGCATTACGTGCAGGTGGTCACTGAACTTTCTTACCGAAATATTTATGACACCAGTTTCCGCTACAGTGACAGTCTCATATAAAAATATTTCACAGGTCAAGAATTTGGGTTACAAATCTGTAGAAACAAAATCTTATTGATATAACAGTGTCCAAAAAAATTTTCGTCGGCATCGTGATACAGTCACGCATTTACACACATTTCATAACTCTTAAAGTACGATTCTCGGTTTCCAACATCCTTCTTATTCCTCATATACGGTAGCATCATCTTATTGATCATAAACATATCTCAACAGCATAGTACACATCGTCATCGTAAAAATAACATCATAACACCTCAGTCAACTCTCAAAATCATCGTAGCTTTCTGCAATAATGTCAAAACCTAAAAAAATTCTCTGCTCATTTCAATAGTGTCATCTACCTCAAACGTACTTTAAAATCATGCTCCCTTACCAAATATATCATTCAAAGCTCTCATAGTATCACAATGGTTCTGAAAAAAATATGAACAGTTCACAAAGTACAAACAAAATACAATTTCGTAAGTGTGAAGTTATCCAATGGTGTAATTACGTAAACGTCTGTCACTGATGTAGTAAAATAAATGTTTGTCTCTCTCAGGTAAATAATCAGATAGCTGTGTATTTTGTGTTGGAGAAATATGGTACCGAAGTGTAAAGTTGTATAAGCAAATACCATATTAGCTAGGGCTCCTTGTGCGTGCCAAACACATGGTACACAAAGTAAACGTGTACCCCCCTGAGGATTAATGTAATTATACCCTCAGTTGTTACAGATTATTGCAATGGAATGAAATGTATCACGGAAAACCCTTGTATCATTGTACTTCAAATATCTTAAAAAAATGCGTGTTTTAAGTGTGAAATTAATCACTCAAATACGTATCCTGTAGCGCTAAATGTGCGTCTTGCTGTAAGATAATCTCTGTGGAAGTGTCGTAGTTATCGTCCTCCGAAAGCTAAGTTCTGCAGAAGCCAATGTACTTACCTCATGATACGCCAAATTTCAAGTAAACCAAAATGTTGCATTAAAATCTCATTAGCAGTACTGGTAAATGTTCTAAGTATGTGAGCCTCATAGTCGTTACGTAATCGTGCAACTAACAAGCAAGAATGTACACACACAATAACACTGTGATGTCTGTTCACTATAACAATGCATTCGTAATTTCTGTTTAAAAATGTTCCCTAGCTTCTAGACTGGATATTTAACTGCAAACACTGTTGCATGTAAACAGTTTCTAATTCTGACAAAGCATACTAGAAATGTGAAGTGAAAAATTTTATAGCAAAGACTAAGTTAAAAAACAGATTATCTTTAAATAAACGGTTTTACATGTGAAGTGTGGTGCTATCCTTTACTCTTCATAGTACTCACAGTTTGATTTGAATGCAATTATCGTGTTGTATACGTCGGTAAGGAATGCTAAAATTTTTCTCAAGGCTAGCGTCTTATGTTATTTTTCTCGGAGCCAGCGGGCGCACGCGGCTGCCTGCTGTGCGAGTCTTTGTCTGTCTCTTTGTTGGCGCGCGCCGTTATTGGGATTAGGAGACCTAACTTCTACAAATTCACTCTGACGTGAAGGCCCTGCCCTGTTTAAATCCCGCCAGTTCTGATGCAATTCAGGTCTGTCGTTACGAATATATCGTCTGTCGTCATGTCGGTAGGTTCCGTAGTTTCTTCCTTGTCCGTCACGTGGTGGAGAATTTCTCCCTGAATCGTAACTTTGCGCCGAACTGTTGCGTCTAAAGTTATTCTGTCTCCCTTGATAATAATAGTTCTGGTTACCATATTGTCTGTTTCTATGATTGTCTCTGTCATATTCATTACTACGGAAATGCGATCTTTCTCTGTAACTATTATTACTATGCCAGTGGCTGTCATATGGGTGGTGTCTGTTTTGGTCACGATTTGCGTTGTGAGAATAGCCTTGTCGTGTCCAGTTATTATTTCGTTCATCGCGGAATTGCGACGGATGTGACCTGTAGTGATTGTTTTCCTGCTTTCGCATCCCGCGACTGTCTGTGTCAATTTCCAGTTCTTGTAACAGTCCCTGAAAAGCTTCAATGTCGTCTTTGCAACGTCCTGCCAAAATAATATTTCTTAAATGTTCAGGCAATTTCATTAAGCAAATGCGGATGAGTTCTGAGGGGCTGTATGGGTTTGAAAGATACTGATTCTTATGCAACATGTCTTCAAAATATTTCATAAGACTGGAAAATTCAGATTGTTCGAAACGTTTCATCATTATGATGCTATGTTTTACTCGGTCTTGTGTAGCTTGAGACCAGTATGCTGAGAGGAAGGCATGATAAAAATCTCCTTCACTGTGACAATCGTGAATGACTGATCGCATTCTTACAGCTGGTTCATTCTCCAAGTAGCCACACATAAATTCTAACCTGTGCTCCAATGACCAGTTGGGAGGAAAACAATGAGAGAATTGATGGAGCCACGCTTGTGGATGAATGTCGTTGCCAGAATTCTTAAACGTTTTGAATTTACGTGTAGTAATGAACAGCTTATAGTCAAAATCATCATGTCGGCGAGTCGCATATCGGTCATTGTTAGGTCGTGTCGGCCGTTCCATCTCAAAATTCGGTGCACATTGCCAGTTTGTTTCATAACTTCCGAAATGCCCTGTGTTATTATTTTGCGTCTTTTCCGTATTTCTAAGTCCCTCTTCCCGTGTTGGGGCGCGAGTGTCCTCTGAAATACGTAATTCTTGTATTACCTGTGTCAGCTGATCTTGTACTTCGCGGATTTCTCTTTGGTGTTGCGTATTAATTTGATTCAGATTTTGTTTCAGTTTCCTAATTTGTTCGCTCTCTTCTGTGTCATTAAAGACTACCGGTTTTGTGTCGTTCAGATTATCATCTACCTTCGTAGATAAGTTAGTGAACTGATCCGAAAGTTCGGCTACTTTCTCCGATAGTGAACACATTTCCTCAGTGTGTTTTTCTGAACCAAGTTTCAGATTGTCCATTTGTGTTGAAATCGAATCTACTGTGTCCTTCAAGTTTTCCTGAGTTTTTGCAAGTTGCGTAACCGAATCGGTAGATGCAACTAAGTCAAATTTAGCTTGTAAGGTCTCATGATTTTCATGAACAGTAGTTTGCAGTTCTTTTATGGCTGCTTCGTGATTCTGTAATGCATTTTCATGCCGCGAAAAAATAGGTTGAAAATGCTCACAAATTTGTGTTTTTACGTCATTACAGACTTTTTGACATTTCGATTCAATGTGATGTAACTCAGTAGTTAAATCCTCACGTGTTTGTTCAAGAGTTCGCTCCAATGAGTCTAACTTTTGAAGCTTTTGTTCCATAGCGTCTAACTTTTTAAGATTCTGTTCCATTGTGTCTAACTTTTCAAGCTTTTGTCCCATTTGTTTCTGATTTTGTTCCATTTGTTGCATTAATTGCAATAATAATGTATTAGTGTCTGGAATCTGTTTCTCTATGCTTTTCGGCAGTGCATTTGCACCGGCAACATTTACATTTTGACAAGCAGAAATTGTGTCTTGACTTATTTGAGAAAACGGTGAGGACCCAAAACCTGAATCTACAGTATTTGCAAAATTGTGTCCTGTCATTCCCGATTCCTGAGGCGAGCTGTTGCCGACCGATCGATCGATAATGCTTCCCTCTTCACTAATTGTTTCACTGTCAATGCCATTGTTTGCCGCAAGTTCCATTTCCCTATGCGCAATTACCAAATTACTACTTTGAATATTAGTTAATTCATTACACGGTGGCGCTAACACACTGCTTTCGTCTTCGCTGTCATTTCTCAATTTACTTTGGAGCCTAGTGTTACGTTTTTCACACGCCATTATTGTCACAATATTTCACACGACAACACAGAAAAACACAATTTGAAGAGCAAAAATAAGAGAACACATTAACATAACACTGAAATTAATATCTAGTTAATTGCAGCTGCGAAATACTTGGTGCAAATCTACATGCATGCCACACCTGTTTTACTGTACAACAATGAAAGACTGCAACTGCAAAGGAAATTCTCTACAATTACGCGCTAGCAATAAACAAAATCCACACCAATTACACAATCTACAAGAACAAATCAGAAGATTCCAGTGAGGTATCCCAGGCTAAGGGTCGACATATGAAACGTCCCCTTTTAATAATTTTACACTACTGTGCTTAACCTGACGCACAATATTTTTAGCGAAACGCAATCTGACTTTCAAGATTCCCTACAAAAGAATGGCCCTGACTAACATTAAACTATACCTTTCACAAATCACTTACCTCACAAAAATCTTCGATACTCAAGCTACTGCAATACAGCGAGCGCCACTACTGCCAGCTAAATAAAAGATTCAGACTACGGAAGGCACTAACTACTGATAGGCATAGTTAGCAAATGAAAGATTTTGATAGAGAACAAACAATGTATTTACCTTAATAGTCATAATATATATAGCACTTCATGATATCCAGTATTACAAATTTCAAAACTCCGCCATCTCTCTCCCCACATCCACCACTGCTGGCGGCTCACCTCCAACTGCCCAACGCTATGCGCTGTTCACAGCCAGCTGCCTAACACTACAATGGCGAGTATTACAACAATGCAAAGCAGCCACAGACTGCACACAGCACAGCCAGTGATTTTCATACAGAGGTGGCGTTACCAATAAAAAAACCTAAACAGCCTACTTACAAGAGACTTGAGATGGAAGCATTTTGCGGATGTGGAAGACGTAAAACGCAATGTCATGAAAGTGCTAGCAGGTATCAAAGAGGACGAATTTAGAAGGTGCTTAAAACACTGGAATGAACGTTTGGACAAGTGTATTAATGCTAATTGAGAGTACTTCGAAGGAGATTAAGGTTGTATTTGAAAACAATAAAGTACGTGCTTTCTAGAAAGAAATTCCGGTTATTTTTGGGTCCCCCCTCGTACGTGCGTGGTTGAAAGAGCACCGGGATGTCTTCACCATACTCCCCTAACCACCAAACACTAAGGATTTAAACCCAATCGAGAATCCGTGGAACCTCCTCGATCGGGCTGTTTGCACCATTCATCCTAAACCAAGAAACCTTGTGCAGAAGGCCACGGCACGGGAGTTAGTATGGTTGCCGGTACCTTCCAAAAAAATGTTCAAATGTGTGTGAATTCCTAAGGGACCAAACTGCTGAGGTCATCGGTCCCTAGACTTACACACTAACTTAAGCTAACTTTTGCTAAGAACAACACACACGCCCATGCCCGAGGGAGGACTCGAACCTCCGGCGGGAGGGGCCGCGTAATCCGCGACGTGGCGCCTCAAACCGCGCGGCCACTCCGCGCGGCGACTTTCAAAACCTCGCTGCAAAAGATGGTTATTCAGGTTTTTGAGTGGTGGTCACATTAGTGTGCGTGGATAGTGTATAACTTACCATCCTGAAAGAATTTTCTACACTACAACTTGATCAATGAGGTGAAAAGCGAACTTCACTCTTTCTACAGGCTGCAAAAAAAAGCTACTATTAAATGACAGCGTGGAAGTAGGGTACTAAAGCGTACTAAAACAACTATCGGATGATGCCTGACAAACTTATAACCGAATCGCTTTAACGCATAGAGCGAATTTACGGAACTTCCACACCGTTGCTACGTCAAAAACCGCACTGCTAGTCACTGCTTTTTCTGCCAAAAAATCCTCTCCTCGGGAAGTCAGAGAGGTTTCGATCTATCGAAGCTCTCGATGTTCCCACAATGGTATAGTACTTATTTGCATTTCGACTCCTCTCATGACAGGCATTCCTGTTTTATACATATAAGGTATGGGGGCCAAATAACCCCACATCAGTACATAACACGTTGTAGTTTCGTTAGTAAGTCATATAGAACAACAAAATTTATGAGAGTGGCTCTTTAATCTCTTTTGAACAAAGAACCATAAAGATATTGTCGGTGCTGATCTCTGGAGGTTCAGAAACTCAGAAATAGGAAAATGTTGTATGCTGGCATTACTAACAAGGGACCTCCCCATCGCACCCCGCTCAGATGTAGTTATAAGTTGGCACAGCTGATAGGCCTTGAAAACTGAACACAGATCTATCGAGAAAACAGGAAGAAGTTGTGTGGAACTATGAAAAAAATAAGCAAAATATACAAACTGAGTAGTTCATGCACAACATAGGCAATTTTAAGGAGCAAGTGATTTCACGAGGGCCGTGGTCCCGTGGTTAGCGTGAGCAGCTGCGGAATGAGAGGTCTATGGTTCAAGTCTCCCTCGCGTGATAATTTTAATTTTTTATTTTCAGACAATTATTATCTGTCCGTCCGATGCGAGGTAACTGCGCCGTAGTATGGGGATGCTACCCCTAAACAAACTTCGAAACACACAACGTCAGTCGATTACAACGCACGGAAAAGAGAGTATTCCTCCTAACGAGGTTCCCTGGCTGGCAGTTGACTGTTCGCTAGTTTGGACGAGGGTGCATTAAATACGTGAGATGTATTCCGTGGGCAATATTAATCCAGCAAATATAGCGGACGGACGGAGAGACAATAATTGGCAGAAAATAAAAAAATTAAAATTTTCATCCGAGGGAAGACTAGAACCACGGACCTCTTACTCCGCAGCTGCTCACGCTAACCACGGGACCACGGCGCTCCTGAGCTTGTGGTATCATTGATGTTGCATATGTGCGCATGGACTACTCAGTTTGTATATTTTGCTTATTTTTTTCATAGTTCCACATAACTTCTTCCTGTTTTCTCGACTGATCTGTGTTCAGTTTTTCAAGGCATATTCACTTTGCCAACTTATAACTAAATCTGAGGGGGGTGCGATGGGGAGGTTCCCTTGTAAGAACACATGGTTCAATTAACGCCACATACTTTAAACACAAAGTAAATAGTGATTTTCACTCATGATTATCATTAATTAACTAAACTATCACACTGTCAACCTGTTTTGAGCTTATATAGCACAAGAACATTGTACATTCTGGGCACTTATACATTGTAAGGTTTGTCTTTTTTCTAATGCCCCCACATTTATCATGCAAATACCTGACACAAAATTTACACAGTGACGTGTTCTCCACACGACCTTCATCACACAGAAAACACATCCAGCCTTTGCCTGAGCCTGTACTGCACTGGGGGTCATTTGTCGCAGGAACTTCGTTAGACCTGGTCTTCTTACGTACGTTTACCACGTAATTAAACAGTGAGGACTTAATTACAGTTCCTTAGTAGTTCAGCGATTTACGTGTGATCCTCTCAGCGCGTTTTCGTTTTGTCATGGAGAGCACAGTAGAAAGTGGAGTTGGAGGTGTAGTTGTTCGTGATGTTTCTGCCACTTCTTCGTTAGCATTGTCTATAGGACGACTAAAATTAGGGATTTCTACTGTGCGAAAACGTTGTGAAGTCATTTTCAATGAGGGAGATACTCTTGGTGGATAGTCTTGAGCAGTACTGGGATATGAAACTTCTATTGCAGCCGTAATTTGATTTCCAGTTGCTGGTTCTGCTTGTTCTGCTGCTTAACCTACAGCTGAAGCGTTTTTCTTGCAACTTCCTCCGGGTGACGTTGCAGGAGCAGTGTCAACCGCTTCCTGCCAACAGACCGTTTTGACACGTCAGAACCGTATGGTAAACTGTTAAGTAGGCAGACGTTGAAAACAGAGACAAGTAAAACTTCCGCAGTTATTGGCATATCACTCTCACTCAATCGAAAATACGAAAACCTAGTTATTCTTCCATTTCCTTATTAAGGTAAGGATTACGGCCAAGCATCCTGGCACATGATCCAGTTATATGTGGCCGCGTAGAGTCCTCCAAGGAATTTTATGTACTTCTGAAGCTCTTTTTCACACTCATTCCTTCGTCTATTGCATTCACTGCAGCCTTCAACTGTTCTTCTGACCATAGTGCTTTTTTTTGCGTCTAAAATTAAAAGACAATACCATTTAGAGTACATGAAGTAGTTTTACACAAAACGATGTTTTAATACTATAAATATATAAAATAAAGTAAAGACTGCAAGTTACGACTGCAATATCGTAAATATTTTGTCTATAGACCTATAACGCCAGTATACTGTTGTATGTAGAGCTATAATGTCACCATGGCGTTAAAGTGCTATCATGTACTTCATGAGAGTATAAATTCGTTTCTCTAATATTACATAGTATTTTATAAATTGAGGTTTGTAACATTAAAGAAGAACCTTGGTGGATAGCGAAAATGTTTAGTTTTACATAGTTTTCCATTCGTACAACCAATAAGTGCTTACCTTGATATAACATCAGCGGTCCAGCTGAGTGACAGAAGACACAATGGCGTGTGTAACCTTGATATGAAGGATGATCTACATCTACATCTACATACATACTCCGCAGTCCACCATACGGTGCGTGGCGGAGGGTACATCGTACCACAACTAGCAATGCCTCTGTACGAGCCCTAATCTCTCTTATCTTATCTTTGTGGTCTTTCTGCGAAATGTAAGTTGGCGGCTGTAAAATGGTACTGCAGTCAGCCTCAAATGCTGGTTCTCTAAATTTCCTCAGTAGCGATTCACGAAAAGAACGCTTCCTTTCCTCCGGAGACTCCCAGCCGAGTTCCTGAAGCATTTCCGTAACACTCGCGTGATGATCAAGCCTACCCGTAACAAATCTGAATGGGGAACTTGTAATACCTTTTCCTGCCGCTAACTGCCGTGACAGCACAGACCCATACAGGACACAAGAGCTGCCTAGTACGATTACACGAAATTACTTGGGTGGCGTTAAAGGCACAAATGGCGTCATATGATCGAGGTACTTGGTTGTAGTCTGACGTTACGAAATTCCGATAAAGCTGATAGACATCGAAAAATGATTATGACTGCTATTCCCGTTATTTTTTTACTAAAGACACACACACACACGACCACACAATTTTTCGATGAGTGAGTTTTAAATTCCGAAAACTCATTGCATTGTGTTGTTGGTCTTCTTTTTTCTGTGGTCTTCAGTCCGAAGATGCAGCTCTCAGACGTACTGTATCATGTGCAAGCCTCTCTTCGAATAACTACTGCCACCTAAATTTCTTCCGAATCTGATTACTGTATTCATTTATTTGTCTCCCTCCACTATTTTTAGTCCACACATTTCCCTCCAATACTAAATTTATGATCCCTTAACGTCTGGCAATGTGTCCTGTCAACTAATCTCTTCCTTTAGCCAAGTTGTGCCACAGATTTCTTACTCCCACAGTTATATTCAGTACTTCCACATTAATTACGTGATATACCCGTTAAAGAATTAGTAAAACGATTTTCGCTCAGATACTAACATGTACCCTTTTTCCCGTGCTACCGCGCGCCGCACATTAGAGAAATTTATTACGGCTTTTATTTCCTCCTCGTTCCGCGGAAATGTGCTGAATTTATCTGAGAACCTCTGCCTCCGTCGTCGAAGCACCCGTCGATCCACTCGGCCCGTTCCGCCTTAACGCACCGGCGACTCGGTGACTTATTCATATCCTTCAAAAGAGATAAGGCGAAAGGCTGCGATCCGTCTTTTGTTTCCCTTTTTCCGCCGGACCGCTCGGCAAACGGGCCGCCCGCAGAACGAGATGGATGGCGGAGCGAACGCGGGCGGGTCACACAGCGGCGGCTATTCGCGGCACTCTAAAGCGTTTATCGATTCCCGCCGCAGACACAGCCGCCGCCGCCGACGCGCCGCGAAATGTGTGCGCGCTGCCCGCTCGGTGACTACGATTCACTTTTACCTCGCCGTTACCCCCCTCCACCGCTTCCTCCAAACCACTCTTTTTTTTTTTTTTTACGCAACATTTAGCGTCCGAGTGGAGCAAAAACGAGAATGCGCCGCTTCAGCTGGCAGTCTGCAGTGAACAAGACGAAAAGGACATTAAACAAGACGCGTGCCAACTTTTGTTATCGGCCAGTGTTTCTCCTGCTGGCCGCAGAGCGGTGCAAATCGGTATATTTGTTCTTCTTTTAAAGGGTATTCATAGTTTCAGAGAAACGATAGAGTGTCTTGTTACAGTTTTTGTGAATCTGTTTCCAGTTTCCCCGTACATCTTATCCGAGGAGTCGTTCCTCTCTGTTTCTCTCCTGTTTCCAACGATATACCGAGCGAGGTGGCGCAGATGCTAGCACACTGGACTCGCATTCGTGAGGACGACTGTTTAAACCCACGTCCGGTCTCGCTCATTTAGGTTTTCCTTGACTTCCCTAAATCGCTTCAGGCAAATGCTGGGATGGTTCCTTTGAAAGGCCACGGACGACTTCTACATCTACATCTACATACATACTCCGCATTCCACCATACGGTGCGTGGCGGAGGGTACCTCGTACCACAACTAGCATCTTCTCTCCCTGTTCCACTCCCAAACAGAACGAGGTAAAAGTGACTGTCTATGTGCCTCTGTACGAGCCCTAATCACTCTTATCTTATCTTTGTGGTCTTTCCGCGAAATATAAGTTGGCGGCAGTAAAATTGTACTGCAGTCAGCCTCAAATTCTGGTTCTCTAAATTTCCTCAGTAGTGATTCACGAAAGGAACGCCTCCTTTCTTCTAGAGACTCCCACCCGAGCTCCTGAACCATTTACGTACCACTCGCGTGATGATCAAACCCACCAGTAACAAATCTAGCAGCCCGCCTCTGAATTGCTTCCGTCCCCATCCTTCCCTAATCCGACGGGACCGATGACCTTGATGTATTGTCCCCTCTCCCCCCCCCCCCAATAAACCAATCACCCAACCTAACAATGCAGAGCTGATACCTGTTAAGAGTGCTTTTGCTCAGGACATTTGGATTATTGATACAAAGTCGATACCTACACTACGCGGTAGCAATGGTAATGTTACGAATAACAGTCCAACAAAAGCGGAGTTATAGTAAAATGATCTTCCGAAATTCCTTCACCAAAGAACACGTGCTAGGAAATCGAGTGACAAATGGAGAAATCGGAACATTTCCAACATATTCTTCGGTTTGAATTCAGCAGAGGGCTGACAGCAGCGGACGCAACCAGAAACATTCGGGATGCGTATGGGGATAATACCATGGGAGAGATGACCCACCGGCCGCTGTGGCCGAGCGGTTCTAGGCGCTACAGTCTGGAACCGCGCGACCGCTACGGTCGCAGGTTCGAATCCTGCCTCGGGGCATGGATGTGTGTGATGTCCTTAGGTTAGTTAGGCTTAAGTAGTTCTAAGTCTAGGGGACTGATGACCTCAGATGTCCCATAGTGCTCAGAGCCATTTGAACCATTTTGAACAGAGGACGCCAAGAAAACGGTTTTCTCGTTTAATGAGGATCTTTTTGACATTAGTGACTGTCCAAGTCCAGGAAGACCTTCAAGGTTTAATGAAGATCGTTTAAACGCATTAATCCGCAATGATCCACGTCATTTCGAGAACTGGAAAATATGACGAACTATGAGCAGTCCACCATCCTGCGGCATTTGCATGCAACGCGGAAGGTTCAAAAATCGAGTGTATGCGTGCCGCTTACTGTAAGCGAAAATCACAAAAACCAGTGGGAGGAGATATGTGCATCTCTGCTTGCTCGTCATCAATGGCTCGCGAACAACACCGAACATTCATATCCCGTATCGTTAACGGTAATGAGGAATGGTGTCTTTATACTGATATAAGGTAAAGAAAGAAACGGTTGAGCCGAAACAAAGCAGCAACTGCCAGTACAAAGACCTCCGTACATTCACGAAAGGTAAATTTGTGCATCTGGTGAAACAGCGACGGTGTAGTGTACTTCGAATAGCTTCCCGGAGGCGCGGCCATCACTGCTGACATTTACTGTCAACAACTTAGACGTCTTACGGACGCAGTCCAAGAACAACGACCGCGAAGATTGCGGGAAGTGATGCTACTCCACGATAACATCCGCTCGCATTCTTATAGACTGACAAAAAACACTGTACAGTAGTTTGGTTGGGAAGTCATCCCGCGTCAGCCTTATTCACCTGATCTTGCGCCCACAGAGTTTCACCCTTTTCGCTGTCTATAGAACTATCTTCAAGAAATTTCCTTTCCGGATGAAAAAGCGCTTCGAATTTTGCTTGGCGATTTCTTCACTTCAAAACCACGTGATTTATACAGTCGCGGAATCGAAAAATTACCCTTTCTTGGCAGACTGGCAGACTACTGGCCATTAAAATTGCTACACCAAGAAGAAATGCAGATGATAAACGGGTACTCATTCGATAAATATATTATACTACAACTGACATGTGATTACATTTTCACGCAATTTGGGTGCATAGATCCTGAGAAATCAGTACCCAGAACAACCACCTCTGGCTGTAATAACGGCCTTGATACGCCTGGGCATTGAGTCAAACAGAGCTTGTATAGCGTGTACAGGTACAGCTGCCCATGCAGCTTCAACACGATACCACAGTTCATCAAGAGTAGTGACTGGCGTATTGTGAGGAGCCACATGCTCAGCCAACATTGACCAGACGTGTTCAATTGGTAAGAGATCTGGATATTGTGCTGGCCAGGGCAACAGTCGAACATTTTCTGGATCCAGAAAGGCCCGTACAGGAGCTGCAACATGCGGTCGTGCCTTATCGTGCTGAAATGTAGGGTTTCGCAGGGATCGAATGAAGGGTAGAGCCACGGGTCGTAACACATCTGAAATGTTACGTCCACTGTTCAAAGTGCCGTCAATGTGAACAAGAGGTGACCGAGACGTGTAACCAATGGCACCCCATACCATCACGCCGGGTGATACGCCAGTATGGCGATGACGAATACACGCTTCCAATGTGCGTTCACCGCGATGTCGCCAAACACGGATGTGACCATCATGATGCTTTAAACAGAACCTGCATTCATCGAAAAAATTACGTTTTGCCATTCGTGCACCCAGGGTCGTCGTTGAGTACACCATCGCGGGCGCTCCTGTCTGTGATGCAGCGTCAAGGGTAACCGCAGCCATGGTCTCCGAGCTGATAGTCCATGCTGCTGCAAACGTCGTCGAACTGTTCGTGCAGATGGTTGTTGTATGGCAAACAACCCCATCTGTTGACTCCGAGATCGAGACGTGGCTGCACGATCCGTTACAGCCATGCGGATAAGATGCCTGTCATCTCGACTGCTAGTGATACGAGGCTGTTGGGATCCAGTACGGCGTTCCGTATTACCCTCCTGAACCCACCGATTCCATAGTCTGCTAACAGTCATTTGATCTCGACCAACGCGAGCAGCAATGTCGCGATACGAGAAACCGCAATCGCGATAGGCTACAATCCGACCTTTATCAAAGTCGAAAACGTGATGGTACGCATTTCTCCAATGTTTCACCAGGCAACGCCGGTCAGCTGCTGTTTGTGTATGAGAAATCGGTTGGAAACTTTCCTCATGTCAGCACGTTGTAGGTGTCACCACCGGCGCCAACCTTGTATGAATGCTCTGAAAAGCTAATCGTTTGCATATCACAGCATCGTGTTCCTGTCGGTTAATTTTCGCGTCTGTAGCACGTCTTCTTCGTGGTGAACCAAATTTTAATGGCCAGTAGTGTATTATTGACTACTAAATTGTTCACTATGTGTGTCTGTTGTGTTAATTAAACCTACGGAAAAACACTACGAACTTAGGCACCAATGTAATAGTATGTCGATGTAAATATCGCCATACTGTCCAATCGTACACCACCGGTCCCTCGACGGATGATCCGTACCGAAGACTTGAAAGATGCAGAGACCACACCAGTGCACAATAAATCCGCTGAATTGCAGAGGCGTATCACTGACGTAGATCTGCACTACGGTTTTGTAACTATACTGTGTTCGAACATTATAAATTAAGTAGAAGAAAACGATCCATTGAGACATAGTAAGCACGGATTCAGAAAATTGTGTTCTTACGGAACACAACTAACTCTTCATTCACACGAATTAATTAATTATATCGACAAGAGATCTCAAATTGATTCCATATTTCTAGATATCCAGAAGGCTTTTGACATTGTTGCTCACGAGCGGCTTCTGGTCAAACTGCGTACTTGTGGACTATCTTCCCAGCTGTACCACAGGATTCTTCATTTCCTATCAGAAAGGTCAACGTTCATAGTAACTAAAAGAAAACCATCTATATCTGGCATTTCCCAATGAAGTATTTTAGGGCCTCAGCTGATTCTAATCTATACAGGGTATTTGTTATAACTTGAGACAAAAAACGACGCATCGTACGAAGAAAAATGTTCTATGTGAAAAGTTAATACTAGTGAAGAGGACATCTGTTTGTGCTACAACTGGCCACTTCCCAACTACTCATCCTGTGTGAGCGGGGTCATCTTCGCAGAACCCCTCTTTTTTGCGGAATATTTGGATTCTGCGCCAAAAAATACATACTGTTTAATCAAACCATTTTTTTTTTCATTAGTGGTAGATGGCACTGTTGTTAAAATGTTCAAATGTGCATGAATTCCTAAGGGACCTAACTGTTGAGTTCTTCGGTCCCTAGACTTACACACTACTTAAACTGGCTTAAACTAACTGATGCTAAGAACAACAAGCAGAGCCATGCCCGAGGGAAGACTTGAATCTCCGGCGGGAGGTTCCGCGCAATCCGTGACATGGCGCCTCAGACGGCGGGCCGCTCCGCACGGCAGATGGCACTGTTATCGACAAATATCCAGTGTGCCTGCTTTTGCAATCAAGCACGGAAGCGTTTGTTTCTACATTCCACATTTCATTTCGATGCAGATGTAAACCTTCGTGTTCTAACAGTTGATATATTCAGAGTGGCCCATTGATCGTGACCGGGACAAATATCCCACGAAATAAATGGGTCAAATGGCTCTGAGCACTATGGGACTCAACAGCTTAGGTCATAAGTCCCCTAGAACTTAGAACTACTTAAACCTAACTAACCTAACGACATCACACACACCCATGCCCGAGGCAGGATTCGAACCTGCGACCGTAGCGGCCCCGCGGTTCCGGACTGCAGCGCCAGAACCGCATGGCCACCGCGGCCGGCTCCCACGAAATAAGCGCCAAACGAAAAAACTAAAAAGAACGAAACTTGTCTATCTCGAAGGGGGGAAACCAGATGGCGCTATGGTTGGCCCGCTAGATTACGCTGCCATAGGTCAAACGGATATCTACTGCGTTTTTTTAAAAATAGGAACACCCATTTTAATACATATTCCTGTAGTATGTAAAGAAATATTAATGTTTCAGTTGGACCACTTTTTTCGCTTTGTGATAGATGGCGCTGTAATAGACACAAAGATATGGCTCACAATTTTAGACGAACAGTTGGTACTCTAAGGTTTTTTAAATTAAAATACAGAACGTAGGTACGTTTCAACATTTTATTTCGGTTATTCCAATGTGATACATGTAACTTTGTGAACTTATCATTTCTGAGAACGCATGCTGTAACAGCGTCATTACCTGTAAATACCAAATTAATGCAATAAATGCTCAAGATGATGTCCGCCAACCTCAATGCACTTGGCAATACGTGTAACGACATTCCTCTCAACAGCGAGTAGTTCGCCTTCCGCAATGTTCGCACATGCATTGACAATGCGCTGACGCATGTTGTCAGGCGTTGCCGGTGGATCACGATAGCAAATATCCTTCAACTTTCCCCACAGAAAGGAATCCAGGGACGTCAGATCCGGTGAACGTGCCTCGGCGACCGATCCACCTATCATGAAATATACTATTCAATACCGCTTCAACCGCACGCTAGCTATGTGCCGGACATCCATCATGTTGGAAGTTCATCGCCATACTGTCATGCAGTGAAACGTCTTGTAGTAACATCGGTAGAACATTACGTAGGAAATGAGCATGCATTGCTCCATTTAGATTGCCATCGATGAAAGGGGGCCAATTATCCTTCCTCCCATAATGCCGCATCATACATTAACCCGCCAAGGTCGCTGATGTTCCACTTGTCGCAGCCATCGTGGATTTTCCGTTGCCCAATAGTGCATATTATGCCGGTTTACGTTACCACTGTTGGTGAATGACGCTTCGTCGCTAAATAGAACGCGTGCAAAACACCTGTCATCGTCCCGTAATTTCTCTTGCGCCCAGTGGCAGAACTGTACGCGACGTTCAAAGTCGCCGCCACGCAATTCCTGGTGCATAGAAATATGCTACGGGTGCAATCGATGTTGATGTAGCATTCTCAACACCGACGTTTTTGAGATTCCAGATTCTCGCGCAATTTGTCTGCTACTGATGTGCGGATTAGCCGCGACAGCAGCTGAAACACCTACTTGGGCATCCTCATTTGTTGCAGCTCGTAGTTGACGTTTCACGTGTGGCTGAACTCTTCCTGTTTCCTTTTATAACGTAACTATCAAGCGAACGCTCCGGACACTTGGACGATGTCGTCCAGGATACCGAGCAGCATACATAGCACACGCCCGTTGGGCATTTTGATGACAATAGCCGTACATCAACACGATATCGACCTTTTCCGCAATTGGCAAACGGTCCATTTTAACATGGGTAATGTATCACGAAGCAAATACCGTCCGTACTGACGGAATGTTACGTGATACCACGTACTTATACGGTTGTGACTATTACAGCGCCATCTATCACAAAGCGAAAAAAGTGGTCCAACTAAAACATTCATATTTCTTTACGTACTACACAAATATGTAACAAAAAATGGGGTTTCCTATCTTTAAAAAACGCAGTTGATATCCGTTTGACTTATGGCAGCGCTATCTAGCGGGCCAACCATAGCTCCATCTGGTTTCCCCCTTCAAGCTAGACAACTTTCGTTCTTTGTAGTTTTTTCGTTTGACGCTTATTTCGTGAAATATTTGGCCTGGTCAATATCAATGGACCACCCTGTATATTCGAAATTTACTGTAGTGTTAAAAATTTGATTGTACAGCACAATGTGGTTAGCCGTTTCCATGTCTGGTTGGAGACAACGCTAAACGCTATCGTGGACTAACGACGTGGATGTAATAGTTTTCGGTTGCCTTCGGAATGATTGATGTCGATGAGTCCCCTTGCCTGTCACCACTGAAGCGCTTGGTTTCGGTGAGTATCCATGCCAGGTCGCCTGTCACTACCACTTCATGGACATTTGACCTTATTGCAATGGTTGTGGTTTGTATTGTGCCAGTAGACGCGTAGCGAGCAGCGCGAGAGTTACGGTGGTTGGACGGAAAAACACCTCGAAATCTGTGACAAAGACGGCGGCATTCGAGGACGGCCGCCGAAATCAGGCAGTCCGATGGTTCGGGGACTCACCACTGTCAACCCCGTAGGGAACAGAAAACTACATTACCATACAAGTAGCTTATCTGAAGGGAATTTCAGTATCTAGCAGTATTATTTGTACTCTCCAATCACATTTGCAACACTCAAGTAACGTTTGAACATTAATATCATCCGTTGCAGGTCCACTTTTACATCGTAAATAGTCGCACTTGATATTTGTGGGTTACAGCGCCGTCTACTATAAATGGAAGACAATGGCTTGGTAATTTGTTTGTATTTTTTGCGTAGAATTGAAAAATGCGAAAAGAATGGGAGGTTATCATTTGAAAATACGAAGATGACCCCGCACAAGCAGACAGGGTGGTTACGAGGTGGGTAGTTATAGCACAGACATATGTCTCCTTTACTAATATTAACTTTTCATCTAGAATTTTTTTTTTACGTACGATGGGTCATGAGCAGCTCTCTTAGACTTTTTGTAGATGATGGTGCCGTTTGCCGTCTAGTAAAGTCAGCAGAAGATCAAAACCAATTGTAAAACGACTTAGGAAAGGTTTCTGTGCAGCCCTGAAAGTAGTAGTCGATTCTAAACAATATAAAAAATGGTTCAAATGGCTCTGAGCACTATGGGACTTAACAGCTATGGTCATCAGTCCCCTAGAACTTAAAACTACTTAAACCTAACTAACCTAAGGACAGCACACAACACTCAGTCATCACAAGGCAGAGAAAATCCCTGACCCCGCCGGGAATCGAACCCGAGAACCCGGCCGCGGGAAGCGAGAACGCTACCGCACGACCACGAGCTGCAGACTAAACAATATAAACCGTGAGGTTATCCACATGAGCACTAACACAAATCCGCTAAATTTCGGTTACACAAAAATTCACGCAAATCTAAAGGCTATAAATTCAACTAAATACCTAGGGAATACGATTATGAACAACCTAAATTGGAACGATCACATAGATAATATTGTGGGGAAGGCAAAACGCTTAGGAGATCAAACTTGTCTAATAAAGAGAATGCCTACACTACGGTTCTCCATCCACTTGCCAGCCCTATCGATCAATCAAATCAGTCACAACATGCGCCGTATGCGCCAGAGCAATGTCCTACAAAATGAGGGACAGGTCGTTCAGAAAGCGTTGGCGCTTCTTTCTCTGAGCAGGTCGTAAGCTGTACTCCAAAAAGGAACAGCTTAGAGAAAGAAACGGCGACAGTTTCTGCGCGACCTGCCCCTCACTTTGTAGGCCAATGTTCGGGCGCATACGGCGCATCTTGTGACTGATTTGTTCGGTCGATGAGGCCGGGAAGTGCTGTACCACCCACCACACTCCCCGGATTTCGGCTCTTGTGAATGCACCTACATCTACATCTACATCTACGTGATTACTCTGCTATTCACGATAAAGTGCCAGGCAGAGGATTCAATGAACCACCTTCAAGCTGTCTCTCTATCGCTCCACCCTCTAACGGCACGCGCGAAAACCGAGCACTTAAATTTTTCTGTGCAAGCCCTGATTTCTCTTATTTTATCGTGATGATCATTTCTCCCTAAGTAGGTGGGTGCCAAAAGAATGTTTTCGCAAACGGAGGAGAAAACTGGTGATCAATGATTGCCACTCTAATTCACGTATCATGTATATGGCACTATCTCCTCTATTTCACGATAATACAAAACGAGCTGTCCTTCTTTGTACTTATTAAATGTCCCACCTGAAGCGGATCCCACACCGCACAGCGATACTGCAGAATATGGTGGACAAGCGTGGTGTAATCAGTCCCTTTAGTAGACCTGTTGCACCTTCTAAGTGTTCTGCCAATGAATCGCAGTCTTTGGTTTGCTCTACCCACAACATTATCTATGTGATCGTTCCAATTTATGTTATTTGTAATTGTAATCCCTAAGTATTTAGTTGAATTTACACCCTTCATATTTGTGTGGCTTATCGCGTAAGCAAAATTTAGCGGATTTCTTTTGGTAGTCATGTGAATAACTTCACACTTTTCTTTATTCATGAATACAACTTGATTGCTAATTTGAAGGAAGCACTCCGTGCATGCGCTTCAAAACTGTTACAGAGATTCGTCGGGCAGTAGACCACTCTGCTAGAACTATCAACACAACTGGCACTGCTAAGGGTTTCTTAAGACATCCACGCTGCTGGCAACGGGTTAAACACAGTGCTGGTGACTACTTTGAAGCACAGTAAAACTTTTAAAACTTTGAAACATGTATCTACATTTAGGTCACAAAAGTGATGGGATACCTCGTAATATCGTGTCGGATCTTCTTTTGCCCTGCGTAGTGCAGCAGCTCGACGTAGCATGGACTCAGCAAGTCGCTGGACGTCCACTGCAGAAATATTGACACATGGTGGCTCTATAGCTATCTATAATTGCAAAAGTGTGGTGCACGAACTAACCTCTCAACTATGTCCCATAAATGTTAAATGGGATACATGTAAGGAGATCTGGTTGGCCAAATCATTCCCTCGAACTATCCAGAATGTTCTTCAAATCAATCACAGCAGGTTTGGGATGAGTCATAACTTCGGATTTGCTCGAGACAAACACCACCACCTTGTCTGGCTTTGGCTCTCGAGGGAGAATCGGCTGCCGTTTTCTATTGAGAGACCTCATTGACAGTATCCACAGCAGAGTTCACGCCATCCTAATGGCGTAGTGTGAACACACCCGGTATTAACGTCAACTGCAGGTGTCCGGAGTCTTTTCACCAGACAATGTGTATTTCCGGCATTCGTTCTACTGGCAGTACTGATTCCTGCCGCACGTGTACGTCGTTATCACAGGGCGTGCACAAATTGGCGATGGATATATGCATCACAGGCAGTTAAAGGAGGAAGAAGTAAACAAAACTGTCCACACATTTAGTTGACACTTAACTTGTGCAACGTTACCAACATAACGGAGACAAAAATTTCGATGATTTTAACGCAGTTTCTGTGCGTGATCCAGAACTTTCCTCTTGCCATTGTAGTACCGGTTTCGTGGCAGCCATTGTGTGTGGTTGAGCACAGCGCGAGGTGGCGGTGTCTGCCCCGCGTGTGTACGTGCGTGTTCCCCCACCACCCCGCTCCTACAGCTAGCGGCCTGTTGCTGACAGGCGGTCAGGCGGTATTGGCAGCCGTTCGCTGCAGAGTGGACGCCGCGCCAGCAGGACCTTTCTCTCCAATACGCCGCACTCGACCACGTCGAGGACATCCTTTACAAATCGCCTGACGAATCGTTACCGCTGACAGGTGCGCGATCTGACCGGCCGAGCTCCTAACAGGGGCAGGCGCTGTGCTGGTAGGTGCAGTAAGCGCACGTGTCCTTAGCGCTAGGATTTCACCCGGAACAAGTCCCGCCCATTCGCCCCCCCCCCCCCCCTCCACGCCTATCCATAGTGTAAGGCCCTCCCCTAAACAGCCGCCAGTTCCGCAAATTGGTAGCTACAACAAAGTTGTTATCGCCACAGTCCAACACATGTTACACTGTGATGAAATTCAGTAACGATAAGAAATTTAATTTTTTCTGGATAGCAATATAATATGAATCTGCATTATTAAAGAAATAAAAATATTTATAGAGAATTGAAAGCATCGCCTGCAATAGAAAACAAAAAATAACGTGTTGTTATTTAAGGGCAATAAGGACAAATTTTCTTTAACTAATTCACTTATTGTAATACGTTTATTTGAGGGAAACAGCTGAGCAAACATACAATGCGAAAACAATGGTCTTGAATCTGTCATGTCGGTAGTAAAGCCACGGATGCAGTCGAATAACTCTGTTGTCTAAAATCAATGTTATATAGAAATAAGTGAAGGTTGTTTTGTTTATGTATGCCCTCATAGTAGCTCACGAAAATTAAACAATATAAGAATGTCACAATGAAAGCAGTAAGATATTTGCTTGTATGACACATTTCGTTAGTATTTGCATGGGTAATGGGTGAATTTTAACTTGTAAATTCTTCCATTAAAACGAGGTTACAAAGAATTGTGGCTGTTTCTGTGTGATTAGTGACCTATATGCTGTTGCAAACGTCTCAGGAAAATAATGTGTCGTTATTCGATGTCCTGTCTGTTTTTAACCAATAGATTTATTAATTTCGTAAATGTCATTCAAACCATTTTTTAAAAATAATAATGTGATGTGTATGTTTGTCACAGAGCAGTTTTGGAGGAAATAAATGCTGCGGTGTTTCATGGCTGTAAAACGTCCTTCATGCTGTGCTTTCGCCCCTAAAACGTTTCAGCAAAACTATTCAGTGAATAGCACGCAAAAACAGCTTGGATCGATCTAGCAAGAACAAAGTAATTTTGATGCCCTCTGGAAGTATATTGAACATTGGTGCTTGTTTCACATATACTGTCTGAGTTCTGAAACTTAAGTGTCAAGTATACTGTGGTCCTCTTTCTCCAAGCAAATTATTCTTTGAGGGTAGGTTTATCCTGTTTTAGCTTTGGGTGCTTTTCCTCACATAGAAGTATGTTTCTTCATAGGCTATTCATCTGAATACTGAGTTCCCGTATTTAAAGAATTCAGTGCTAAATTTTTTTCTCTTATGTTTTCTGTGGAAGTACCTGGCATAGCTGAGGCCAATTGTGCACGTTTTTTGTAACGTGTATTTTAACCACCTGGCAAAATTTAAGACCTAGCAAGATATTAACGTAACATTCACTCCAAGTGCAGCCGAACATGGTAAACCACGTGGGTCAACTGAAACGATGCGCAGGCGCCGAACAAAGACCAGGACAACCGGGGGTGAGTGGGCGGGACTTGTTCCGGGTGAAATCCTATCGCTAACGATTCCTAGTAAGTGCGGCAGGAGCCAATACCGTCTGTAGCGCCAGTGTTAGAGATATACCTTGCGTCGTTTGATCACTAAGTTAATTCGTGACGTGACTTACAGCTTTTCGTGCAGTTTTTTTTTTTTTTATCGCTATACAGGGTGTTACAAAAAGGTACGGCCAAACTTTCAGGAAACATTCCTCACACACAAAGAAAGACAATATGTTATGTGGACATGTGTCTGGAAACGCTTACTTTCCATATTAGACCTCATTTTATTACTTCTCTTCAAATCACATTAATCATGGAATGGAAACACACAGCAACAGAACGTACCAGCGTGACTTCAAACACTTTGTTACAGGAAATGTTCAAAATGTCCTCCGTTAGCGAGGATACATACATCCACCCTCCGTCGCATGGAATCCCTGATGCGCTGATGCAGCCCTGGAGAATGGCGTATTGTATCACAGCCGTCCACAATACGAGCACGAAGAGTCTCTACATTTGGTACCGGGGTTGCGTAGCCAAGAGCTTTCAAATGCCCCCATAAATGAAAGTCAAGAGGGTTGAGGTCAGGAGAGCGTGGAGGCCATGGAATTGGTCCGCCTCTACCAATCCATCGGTCACCGAATCTGTTGTTCAGAAGCGTACGAACACTTTGACTGAAATGTGCAGGAGCTCCATCGTGCATGAACCACATGTTGAGTCGTACTTGTAAAGACACATGTTCTAGCAGAACAGTATCCCGTATGAAATCATGATAACGTGCTCCATTGAGCGTAGGTGGAAGAACGTGCGGCCCAATCGAGACATCACCAACAATGCTTGCCCAAACGTTCACAGAAAATCTGTGTTGATGACGTGATAGCACAATTACGTGCGGATTCTCGTCAGCCCACACATGTTGATTGTAAAAATTTACAATTTGATCACGTTGGAATGAAGCCTCATCCGTAAAGAGAACATTTGCACTGAAATGAGGATTGACACATTGTTGGATGAACCATTCGCAGAAGTGTACCCGTGGAGGCCAGTCACCTGCTGATAGTGCCTGCACACTCTGTACATGGTACGGAAACAACTGGTTCTCCCGTAGCACTCTCCATACTGTGGCATGGTCAACGTTATATTGTACAGCAGCAACTTCTCTGACGCTGACATTAGGATTATCGTCAACCGCACGAAGAATTGCCTCGTACATTGCAGGTGTCCTCGTCGTTCTAGGTCTTCCCCAGTCGCGAGTCATAGGCTGGAATGTTCCGTGCTCCCTAAGACGCTAATCAATTGCTTCGAACGTCTTCCTGTCGGGACACCTTCGATCTGGAAATCTGTCTCGATACGAACGTACCGCGCCACGGCTATTGCCCCGTGCTAACCCATACATCAAATGGGCATCTGCCAACTCCGCATTTGTAAACATTGCACTGACTGCAAAACCACGTTCGTGATGAACACTAACCTGTTGATGCTACGTACTGATGTGCTTGATGCTAGTACTGTAGAGCAATGAGTCGCATGTCAACACAAGCACCAAAGTCAAAATTACCTTCCTTCAATTGGGCCAACTGGCGGTGAATCGAGGAAGTACAGTACATACTGACGAAACTAAAATGAGCTCTAACATGGAAATTAAGCGTTTCCGGACACATGTCCACACAACATCTTTTCTTTATTTGTGTGTGAGGAATGTTTCCTGAAAGTTTGGCTGTACCTTTTTGTAACACCCTGTATAACTTCACTAGTATCGCTAATTAATGACAGAAGTATCTTTCGGATCTGTCACGCGCTCCTTTTTGGGAGATTACTGTGCAGGGATGGGCTCGAAGGAGTTTGAAGGTGTGTAAGCGTGTATTGCCAAACGCGGGTGTAGAAAGATTGCTGGTATATACCATGACGGGTTGAGGTAACTGTGGTCGATCCTAATTTTTCTTCATCTAGAGGCAGAGCAAATGATCATATAAAATTAATTGTTGGTTAGGCAGGTGCCAGGTTGATATTCATTGGGAGAGTCCTTAGAAAATGTAGTTCATCAACAAAGGAGGTGGCTTACAGAACACTGGTTCGACCTATACTTGACTATTGCTCATCAGTGTGGGATTCGTACCAGGTCGGGTTGACGGAGGAGATAAAGAAGATCCAAAGAAGAGCGGCGCGTTTCGTCACAGGGTTATTTGGTAAGCGTGACAGCGTTACGGAGATGTTTAGCAAACTCAAGTGGCAGACTCTGCAACAGAGGCGCTCTGCATTGCAGTGTAGCTTGCTGTCCAGGTTTCGAGAGGGTGCGTTTCTGGATGAGGTATCGAATATATTGCTTCCCACTACTTATACCTCCCGAGGAGATCACGAATGTAAAATTAGAGAGATTCGAGCGCGCACGGAGGCTTTCCGGCAGTCGTTATTCCCGCGAACCATATGTGAGTGGCACAGAAAAGGGAGGTAATGACAGTGGCACGTAAAGTGCCCTCCGCCACACACGGTTGGGTGGCTTGCGGAGTATAAATGTAGATGTAGATGTAGCAAATAGTCCTTCATGTTTCCCTTACTCGCCGAATAGGAGGCTCTAATGGTGAATTTGTAACAGAAAAGTTCAGGTCTGCTATCACTGCATTTCAAAGCATCCGTGTTAACGAAATTCTTGTCCTGTTCAACGCATGTCTGCTATTCCGTCGAAAAGAAGTCGTTTCAGAAGTAAACGTTTGTTCCGCGTGACTGTGAAACTGTGGTTGTACTATTTTGTTATAGCAGGCAGTGAAGGCTGTTAAGAAAAGTCGGCCAGCATACTCGAACAAGTCTGGAATCTTATTTTGAAAGAGGACGCACACCACACGTAAACACCTAGTACACAACTGCCTATCTGTTTCAGTATTTGCACGACAGTGGATCTAATGTTGTAGATATAGTTCAAGTGAAGGCAAAGAAGTGCCGGAACCAGAGCGCAAGATACAGAGAGGTGAACTGGAAACTAGTCCGACAAGCACACTATCTGGCATTGAAGTGGGTGGAAGAGAGGTATACAGATGTCATACAGCTGATCTAGAAAAGCATTTTTATTTGCCATCAGCTGTATATATTTTATTCTTAAGCGGTTTAGGTTATTTCAGCCTTCATCAACAGAAAGAAAGATTATAAAATCTGTTGGTTTAAAAATACATATTTCTCATATGAGACATTTTCGTATGCCCAATGTAACAATGATAAAACCTGGAATGCAACGTAATCAGATTCTGACAATACCTTGAAAAACTTAGGTAAGATTCAGATACACGCCTGACAGTTAACAGGTGACTGGCATCTCAGGTCTACGTAACCCCAGATGCCCGAAGAGTCTAAACTTTAGGCTCTAAGAGACCCTCTGCTCTGTTGTGCAGGATGTAGCCTTGTCGAGTTTGCCGTCGGATCTTAAAGTCTGAAACGTCCCCTTAGAAAAATTATACAAGACTATGCTTAAACTGACACACAATATTTTTAGCGCAACGCAATCTGACTTTCAAAAATCCCTACAAAAGAATGGCCCTGACTAACATTAACCTATACCTTTCACAGATCACTTACCTCACCAAAAATCTTCGTTACTCGAACTACTGCAATACAGCGAGCGCCACTACTGCCAGCTAAATAAAAGATTCAAACTACGAAAGGCACTAACTACTGATAGGCATAGTTAGGAAATGAAAGATTTTAGTAGAGAACAAACAATGTATTTACCTTAATAGTGTTGAAAGATCATAATATACATAACAGATTATGACATCCAGTCTTACAAATTTCCAAACTCCGCCATCTATCTCCCCACATCCACCACTGCTGGCGCATCACCTCCAACTGCGCAACGCTACGCGCTGTTAACATCCAGCTGCCCAACACTACAATGGCAGACAACAATGCAAACTAGCCACAGACTGCACACAGCACAGCCTGTGATTTTCATAAAGAGCGCTACGTGGCGTTAACAATATAAAAACCCAAACAGCCTACTTACATAGCCCCCATGCTCCACACAAAAAATTTTACAAATTGTTTTGGGCAGTGGCCAATAATGATTTGATAAAATTTTTCATAATTGCAATAACAAAGATATCAAATGCACATACTTATTAATACAATGTTGGTCAAAAACTAAAATTTTCTCACAGTCCATAAAGACAGTCCTGATCATTCATCACAGTAAAACTGCCGTTTCTTTTCTCAAAGTCTGAGCAGTAAAAGACAATGCACATGGAATTAGTGGATTTCCATGCAGTCTTGAAGAAGTAGTGTTGTCCTTCCAACGGAAAGACAGTGCTGACTCTTGACATGCAGACAGGTAATGGGCCACAACAGAGCAAACCCACCGCAATGTCAGTCGAAGTTTTGAAGAATATTGGTAGGTAGGTCATCACAGAGTAGACCCACTGTAGCCCTGGTAGAGATTACGGTATTGGTGGGCCACCAGAGGTGCAGACCCACTGCAGTCCTGGTAGAAATAATGGTACTGGTGAGTCAGCAAAGGTGTAGACCCACTGTAGTCCTTGTAGAAATAATGGTATTGGTGGGTCATCAAAGATGCAGACCCACTGTAGTCCTTGTAGAGATGGCCAGCAGCCATCTGTTGTGACTGTGCAGGTGTACAATCACCATTGAAGAGTCTTGCAGATAATATAGCAAGTCCATAACCACCACTTGTGCATTCACAAAACTTTTTGGAATGTCCTTAGAACCAGCAATGCTGTTATCCAGTCCCTTGCTGAATTATCAACACACGTGCAAACACTAACAGTCCCTACTTGTCACATATGGTCCATATACTATGACCAACAGAAACGTGTGCAGTGAAATGTAACTTACAAGTTAATAATATGATGAACTGGTGTCAATTACAATTTTATAACATGAGAATACAATAACAACGGTACAAAATACATCATTAAAAACATAATAATACAGATAATATTTGTGGTAATAGGGGCTTTACAAAAGAATAGAAATAAACATATACATCAGTGTTACAGGAATTATGACATAAGTAAATAAATAAAAGATCAGAATAATTATTGAAACATCAACTTCACACATGAGCATTAAAACTGAACAGAATAAATAATGTCTAAACATCTTTACAAAGAAAATAACATATTATCAGAAAAATTCTACAATGTAACTCTCATCAGATAAACATATAAAGACAGGAAGAACATAAATACACAAGGGTACACAAACACATAGTGGGATAACACAAGGAAAGGACAGGTTTTGTTGTACTGCAGTATTTTGCAAACAAAACTTTCTTTACTTCTCGGAGATCTCCCTTCGTTCTTCATTATTTCCAAAAAGTCCTATCTATACCTGCTTTCTGTACTTTTCTCGTATAACCCCTCAGTGCATTTCTTCAAATTCATCGCAACTCCTTTTCTTATATAGTCTACCCCCTCTTAAGCTAACTTAAATCTACTGAGCTCAGATGCTAAACTAAGGGACGAGGCTATGCAGCAGCACAAAACAATTAACACAAACATCAATGACAAAAAATTCAAATTGGCAAAGCAATTGCAATATTACAACTAATATAAGGCACTGTGCAGCAAACAAGAAAAATAAATCAGTAGTAAAACTGGCTTAACAGAGTAATGTAAAGTGAAATTTAGTAGCACTATGCCTGGCAAACAGCAGCAGCAGAAACCATTTATAATGGATCAAATCAAAGCATCAAATTCAATAACTTATATCTAAACATGACATAGCTCAAGCAGAAAAAATATTACAGTAAATAGAACAATGCAGACAAGGGAAATGTATATTCACATCTTAATGTCTATGTAATTAAAGTGGTGCACCACAACTTATTCTACAAAATAAATTACCAAGTACTTGAAAAGAAAGTTATGAATGCAGTTCCTGTGAAGGTAAATGTCTTTTTGTGCTCCGTCATTTTTTTTTGAAAAAATTATTATTTACTCGATCTGTAGACTGAAAATATTTATATTAGTACATCTATAAAATTTTGTTTTAACCAATGCTGCAGTGCAGCTAGAAACTAGATATTAAACAAAATGAGTAAATAAATACATAAAGCAAGCCATATGGCATTTCTCTCAATTAGAAGGAAAAAGCCATGAAATGTTTCTCATCATTTCATTAGGCACTTTAGTAAATATCATAAATTAAGAGCTCCACAGTATAATCATATGTTTTCAAGTTCGACCGTGTCGTTTTTTGCGATGCTTTCTACAAAGGAATGTCAATAGCGAGAATAATGGCCTCCCTTTTTTTTTCACCTGTGCCTCTGAAAGGCACTCACTAATGACTTCTTTCCAGGCGACTGTCGCCCATCTGGGTGCCCACGACGCATTACATGCAGGTGGTCACTTAACTTTCTTACGGAAATATTTACGACAGCAGTTTTCGCTACAGTGACAGTCTCATATAAAAATATTTCACAGGTCAAGAATTTGCATTACAAGTGTGTAGAAACAAAATCCTATTGATATAACAGAGTCCAAAAAATTTTCGTCGGCATTGTAATACATTCACGCATTTACATACATTTCATAACTCTTAAAGTACGATTCTTGGTTTCCAACAACCTGTTACACAAACCAGAGTCCCTAACCACTACTCATTATTCCTTACCTTATTCGTCGACACTTCTTCAATATTTTATCATAACAGATACGTAGCATACTCAAATAACTCATATAGCATCGGCTTATTGATCATAAACATACCGCAACAGCATAATACACGTAGTAATCGTAATAATAACATCATAACACCTCAGTCAACTCTCAAAATCGTTGTAGCTTCCTCCAATAATTTCAAAACCTAAAAAAAATTCTCTGCTCATGTCAAAAGTGTCATCTGCCTCAAACGTACTTTAAAAATCGTGATCCCATACCAAATATATCATTCAAAGCTCTCATAATATCACAATGGGTCCGAAAAAATATGAATAGTTCACAAAGTACAGACAAAATACAATTTCGTAAGTGTGAAGTTACCCAACTGTGTAATTGCGTAAACATGTGTCACTGATGTAGTAAAAAAAAGTTTGTCTCTCAGTTAAATGATCAGATAGCTGTGTAATTTGTGTGTTACAGAAACGTGGTACCGATGTGTAAAATTGTATAAGCAAATACCATATTAGCTAGGGCTCCTTGTGTTTGCCAGACACATGGTACACAAAGTAGGCGTGTACCCCCCTGAGGATTAATGTAATTATACCCTCAGGTGATACAGATTACAGCAATGGAATGAAATGTATCACGGAAAACCTTTGTATCATTGTACTCCAAATATCTTTAAAAATAAATATTTTAAGCACAAAATTAATCACTCAAATACGTGTCCTGTAGCGCTAAATGTGCGTCTTGCTGTAAGATAATCTCTGTGGAAGTGTCGTAGTTATCGTCCTCTGAAAGCTAAGTTCTGCAGAAGCCAATATACTTACCTCATGATAAACAAAAGTGAAATACTTTGCGTATAGATATCGTAGTTATTATGCTTATTGGCGTGATGACGAAAGTACTGTACAGTAACGTATTGTTGTGCCACGAAAAAGGCTGTCTCATTGTTGCTATACCACAAAAGTTACTACTAAAACATGTTTTACTTTCCAGAATAATTCAGAAAAACTGTGCAGATATAAAACAGAAACACCGCAAAAGCAACATTGCAAATTGTCACTCATTAGTAGCGTCGTGATAAAACCATGTAGTTGTCACATAAACTAACCACTGTGTCGACTGGTATCTCAGAAAGTACTTTAAATCCAGAATGTATTTTCAAGTAAACCAAAATGTTGCATGTTAACAGTTTCTAAGTCTGACAAAGCATACTAGAAATGTGAAGTGAAAAGTTTTATGGCAAAGACTAAGTTAAACAGCAGATTATCATTCAACAAACTGTTTTACATGTGAAATGTGGTGTAAACCTTTACTCTTCCTAGTACGCAGACTTTCAACTGAAAAGCAATTGTCATGTTTTATACGTCGGTAAGGAATGCTAAATCTTTTCTCAAGGTTAGCGTCTGTGTTATTTTTCTCTGAGCCAGCCGGCGCAGGTGGATGCCTGCGGTGCGAGGCATTGTCTGTTTCTTTCTTGGCGTGCGCCGTTATTGGGATTTGGAGACCTAACTTCTACAAATTCACCTTGTCGAGAGGACCCTGCTCTGTTTGAATCCCGCCAGTTCTGATGCACTTCAGGTCTGTCGTTACGATCACATCGTCTGTCGTCATGTCGGTAGATTCCATAGTTTCTTTCTTGTTGGCCACGAGGTGGAGAATTTCTCCCTGAATCGTAACTGCGCGCTGGACCGTTGCGTCTAAAATTATTCTGTCTCCCGTGATAATAATAGTTCTGGTTGCCAAATTGTCTGTTTCTATGATTGTCTCTGTCATATTCATTACTACGGAAATGCGATCTTTCTCTGTAACTATTACTCTGCCAGTGGCTGTCATATGGGTAGTGTCTGTTTTGTTCCCGATTTGCGTTGTAAGAATAGCCTTGTCGTGTCCAGTTATTATTTCTTTCATGGCAGAATTGTGACGGATGTGATCTGTAATTGTTGTGCTCCTGTTTTCGCGTTCCGCGATTGTCAGTGTCAATTTCTAATTCTTGTAAAAGTCCCTGAAAAGCTTCAATGTCGTCTTTGCAACGACCTGCTAAAATAATATTTCTTAAATGTTCAGGCAATTTCATTAAGCAAATGCGGATGAGTTCTGAAGGGCTGTATGGGTTTGAAAGATATTGATTCTTATGCAACATGTCTTCAAAATATTTGACAAGACTGGAAAATTCTGATTGTTCAAAGTGTTTCATCATTATGATGCTATGTTTTACTCGGTCTTGTGTAGCTTGAGACCAATATGCTGAGAGGAAGGCATGGTAAAACTCTCCTTCACTGTGGCAATAGTGAATGACCGATCGCATTCTTACAGCTGGTTCATTCTCTAAATAGCCACACATAAATTCTAATCTGTGTTCTAACGACCAGTTGGGAGGAAAACACTGAGAGAATTGATGGAGCCATGCTTGTGGATGAAAGTCGTTGCCAGAATTCTTAAATGTTTTGAATTTACGTGTAGTAATGAACAGCTTATAGTCAAAATCAGCATGTCGGCGAGTCGCATATCGGTCATTGTTACGTCGTTTCGGCGGTTCCATTTCAAAATTCGGTGCACCTTGCCAATTTCTTTCATAATTTCCGAAATGCCCTGTGTTATTATTTTGTGGCTTTTCCGTATTTCTAACTCCCTCTTCCCGTATTGGGGCGCGAGTGTCCACTGAAATACGTAATCCTCGTATTACCTGTGTCAGCTGATCTTGTACTTCCCGGATTTCTCTTTGGTGTTGCGTATTTATTTGATTCTGATTTTGTTTGAATTTCCTAATTTGTTCACACTGTTCTGTGTCACTAAAGACTACCGGTTTTGTGTCATTCAGATTATCATCTACCTTCGTAGATAAATTATTTAGCTGATCCGAAAGTTCAACTACTTTCTCTGATAATGAACTAATTTCCTCCATGTGTCTTTCTGAACCAATTTTCAGAGTATCTACTGTGTCCTTTAAGTTTTCCTGAGTTTTTGCAAGTTGCGTAACCGAATCGGTAGATGTAACTGAGTCAATTTTAGCTTGCAAGGTCTCATGATTTTCATGAACAATAGTTTGCAGTTCTTTTATGGCTGCTTCGTGATTCTGTAATGCATTTTCATGCCGCGAAAAAATAGGTTGAAAATGCTCACAAATTTGTGTTTTTACATCATTACAGAATTTTTGACATTTCGAGTCAATGTTATGTAACTCAGTAGTTAAATCTTCACGTGTTTGTTCAAGCTTATGTTCCACTGAGTCTAACTTTTGAAGCTTTTGTTCCATTGTGTCTAACTTTTGAAGCTTTTGCTGTGTTTGTCTCTGATTTTGTTCCATTTGTTGCATTAATTCCAATAATAATGTATTAGTGTCTGGAATCTGTTTCTCTACGCTTTTTGGCAGTGCATTTTCACCGTCAACATTCACATTTTGACAAGCAGAAAATGTGTCTTGACTCATTTGAGGAAACGGTGAGGACCCAAAACCTAAGTCTACAGTATTTGCAATATCGTGTTCTGTCATTTCGGATTCCTGAGGCGAGCTATCGCCGACCGATCGATCGATAATGCTTCCCTGTTCACTACCTGTTTTCACTGTCTACACCATTATTTGCCGCCCACTCCATTTCCCTATGCACAATTACCAAATTACTACTTCGAATGTCTGTTAATTCATTACACAGTGGTGCTGGTAAGCTACGCTCGTCGTCACTATTATTTCTCAGTTTACTTTGTAGCCTAGTGTTACGTTTTTCACACGCCATTATTGTCACAATATTTCACACGATAACACAGAAAAGCACAATTTGAAGAGCAAAAATAAGAGAACACATTAACATAGCACTGAAAATAATATCTAGTTAATTGCAGCTGCAAAATACTTGGTGCAAATCTACATGCATGCCACAACTGTTTTACTGTACAACAATGAAAAACTACAACTACAAAGGAAATTCTCTCTATGACTACGTGCTAACAATAAACAATAGCTACACTAATTACACAAACTACAAGAAAAAATCAGAAGATTCCAGCTTCGAATCCTGGCAGGGTCGCCATATGAAATATCCCCTTAGAAAAATTATACAAGACTATGCTTAAACTGACACACAATATTTTTAGCGCAACGCAATCTGACTTTCAAAAATCCCTACAAAAGAATGGCCCTGACTAACATTAACCTATACCTTTCACAGATCACTTACCTCACCAAAAATCTTCGTTACTCGAACTACTGCAATACAGCGAGCGCCACTACTGCCAGCTAAATAAAAGATTCAAACTACGGAAGGCACTAACTACTGATAGGCATAGTTAGGAAATGAAAGATTTTAGTAGAGAACAAACAATGTATTTACCTTAATAGTGTTGAAAGATCATAATATACATAACAGATTATGACATCCAGTCTTACAAATTTCCAAACTCCGCCATCTATCTCCCCACATCCACCACTGCTGGCGCATCACCTCCAACTGTGCAACGCTACGCGCTGTTAACATCCAGCTGCCCAACACTACAATGGCAGACAACAATGCAAACTAGCCACAGACTGCACACAGCACAGCCTGTGATTTTCATACAGAGCGCTACGTGGCGTTAACAATATAAAAACCTAAACAGCCTACTTACAAGTCAACATGACGCAATTATAGGGTGGTCCATATGGCTGCTTTCTGTAGATTAGACGCTGTTGCTGAGTTTTGCTGAGATGATGTGGCATAAAAGTCACTAATAGGAAAGTGTGCAGCATATCAATCTTAGGATCCGATGGCAAACACGATAGGAATATCACGAATGATTATGCTGAAGAGGAATACAGAACGACTTGAGCTGTAGCATTTCGAATAAATAGGAAAATACAAGTGTTATTTTTGTTATGTTCGTTTATCTTGCACATATTTGGTCATTTTGTGTCTCGCTTAAAATAAACAGCAATAATGTGGTGGTTTCTGTGATTAATTAACAAACGTTAGGCTATTCTCAGCTGGCAACAAGAATGATCGTTACCATTTCTTAGTTTGTTACAATCGTTAAGAAGATTAACATACGAAAATCGATTCGTAAGATAGGCCATTATATCAAATAACAGATTTTTACAAAGAAATCTTATCTCTGAAGATTTTTGCAGTATGATTGTCGTGTGTGGAGCAATCACGTAAATTTATACCCCAAATGAAAAACCCTTGTGCAGTTTAACTTTTCTCAAGATGTAGCGCTGCATGTGTGACACGTAATATATTGGTACGATGCTAATGATGTCTTTCAGTGAGACCATGCGAAGTGTAATGTGGCCT
This sequence comes from Schistocerca nitens, assembly GCF_023898315.1. NCBI lineage: Eukaryota > Metazoa > Arthropoda > Insecta > Orthoptera > Acrididae > Schistocerca > Schistocerca nitens. The sequence goes on along the minus strand of NC_064619.1, from coordinate 46,124,794 downwards.
CTCCTGAAGTCACCGTATAGTATTTGAAAAATTGTCCTATAGTGGCACATACACTACTGGCCATTAAAATCGCTACACCAGGAATATGACGTGCACCATAAGCGAAATTTAACGAACAGGAAGACGATGCTGTGATATGCAAATGATTAGCTTTTCAGAGCATTCACACAACGTTGGCGCCGGTGGCGACACCTACAACGTGTTGACATGAGGAAAGTTTCCAACCGATTTCTCATACACAAACAGCAGTTAACCGGCGTTGCCTGGTGAAACGTTGTTGTGATGCCTTGTGTAAGGTGGAGAAATGCGTACCATCACTTACCGACTTTGATAAAGGTCGGATTGTGGCCTATTGCGGTTGCGGTTTATCGTATAGCGACATTGCTGCTCGCGTTGGTCGAGATCCAATGACTGTTAGCAGAATATGGAATCGGTGGGTTCAGGAGGGTAATACGGAACGCCGTGCTGGATCCCAACGGCCTCGTATCACTAGCACCCGAGATGACAGGCATCTTATCCGCATATCTGTAACGGATCGTGCAGCCACGTTTCCATTCCTGAGTCAACAGATGGGGACATTTGCAAGACAACAACCATCTGCACGAACAGTTCGACGACGTTTGCAGCAGCATGGACTATCAGCTCGGAGACCATGGCTGCGGTTACCCTTGACGCTGCATCACAGACAGGAGCGCCCGCGATGGTGTACTCAACGACGAACCTGGCTGCACAAATGGCAAAACAATTTTTTCGGATGAATCCAGGTTCTGTTTACAGCATCATGATGGTCGCATCCGTGTTTGGCGACATCGGGGTGAACGCACATTGAAGCGTGTATTCGTCATCGCCATACTGGCGTACCACCCGGCGTGATGGTATGGGGTGCCATTGGTTACACGTCTCGGTCACCTCTTGTTCGCATTGACGGCACTTTGAACAGTGGACGTAACATTTCAGATGTGTTACGACCCGTGGCTCTACCCTTCATTCGATCCCTGCGAAAACCTACATTTCAGCAAGATAATGCACGACCGCATGTTGCAGCTCCTGTACGGGCCTTTCTGGAAACAGAAAATGTTCGACTGCTGCCCTGGCCAACACATTCTCCAGATCTCTTACCAATTGAACACGTCTGGTCAATGGTGGCTCAGCATGTGGCTCCTCACAATACGCCAGTCACTACTCTTGGTGAACTGTGGTATCGTGTTGAAGCTGCATGGGCAGCTGTACCTGTACACGCCATCCAAGCTCTGTTTGACTCAATGCCCAGGCGTATCAAGGCCGTTATTACGGCCAGAGGTAGTTGTTCTGGGTACTGATTTCTCAGGATCTATGCACCCACATTGCGTGAAAATGTAATCACATGTCAGTTCTAGTATAATACGAGGCCTGTTCAGAAAGTAAGCTCCGATTGATTGCCAAATTGAAACCACAGTGAACATCAGAAATGTTTTACTTGTAACAATTAGCTACACCTTTCAGCTACTTCTCTACGTAGTCGCCGTTCTGACTTAGACTTTTGTCATAGCGTTGTACCAACTTTTCAATAGCCTCATCATAGAAGGCAGCCGCCAGTGCTTTCCGCCAATTCTCCACGCTGGCCTACACCTCGTTGTCTGTGTCAAAATGTTGTCTTCAAAGACAGCGGTTCATGTGACCAGAGATGAAACTCAGGGGGAGACAATTGCGGACTGTATTGTGGGTAATCTCACATTTCCATATGAAAACGATGCAGGAGCATCTTCATTGCCCCTGCAGAATGCGGCTGAGAATTGTCTTGAAGAAGAAACAGCACGACAATTATGTAATGTTAGCTGCATAGCTTCAGGCGAAATTTCTCACCAGGCCCTCGTACTTGGCGGCAGACACTATTTTCTACACATCTTTACGCACTCACTGCGAGCTCAGAAATGAGAAGAGCGACGTGATGCTAACTGGGTTTATACTAGAGACACTACCCAACACATCTGTGCAAAGCTTTATCGGATTTTCATAGTCGTTTCCATTTCGCGACCGATCGGAGCTTACTTTCTGAACGCCCCTCGTATTTTGTCCAATGAATACCCGATTATCGTCTGCATGTCTTCTTGGTGTAGCAGTTTTAATAGCCAGAAGTGTATATTCGTAATAAACATTGTCAACAGTGGCGGTATATCTCCGCCGCTGCAGCAGGGTTTTACAATGCATGTAATTGGTCACCGTGCATGCACATTGGCGTCTATCATTAGCATGGAAGAAGAGGTATTCTCTACCATTAAGAGCCAGATGAATTATGAAATGTCGATTCACGCAATGATTCAACAGCTTACGTTTCTTCGGCGTATTGCCACAGTACTAAGCTACACTCAAGCAGAGTTTTTAGTTGTCCACACAGTTACAAAGGAAAAATATCCCGCTTATTAAAATATCATGATCTTTCCTTCATGGGGGACCAAAGTGGTACAGAATGTTTTGAAAAATATTTCCGCCATTTCCCTGTTAACTGTTCGTTTATTTTACACGATCACCATTTGACTTTATAGCCATTCTCAAGTGCATGCTGAACTGAAAATCAGTAAAGAGTACGTATCACACAGGTTAGGGCGTAGAAACAAGAGCTTGTTACGTATATGAAAACATTACCTACATGTTAAAAACTGCTCTATAAGACCAGAGGTATATTTTTCGACGCTGACATTTCACAGACAGTCAAACATTTTTGAACACGTAACTAATGGTTTCAAATGCTTTTTAACCACTTGTTTCTACGTGTAAAATGGTTCAAATGGCTCTGAGCACTATGGGACTTAACATCTGTGGTCATCAGTCCCCTAGAAATTAGAACTACTTAAACCTAACTAACCTAAGGACATCACACACATCCATGCCCGAGGCAGGATTCGAACCTGCGACCGTAGCAGTCGCGCGGTTCCGGACTGCGCGCCTGGAACCGCTAGACCACCGCGGCCGGCGTTTCTACATGTAAAATTGTGTAAAATTGTGTAAAATAAGTGAACGATTAACAGTCATATGGCGGAAATTTCTTTAAAACAAAGAATAAAATAAAACACCATGGTTGAGTGAGCCATTTATTTAAAGAAAAAGGGCCAATATCGTTTCATTCCCGCTGATTGTATCCAGTCAGCTATGTAATAAATTTCCCCAGAGAACACTACATAAGACGAGTGCATAAGGCGATACGAGTTTCCTTTTTGGTCACGAATGACGCAAAATAATAATTCAGCAAACTCTATCCGACATGTGCAATATGGTTTGCATGACAGAATCAGCAAAACGTTTGCCAGAAATGTTTACGAGTCACTAGCGACAAGGCTGGTCCTAATTCATTTCAGCAATTTAAATTGTATTAAAAAGGTGCATGGCGAAGTCCAAAATGATTACCGTCCTCTGCATGTTTACATTTACAGTACCAGATGCAATAAATCACAGCATATACCGGCCATCAGACAAGAGTCCAAATGTTTACACTGTGGCCTAGAGGTAAACAGAACCAGCGCTAAAATTCACGTTATACAGAGCAAACATATCGAGTGACTGCCAATAAAGCGGCTACGTCAATGTGCGTAGGATGTTTTCGTGATGATGATACAGTCTTTCAGGATGAAGGAGAAGACCAAATGTAATATTTATTAAAGATATTTAAACTACGAATGTACAGCTACTAAAAAAATAAGTATTTATATCGCCACACGAGTTTCGTTTTACTGATGTAAAGCATCGTCAGTGGTTTGTAATCAAACATACATAATTTTATATTGCTTTCTGGATCTAAAAATAGTTCGTTGAAAAAGATACTGAGGTGTGATTTTTCAATTACGGCAATGTAAGTCAGATTTTCGCCTACATCAAGAATTGTTTACTTGCATTTTTTCGATGTATTTCTTCGTTTGGCACTGAAGTTTCTTATCTACTCTCACTCAGGTTTGGTGCACTACACATTAGCTGATGTTAAATACGTCACAATATACTACCCTTTATGTTTCCTTGCAAACTTCTATTTAAATTTATCACTGTTTTCTTAGTGTATTTAATGTTGCCATGTTAACCACTAGATTTGGTTTCCACTTGATCTAAAAATACCATCTATGGTTTGCCATATATGAATTATACAAACAGTAGTGACATTATATTGTCTCATATTTCACATCAGGTAATTTGTAGTGTTGCAAATCAATGTGAGTCTAGGCAAAAACCACCACCAGTAGCAAACGAAGGAATGGTCGAAAATGTAGACGCAGAAAGTAGTTCCTGATGTAAGTGAACATCAGGCACGGAATGCCATAAGTAAAAGATCACAAGTCTGTGTCTTTTATAACTAACTGTTTCAAGGTCTAGAAAGCAAAGAATAATTTTAAATGAAGACCTCGGCTGTAAAGGGATAATATGGTTGTTTTGAGAAATTGTGCAGTATTTGTTTCACTAAAATTTCACGAGATATTTCAAGTACATCCATTGCGAATCTTTCATTCGGATAAGTGTGGTTTTTTTTTTCAAACATTTCTGTAGTGACGACATACTTTGAAAGACGTAAATACTGTCTGCAATTGTGTTTTTAAAAATATGTCATGGGTACTTAATACTTGCAAACTGAGTGCACTTAACATGGGTCAGAATTGGCTTACTACTGTTTAATTGCTGGGCGAATTACCAAAACATTACTATGAAACTTCATTTAGAAGGTCCGACTTCTTTCAGTTGTGATACTATGATTTTCATTTCCAATTTCTGCAATAATAAACCATAACAACTTCAAAAAATAATCAATGATTCACCACAATACAGGGTGAGTCACCTAACATTACCGCTGGATATATTTCGTAAGCCACATCAAATACTGACGAATCGATTCCACAGACCGAACGTGAGGAGAGGGGCTAGTGTAATTGGTTAATACAAACCATAAGAAAATGCACGGAAGTATGATTTTTAACACAAACCTACGTTTTTTTTTAAAATGGAACCCCGTTAGTTTTGTTAGCACATCTGAACTTATAAACAAATACGTAATCCATGCCGTTTGTTGCATTGTAAAATGTTAATTACATCCGGAGATATTGTAACCTAAAGTTGACGCTTGAGTACCACTCCTCCGCTGTTCGATCGTGTGTATCGGAGAGCACCGAATTACGTAGGGATCCAAAGGGAACGGTGATGGACCTTAGATACAGAAGAGACTGGAACAGCACATTACGTCCACGTTCTAACACCTTTTTATTGGTCTTTTTCACTGACGCACATGTTCATTACCATGTGAGGGGTGAGGTACACGTACACACGTGGTTTCCGTTTTCAATTACGGAGTGGAATAGAGTGTGTCCCGACATGTCAGGCCAATAGATGTTCAATGTGGTGGCCATCATTTACTGCATACAATTGCAATCTCTGGCGTAATGAATGTCGTACACGCCGCAGTACATCTGGTGTAATGTCGCCGCAGGCTGCCACAATACGTTGTTTCATATCCTCTGGGGTTGTAGGCACATCACGATACACATTCTCCTTTAACGTACCCCACAGAAAGAAGTCCAGAGGTATAAGATCAGGAGAACGGGCTGGCCAATTTATGCGTCATCCACGTCCTAAGAAACGCCTGTCGAACATCCTGTCAAGGGTCAGCCTAGTGTTAACTGCGGAATGTGCAGGTGCACCATCATGCTGATACCATATACGTCGACGCGTTTCCAGTGGGACATTTTCGAGCAACGTTGGCAGATCATTCTGTAGAAACGCGATGTATGTTTCAGCTGTTTGGGCCCCTGCAATGAAGTGAGGACCAATGAGGTGGTCGCCAATGATTCCGCACCATACATTTACAGTCCACGGTCGCTGTCGCTCTACCTGTCTGAGCCAGCGAGGATTGTCCATGGACCAGTAATGCATGTTCCGTAGATTCACTGCCCCGTGGTTTGTGAAACCCGCTTCATCGGTAAACAGGTAGAACTGCAACGCATTCTCTGTTAATGCCCATTGACAGAATTGCACTCTATGATTAAAGTCATCACCATGTAATTGCTGATGTAGCGACACATGAAACGGGTGAAAGCGGTGACGATGCAGTATGCGCATGACACTACTTTGACTCAGTCCACCGGCTCTCGCAATGTCCCGTGTACTCATGTGTGGGTTCATGGCAACAGCAGCTAACACACCAACTGCACCCGCTTCTCCTGTGACGGGCCTGTTACGGACCCGTTTGCGTGCTACGACCATACATGTTGCATACAGTTGGCGGTAGATGTCCTGCAATGTGCGGCACGTTGGATGCTCTCTGTCCGGGTACCGTTCTGCATACACCCTGCAGGCTTCAGCTGCATTTCGTCGACACTCGCCATAGATGAGTATCATCTCCGCCTTTTCAGAGTTCGAATACACCATGGTCACACTTCCTACAACACTACACTATCACAGACGTCTGGTAACACGGTGTACTACAGTTGGTCTGCGTGCGGAGACGAATGCATAATAACAATAGCAGCAAGCGCTACATGCGGACACTGCGACAGCTAGACCAAACCACAACAGTGCACTACAGCCACACTCGTAAACACGGTCGGCATCGTAAACATGTCCCTGCAGATGGTGCTCGCCGACCGTGGCCCGTGTTTGTTACAACACGTAACTGAACGTCGGAGGTTTCAAGCGTCAACTTTAGGTTACAATATCTCCGGATGTAATTAACATTTTACAATGCAGCAAACGGCACTGATTACGTATTTGTTTATATGTTCAGATGTGCTAACAAAACTAACGTGGTTCCATTTAAAAAAACGTAGGTTTGTGTTAAAAACATACTTCCGTGCATTTTTGTATGGTTTGTATTAAACAATTACACTAGCCCCTCTCCTCACGTTCGGTCTGTGGAATCGGTTCGTCAGTATTTGATGTGGTTTACGAAATATATCCAGCGGTAACGTTAGGTGACACCCTGTATAACATTAATTTTACTGTCACCTTACAACAACATGCAAACAATGTTAAGGTTGGACCTTATCGTTTCTGCCATCACACTGTCACGTAAATTCACTTAAAGTATGGTAAGAGATACAAGTTAACATTTTTTGTTTAAATAATTATTCACTTTTAAGTGACTATCAACAATGTTGAAGCACATTTGTATTCTGGAATACATTCATGAATCTTTACCTTATTCGTAGCTATCCACATCATTCTCGGACTTGTGCAAAACATCCTTGGCAAGCATTTTCCTGGCACGAACACCGCACACGTAACTCTACTGACGGAAACACATCCTGACAAAATTTTACCATTAGCGAGAATCTGAAATTAGAAGTACAGCTGCCATTTCTCTGCTTAATATGAATAAAGCACCTGAGATACCGTATTTCGTTTGCCATAATTCTGCTTCTCTTCAAGGTCTTCAAATGTGTTTTATTTCAGACCAATGAAAATGTTTTATATCAATAAAACGAAACGCGTATGGTGGTAGAAATTTTGCATATAATAGTTGTTACAAAGACAGAATTTAAATTTCTTTAACAATAGTAAAGCTGCTACGGACATCATAACCACACAAATTAAGAATTAAATGCATCAATCTGAGATGAGGAGCCCAGAATAGCCTGAGTTGAAAACTTTGAAGTAAAATGAAGAAATTTCCAGTGTACGAATGGTCTGCTGACGACCTCTGTGACAGGAAATAATGAAACCAGCCGCACAACTGAGAGGATACTCTAAAGGGAGGCGATTTGGCAAGAAGTAGCTTGTGATAAACGATTTCTAAAGCCTTCTGGAAATCTAGAAATATGGGATCAACTTGAGATCCTCTGTCGATAGCACTCATTTGTTCCTGTGAACACAGAGCCAGTTGTCTTTCACTAGAATGACATTTTCTGAATCCATGTTGGTTATGTGTATACAGACAGTTTTCTTCGAGCTATTTCACAGCGTTACAAAATCCTTCTACATGTTGATTTGTATGATAGGGCTGTATAAATCGTCGAATTACTTTTATTTTCTTTCTTGCGTATTGGTGTGACGTGCAACTTTCCAGTCTTTAGGTTCGGATCTGCCGCCAAATAAGTGATTGTATACGACTGCTAAAAATGGAGCTACTTTATCTGCTTACTGCAACGCCTAACTGTTTTACCATCTTAACCAGAAGACTTGTGTTTATTAAGTGACATAGGCTGCTTCAGTACCCAAAAGTAAGAGCAGTAGTAGTAGTATAGTAGTAGTAGTAGTAGTAGTAGTAGTGGTAGTTGTTGTTGTTATTGTTGTTGTTGTCGTCGTCGTCAGTTCGAAGATTGGTTTCATGAAGCACCCCGTGCTACTCTGTCCCGTGCAAGACTCTTCATCTCCGAATAACTACTTCAACCTACATACTTCTGAATCTGCTTATTGTATTCATCTCTTGTACACCTTCTATGAGTTTTGCCTCTTGATTTCTCAGAATGTGCTCCATCAACAGCTCTCTCCTTTCAGCCAAGTTTTGGCACAAATTCCTTGTCTCCACAGTAGTATTCAGCACCTCCGCGTAAGTTACACCATCTACCAGCCCAGTCTTCAACATTCTTCTGTGGCACCACATTTCAAAACCCTCTGTTCTCTTTTGGTATAAACAGCTTATCGTCCATTTGTCACTTCCATAAATGGCTACTCTCCAGAAAAATACTTTCAGAAAAGAGTAATTAGCACTTAAATCTGCATTCGAATCAAAGTAGAGAAATGGAAATGGGAAGAAAAGCATTCTTGAACAAGAGAAATTTTTTGATTCGAATGCAGATTTAAGTGCTAATAACTCTTTTCTGAAAGTATGATGGAAGTGAGAAACGGACGATAAACAGTTTATATAAAAATCATTTCCAAATCTAGTTCTCACAGCATCACCTGATTTAATTCGACTACATTCCATTTCCAAAAGGCTATTGACACTGTACCTCAAAAGCGGCTCGCAGTCAAATTGCGTGCTTGTGGAATATCTTCTCACAAGAAGAGGCCAAGACGTTGGGATCACGGATTTACTTCAAACTTTGCACACCTTTAGTAGGCCATTAAAACAGCTTAATGTCCAAGTAGTAATGTGCACTGCTCTGGCAATTCCGAGAAAACCGCAGGAGATGAATGAATTACTCGTATGTTCCAAAGTGCAGCTAGTACAAGGACTCTAATAGGGAGTTAAAACAGCCACACCTTTCTGTGCTCAACGCTAAGCGACGTTTGAGATGGTGCAAAGAGAGACGCCGTTGCACACTGGTAGCTGAAAACGAGTAATTTGGAGTGACGAATCACGCTTCATCCTGTGTGAGTCTGATGGAAAGGTCTGGGTTTGGCGAATGGCTGGAGAACATTAACTGACATCATGTGTAATGGTAACAGTGAAGTAAATACGAGGTGGTGTTTCGATTTAGGGAGGTTTGTGGTAGTTAGGCTGTGGAGACCATACTGCACTTAAGAAAACAGTAAATACAGAAGGATATGAACACGTTTTAAAGCATTATGTATACTGTAAAGTGGAAAAACAGTCCGGAGACGATGACTGTATCAGTACGACAACACACCAGTCATAAAGCTGCATCAGCGAGGCAATGGTTTGTGGACATAAACATTCCTGAAATGGTCTGAGCTGCGGACGGTTCATATATGATGCTGATGGACGTCGTTGGCATGGAGTTACAACGTCAACTTTGCTCTATATCCCAGCGTCCTATCTTCTCTGGTCTCGGCTCTTGAGAAAGAAAGCGTTTCCGTTCCTCCACAGATACCCAGAGACCTCACTGAAAGCGTCGGCAGCTAAGCAGTCATGAAGTCGAAGGGTTCTCACACCCCAATTAGTGTTCCATAGCAGGTGTCTGGCACTTTTTATTTGAAATAATGCATTGCAAACCACCAACTGTAGCAACACTACTTTATTCCTCTACCTTTTCATAAAACAGTCATCACTAGAGACGTTATATGAGGCGTGTTTTTTAAGTAAGTACGGATTCTAAATTTAAAAAAGACGTGCTAAGAGGAGGAGGAGGAGGTTAGTGTTTAACATCCCGTCGACAACGAGGTCATTAGAGACGGAGCTCAAGCTCGGGTTAGGAAAGGATAGGGAAGGAAATCGGCCGTGCCCTATCAAAGGAACCATCCCGGCATTTGCCTGAAACGATTTAGGGAAATCACGAAAAACCTAAATCAGGATGGTTGGAGACGAGATTGAACCGTCGTCCTCCTGAATGCGAGTCCAGTGTGCTAAACACTGCGCCACCTCGCTCGGTGACGTGCTAAGATATCTCAATAATTTTATTTTTACATGAAAGCCTGTACCTTAATCTACTTTTCTACATAATTTCCGCCAATATTGAGGCACTTGTCGTAACGTTGTAGCAGTTTTTGAATACCCTCCTCACAGAAGTTTGCCGCCTGATTTGTTAACCACTGCATCACCACTGTTTTGACTTCGTCATCGTCTTGAAGACGCTGATCGCCCATGTGTTTCTTCAAGTGTAGGAACAGATGGTAGTCACTAGGTGCAAGATCGGAGGATGATCTAGAGTTTCCCATCGAAAAGATGTGATGAATGATCTGATTCGCCACATGCGTACGGTCATTGTCTTGCAGCAAAACGATGCCCTTGTTCAACTTCCATGGACTGTTGCTTCGATTCTGGTGTGAAGTAGGCCACCCGTGTTTCATCGCCCGTAACAGTTTGGCCTAAGAAATCATCACCGTCGTTGTGGTACCGCTCAAGGAAAGTCAATGAACTGTCTAAACGTTTGGATTTGTGCACATCCGTCAACATTTTCGGTACCCAGCGTGCGCACAATTTTAGGTGATTGAAGTGCTCGGTGACAATGCCATACAAAACACTACGAGAAACCTTACGAAAGTCATCCCGCAAGGAGGAAATCGTAAAGCGTCTGTTTTCTCTCACCTTATTGTCCACTTCCTGCACCAAACTTTCATTAACGACCGAAGTACGCCCACTCCATTGTTCATCATGCACATTTGTGTGGCCATCTTTAAATGCTCTCACCCACTTTCTTACCATTCCATCACTCATAATGTTTTCTCCGTAAACTGCACAGATCTCACGATGGATATCGATCGCTTTTAGGCCTTTAGCACTAAGAAATCTTTTAACAGCCCGTGCTTCACAGTCGGTGGGACTCACGATTATCGGAGGCATCTTAAACACTCAGTACACAATGTAAACAAGGAAGAATCAGACTGTAATGGCGTCAGTGCGTAGATTAAAGTACAAACTTCCGTTTAAAAACAAAGTTATTGGGATATCTTAGCACTTCTTTGTTTAATTTCAAAACGGTACTTACTTAAAAAACACGCCTCGTAACAACGCAGCAAACACGATGTAGGATACGCAGGGAAGTATAGAAAAAAATGTTCTGAAAACTTACAGTTGTAAACTCACTTACAAAACTGGAAATTTGTGATGTACACGTACATATCAGTAGAATGGTGCTTTACTATGAATACCTCTGTCTTAGCTCACACAATATTTACTGCTCATTACAGCAACTTACGTTCGAAGATCACGATCACAAACTTGAAATTTTGGTAATACACTACTGGCCATTAAAATAGCTACACAAACAAGGTGACGTGCTACAGACGCGAAATTTAACTGACAGGAAGAAGATGCTGTGATATGCAAATGATTAGCTTTTCAGAGCATTCACACAGGGGTGGCACCGGTGGCGACACCTACAACGTGCTGACATGAGGAGAGTTTCCAACCGATTTCTCATACACAAACAGCGTTGCCTAGTGAAACGTTGTAGTGATGCCTCGTGTAAAGAGGAGAAATGCGTACCATCACGTTTCCGACTTTGATAAAGGTCGGATTGTAACCTATAGCGATTGCGGTTTACCATATCGCGACATTGCTACTCGCATTGGTCGAGATCAAATGACTCCTAGGAGAATATGGAATCGGTGGGTTCAGGAGGGTAATACGGAACGCCATGCTGGATCCCAATGGCCTCGTATCAGTAGCATTCGAGATGACAGGCATCTTATCCGCAAGGCTGTAACGGATCGTGCAGCCACGTCTCGATCCCTGAGTCAACAGATGGGGACGTTTGCAAGGCAATAACCATCTGCACGAACGGTTCGACGACGTTTACAGCAGCATGGACTATCAGCTCGGAGACCATGGCTGCGGTTACCCTTGACGCTGCATCACAGGCAGGAGCGCCTGCGATGGTGTACTCAACGACGAACCTGGGTGCACGAATAGTAAAACGTCATTTTTTCGGATGAATCCAGGTTCTGTTTACAGCATCATGATGGTCGCATCCGTGTTTGGAGACATCGCGATGAATGCACATTGGAAGCGTGTGTTCGTCGTCGCCATACTGGCGTATCACCTGGCGCGATGGTATGGGGTGCCATTGGTTACACGTCTCGGTCACCTCTTGTTCGCATTGACGACACTTTGAACAGTGGACGTGACATTTCAGATGTGTTACGACCCGTGGCTCTACCCTTCATTCGATCCCTGCGAAACCCTACATTTCAGCAGGACAATGCACGACCGCATGTTTCAGGTCCTGTACGGGCCTTTCTGGACACAGAAAATGTTCGACTGCTGCCCTGACCAGCACATTCTCCAGATCTCTCGCCAATTGAAAATGTCTGTTCGCAATACGCCCGTCACTACTCTTGAAACTGTGGTATCGTGTTGAAGCAGCATGGGCAGCTGTACCTGTACACGCCATCCAAGCTCTGTTTGACTCAATGCCCAGGCGTATCGAGACCGTTATTACGGCCAGAGATGGTTGTTCTGGGTTCTGATTTCTCAGGATCTATGCACCCAAATTGCGTGAAAATGTAATCACATGTCAGTTCCAGTATAATATATTTGTGCAATGAGTCCCGTTTATCATCTGCATTTCTTGTTGGTGTAGCAAATTTAATGGTCAGTAGTGTAATATTCGTCAGGTTACGTCAAGTACCAGAGATCAAAGGTGTTACGAGTGCCAAAGTGCAGAAAGCGAGGTGTAGCAGTGCGCGTTGCGGGTTGCTGTCCGCAGGCGTGCCCCGAGCCGGGCGACTTCCGCGCGCAGCAGTGCGCCTCGTTCGACAAGGAGCCGTGGCGGGGCGCCGAGCTGCGCTGGCTGCCGCACCAGCAGGAGGCGGCGCCGTGCGCGCTCACGTGCCGCGCGACGCGGCCCGACGGCTCGCACGTGGTCGCCACGTTGGCCGCCCGCGTCCAGGACGGCACGCGCTGCCGCCCCGGCTCGCTCGACATGTGCATCAGCGGCCAGTGCCAGGTACGTCCGCAGCCTCTTCAACTCCACACTGGCCCCCATCTTGTCGTCTACTGGGTGTTTCCGTAAGAGCGTGCCCAAATTTAACAGGATGCTCTACTGAACAATTTGAGGTAGGGCACCTTGGGTCGGAGAAGCCAGCTTAAAAAGATAGCGGGAATAAAATCACATTACTCTGTGGAATGTGTGTTGTCATAGGACAACTATCCGAGGATTTCCACCCAATAATATCCAAACAGCAGACTCTGTACACAATTTATTAAATTGACAATACTAAACTCTTTTAAATAACTACAATTTCGTATAACTTACAGAACTTAACAAATGGTTAAAAGAATGAGCTTTAAAAAATAATAACGGCGGCTTGCCACCATAAAATCAAAGAACCTTTTACAATAGTGCTTTTAGAGTTTACCCAAGAGACAAAATCCAATAATAAGTTAACTTAGCAATACAACTTAAGATCATTTACAAAAACCTTGAGAAAGATAATGGTACTTGGAACCATGAAATCAAAGAAGCGCGACACACAACCAATAAATATAATAACAAAATATTAATTTGATACAACCAAAGGGCAAGGGCAACTCCCAACGCAGTCACAGACAAGCGAGCTCTCAACACTACGGACACTGGCAGACTAGGCTGAAACCAACAACTACCACTTTCTGTACGATGCCAAAGACAAGCCCACTTTTCACTCGAGTGCATGGAAGACCAAAACTACTCCTGACTTACGTTTCGTGTCCTGCACAAATACAGGAGCAGCAATGCCAGCATCACGGACAGTATTAAACCGCCTGCCAACATTGCCCAGTCTTAATAAAAATAGGCCTACAGCTAGAAATTGTAACGAGCCCGCCCATCCCACGTTGGAATCCGAGAAAATCAAACTGGATAGCATATCAAGAAAGCGTGGAGAAAACGATAATGAGAATACCACCTACTGCTGCAAACTATGCACGGTTCTGTAAGTTACTCATCCACGCAGCTCATAAAAATATCCCCTGAGGAGCTAGAAAATACCACATCCCATGCTGGTCTGAAGAATGCAGCAACCTACTGGAAGAACAGAATATGAGGGCACTGCCCAGGCTCTTACCGACCTACTGGACGAGGAACGAAAACAAAGATGGCACAAGCTGATGGAACAAATGGACTTCACACATTCAAGCCGTAAAAGCTGGAGTCTCATGAGAAAGCTGGGAGGAGCCAACAACAGGAAGTCAGCAGAGGCCAGTATCCACCCAAACAAAATCAGCAAGAAACTCAGGGATAACGCAAAGATAACAGTGACGCCTGAGCAAAGAAGAAACATAAAAGCTCAGATGGCTCTGGCACTGCAGGAGTGTGAAGAAAAAGCCGACATGTTCACGGCAGCAGTCCAAGAAGAAGAGGTGAAGATGGCACTCCAACACACACGGGCAGGGAAGGCAGCTGGAGCAGACAACATCCTCCCTGAATTTTTGAAAAATCTTGGACCAAAAGCGCTGAAGTGGCTATGTAAACTATTCACGAGAATAATGGAAACCTGTGAAATCCCCAGAGAAAAAAACAGCCAAAATCATTGCCATACTTAAACCAGAGAAGAGTGGAACTGACGCAGGGAACTTCAAGCCAATCTCATTACTGTGCATGACCTACAAACTGTTTGAAAGGATACTGTTGGAAAGATTTAAACCAGTACTGGAGGAACAACTACCAGTGGAGCAAGCAGGTTTTAGACAAGGAAGAAGCTGCTGCGACCAGGTGCTGGCACTTACCACACACATTGAACGAGGCTTTCAGGAAAAGAAGAAAACAGGGATAGTTCTCATTGACCTGACATCAGCGTACGACACTGTATGGCTAAATGGTCTCATGTTAAAACTGGCAAAGATAGTCAAATGCAAAACAACGTAATAACGTAGTTTCCCTGACATAATTGTAATGTAATAACTGATATAATTTGTTTCCAAGTTGCAAGTTCCAAACGTTTATTGTGATTTATATTAATCTTATCTGTTCTTTGTAAAATGTATCTGGCAGATCGAACGAGAAATAAATAAACACTTCGGAGGCTTCCCACTAGAAACGGTCCCCCAAAAAAACCGTTGAGAGCTCCCCGACATGCCTCCCGCAACTGCCCATCACTTACGCAGCTTGGTTATGTTCTGTAACACACGACAGATAATATCAACACGAGATAAAATTCAAAATCAAACAACAATATAACATCCCGACAGCACATTATAACCACGGCGCCGTTAACTCGGGTGCTCTTAACAAGTGCCGGAAACCAACACACACAAATCTGAATAAATAATTCTCGCTTCTTAAAACAAAACAATAAAAGCCAAGCGCACGTGAATAGTCAAACAACAGTCTTAGAAGTGCCTTAACGACACCAAACGCGACTATTCCACCAAATTAATAATAACACAGTGAGATAAAAATACAGAACATACCACTAAATGCTGTTACACAAACCGAATTGACGAGATCGTGTTGTTCAGGTCGCAGAAGACCACATATACCAAGCAGCAGTAATTCTCTATGCATATACTGTCCAAAACGGCCTTTCTTAGGCAGACTTTACCTAAGACATCAAATGCCAAATATACATGAACGCAACTCCAGGCAGGTAACAGGAACCACCTACGTGAATTCCTTTAAAAAGGAACAAACAGGCACCACCAAAGGTAACGCTGAGCAGGCCGGGTGGGTAACGACCCACTCAGCGGGATAACCAAAAGATACTCCAGTTGAGTAAATAAAATAGTACCAACAAATATCGAAACGTGCCACATAACGAGCCACACACACACACACACACACACACACAGCAAAAACTTCCAAGAACGCCGTCCCACATCAGAATGAAGTTCAGAAACTGCTGCTGGAGCTTCCAGCGGAAAATCTGACGAGCCAACCGAGCCCACACCCTAACTTGGCAGACGACTCCAAAATTCAGCAACTAGTTGTCTCCGGGCGAGAGTATCACAGGACCCCACCGGACCTCCACATCAGACAGGCAGGCAGAACAAGTACGCTGACTCCAATTAATCACCACCGCATGGCCCGCACAGCGGCAAGTCGCCTCCGCCCCAGACCACTCTGCTCATATTGCGAGGCACAACAACGTTAGCGCTAGTCACCAGCAAGTCAGGCAGAGCGAACTTCACGTTCTGTGCAATACCCGGAAACCGACTACCCTCTCGCTTTCCGCCCGCCACCGCAAACACACGCCAGCGACGTAATAGCAAATCAGCACCGGTACCCCACCCGATCCAGAACAGAGAACTATAATCGATTATAGCGCGCGATCTAAACAAGATCACAGGATAGCGGCGCGCGCCATATCACTCTGTATCTTTTTATTTTCATTAGTTACAGTTAATGCAAATACCATCCTTGAAAAAATTAACGTATCATTTGTACTGTATCTTAAAAAATGTGCTGAAACTGGCGGCCATCAACCTCTATTCAAATACGACATCGGCGAGCAAGATTCTGATGTACCCTCACAAATATCCCTGGTGTGTTTCGAATCACATCACAGGCGGCTACAATTCTGGCAACTAATTCCATCTCCATACCCACTGGGGTCGCATACACAAGTGACTATTGACATCCCCATAGGAAATAATCGTGGGGATTAAGGTCAGGTGACCTCGCAGGCCATGGAATAGGATCTCCCCTTCGAGTTCACCGACCAGGAAATACAGCACTGAGATGGTTGCGGACATCCGCACTGCAGTGAGGCGGTGCACCGTCATATTGTGTCCACATCCTCTCACGAACAGCCAAGGGTACGTTCTCCAACAACTCAGGTAGAACTTTCTGCACGAATTTCAAGTACAGGCCACTCAGACGGCCAGGTAGAAGATATGGCCCAGTCAGATTGTCGCCTACAATGTCGGCCTTGATTTTCACAGCAAAACGTACTTTATGGTATGACTCTACTACAGCGTGAGTGTTCTCCTCATCCTACACAGCGCTATTCCTGCTGTTCGAAATACGAGGGTCCCCCAGAAAGTAATGCACAGACTTTTTTTCTTCAACAGTTTTTTATTGAACATAATGAGAATTACACACACGAAAGAATGGTGTTTTATCTCGATTATTTTTCCACGTAATCTCAGTCCCGTTCCATGGCCTTCCTCCAGCGTGAAGCAAGGGCGTGTATGCCCTTTCGGTACCAGTTCTTGACCTGGTGGCGGAACCGGTGCTTCACTGTATCAATTTCCCCCCCCCCCCCCCCCCCCCCCCCGCCCAGGGGGAACGCCACACTTTGGCATGTTCATGCTTGGCTATCACAGGGCCCCAGCCTATGCAGCGTTTTTTCCCTTCCGTGCTTCATGTCTATCGTCTTGCTATTCTTTTTCCCCTCCTTTGGGGAACATGTGTAGGATGTTATCGGGAATGTTCTGTATTGTCTGTCGCTGACTTAAAATCAATCTCACAGTTGTTTCTCTCTCCTTTTTCCTTTCTCCGTTTCCCTTCTCCTCTCGTTCCTCTGCTTCGACGTTTGAGGTTTCTCTTCTTCTTCTTCTTCCTCCCTGTGCGCTCATGAGGGCCGGCCCACGCGTCTGACACGTAACAGGTGACTGGGTAGTGCGTTATTCCCAGCTCTGGGTCGACATGTAGGGTTCGCGTGTACCCCTGGTACAGGCCAGCCCAGGGAGGATGACTGCCTGAGCTGCAACCTTCCCAAATTGCCGGCCGATTGGTCCCTCTGTCAGATGTTCAGGAAGCGTGACCTGAGGTATGAACAATCACCTAAGGTGGGTGCGCCCCCTTGTCAAGGGAGCAACCAGTTGGAAGGAGCACACCATCAGAGGTGCTGGTAATCATGGGGGATTTTCTAGCAATGAGTCAATCATCTTCCCAATCTTCCAAACGTAATGAGGCTAATTATTCGAAGACCCTTCCCGCTGCACCGCGGTTCCTCGTGGTATCACATACTGAAGACAGTCAGTCCTTCGCCGCAGTAAACCCGTTTATTATTCAGAAAGGTATTGATGCAATTGCTGGACCTATGAAATCCTGCTCTAGTTTACAGAATGGCACTTTGCTTTTGGAGACTGCTTTTGATTCTCAAGCACAACAACTGCTTGCTGCCTCCATTCTCCACAGTTACCCTGTTCGTGACGAGGCCCATAAAACTTTGAATCCTTCCCGTGGTGTAATTTACACCAGGCTGCTCGACGATCTAACCGAGGCCGAAATCCAATCTTACCTCTCTGACCAGGGTGTCATTGCCGTCCACTGTGTAATGAAGAAGGTAAATTCCTCCTTAGTGCCCACCTGCACTCTTCTCCTCACCTTTGATAGAATGGTGCTGCCGTCCAAGATCAAAGCAGGCTATGAAATTATCACAGTCCCGCCGTACATTCCAAACCCAATGAGCTACTACCAGTGTCATCGTTTCAACCACACTAGAACGTCTTGTCAACACTCAGCCCAAATGTGTAACCTGTGGTAGGGATGCACACAAGAGCGACTGTCCGCCTCCTTTTGCACGCTGTATCAACTGCAATGGCGGTCATGGCCGCCTCATTTCGGAATTCTCCCTTGTGTATAGATGAGCAGCTGTCCAAGAGATCTGGTTAAAGGAAAAAGTGCCTTACCCAGTCGCTCGCAAGTTTCTGGCTAGTTGCAAGCCCTGTGTTCTACCATGTGGCACCTATAGCTCTGTTATTGTTACTCCTCACTGCATGAAGGACATGGCCATGCAGACATGCGACCTCAGATTCGCCCAGTGTCAAAGTAGCATCTCCACCCCCCCCCCCCCCCCTTCATCCCACTGTGCAACAAACCGCCAAGCTCTCGCCTCTAGGGGTGCAGCCACCAGCTACATAGCCAGTAGGCAGGAAAGGACAGAAGGAGTACTCCCATGAAGACTTCCTCTGACCCTTTATCCAAACAACACCCAAGTCTTCCTCCAACCAGAAAGGCTCGAAGAAATCCACCAAACGCAAACGGTCTTCTCCTTCGCCAACTTGAAAATCCTGTTCGACAGTCTCGCCACATGGCACCTTAGCTCGGCCAGCCCTGTCCCGCCGGTGGGCACCAACAACCGTTTTTCAGCGCTGGACTCCATGGACCAACCGCACAAGCAATCCGATGCTTCTGTGCACCCCATGGAGCAGGATTCTCCTGCTTCTATGCCCTGTAGAAGCGACTCTATACTAGCTTCCACGCGGCGGCCGCCGAGTCGACACCGCTACATCTCTTCCTCCTGATGACAGTCCTCCAATGGAACGTTCACAGCCTTTGGTCCCACAAAGAAGATTTACAGCTGCTTTCAGCATTGCAGCATCCCCTTGTATTCTGCCTTCAGGAAACTAAATTGCACCCTCATGACCGCTTTGAGCTTTCACATTACTTACCGATTCTTTTTGACCTTCCCCTGCGGTCGGCATTCCATCTCATGGGGGCATCATGCTTCTCATACAGGATGACATTCATAGCCAAACCATCTCCCTGACTACCTGTGTTCAAGCTGTTGCCATTCGCCTTTTCCTTCCCCACCTGACTTTTTCCCTCTGTACCATTTATGTACCTCCGTCATTATATGTCACTAAGGCAGACTTGCATCAACCTATTGGGCAGCTAACTCCCCCATTTTTGCTACTCTGTGACTGTGATGCACATCATCCACTTTGGGGTTCTCCCTGGGCCTGTCAGAGAGGTCCCCTCTTGGCTGACCTTCTTAACCAACTTAACCTCTTCTGTCTTAACAATGGAGCACCTACTTTTCTTTCTGACTCTTCGTACACCTATTCATATTTGGACCTATCCTTTTGCATTTCGCAGGTTGCCCATCATCTTGAGTGGTCCGTTCTTTCTGAGTGGTCTGACACCTACTCGAGCGAACATTTCCCATGTGCTCTCCGTTTGCTGACTCCTACCCCATCTCCGTGCACGCCCAAACGGCAGCTTTCTAAGGCTGACTGGCAGCTTTATTCCTCCCTGGCGACCTTCGAAGAACCGAAGAACAAGATTTCCCCAGCTGTGATGACCAGGTGGACTGTCTCACCAATGTTATCCATACTGCTGCAGAACGTTCCATTCCTCGCATACCACATCGTATTCTAGTCCCTTGGTGGACTGAGGCATGCTGCGACGCAATTCACGCACGAAGACGTGCTCTCCGCGTTTTTAACCGTCATACTACGATGGCAAACTGCATTCACTCTAAACAGATGCGTGCAAAGTGTCGTCACGTTCTTAGCAAACGAGCTAGCTGTATTTCATGCACTAGTTCTTTTAACAGTTCCACCCCTTCCTCTGTCGTGTGGGTCAACCTCCGACAGCTCTCTTGGACCAATATCCATTCCCCCATTTCCGGCCTCACAGTAGCAGACGATGTTAGCGTGGACCCCATTGCTATATCCAACACCTTGGGCCACGATTTTGCGAAAGTTTCGAGCTCCTCCACTACCACTCTGACTTCCTCCGTCAGAAACGAGCGGAGGACGCTCGGGTGATACCCTTCTCTTCTCCGAATCGTGTGCTACAATGCCGCCTTTACTATGAGGGAGCTAGATCATGCTCTCAGATCATCTCAATCGTCCGCCTCAGGGCCGGACTCCACCCATATTCGGATGTTGCAGCACCTTTTTCTTGTGGGCAAGCACTTTCTGCTTAACACATACAACCACACTGGGCAGAGGGCACATTTCCCGGACGCTGGCGTGAAGCCACCATCATACCCATACCTAAGCCCAGTAAGGACAAAAACCTTCCTTCTAGCTACCGCCTCATCTCTCTTACCAGTTGCGTTTGCAAGGCTATGGAACGTATTATTCACGCCCGACTAGTATGGTGGCTCGAGTCTCGAAATTTACTGACAAATGCACAGTTGGGATTTCGAGCTCAGCGTTCTGCAGTTGACCATCTCGTTACTTTGTCCACCCATGTCACGAATGGTTTTCTGCGGATATCCCAGACTGCGGCCTATGACATCTGCTGGAGAACTGGTATCCTCTGTACTCTTTACACATTGGGCTTGCGTGGCTGCCTGCCCTGTTTCCTTCAGGCATTTCCACAAGACTGAGTTTTCACGGTGCATTGGGTTCTGCCTTGACGGGCACCTTTATCCAGGAAAACGGTGTGCCTCAGGGTTCCGTCCTGAGTGTCATCCTCTTTGCTATCGCCATTAACCCTATCGTGGCCTGTTTGGGCACCTCCTTCCTTAACCTACGCGACAAGCTCAGAAACAATGATTTACGGAATTCGCCCAACGAATCATGTTTGTCCAACGTCTCAGTAATTACCGTCCGTAACAGTCTTTGGGAAAATAATAGGAAACCTGGAAGACCGTACAACCACCAACATGTAACGTCCTAGCCTGCTCCTCCAACCGATCAGACAACCACAATACCTGCTCTATCTGTTCATTATTATCTACGACCCTCCTCTCAATTTTTGATTTGATTAGATTAGATTTACTTTCATTCCAATGGACCCGTAGTGAGGAGGTCCTCCAGGACAACAATACATGACAAATATTTACAACTAAAACAAAGAAGCTAATGTACCATTCCACAGGTCCCAAGTGGAATGATTGTCATTTTTTAATGAACACTATGTGAAAGAGTCATTTTACAAATACTAATGCACTGAATTAAAATAAAAAGATTTTAATTTATTTATAAGGTAATAAATGTGTAATACAACTACTATAATACTTATTTACAATGCACACATTACTGCACTGAAATGGTGCGGAAGTTAGATTGTACTTACACACACACACACACACACACACACACACACACACTTACAATGAACACATTACTGCACTGAAATTGTGCAGAATATATAAATCAGTTGGTTTTACTGAGAAATTCATCAATGGAGTAGAAGGAGTTGGCCACCAATAAATCCTTTAGGCTTCTCTTAAACTGAATTTCATTGTTTGTTAAGCTTTTTATGGCCGCTGGCAAGATATTGAAAATGTGTGTTCCTGAATAAGGCACACCCTTTTCTACAAGACTAAGTGATTTCAAATCCTTGTGAAGATTATTGTTATTTCTAGTATTGATTCCACGAATTGAGCTGTTGGTTTGAAAAAGTGATATATTTTTAATGACAAATTTCATTAATGAATAAATATATTGAGAAGCAGTAGTTAGGCTGCAACTATTGAAGACTGAGGGCGTAACACAGTGGTTCTTCGTGGATCTCGAGGACCGTATAACTTGCGGACTCAAGTGCTAAATATCGTCAAACTGTTCCAGAAGCCTGTGTTTGTAACTCCATTTCTGACAGCCTCCTATTCACAGCCGCCGTTATGTCCGTACGTCTGTTGTTGCGCAGCGCGTCGGCTGCGATCTGCGCATCGGCTCGTCGAAGCGCGTCGACGCGTGCGGCGTGTGCGGCGGCGACGGCTCCTCGTGCGCCAAGCCGCTCTTCCACTGGGAGCACGCCTCGGCCTCGCTCTGCTCGGCGCCCTGCGGAGGCGGTAAGTGGAAACGTTCCTTCTCTCTAGGTATGCATAGTCACCTTTTTGTATCTCTCTTCCTCTGTTTCCTTCTGTCTACGCTAGAGCGTGCCGGACGTGTGTGTGGCAAAGTCGCATCATCGACACGTACTTGCCCGTTTGATACATTGCTCGGAAGGATTGAATTTAAGGGGCCGGCCCGAAGTTTAGATAAATGATTTGATGATTATTATGTTACTATTGCGCAACGGATAACGCGGGAGAGGGTACAAACAACCAAGTGGGCAAGTCAGTAAAGGCCACTCTCTATCACGATCTATAAGGACACCACATTGTTGGTAACATTGCTCTCTACACAGGACTGGGGTTTGTTGTTGTTGTTGTTGTGATCTTCAGTCCTGAGACTGCTTTGATGCAACTCTCCATGATACTCTATCCTGTGCAAGCTTCTTCATCTCCGAGTACCACGCTGCACTCCAGCACTAAATTAGTGACCCCTTGATGCCTCAGAACATGTCCTACCAACCGATCCCTTCTTCTAGTCAAGTTGTGCCACAAACTTCTCTTCTCCCCAATCCTATTCAATACTTCCTCATTAGTTACGTCATCTACCCATCTAATCTTCAGCATTCTTCTGTATCACCACATTTCGAAAGCTTCTATTCTCTTCTTGTCCAAACTATCTATCGTCCACGTTTCACTTCCGTACATGGCTACACTCCATACAAATACTTTCGGAAACGACTTCCTGACACTTAAATCTATACTCTATGTTAACAAATTTCTCTTCTTCAGAAACGCTTTCCTTGCCATTGACAGTCTGCAATTTATATCCTCTCTACTTCGACCATCATCAGTTATTTTGCTCCCCAAATAGCAAAACTCCTTTACTACTTCAAGTGTCTCTTTTCCTAATCTAATTCCCTCACCATCACCCGACTTAATTCGACTACATTCCATTATCCTCGTTTTGCTTTTGTTGATGTTCATCTTATACCCTCCTTTCAAGACACTATCCATTCCGTTCAACTGCTGTTCCAAGTCCTTTGCTGTCTCTGACAGAATTACAATGTCATCGGCATACCTCAAACTTTTTACTTCTTCTCCATGGATTTTAATACCTACTCCGAATTTTCCTTTGTTTCCTTCACTGCTCGCTCAATATACAGATTGAAGAACATTGGGGAAAGTCTACAACCCTGACTCACTCCCTTCCCAACCACTGCTTCCCTTTCATGTCCGTCGACTCTTATAACTGCCATCTGCTTTCTGTACAAATTGTAAATAGCCTTTCGCTTCCTGTATTTTACCCCTGCCACCTTCAGAATTTGAAAGAGAGTATTCCAGTCAACATTGTCAAAAGCTTCCTCTAGGTCTACAAATGATAGAAACGTAGGTTTGCCTTTCCTTGCCCTTTCTTCTAAGATAAGTCGTAGGGTCAGTATTGCCTCACGTGTTCCAATATTTCTACGGAATCCAAACTGATCTTCCCCGAGGTCGGCTTCTACCAGTTTCTCCATTCGTCTGTAAAGAATTCGCGTTAGTGTTTTGCAGCTGTGACTTATTAAACTGATAGTTCAGTAATTTTCACAACTGTGAACACCTGCTTTCTTTGGAATTGGAATTATTATATTCTTCTTGAAGTCTGAGGGAATTTCGCCTGTCTCATACATCTTGCTCACCAGATGGTAGAGTTTTGTCAGGACTGGCTTTCCCAAGGCTGTCAGTAGTTCTAATGGAATGTTGTATACTCCTGGGGCCTTGTTTCGATTTAGGTCTTTCAGTGCTCTGTCAAACTCTTCATGCAGTATCATATCTCTCATTTCATCTTCATCTACATCCTCTTCTATTTCCATAATATTGTCCTCAAGAACATCACCCCTGTATAGACCCTTCTATATACTCCTTCCACCTTTCTGCTTTCCCTTCTTTGCTTAGAACTGGGTTTCCATCCGAGCTCTTGATACTCATTCAAGTGGTTCTCTTATCTCCAAAGGTCTCTTTAATTTTCCTGTAGGCTGTATCCATCTTACCCCTAGTGAGATAAGCCTCTACATCCTTACATTTGTCCTCTAGCCATCCCTGCTTAGCCATTTTGCACTTCCTGTCGATCTCATTTTTTAGACGTTTGTATTCCTTTTTGCCTGTTTCATTTACTGCATTTTTATGTTTTCTCCTTTCATCAATTAAATTCAATATTTCTTCTGTTACCCAAGGATTTCTACTAGCCCTCGTCTTTTTACCTACTTGATCCTCTGCTGCCTTCACTGTTTCACCACTCAAAGCAACCCATTCTTCTTCTACTGTATTTCTTTCCCCCATTCCTGTCAATTGTTCCCTTATGCTCTCCCTGAAACTCTGTACAACCTCTGGTTCTTTCAGTTTATCCAGGTCCCATCTCCTTATATTCCCACCTTTTTGCAGTTTCTTCAGTTTTAATCTACAGTTCATAACCGATAGATTGTGGTCAGAGTTCACATCTGCCCCTGGAAATGTCTTACAATTTAAAACCTGGTTCCTAAATCTCTGTCTTACCATTATATAATCTATCTGAAACCCGTCAGTATCTCCAGGATTCTTCCATGTATACAACCTTCTTTTATTATTCTTGAACTAAGTGTTAGCTATGATTAAGTTATTCTCTGTGCAAAATTCTACCAGGCGGCTTCCTCTTTCATTTCTTAGCCCAAATCCATATTCTCCTGCTACGTTTCCTTCTCTTCCTTTTCCTACTGTTGCATTCCAGTCACCCATGACTATTAAATTTTCGTCTCCCTTCACTACCTGAATAATTTATTTTATCTCATCATACATTTCATCAATTTCTTCATCGTCTGCAGAGCTAGTTGGCGTATAAACTTGTACTACTGTGGTAGCCGTGGGCTTCGTATCTATGTTGGCCACAAGATACTTAAGCACTGGGAAAGAGGATGGGACTACGTTGTTCCCCTTGTCCGTCTGCTGGGACAGTGATCGAAATTCGCACCCAAGATTACTGCTAGGACCGAATAACAAAAATTCTCTTTGGTGGAAAAACGGGGGAACAAAGCAGACACAAACATCTCCCATATTCACAAAAGAAAGCAAATTCTTAAAAAATAAAACTTCCTGTGAAATACGGCCCACGCAAATAATCAATCAACAGCACACGTAAGCATCTTACCTTAACTAGTTTCCAAGAACGAACTGGTAGCTCGCTGGTGGTGCAGTTCGTCACCACGTGGGTGACTGATAGCTACAGCTAATTTCTTTGTACTCACCCCTCTGTTCGTTCTTGCTTTCCATACTATACAATCATTCACACGCGCAACCTATTCTTTATCAAAGTAGTTAGGGCGTACTGCTTGCAAATGGGGGTTAAAAATTAACCGTCAACAATATTTATGAGATGGCCTGGAAAAATTTTATGTCACACGCTTAGAACCTTAAGTATGTCACACACGCATCTCCTACCAGGTTTCACACGGAATCGTCATCCAAATTACTCATCAGCCGTTACGACCACGTGTTAACTAGGCGGGGTGAGTCCCCAGGTTACTTTAACATTGCAAACAACGCTGCTTCTAAAAGTGAAACTACACGATTCTTTTTTTAGAGATATTGCTGCTCTCGTGTGCTGATGGCACCAAGTTATTGCAGCACTATAAATAGATAACGCGAGCCCCCATGCTCGCCTCTGAAAAAGAAACCCTTACTGAAAACTTTAATTGTAAAGGCAAAATCTCTCAGAAAAAAGAATGAATGGCGGTAACGACACGCTCACTATTTCAACCCTGAAAAAGAGCGGATTAGTAGCAGTGTAAAACATAATACCTCATCCCACGGTGAAATTGGCGGCAAAGACGGAGAACGCCCTCGATTCCGTCCGCTCAGTTCAGCCGCTACCCCAAGAGTGACTATCATGGCGGCTCTCAACGGCCCTTCCCCTTACATGCAGGGGAGGGGGACCAACCCCGGACTACCCCCTGGCAATCAGGAGCATCATCTCTGTCTTTACTCCAGGCTTAGGTTGGCACTAACCTACCTACAGGGTGACCACATCTTTGCCTTGGCACTACCAGCAGACGAATTCCTAATACAAACCCCAAACTTAATCAACCCAAGGCAACGTACTGGGATTAGGGAAAGGAAGTGCATTTATGTAATTATGAATTGAATTAAATAAACAGGTGGTCCACTTCTTCACTCGAGATAAGCTTTTCCCTCTCAAAGTAGTCCCACACGTCTGCAGCATCTCACTTCCGGACTGGCACGTGTGTGCAATATTTTAGTCCCATCATGAGCGGAGTCAACAATGTCATATTTCTCTGCTGTATCGACACTGTCTGGCAATAAACCACCCAAAAGGTTAGGAGGAAACGAAATGAGAATATACTGGTTGAGAGGGTATGTGATGTCATTTCAGCGACTACAAAATCAAGTCAGATTTACAAGGAACTTGGCACGATGAACCCACTTACTGGTAAGACGTTGCACGTGCTATGTCTTAGATGCATGCACTTATTCGGTTGGAAAGGGGTCAAAAAGCTGTTGTATTCTCAGCTGAGGCAAGATGGCCCACAACTGTTGTAGCTCATCTTTGTTACCCTGGATACTGGCAGTGGGACAGAGCTGACGTACGAGCTGGTCCAACACGTGCTCTGGTGTGGGGATCTTGCTAGCCACAGGAGTGCCTCAGCATCACACTGACAGCCCATAGGGACACGTGCCACGGATGGACGAGCATTGTTCTGTTGAAAGATGGCATCTCGACACTGTAGCGTGGGAGGTAACAGATTTGGACCCAGGATGTCCGTGGCGCATCACTGTACTGTCAGATTGTAATCCCTGACACAGTACTTGTTAAAGCCTGTGCTATGGTAAGTGAGCGGGATTCACCTTATGAGAAAGGATTTTCGCATAGATATCGACCGCGTGTGCCTGAATGGTGGCAAATCAGACTTACGTCCACTCTGTAATAACAATGATCCGTCAAGTAGGTCCGAAATACAATCACACGTCAGGATGAATCAAAAGCAAACCAGAAGATGTTACCAATGTGACAATAATACGGTCGCCAGCCTAATTAGACGTTAACTGAGTTTCTTCCCTGTACAAGTTGGTATATATTCATGCAAAACAAGAAGTTGTAACATTGCATAATATAGTAGAATTTTAGAACCAGAAAATCTATTGAAATGATAGTTTCATGTTCTGTACTGATATGGAAAATCATGAATACATAACACCACACTATAATGTTTACTACAACACTTTATACTGTCTATTAATCTGATTAAAATCGGGCATAGGTTACCCTAGAAATTGTCCTTTCATGCCACACACAAAATGTCGATTTTGATAAAGATAAAACACTGATAAATTTTGACTTTTATATTGACTTTAACTTTTGCTGGTCAAACCAATTTAGAACACTTCAGAATTCAAATGAATGAAGGGGGGACCCTGAAACTGTTATGATCTCTGTATTTTAAAAAAAATGATTACTGAATTTATTATTCGTTCAAGATTTCCAGTATATAAGTTACTACTCTTTTCATCTTATTTACTGCTCATTTAAATGCCTTTAAATCTGTCTCGAAATAATAAACTTCATTACTATATCATTACTAAAGTTATCTTTCGACTTCGTTAGACCTTCGCTATTCATGTACTGGTTCATTAACAAAACATTTCTTTAAACACCATTCTAATATAGTTAGTTCTGCAAATAATTATTATTATTAACACAATTTTTAATTTTCATTTCGGGACACTCGGGTTGCACAACGTTTGGAAAGGACCCCGTCTAGGTTAGTTGTGAGGTTAATTAAATTATGGAAAAGTTCTGGTAAAATTTAGGTTATTATTGCACCAAAAAAACACAGTTCACTCTCTGATCCATACGAATACAGTACTAAAAGTTTCAACCTGCTAGTATCGATACGGTGGTTGGCGGGCGGCAAGATGGCGAGGCACAGAGCACACATACAACCTCAGCTATGGTTCTTGACGTATCGGCACTTTAATTCTTCATAGCGTCTCAACACTTTTCCATTTAGTGCCTATGGAATTTTGACATGCTGTGTGGGCGTTGGAACGGCATACCCGAGGCTCAGTGAAGCTATGTCTTCCAGGAGAGCCTCCTCGCTCCAGAAGGTGTTGCTCAAACCAGTGCCAAACTCCAACTACTACTGCTGAGCCCGTTGTGCCGTGCAGTGCCCGCGTGCATTTTCTCGCGCTCGCCTGCCATCCACCTTTCATCGCTCCGTGACAGACCGGGTATTCACCCGAGGTTTTTCATTCTACATATCCTAACACATTGCCTACGTATGGACCAGACGCACAGTTACAATTTTAAACATCTTACAACAGTTTCAACATTTGTTACATTTCAATTCTACTACAATATTACTTGACATTTGACATAAACATTAATATCCACATTGAAACTTATTTACAGTTTTCTTAACATAATGGCATCAAACAAAAAGAAATGAAATCAGAACATCAATTACACAAGTTTATCGTAAAATCAGATGAAAAGAATTACTTATATGTACAACAGTACAGAGTCGTTGTTGTTACAAGATACCCCTCAATCACTACCACTCGTGACCTGAAGTCTTACCCGATGGCTCCACACACCGTGATTCCCGCAGAAACACCGCTATGCCTGTCTGTAAGATCGGAAGAATGTCTGAGCAATGCTAACGCTGGTCGCCTGGGGTAGTGCAGAACCACGATTCTTCGCTGAACGCAATGCCGCCGTTTGTGTCGTGGTATTAGAGTCTGCGCGTGGGCATTAATTCCATAATCCGGCTGCTGCTACCCTTCGATCAATGGAGCAGGATGACAGACGATGTGTCAAGGTCCACTATATTTCTCGGATTTTAGGCGCAGATGGGAAGGGGCTACGATGTGCTTGCTGCACAGTACAAGGATCCTCCCTTGTAGTGGTCAAACATGGTCGACTGGAACTTTGACGAAAAGTATGCCCTCCCTCACGTTCCCCTGCAGTTCAACATAGCGTCACTGTCGTATCCGAATGCCCCACAACTCTGGTTATTGCACGATTCGACCATCTGTCCAAATAGTGGCCCTCAATGACGCCCCTTTCAAACTCTGTCAGGCGCTGATAACGCCGTCACACATGAGTATGAGGCACCTAAGTGTCTTTCACCATGATCACTCATCATCTGACGCTTTTCACTCCCTTTATATATCCAAACAGTGGCGCTCTAGCTGTCACAGAGACTTCCAGCTCTAGGTATTCACATACCCAGTGATAGTGTGTACGTATACAAAGTTATATTGACACCTGACCATGTCTTCTCGGTGTGTTGCTTCCTCGTGAGGCTGTGTACATATATTTTCTATTTTGGTTCTTATTTCTATATACGAGGTTTGGACCTTTAACAGTGGCAACTATTTATTTACAGCTCGTACAAAATAGATACGTGCTTCAAAGTTTTACTGACCTTCAGAGTAGTCACCAGCATTGTGTACAACCCGTTGCCAAATATGTGGAAGTCGTAAGATGCTTGTAGCAGTGCCAGTTATGTTGACAGTTCGAGCGGCGCGGTCTACTGCCCGACGAATTTATAGCAGTTCAAAAAGTTAATGCCGTGAAGTGTTTCCTTCAGTTTAGAAATCGAGTTGAACCCACGAGGACTTCAGTCAGGAGAGCGCAGTAGGTTGTATAGAACTTAACAGCCCCATCAGTCAAACAAATCAGTAACAGCTTGCACTGTACGTGCTTGAGCATTGTCCTGCAAAGTGATGGTCAGATCCTGCAGAAAGTGTCATCACTTCTGTCTCTGTGCTGTTCCTTTTTGGAACAAACCTACGACCTGCTTGGAGACAGAAGTGATGACACATTCTGCAGGACCTGAACATCATTTTGCAGGACAATGCTCAAGCACATGCAGTGCAAGCTGTTACTGGTTTGTTTGACTAATGGGGCTGCTAAGTGCTATACCACCTACTGCACTTCCCTGACTTAAGCCCTCGTGAGTTCAACTCGATTTCTAAACTGAAGGAAACACTTCACGGCATTCACTTCAGAGCTGCTACAGATCCGTCGGGCAATAGACCGCGCCGCTCGAACTGTCAACACAACTGCCACTTTTAAGAGTATTCTAAGACTTCCATATCGCTGGCAACGGCTTATACACAATGAGGGTGACTACTTTGAAGGTCAGTAAAACTTTGAAACACGTATTTATTTCGTAGGAGCTGTAAATAAATAGCTGTCATTATTAAAGTTCCAAGTCCGCAGCTCGTGGTCGTGCGGTAGCGTTCTCGCATCCCGCGCCCGGGTTCCCGGGTTCGATTCCCGGCGGGGTCAGGGATTTTCTCTGCCTCGTGATGAGTGGGTGTTGTGTGATGTCCCTAGGTTAGTTAGGTTTAAGTAGTTCTAAGTTCTAGGGAACTGATGACCATAGATGTTTAGTCCCATAGTGCTCAGAGCCATTTGAACCATTTTTTAAAGTTCCAACCCTCGTATGTATAAAAAAAAAATATTGTTTTACTTTAAGCGTGTATGTATGGAGGAATGGATGGATGGATGGATGGATGGATGGATGCACTGTAACATCTAAACCCTTTTCATTTGCAGATATCTGGTCTCTCTTCTGAAAGAATACGCATGGCAAAAATATCAGATTCCTCATGTATGTATGTGTGAATGTGAGTTCCACACGCCTAAACCACTGGGTAGATGATGATGTTTGGTTTGTGGGGCGCTCAACTGCGCAGTCATCAGCGCCCATACAAAGTTCCCATTTTTACACAGTCAAAGCTAGCTATAATGATGATGATGATGATGATGATGAAATGATGAGGACACCACAAACACCCAGTCCCCGGGCAGAGAAAATCCCCCCAACCCGGCCAGGAATCGAACCCGGGACCCCATAGTCCAGAGGCAGTAACTCTAGCCACTAGACCACAGGGTATATATGCCACTTACTAACTGGGAAGTAGCACTCTGGATGTAAGTACTATCTATCTCCCAATGGGTTGGATTTGGGTGGAAAGGGGGTGACAGAAGTATAAAGAGCAATTCACACAAGACATCGACGTATTGGAACTCCACACGGCGTCACTGTCACATTGCGGTGTGTTGACACTTGGCAGAACGTCGTCACAAGGTTAGCTTGCTGAGCCCAGCACCAAACGTTACACGGTATATACACTCCTGGAAATGGAAAAAAGAACACATTGACACCGGTGTGTCAGACCCACCATACTTGCTCCGGACACTGCGAGAGGGCTGTACAAGCAATAATCACACGCACGGCACAGCGGACACACCAGGAACCGCGGTGTTGGCCGTCGAATGGCGCTAGCTGCGCAGCATTTGTGCACCGCCGCCGTCAGTGTCAGCCAGTTTGCCGTGGCATACGGAGCTCCATCGCAGTCTTTAACACTGGTAGCATGCCGCGACAGCGTGGACGTGAACCGTATGTGCAATTGACAGACTTTGAGCGAGGGCGTATAGTGGGCATGCGGGAGGCCGGGTGGACGTACCGCCGAATTGCTCAACACGTGGGGCGTGAGGTCTCCACAGTACATCGATGTGGTCGCCAGTGGTCGGCGGAAGGTGCACGTGCCCGTCGACCTGGGACCGGACCGCAGCGACGCACGGATGCACGCCAAGACCGTAGGATCCTACGCAGTGCTGTAGGGGACCGCACCGCCACTTCCCAGCAAATTAGGGACACTGTTGCTCCTGGGGTATCGGCGAGGACCATTCGCAACCGTCTCCATGAAGCTGGGCTACGGTCCCGCTCACCGTTAGGCCGTCTTCCGCTCACGCCCCAACATCGTGCAGCCCGCCTCCAGTGGTGTCGCGACAGGCGTGAATGGAGGGACGAATGGAGACGTGTCGTCTTCAGCGATGA
Organism: Schistocerca nitens; assembly: GCF_023898315.1. Classification (NCBI taxonomy): domain Eukaryota; kingdom Metazoa; phylum Arthropoda; class Insecta; order Orthoptera; family Acrididae; genus Schistocerca; species Schistocerca nitens. The sequence continues at coordinate 46,092,239 of NC_064619.1, read as the reverse complement.
GAGTCGCTTCTGCCTTGGTGCCAATGATGGTCGTATGCGTGTTTGGCGCCGTGCAGGTGAGCGCCACAATCAGGACTGCATACGACCGAGGCACACAGGGCCAACACCCGGCATCATGGTGTGGGGAGCGATCTCCTACACTGGCCGTACACCACTGGTGATCGTCGAGGGGACACTGAATAGTACACGGTACATCCAAACCGTCATCGAACCCATCGTTCTACCATTCCTAGACCGGCAAGGGAACTTGCTGTTCCAACAGGACAATGCACGTCCGCATGTATCCCGTGCCACCCAACGTGCTCTAGAAGGTGTAAGTCAACTACCCTGGCCAGCAAGATCTCCGGATCTGTCCCCCATTGAGCATGTTTGGGACTGGATGAAGGGTCGTCTCACGCGGTCTGCACGTCCAGCACGAACGCTGGTCCAACTGAGGCGCCAGGTGGAAATGGCATGGCAAGCCGTTCCACAGGACTACATCCAGCATCTCTACGATCGTCTCCATGGGAGAATAGCAGCCTGCATTGCTGCGAAAGGTGGATATACACTGTACTAGTGCCGACATTGTGCATGCTCTGTTGCCTGTGTCTATGTGCCTGTGGTTCTGTCAGTGTGATCATGTGATGTATCTGACCCCAGGAATGTGTCAATAAAGTTTCCCCTTCCTGGGACAATGAATTCCCGGTGTTCTTATTTCAATTTCCAGGAGTGTACATGCAGAAGCCCAGCACCAAATGTTACATGGTATATACATGCAGAAGCCCAGCACCAAACGTTACACGGTATATACATGCAGAAGCCCAGCACCAAAACGTTACACGGTATATATATGCAGGAGCCCAGCACCAAACGTTACACGGTATATACATGCAGAAGCCCAGCACCAAACGTTACACGGTATATACATGCAGAAGCCCAGCACCAAACGTTACATGGTATATACATGCAGAAGCCCAGCACCAAACGTTACACGATATATACATGCAGAAGCCCAGCACCAAACGTTACACGGTATATACATGCAGAAGCCCAGCACCAAACGTTACACGGTATATACATGCAGAAGCCCAGAACCATACATTACACCAAACGTTACACGGTATATACATGCAGAAGCCCAGCACCAAACGTTACACGGTATATACATGCAAAAGCCCAGCACCAAACGTTACACGGTATATACATGCAGAAGCCCAGCACCAAACGTTACACGGTATATACACGCAGAAGCCCAGCACCAAACGTTACACGGTATATACATGCAGAAGCCCAGCACCAAACGTTACACAGTATATACATGCAGAATACAATATCAGAATTAGTATTAATACAAACACACCAAAAGAGGTTTGTAAGGCAATGAACAGAGCCTTTTACCTTATTTATTGTCCGCCCCAGTAGCTGAGTGGTCAGCGTGTCGGATTGCCGACCTCTGGGCCCGGGTTCGATTCCCGGCTGGGTCGGAGATTTTCTCCGCTCAGGGACTGGGTGTTGTGTTGTGTTCATCATCCTTTCATCCCCATCCGGCGTGCAGGTCGCCCAATGTGGCGCCGAATGTAATAAGACCTGCGATATGGCGGCCGGACCTGCCCCGCGAGGGGCCTCCCGGCCAATGACGCCAAACGCTCATCATCATCATCACCTTATTTATTGCTTTTTCCGTCTAGACACCAAACAATGTCAAAAACTGAAGTATTTTCTCTCTCAACAGAACTGGATCTTTCACTGTTAAAAACGGTTATGTATAGAAATTTGCTTCATCACTTAGTGTTCTTATTTGTGTACAGTGTATGTTTTTTCTCTGTCCAGGTATTGTAACATCTAAACCATTTTTCGCTTTCAGATATCTGGTCTGTCTTGTGAAAGAACACTCATAGCAAAAACATCCAAGTCGTAATGGAATATTTGCAATATATCACGGAAATTAAGTAACTATAATAAAATAAAGACTAAAATACGTAAAAGAGCGAAATCATCACGCATATAATGAGTGCATGCGGGAAAATATGTTAACTTCTGATCTTTGCAAAGGATGGCATCGCCCTGCACCCTCCCCCCTCCTCCGGCCAGTCACAGCCAACCTCAACGTCGGAAGTTTCTCCCCGAGAAACCTTGAAGTTGACGACCTGTCTCGTTCAATCACATCCCGTTCTGCTCCATGGACGGCCTGTGTGAGTGCGGCCGTTCGAAATGCACTGTGAAATGGTCTGGGGTCCCGTTCTGTTAAGTTAAATCGATCATCTGAAGTAACTTCAACCAAATTTTGTGAGCACGTGATTCATTACTTTTATTTTATGTACACATTGTGTTCAAAGTATCCAGACCTCTATTAGTGGACATTAATATGGATCGCGTCAACCCTACAGCTTTGTAACGTCTTGAACTCTGTAAGGTACGCTTTCAGTGAGGTCTCTGAACATCTGTGGCAGGATCGCAGCCCATTATTCTTCAAGAGCTGAACACTGTTAGGGTAATGATGTTGGACACCCAAGTCTGGAATGCGGTTGACATCTCTCATCCCAAAGGGAGTCCACTCCCGAAGTTATCTCAACCTCGACCTACTATAACCTACTTTCCCCACACCCTCCACTAAAAGTATCTGCATTTTCCGTCCTATCACCTCCTCACAATTCACGTTTCCTCACCCTCATTGTGCCCCGCTCTGCGCCACCCACCTTTTCCGCTTCCTGCTCCTCTCCTCTTCCACTCCCCAGTTCCCCCACCCCTTCCCCACAACCTCCAGACACGTCACCTGGCAGCCCTAGCCTGCCTACCGTGCCACATTCTGGTTCCTGCCTGCTGCGTCAGACAGTGCTCCTCTCTCACCCACCCATACCCTGCTATCCTTCCCCCTCCCCCCCCCCCCCCCCACTCCAGATTGCTGTGTTCATTCAAAGAAACCAATCACAACCTCTTTAACAGAACCTTGTATGAGAAGCTGTTTAAGCTTTAATGTTTTGTAATACCATCCCTGTGATTTGTCACTCTCCTTGTGACCTGTATATCTTTCTATTCAAACTGATACATTGCCAAAGCTACACTAGTGGTCATTAAAATTGCTACACCAAGAAGAAATGCAGATGATAAACGGCTATTCATTGGACAAATATATTATACTAGGACTGACATGTGATTACATTTTTACGCAATTTCGGTGCATACATCCTGAGAAATCAGTACCCAGAACAACCACCTCTGGCCGTACTAACGGCCTTGGTACGCCTGGGCATTCAGTCAAACAGAGCTTGGATGGCGTGTACAAGCACTGCTGCCCATGCAGCTTCAACACGATACCACAGTTCATCAAGAGTAGTGACTGGCGTATTGTGACGAGCCAGTTGCTCGGCCACCATTGACCAGACGTTTTCAGTTGGTGAGAGATCTGGAGAATGCACTGGTCAGGGCAGCAGTCAAACATTTTCTGTATCCAGAAAGGCCCGTACAGGACCTGCAACATGTGGTCGTGCATTATCCTGTTGAAATGTAGGGTTTCGCAGGGATCGAATGAAGATTAGAGCCACGGGTCGTAAATCATCTGAAACGTAACGTCCACTGTTCAAAGTGCCGTCAATGCGAACAAGAGGTGACCGAGACGTGTAACCAATGGCACCCCATACCATCACGCCGGGTGATACGACAGTATGGCGATGATGAATACACGCTTCCAATGTGCGTTCACCGCGATGTCGCCAAACACGGATGCGACCATCATGATGCTGTAAACAGAACCTGGATTCATCCGAAAAAATGACATTTTGCCATTCGTGCACCCAGGTTCGTCGGAAACGTGATGGTACGCATTTCCCCTCCTTACACGAGGCGTCCCAACAACGTTTCACCAGGCAACGCCGGTCAACTGCTGTTTGTGTATGAGAAATCGGTTGGAAACTTTCCTCATGTCAGAACTTTGTAGGTGTCGCCACCGGCGCCAACCTTGTGTGAATGCTCTGAAAAGCTAATCATTTGCGTATCACAGCATCTTCTTCCTGTCGGTTAAATTTTGCGTCTGTAGCACGTCATCTTCGTGGTGTAGCAATTTTAATGTCCAGTAGTGAACATGAAGGATATGGAATATTCTGTCTGTCTGCCACGCAGGCTCGGCAGGTGTGTTAGGTATAGATCGTACGAAAATCCCTGAGATATATCGCTCATTTTATCGTCGAGTATAAAGCGTTCATCGTCATTTGCCGATAGTGCCAATTTGCTGTGCTGTATAGAGGAAACTGAATGTACATTAGATAGATTTATATACTGAAAAGTCGATTTATCGTCATCATTTAATACACATTCCCGGTTATAATTTCTTAGCTAATGAATGTTCACACATTTCGCTCTACGCATTACCTGTTGCTTTTCAGTTTCCAGAGCGTATATTTGTGCTTCTGTGCTATGAATGCTGTAATACCCTACCTGATAATTCGTCTTTCATTAAACCCACTTTCATGTTATGGACGAATGGGATGTTGCAAATATTATTATCGATGAAACCCGAAATGTCAAACCACGTATGGACATAATTTTTAACAACATCACAGATATTTTAGGAAAATACATGATATATTAAGCTGTCTGTGCAACAGTTTTTGGCGCCTTTCTCTCATAGTTCTTCAACATTTAGCCGTAACGGAAATCGGGAAGAAGAGACTTGGAAATATCTAAAACAGCTATTCTTACAGCTATGGGTTTGTCAAAAACAACAGTAATTCTACTTAATTCTGTAGCGACAGAATCAAAATTTTCCTTAAACACGACGCTCCACATAAATCATACAATTTCTTTTCGGGCATCTTTGTTCCAGTTATTTTATAACGTAGTTTGTATTCTTCAGGTACAGCTAAGCGATCGCAGTGCGCTTTATGTATGCTGCATTTACGTCACAGAGGGTACTCTGGTTGCACAAAATAGTGCAGTAAATATTTTATGCAATTCTGGTCATGCGTGCTGCTACTGCCAAGTCGTAATTAAACACGGGAACTGTTCTGTTGTTCGAAACTCACCACATTCCACCGCTAATAGTGACTGATGCGATGCAGTTGGCAGCTGTTGTGGCCGTAACAACAGTGCGTCGTCCCCGCCGCCTACACTGCCTTTCTCTGCGGCGTGTAGATGTGCCGTTCGTCTCAACTGGTCTTGTTCTCTTTCCTTTTACAGAATTCAGGAAATCAAAGAGTTGCTTTTGAAGAGCTGTTGTACAGTACTGTGTATAAATGAACATGGTTCAAATGGCTCTGAGCACTATGGGACTCAACTGCTGTGGTCATCAGTCCCCTAGAACTTAGAACTACTTAAACCTAACTAACCTAAGGACATTTCACATATCCATGCCCGAGGCAGGATTCGAACCTGCGACCGTAGCAGTCGCACGGTTCCGGACTGCGAGCCTAGAACCGCGAGACCACCGCGGCCGGCTAAATGAACATGGCCTTAAGCTCCAATGTCCATTTTAAGCTATTAATTTATCCTAGAATCGGAACAACCGAATCTGTGAGCGTTCAGTAGACAGTGCACATCGCACCCTTTCTCTCAGATTGTCTCCAGTATCTATCAGCATATCATGACTCTTCTTTTACCATTCTACTTCTGTATCATCGAGCATACTGTACTCGCATTGGGGAGGACGACGGTTCGAACCCGCGTCCGGTCGTCCTGATCCAGGTTTCCCGTGATTTCCCTAAATCGCTTCAGGCATATGCCGGGATGGTTCCTTTGAAAGGGCACGGCCGACTTCTTTCCCCATCCGATTAGACTGATAACCTCACTGTTTGGTCCTCTCCCCAAAGTCAACCAAGCAACCAAGCAACTGTATCATCGATTTGACGGGATTTACTGAGCACCACTAAGAAATATTTTTGGCGCTTTTTAGTGCTTTTTTTGCTACAATCGATAACCGTATTTGTGTGCAACCAACATCAGAAAAATTCGGTGAGATATACCGTGATGATATTCATAATTTATTAATCAAATTGTTGTCTAAACCATACACGGGTCACCTCAATTCCACCGAATGTAGACAGTAGACGAGTGCAGATAGCTAAGTCATCAAGAAAATTCAGAAACGCCTTCCGCAATGAAATATGTTGCTGTAATAGAATTTTAGTTTGCTAATAATATGCGTGGCAGCTATCGAACTTACACTGTCGCTTGTCTGTGACCACAATGCTTAAGTCTTTTCGTTTCTGTATTTCCACTGCCCTCAAAGTTCTTCGTAGTCCGTCTTCTCCTCCTCGTACAATTTCCCCCTTTATTTCTCCTTTCTGGATGTCTTCGGACATAATATTCTAATCTCCTGACAAGGAGTTTTCATTGCCTTTTTCCCTCGGTGTCTAAATGTCTGTGTCAGCCCAATATTCCTCAAGAGCCGGAACCAGTGAAAGTATTACGCTGGAGTCTGGACCGAAGTCGACGTTCTAACTCATCGCACAGCTGTTCCATTCAGTTCAGTTCGGGACTCTGGGCGGGCCAGTCCGTTTCAGGAATGTTATCGTCCACAAACCATTGTTTTCCAGACGAATGGATTGTTATAAATGTTATTATCTACGAAACCTGAAATGTGAAACCACCTATGGATATCACTTTCAATAACTTCACCAATCCAGAATGAGATTTTCACTCTGCAGTGGAGTGTGCGCTGATATGAAACTTCCTGGCAGATTAAAAGTGTGTGCCGGACCGAGACTCGAACTCGGGACCTTTGCCTTTCGCGGGCAAGTACTCTACCAACTGAGCTATCCAAGCACGACTCACGCCCGCTCCTCACAACTTTACTTCCGCCAGTACCTCGTCTCCTACTTTCCAACTTCACAGAAGCTCTCCTTCGAACCTTGCAGAACTAGCACTCCTGGAAGAAAGGATATTGCGGTGACATGGCTTAGCCACAGCTTGGGGGATGTCTCGCAGGGGAGCTTCTGTAAAGTTACCCGCCTTACCAACAATTAATTTTATATGATCATTCCACTTCAAATCGTTCCGCACACATACTCCTAGATATTTTACAGAAGTAACTGCTACCAGTGTTTGTTCCGCTATCATATAATCATACAATAAAGGATCCTTCTTTATACGTATTCGCAATAGATTACATTTGTATATGTTAATGGTCAGTTTCCACTCCCTGCACCAAGTGCCTATCCGCTGCAGATCTTCCTGCTGCATTTCGCTGCAATTTTCTAATGCTGCAACTTCTCTGTATACTACAGCATCATCCGCGAAAAGCCGCATGGAACTTCCGACACTATCTACTAGGTCATTTATATATATATATATATATTGTGAAAAGCAATGGTCCCATAACACTCCTCTGTGGTACGCCAGAGCTTAGTTTAACGTCTGTAGACGTCTCTCCATTGAGAATAACATGCTTTTTAAGTTCCAACGCTCAGTCTACATCTACATCCGTACTCCGCAAGCCACCTGACGGTGTGTGGCGGAGAGTTACTTTGAGTACCTCTATCGGTTCTCCCTTCTATTCCAGTCTCGTATTGTTCGTGAAAAGAAAGATTGTCGGTATGCTTCTGTGTGGGCTCTAATCTCTCTGATTTTATCCTCAAGGTCTCTTCGCGAGATGTACGTAAGAGGGATCAATATATTGCAAGACTCCTCGGTGAAGGTATGTTCTCGAAACTTCAGCAAAAGCCCGTACCGAGCTACTGACTACCTGGACTACGGGTATCTCTTTGGAACATAGGAGTGATTGCTACCGCCGATTTCATGCGGTTTCTTATATTTACGCTCAGCAAAGCTCGACATTCACTGTACATGAGGTCCGCCCGGTCTCGATTTAGCCGTAATTGTTCCTTCGCGTAACAGATCACCAACAGTCCACTTGGGCAGCTATAGAGCGCTCGCAATGTCCATGATGGATTCGTTACTCAGATGACATCCAAAGACCAGAGCTCGTTCAAGGTCACTGAACTTCCCTGACCGACCCACTCTGCTGTCACTCCTTCTCTCATGACAACACATCACTCCCCTCCTCCTTCTATACTGGAGTTCTGCCACTCGCCGCATCTAGTGGTCGATTCCGCATTTCGTAAAGGAGTTACAGGTAACTTTGATAAGATAGTGTATGTGATAAGTTATCTACGTCTCGACTGCTGCAGGAAGCAGTGTTCATCAGGCAGACGAAGGCTGCCTGCAATGGCAGCCGACACTTCTGCAGTTTTATCGGAAATGACGTGTTCACACGCCCATGACGATTTTGCTCAACTGGACTCCGGCCACGAAAGAAATGGCTCATATGGCTCTCAGCACTATGGGACTCAACTGCTGTGGTCATAAGTCCCCTAGAACTTAGAACTACTTAAACCTAACTAACCTAAGGACAGCACACAACACCCAGCCATCACGAGGCAGAGAAAATACCTGACCCCGCCGGGAATCGAACCCGGGAACCCGGGCGTGGGAAGCGAAACCCACGAAAGCTTACTGTGTTTCTACACTACTGGCCATTAAAATTGCTACTCCAAGAAGAAATGCAGATGATAAACGGGTATTCATTGGACAAATATAGTATACTACAACTGACATGTGATTACATTTTCACGCAATTTGGGTGCATAGATCCTGAGAAATCAGTACCCAGAACAACCACCTCTGGCCGTAATGACGGCCTTGAAACGCCTGGCCAGTGAGTCAAACAGAGCTTGGATGGCGTGTACATGTACAGCTCCCCATGCAGCTTCAACACGATACCACAGTTCATCAAGAGTAGTGACTGGCGTATTGTGACGAGCCAGTTGCTCGGCCACCATTGACCAGACGTTGTCAGTTGGTGAGAGATCTGGAGAATGTGCTGTCCAGGGCAGCAGTCGAACATTTTCTGTGTCCAGAAAGGCCCGTACAGTACCTGAAACATGCGGTCGTGCATTATCCTGCTGAAATGTAGGGTTTTGCAGGGATCGAATGAAGGGTAGAGCCACGGGTCGTAACTCATCTGAAATGTCACGTCCACTGTTCAAAGTGTCGTCAATGCGAACAAGCCGGCCGAAGTGGCCGTGCGGTTAAAGGCGCTGCAGTCTGAAACCGCAAGACCGTTACGGTCGCAGGTTCGAATCCTGCCTCGAGCATGGATGTTTGTGATGTCCTTAGGTTAGTTAGGTTTAACTAGTTCTAAGTTCTAGGGGACTAATCACCTCAGCAGTTCAGTCCCATAGTGCTCAGAGCCATTTTAACCATTTTTGAATGCGAACGAGAGATCACCGAGACGTGTAACCAATGGCAACCCATACCATCACGCCAGGTGATACGCCAGTATGGCGACGACGAATACACGCTTCCAATGTGCATTCACCGCGATGTCTCCAAAAACGGATGCGACCATCATGATGCTGTAAAAAGAACCTGGATTCATCCGAAAAAATTACGTTTTGCCATTCGTGCACCCAGGTTCGTCGTTGAGTACAGCATCGCAGGCGCTCCTGTCTGTGATGCAGCGTCAAAGGTAACCGCAGCCACGGTCTCTGAGCTGATAGTCCATGCTGCTGCAAACATCGTCGAACTGTTCGTGCAGATGGTTGTTGTCTTGCAAACGTCCCCATCTGTTGACTCAGGGATCGAGACGTGGCTGCACGATCCGTTTCAGCCATGAGGATAAGATGCCTGTCATCTCGACTCCTTGTGATACGAGGCCGTTGGAATCCAGCACGGCGTTCCTTATTACCCGCCTGAACCCATCGATTTCATATTCTGCTAACAGTCATTGGATCTCGACCAACGCGAGCAGCAGTCTCGCCATACGATAAAACGCAATCGCGATAGACTACAATCCGACCTTTATCAAAGTCGGAAACGTGATGGTACGCATTTCTCCTCCTTACACGAGGCATCACAACAACGTTTCACCAGGCAACGCCGGTCAACTGCTGTTTGTGTATGAGAAATCGGTTGTAAACTTTCCTCATGTCAGCACGTTGTAGGTGTCGCCACCGGCGCTAGCCTTGTGTGAATGCTCTGGAAAGCTAATCATTTGCATATCACAGCATCTTCTTCCTGTCGGTTAAATTTCGCGTCTGTAGCACATCATCTTCGTGGTGTAGCAATTTTAATGGCCAGTAGTGTACTTACGTACTTACGTTCCGTCGGTGAAGCTGTCATTGGATACAGAATACATGGTCGGTTTGGGTAAGGATTGGGAAGGGATATCTTCCGTGTCCTTTGAAAGCTGCCATCATGGCATGCACCTTAAGTGATTAGAAAAATCACAGAACCCTACATCTGGATGGTGGGACAGAGATTCGAATCGCCTTCAAACCGAATACGAGCTAAGTGCCTTAACATTTTGCTCCCTCGCTAGGTGAGGCGGCAGAAGCACTTTTGTCAGTGAAAGAAGATTGCGGGAGGTGGCCCTTTCAATTCAGAATAAGCTTTCAATATTCCTCCAGTGCCGGTCGTGTTGGCCGTGCGGTTCTAGGCACTGTAGTCCGGAACCGCGGGACTGCTACGGTCGCAGGTTCGAATCCTGCCTCGGGCATGGATGCGTGTGATGTCGTTAGGTTAGTTAGGTTTAAGTAGTTCTAACTTCTAGGGGACTGATGACCTAAGATGTTAAGTCCCATAGTGCTCAGAGCCATTTGAACCATTTTATTCCTCCAGTAGCACTGTTGTAGCCAGACTACTTTTCAGGAACTTTCTGAATTTGTTGTTAAATTCCTTAGAGATTACGTTTTTTAAACTAATAGCTTTGTCTACCAGAGTAAATCTGTTGGTTCTGTGCTTAGTAAATTAGAAGGCGCGACCTATACTGCCACTGTGAGTAAATAATCATACAATATTGTGGCCAATGGTTACAATGTGTCAACGTTTCGGCCACAGCTATTATTTGAGGACTCTCTTTCATTTAATTCACTGTTTTAACTTTTTTCTCTTTTCAATAGTATGAGTAGCATTCAAGTTACAACACCTCTGATTTTTTTTTTTTTTACTCAGGACTGGAAACGTAGAAATATAAGGCCTGTTTTAATATACGCGTGCACGCATCTACATCTACATCCATATTCCGCAAGCCACCTGACGTTGTGTGGCGGAGGGTACCCTGAGTACCTCTATCGGTTTTCCCTTCTATTCCATTCAGTCCCGAAACATTGTGAATGTGTGACAGACGGCAGGCTTGTGCAGCACAGAGGACACTAGCAGCAGCAAAACCAACAGCAATGGCGATAGTGAGGACTGTCTGTGATACTCAAAATGGCGATGTTTTCATTACAAGAACAACGCGTAATCATTCGTCTTCTTCATTTGTATGGCGTGACACCGACTGAAATTCATCGTCAGTTGAGTGAGACAAAGTGGGGACGATGCCACGGACGTGTCTAATGTGCGTTTGTGTGCCAACAGACCAAGACAATCCAGGTCTTGCACCAGCCAGTCTGTCGACTCGAGCTACTGGAGGAAGTTGCTTCGGAGGATCGCCGAATCAGTGCGGAACACATCGCCTCCAGAGTTGGCATTTCCGTGAGATCTCCGCACATAATCCTCCATGAAGACCTGAAAATGCGAAAAGTGTCCTCCAGGTGGGTGCCACGTATGCTACGAGAGTGGTATTTTGCCAGACAATGTTGAAGCGTGATGACAGCATGGATGGTACTTTCTTTTCCATTGTGACAATGTATGTCACACAGATTCCATATTGCAGTCCCGAAACGAAGTGGCATTCAGCTCAGTGCAATCATACACACACACTGCCACGGGAAAAATGTTGGTGACCCTGTTCTGTGACAGAGGTGGAATAAGTCTTACTCATTACTTTGCAAAGGGCACTACCGTGATTGGTGTATTCTACTAAGATATTTTGAAGATCAAGCTCCTTGCAGCACTGAGTGAAAAACGGCAGGAAAAAAACCGACATGTGCTCTTATACCCAAGAAAACCCCGCAGCTAGTGTTCCTTCACGACAGCAACCTTGAAGTGATTGCTCATGCTCCCTGTTCATCTGACCTGACTCCTACAGTGATATAGGACCTCTATTGTCCCTGATCTGTATTAACGACATAGGAGACAATCTGAGTAGCCGTCTTAGATTGTTTGCAGATGATGCTGTCATATACCGTCTTGTAAAGTCATCAGATGATCAAAACGACTTGCAAAATGATTTAGATAAGATATCTGTATGGTGTGAAAAGTGGCAATTGACCTTGAATAAGGAAAAGTGTGAAGTTATTCGCATGAGTACTAAAAGAAATCAGCTAAATTTCGATTACGCAATAAGTCACACAGATCTGAAGTCTGTAAATTCAACTAAATACTTAAGAGATTACAATTACAAATAACCTAAATTCGAACGATCACATAGATAATATTGTGGGTAGAGCAAACCAGACTGCGATTCATTGGCAGAACACTTAGAGGGTGCAAAAGGTCTTCTAAAGAGGCTGCTTACACCACGCTTGTCCGCCCTACTCTGTAGTATTGCTGTGCGGTGTGGGATCCGCATCAGGTGGGACTGACGGATGACATCGAAAAAGTACAAAGAAGGGCACCTCGTTTTGCATTATCGCGAAATAGGGGAGATAGTGTCACAGACATGATACGTAAATTGGAGTGGCAATCATTAAAACAAAGGCGTTTTTCGTTGTGAAAATCACGTTTTCTCCTCCGATTGCGTAAACATTCTTTTGGCACCCACCTACATAGGGAGAAATGATCATCACGATAAAAGAAATCAGGTCTCGCACAGAAAAATTTAAGTGCTCGTTTTTCCCACGTGCCGTTCGAGAGTGCAACGGTAGAGAGACAAGTTGAAGGTGGTTCATTCAACCCTCTGCCACGCACTTTATTGTGAATAGCAGAGTAGTCACGTAGGTGTAGATGTATAGACTTTCGGCCGTTTTCAACGATGAAAGACGTTCTCCGCAGTCGCACATTCACTAGCCGTGCGTCTATCAGAACAGCGATTTTCAATGCCCAGACCAAACTCATAAAGAAGCGTTCGCTGCGGCCAAGGAATCATGGCGTGGACGTTTTGAAAAATGCGTACGGTTGCAGGGAGATTACGTCGACGAGTGAGACAGGTTTCACAATTTTCATGTGACTACGTTATGAGAAGGAAAAAACCGGTCTTATGTCTTCAATGCACCACCTACTGTAAATGATTTTTGTTTTATTCTTGAACTATATAGACCGTCCGCTCAAAAAGTTCTGAGAGTTACTTTATTCCTGGCGCACAGACGCCGTCAGCGCGGTAACTACGGTGGCAGCTCGAACTAACTACTGGAAACAGTAGAGAGACGTTCGACCACACAGTTGGGAGCAGAAAGCATTAAGCAGCGGACCTGCGGCCGTAGTGTGTGAACATTGTTTGCCACAAGTCGTCAAAGCATTCTCCAGAACGTTTTGAGGAAGAGAAAATTGTGTGCAAAATTTTTCACACACGTCCTGACTTCCCAACAAAAACAACGAATCGCTGACGCCTGCCGCGACATGATGGAAATGCAAAACGTGGAAAATTCTTTTCTGGAAAAAAAAGAAATAACCGCGGGTGGCGCGATCTGATCTTGTCATTTCGAACCTGCCACCCAGCGACATTCTCATGAAGAATTAACAGTTTGATGACATCATCGACACTCAAGTCCGTGTGACGCACAGTTGAACAACGTCCCAAAGAAGGATTTTTCTGACAGTTTCATGAACATTTTGTGCGTTTTATTCAATGAAGCAGATTACGTAGAACAGCTGAAGCATTAAAATTGTCTCTTAACTTTTCTTAATATTTTATTAATTCAGTTTCGAAATTTTTTTGATTGTGTCGTGCATTGGGTTCGGAGTACTATCAGCTTCAGCTGCCTTTAGTCGTTTTTGCTATATCATGCTGCACATAATTTGTAAGATATGTGTGTAACATTCAGTTGTTTGATCACGCCTTTCCTTCCCACGCTCATGTTAGGCTGGAAGCGAATGGACAGATTTTCACACGTTCTGTCTTCTTTATCGATTTCACATTCACTGCTGTCCTCAATACTTTTCCTCAGATACCTAGCATCATTAAACAACAGCAGTACCAAATAAGATGCGTCAAGCATGCTGACTGTTCCTTTCCACAACACCAAAGATCAAAAAAATGTTCAAATGTGTGTGAAATCTTATGGGACTTAACTTCTGAGGTCATCAGTCCCTAAGCTTACACACTACTTAACCTAAATTACCCTAAGCTACAAACACACACACACACACCCATGCCCGAGGGAGGACTCGAACCGCCGTCGGGACCAGCCGCGCAGTACATGACTGCAGCGCCTTAGACCGCTCCGCTAATCCCGCGCGGCACAACACCAACGCTCCATATCCTTCTCCATTTCAACCATACGATGCTGTAGCCAAACTACCCTGCAACCTACGTCTTATCCAACACCACTCTGCATTCAAGAAGAGATTACAGCTGCATCTGTTATTACAGTCATGGCTTCCCTCTAGTTATACCTCCACTGTTTTCTGTTTTTCTCCAAAAGAGATCCAGTATCTCAGCCACACTGTAAACTACCCACGTTTTTCACATCGCTTTCGACTTCTCTGTTCTTCTTTCACCTGTTAATCGTGCTCTAATATTTCTCGTTCTTCCTCTACCCATTGAAGTTTTTGTTCATATTGATTGTTCCTGTATTGTTGCCACACATGGCATTACTTACATTCGATGAGGAAACTATCCAAATAAATTACGCTAAAGCCGTCGCGTGATGTTTTCATTGTTGTCGGCAACTACATCGCCCGATTGCATTCCCTAAGTTGTTTCAGCACTTTCTGCGCTGTGAGAAACTCGAATTTTACAGTGAGGAAACTGCTTAATACACAGTTAATATGACCGACATTCCTTAAATACCATATATTTTATATACAGCGCGCTTCTGGAGGCGCATTAAGAACGCATCCAAAGTAAACAATGCAGAACAAGTTTATCAGTAAATTCATGAACTCATATCTTCTCCTTGGAGTAAGCTTGTACGTTGGCAGTATGTTGTTAAGTCAGAGAAGAATGCCACAATAACTGTTTTTGGGCTGAGTTCACTTTCGAATGAAAAAACTTAATAACATGAAGCACTACACCAGCCAATACCGAAGTCCACATGCTCGTATATCCGCAGTACAGAAACCACACTTTGGGGAAACGTGGTGACAACACTGGCTGTTCCATCGAGAGTATTTTGCTGGTTGGAATATGGCGCCGAAGATCCCGCTAGTTCCTTACTTAGACTAAACCACTACTTAACAAAATAAACTACTACTTTTGTCGGTGCCTGACCCAGTGAGCTCATTAGGAATGAACTGCCTTCCACAGCCCAGTCGCTGACTTAAATACAGAGAAGGCATCAGAATGCAGCTGTAACTGTCTGAGGCCACAGAGGTGAGCAGGTTACGCGGTCAGCGACCTTCTGTGGCGATAGCGCTGGTGCCCTTTGGCCCGACAGAAGCTTCTGCCTGTCGTTTTCTGAAGTAGCCCCTGCGGCTTTACTGTGTTGGCCACTCGCTTGATGCCTACGTCTGCCTGGTTGTTATATGAGAGAGCGAAGAGGCTGAGCGGCCTCAACGTGGTATCCCTCCTCACCGCCCCGAAAGACAAGTGGGAGTGGCACATTTCGAAGTCACAGAAAACGACGGCCCCTCTGCCGGCGACCTGCGGAACTGCCAAACCCGGAGGCTCGCTGTCATTGTCCAAGTGTGTGGGCACCTGTGTCATGGGGGTGCTGATCTTGTCAGCTTACGGAGGCTACATGGGCTATTTGCTGTGGCAACTGGAGATTTCCGGCGATGGTCTGTAATAATGAGGTGTCCAACTTCAGAACAGAAGATTATGGAATATTTCTAGTCGGAAGGATCGGTGCATTGTAAGGGATCACCTGGTTGATGTGTTTGCTGCGTCTGTCGCCTTCTTGAAGTAGCACTTTGACCATTACTCGACATAACAGATACGTTCCAACCACTGACACTCAGCGTTGACAGCCTCTGGATAAGACGAATGCCTTCACCTCATCCTGTAGAGATTATTGATATCCAGGAAGGGAGAGGGCAAGAACAGTCAGGTGAATAATCGAGAGCTTTGACTGATGCGACATCCCACGCAGTTTTTTGGCCTGCCTAGACCCATCTTGTGGGGAGGAGCAGTAGGGGGCTAAAAATAATGCAGACGCCTCGTCAAACAGATGGTGCTGACACATCTTGGCCATTTGTGTCTTGAATGTGCCGGAAAACCTTCCCACAAGACCGCTGGTAGATGGAAGGGTGCCATATACACCCAGGCAATGCCACATTATGAACAAGAAGTGCCAAATTCAGCAGATGTAAACTGGGGACCACAAGGTGGAAAAGCGAAGCAGTGTTAGGAACTGTTTTCACCAATGATTCGAAGACACCTGTGGGAAACTGTTGCCTGCATGAATGACCGTCAACCAGGAGTAACCCAAGAAAAGGACTACAAAGTCTAAGTGGAGGTGAGACCATGCTGATGATGTGTCCAGCCGAGGAAAGTATTTCCGAGCTGGAACAGTCAATATTAGTGTTGGTTGGTTGGTTGGTTGTTTCGGGGAAGGAGACCAGACAGCGAGGACATCGGTCTCATCGGATTAGGGAAGGACGGGGAAGGAAGTCGGCCGTGCCCTTTCAAAGGAACCATCCCGGCATTTGCCTGGAGCGATTTAGGGAAATCACGGAAAACCTAAATCAGGATGGCCGGACGCGGGATTGAACCGTCGTCCTCCCGAATGCGAGTCCAGTGTCTAACCACTGCGCCACCTCGCTCGGTTTAGTGTTGGTCAGCCAGTCCTTTGTTCAGGAATACATACCACAATGACCTTTGTGGAGAAGCATCAGTCGGCATTGTCTGAGGGCTTGGGGAATCACTACTCAGGTGCAACCATTGTCCCCCTCAAGCGACACATTGCCGTTAAGAATTATTTCGTTTCGACGATACGAGTACGCTTGCACTTCCAGATAGTATAATTGTTTGCGGTCCCCTAGCCAGAAATGGTCCACTAATCAAATTACTTCCCTGATGACTGTGTCACCCAAGCATTGGCAGGGGACTGTCGAATCCAAGCTTCTTCTGCTTCAATACCCATGTGGGAAAAGATCTCTGGTGCCGAGTTGAGTTCCAGATCTTGTCCAAAGGCAGCCTTCAGAGAATATCAGCATTGGTGTGTTGTACCGTTTACCTAAATTTTACGTTGTTGTTGAACCCCAACGGGAGCAATTCTCCCTGCTGGATATGACAAGCTGTTCTGGTTGAAATGTTGGAGTTGGCCTTCAACAGTGGCAAACGAGGTTTATGATCACCTAATAGGGTAAAATATCTTCCCTATACATAATCGTGTAACGTCTTTAGCATGGAGATAATAACCAGGACTGCCTTCCCTCTTTCACTGTAATTACGTTGTACTTTTTGTTAAATCCAGCCTAGTCGTCAAATCTGGGGTGTCTAGGAAACCTGCTTTCTCGGGTCACTAGACAACATTCAAACAAATCGTACTAGTGAGTTTTATTATAAAATGAAAAAATACAAAACTTAAATTTGTGTTACATGGAAGTGTTGCAAGCAAAGGGCGACACGCAAAATAAGCGATGTTCTTCAGTATAAAAAATTCCCAAGTCCCAGATACATAGAGTGTACAAGCAAAGTAACTAGTGTTACCCTTCTCTGTAGTTAGTTTTAAAAACTTGTTACATTACAAAATTTTTATTTAAATAATTATTTTTAAATAGAGGGTCATTCAAAAAGAAAGAACATGTCAGTTGTTTATTATTGAGAAACCATGAAGGACAGAAACACATTGAGCATGTCACTGGACAGAAGAATGTTCAAAGTTTTATGTTCGCACAGACACTATATCATACACACAACTTGAGCACCATGCGTTCCTCGAGGAAACATCGAAGCGGTAGTCCACTTCATACCATCCCTGTTTATTGAATCGACAGCTTCAACAATTCGATTTCTCAGCCCTTGAAGATTAGCTCCCACGGGTGATACAAACACTCTGTCTTTTATGCATTTCCGCAGAAAAAATGGAAAAGTATGAGGTTTGGTGACCTGGGAGGCCAAAAGAAATAAACAAGATATTGTTGTTCTAATCCAACGTTGTGGTATGGTGTTGTTAAGATATCGGTGCACCTCAATGTTTTAAGTCAGGCGGGCAACCGTCATGCATAAGAATGAGATCCCTGCAATCTTAGTGAAGTTGAGGAAACAACCAATTTTGTAACATGTCCAGGTATGACATTACTGACGCAGTTTCCACCGCAAAAAGAGAGGTCCATAAACTTTGTGAACAGAAACGGCCAAAACACATTCAGTTTCGCTGAGCCTCTTTCATGTTCGACGACGATGCCCAGCTTTTGTAACCTCTAAATTCTTACATTATGGCGGTTTACTTTAGGCAGTAGCTGAAACGTCGATTCGTCCGAAAAGATGAGTCGTTCGGAAAAAGTGTCCTTTGCGATATGCTGGAGAACTACAATCCAAAATTCGTTCCTTCTATTATGGTCGCCGGTACATAGTTTCCGCAGTAACTGCAACTTGTAAAGCGTCGTTTCAGAACACCCACACCATTGTTTGAGGAAGTTGAAATTTCCGGCCTGCCCTTCTTGTGAACATCCGCGGGCTCCGTGCGAGCTGATCTCGGATACGCTCGACATTTTCATCATACGTGTTTGGCCGACCAGAGCTCTTTGCTTTCCATACGCGACCAACTTCCAAGAATTTTGTATACCAGTCATAAATCAGCTTGTGCAGCTTCTTGCTGAAAAGACGCCGGAATGCACGTTGCAGTTGAACAGTGGATTGACTTCAGGCAAATTCCAAAACACAAAATAATTTATTGATGCAATAATTTACCAACAGCCGTATGTATTGTAGAAATTTATTTTATTTTATGAACTTCTATGTGCTACCACTATCGGCATTACATTGATGCCACCTTCAGGCCCCTGTACAATGAGTAGAAGAAATGTACTATTATAAAAAATTATAAAAAATATAGAACATACGTTAACAATTTACAAGTATCATGTTAACTATGTAAGTGGCTCAAAGACATATATTGTGTATCATTAAAATTATATGTAACATTAGGGCACATATGCTTCTGCCTACGTCATGCTGTTGTTAATAGTTTTCCCTGTTTTATTCAAATAACGCATGATATACGAACATATGTGTACGCAATTATTCATAAAACCATAACACAAAGTTGTAATAGGCCATACAACACATCCGATGTATTGCATCCATTCGTATTTCCAGTGGAACAGTGGAAGAATTTTTTAATAAAAATTAACTAATATAAATAACAATAAAATAAATTAAAATACAAGAAATGTGACAACAATGTCAGAATACATAGTTACTTATGTGTGGTCTAGGTCATGCCGCGCGGGATTAGCCGAGCGGTCTGGGGCGCTGCAGTCATGGACTGTACGGCTGGTCCCGGCGGAGGTTCGAGTCCTCCCTCGCGCATGGGTGTCTGTGTTTGTCCTTAGGATAATTTAGGTTAAGTAGTGTGTAAGATTAGGAACTGATGACCTTAGCAGTTAAGTCCCATATGATTTCACACACATTTGAACATTTTTGTCTAGGTCGTATTATGTGTGGTACGATAAACAGCTGCCGCAATATTAACGATAAAAAGCATAAAAGAGTTTGTCTTAAAACCCAATTGCATTCCCGAAGTAAACCAATGCAATTGTACTATAAAATCATTAAACACCTGGTCATCGTAGACACTTCATTAGGGCCCTTATGTAGGACAACCCCACATTGTGCTGAGTGGATTAATGCAATGCCAGTAGCTACCTCACGAAGTCATTGTTACAAAGAAGTTTCTCAGTCTCTGTATATCAATAAATGTCTATCTCCCTACATATAGGTCCTATACAATTATGCAGGATTATACGAAGTGAAATCGATTGGATAAAAAGGAAAGGAAGAAAAAGAGAAATATAGGGGGCAGACTATGTTATGAAGATAAATCTCAAAATGAAATGTATACAATCCCTAAGACTAAGAGTACGGCGTACAACCATGTCAAATCATTCTGAGGTTGCATTAAGGGCAGGTGTAGCAGCGTATGAGATGACTATCCGGATCTTAAGTACATCATCCAGTGTCACCACATTCTGTCCAATGACGTTCATGAGTCAGAAACTATCTGCATGGGTCGAAATGTCACGGTACCTAAAAACTGGTCAAAGTATTTAACTAGTTAAAGCTTGCCGGGGTGGCCGAGCGGTTCTAGGCGCTACAGTCTGGAACCGAGCGATCGCTACGGTCGCAGGTCCGAATCCTGCCTCGGGCATGGATGTGGGTGATGTCCTTAGGTTAGTGCTCAGAGCCATTTAAACCATTCGACTAGTTAAAGTCAGACAATAACAGACTTATACCCATTAGCTGAGTGTCAGGAATTGCAATGTTGCATCAAGTATAAAATTGGTTAAGTGGCAACTCAAGAGTGCAACGATAGTTGAACAGTAAAACTGGGAAAACTATTAACAACAGCATGACATAGGAGCATATGTGCCCTAGTGTTCAAATGGTTCAAATGGCTCTGAGCACTATCGGACTTAACTTTTGAGGTCATCAGTCCCCTAGAAATGAGAACTACTTAAACCTAGCTAACTTAAGGACATCAAACACATCCATGCCCGAGGCAGGATTCGAACCGGCGACCGTAGCGGTCGCGCGGTTCCAGACGGTAGCGCCTAGAACCGCTCGGCCACCCCAGCCGGTGTCCTAATGTTACATACAGTTTTAATGATATACAATATATATCTCTTTGAGCCACTTACATAGTCAACATGATACCTGTCAATTGTTAACGTATGTCCTATATTTTTATAATTTTTTTATAATAGTACATTTCTTCTACTCATCGTACAGGGGCCTGAAGATAGCATCAATGTAATGCCGAAACAGGTAGCACATAGAAGTTCATAAATTAAAATAAATTTCTACAATACGTACAGCTGTTGGTAAATTATTGCATCAAGAAGTTGATGCCAGCCGTCGTCCCAGATCCACAATGGATCGACGAAGACAAAATAATTTCTCCGCAGTTCTTCCTATAAACACACAACAGCACGGCTGTGTCAAAACTTCAAACCTTCCTCTACCCAGTGAAATGCGCAATGTGCTTCTATCTTTTAAAATTTTTCGAATCCTGCCTCGGGCATGGATGTGTGTGATGTCCTTAGGTTAGTTAGGTTTAAGTAGTTCTAAGTTCTAGGGGACTGATGACCTAAGAAGTTAAATCCCATAGTGCTCAGAGCCATTTGAACCTTTTTTTAAAAATTTGTCAGTACTAACCAAATGAAATATGTTCTTTCTTTTTGAATCACCCGGCACTGTAAGTTCCTCTAATTAAGGAAAATGATCAGGGTGATTCGGATGTTATTGTTGTGGTCTTCAGTCCTGAGACTGGTTTGATGCAGCTCTCCATGCTACTCTATCCTGTGCAAGCTTCTTCATCTCCCAGTACCTACTGCAACCTACATCCCTCTGAATCTGCTTAGTGTATTCATCTCTTGGTCTCCCTCTACGATTTTTACCCTCCACGCTGCCCTCCAATACT
This sequence comes from Schistocerca nitens, assembly GCF_023898315.1. Classification (NCBI taxonomy): domain Eukaryota; kingdom Metazoa; phylum Arthropoda; class Insecta; order Orthoptera; family Acrididae; genus Schistocerca; species Schistocerca nitens. The sequence goes on along the minus strand of NC_064619.1, from coordinate 46,070,697 downwards.
AAATAGGTGATCCCTTGATGCCTCAGAATATGTCCTACAAACCGATCCCTTCTTCTAGTCAAGTTGTGCCACAAACTCCTCTTCTCCCCAATTCTATTCAATACCTCCTCATTAGTTATGTGCTCTACCCATCTAATCATCAGCATTCTTCTGTAGCACCACATTTCGTAAGCTTCTATTCTCTTCTTGTCCAAACTATTTATCGTCCAAGTTTCACTTCCACACATGGCTACGCTCCATACAAATACTTTCAGATATTCGATTCAGATATCCCGATTAATGAAAGACGAGAAAACGCGATTCGTCTGTCCCTCATAATACAGATTTCCATCGTGGAGCTAAAGAGTTTTTCGGCACTGACTTGACATTTAATCTGCTCTGTCTGTTACAGCACGGCAGCGGGTGTGCACGGTGGCCTGGTAGTGACGTGTGTGTCTGTCCGCAGGGCGCAAGATGTCTCGCCCGGTGTGCCGGAACCGTGTGACGGGCGCAGAGGCGGACGAGAAGCTGTGCAACGCCTCCCAGAAGCCGCCGCGCCTCTTCCTCAGCTGCAACGCCCACCGCTGCCCGGCAAAGTGAGTGCCAGACGCCGGCCGTCGAGCCGCGTCTGCCGTATAGACTGCGCCGCTCTACATAGGCATCCGCGAGCGCTGTCAGTCTCGTTAAGGGGAAACGATAGAGCGACGGACGAAAATACACTACTGGCCATTAAAATTGCTGCACCATGAAGAAATGCAGATGATAAACGGGTATTCATTGGACAAATATGTCATACTACAACTCACATGTGATTACATTTTCACGCACTTTGGGTGCATAGATCCTGAGAAATCAGCACCCAGAACAACCACCTCTGGCCACAATAACGACCTTGAAACGCCTGAGCACTGAGTCAAACAGTGCTTGGATGGCGTGTACAGGTACAGCAGCCATCGCAGCTTCAACACGATGCCACAGTTCATCAAGAGTAGTGACTGGCGCATTGTGACGAGCCAGTTGCTCGGCCACCATTGACCAGACGTTTTTAGTTGGTGAGAGATCTGGAGAATGTGCTGGCCAGGGCAGCAGTCGAACATTTTCTGTATCCAGAAAGTCCCGTACAGGACCTGCAAAATGCGGTCGTGCAACACCCTGCTGAAATGTAGGATTTCGCTGGAATCGAAAGAAGGGTAGACGCACGGGTCGTAACACATGTGAAATGTAACGTCCACTGTTTAAAGTGCCGTCAATGCAAACAAGAGGTGACAGAGACGTGTAACTAACGTCACCCCATACCATCACGCCGAGTGATACGCCACTATGGCGATGACGGATGCACGCTTCCAATGTGCGTTCACCGCGACGTCGCCAAACACGGATGCGACCATCATGATGCTGTAAAAAGAACCTGGATTCATCCGAAAAAATTACGTTTTGCCATTCGTGCACCCAGGTTCGTCGTTGAGTACACCATCGCAAGCGCTCCTGTCTGTGATGCAGCGTCAAGGGTAACCGCTGACATGGTCTCCGAGCTGATAGTCCATGCTGCTGCAAACGTCGTCGAACTGTTCGTGCAGATGCTTGTTGTCTTGCAAACGTCCCCATCTGTTGACTCAGGGATCGAGACGTGGCTGCACGATCCGTTACAGCCATGCGGATAAGATGCCTGTCATCTCGACTCCTAGTGATACGAGGCCGTTGTGATCCAGAACGGTGTTCCGTATTACCGTCCTGAACCCACCGATTCCATATTCTGCTAATAGTCACTGGATCTCGACCAACGCGAGCAGCAATGTGGCGATACGATAAACCGCAATCTCGATAGGCTACAATCCGACCTTTATCAAAGTCGGAAACGTGATGGTACGCATTTCTCCTCCTTACGCGAGGCATCACTACAACGTTTCACCAGGCAACGCCGGTCAACTGAAGTTTATGTATGAGAAATCGATTGGAAACTTTCCTCATGTCATTACGTTGTAGGTGTCGCCACCGGCGCCAACCTTGTGTGAACGCTCTGAAAAGCTAATCATTTGCATATCACAGCATCTTCTTCCTGTCGGTTAAACTTCGCGTCTCTAGCACGTCATCTTCGTGGTGTAGCAATTTTAATGGCCAGTAGTGTATTGCTCAAATTCAGGATTTTTTTTTCCGTACTATTGACAAATGGGGTTTGCTGCAATGAATAAAGCATACATTGAAGTTTTCACTGGCATTTTTTATTGAAAAATATTAGTACCTTCACTGTATAACTGGGTTTTTCACGAGACAGCACTGAAAGGAGGTATATCTAGGGTTATCGCTGTAACTCCGATTGTGGTTATCTGAAACATGAAACTAACATGTCATCTGTCAGTTCATCATAGGGATTTCCAAAAAAAAGCTATTTTGGCAAAATTATAGATATTTGAAAAAAATGGCCATTTTTGGACCCCCTCCACTTTTCTGGCAGGAAAAAGTACTAAATATCAACATAAAAAAGTCGGCTACGATTAACTGAAGACAATTCAGTTTGCTTCAAGGGAGATCAAAAATCCGTAGAATGGAATGAAAATTGTAGCATGGGCGACGACAACCATGCTGAAAAACATGGTTTTGGGAAAAACTCGTTTAATGTTTGACAACTATTTATCATATAAAAAAAAGGAACAAAGCTTGAAACTTATGGGTTATCGTCGATGTCGCTCTGGCTAGTGTATGGCCGCTTTCTGCTACTTTGACCTCATACGCCCTCATTTTCGTCCTCAAAGCCCCTTTCGTCGCTGAACGCATCGCTACTGGCGTCTCTATCTTCATAGAATCGGCGCATGTAATCGACGATTTTGATTTGAAGGGCATTTTCCACGTGCGTTAGTGCACTATGGCCTACGTTGAATAGATACACGGCCAAACTTGAAGTAATATTGTGAATTTCGCTTCGGCTGGATGTTATTTTCGAAGTGTATCTCCAAACGAGACTAATGAAACTTTAATTCACATTTTGAGTACAACCGCCCGAACAACGCAAATCAGGTTTACTAAGATCGGAATAAATAGGAAGAGTGAGCTCGGAACCGCTTCTCTTAAGCAGATGCCTGCCATGAACGCTCAGCTTCAAACGCTCACAGAATTATTAATTTTTGGAGTTCGCCCGTAATATTTTTGGGAATAATTCTTCAATGTACGAGGGTCACTCCAAAAGAAATGCACACTATTTTTTTTAACTCCATCTCTTATTCTACATGTTAGAAAGTTTTACAGTGTGTAGACACGTCCTTTACGAACAATATTTTCATTTCTGCACATGACTTACATCCCTCTCAACTGCCTTACGCCATCTTGGAACCAGCGCCTGTATACTCGCACGGCAAAATTCTGGAACAACCTGTTGGAGCCACTGTTTGGCAGCGTGCACAAGGGAGTCATGATCTTCAAATCTTGTTCCACGAAGAGAGTCTTTCAGTTCCCCAAAGAGATGATAGTCACATGGAGCCAGGTCAGGACTGTAAGGTGGGTGTTTCAGTGTTGGCCATCCGAGTTTTGTGATCGCTTCCATGGTTTTTTGACTGACATGTGGCCGTGCATTGTCGTGCAACTGCAAAACGTCCTGCTTTTGCCTATGTGGTCGAACACGACTCAGTCGAGCTTGAAGTTTCTTCAGTGCCGTCACATATGCATCAGAATTTATGGTGTTTCCACTTGGCATGATGTCCACAAGCAAGAGTCCTTCGGAATCGAAAAACACCTTAGAGATAACTTTTCCAGCAGAAGGTGTGGTTTTGAATTTTTTTTTTTTTTTCCTTGTGTGAATTTGCGTGATGCCACTCCATCGATTGCCTCTTCGTTTCTGGTGAAAAATGATGGAGCCATGTTTCATCACCTGTCACAATTCCTCCAAGAAATCCATCTCCACCATTCTCGTAATGTTCCAAAATTTCGATGCGTACAGTTTTTCTTGTTTCTTTGTGAGCCACTGTTAACATCCTGGGAACCCACCTGGCACAAACCTGTTTTAACGCCAACACTTTCAGTATTCTGCAACTACTTCCTTCCCCTATCCCAACGTAGCGTGACAAATCGTTCACTGTGATGCGTCTGTCAGCAGTCACCAGTTCGTTAACTCTCTGCACATTGTCTGGAGTGTGCGCAGTACGAGGCCTGCCATTTCGAGGACAATCCTCAATATTGCCGTGCCCGATTTCATCACGTAACGTGCTTGGCCACCGACTAACTGTACTGCGATCGACAGCAGCAGCTCCATACACCTTTTTCCAAAACTTGTGGATGTTTGCCACTGTCTCGTTTTCACAGCACAGGAATTCCATGACAGCACGTTGCTTCTGACGAACGTCAAGTGTAGCAGCCATCTTGAAGACATGCTGTGACGGCGCCACTCACGGGAACAGGTTGAACTAAGTTTGAAAAGAAGCGGGAAGGATGTATCAACACACTGTAAAACTTTCACACATGCAGAATGTAAACTTTTTTTTCTTACAAAAATAGTGTGCATTTCTTTTGGAGTGACCCTCGTATATACATTCGAATTCCGCAATAAAAGAAATCGAGTTTTTTCGACCGACACGCTGTCGTTACCCTTAAAATCCTCCTAGCGTTTATGTTATAAAAAACTGAAAACGCCAAGACGCTGAGATGTCCTATCTTTCGGTCGTGTTGCGGCGGCCTTCCTGAGGATGTAGACTTCTTTTGTTGTGGGTGCAGTGCTTCAGTATAGAGGCGTTTGACTGACACACTAAGGTGACAAAAGTCCTGGGTTGCCTCCTAATATCGTGTCGGACCTCCTTTTTCCCGGCGTAGTGAAGAAATGCGACGTGACACGGACACAACAAGTCGTTGGAAGTCCCTTGCACAAACACTGAGTCACGCTGCCTCGATAGTCGTCCATAACTGAGAAAGTGCTGCTGGTGCAGGCTTTTGTGCACGAAGTGAACACTCGTTTATATCCCAGAAATGTTCGATGTGATGCATGTCAGCTGATCTGGATGGTCAGATCATTCGCTCGAACTGTCCAGAATTTTCTTCAAATCCTAAGCGAAAAATTGTCGCCCGGTGACATGGCACATCGTCAGCCATAAAAATGTCATCGTTGTCTGGCTGCAAATGGTACTGTCATCTATAGTCCTTTCATTGCCATCGCGAAGATTTTGTCTCGCCGCTAGCATACTTTGCATACGACCAGAATCTCGTCGGATTTTGTGCCAGGTTTCGAGACACAAAGTCTCGTTGTGGAAAGTACACAACTGGCCATTAAAATTGCTATACCAAGAAGAAATGCATATGATAAACGGATATACATTGGACAAATATATTGTACTGGAACTGACATGTGATTACATTTTTACGCAATTTCGGTGCATAGATCCTGAGAAATCAGTACCCAGAACAACCACCTGTGGCAGTAATAACGGCCTCGATACGCCTGGACATTGAGTCAAACAGAGCTTGGATGGCGTGTACAGGTACAGCTGCCCACGCAGCTTCAACACGATACCACAGTTCATCAAGAGTAGTGACTGGCGTATTGTGACGAGCCAGTTGGTCGGCCACCATTGACCAGACGTTGTCAGTTGGCAAGAGATCTGGAGAATGTGCTGGCCAGGGCAGCAATCGAACATTTTCTGTATCCAGAAAGGCCCGTACAGGACCTGCAACATGCGGTCGTGCATTATCCTGCTGAAATGTAGGGTTTCGCAGGGATCGATTCGAGGGTAGAGCCACGGGTCGTAACACATCTGAAATGTAACGTCCACTGATCAAACTGACGTTAATGCGAACAAGAGGTGACCGAGACGTGTAGCCAATAGCACCTCATACCATCACGCCGCGTAATACGCAAGTATGGCGATGACGAATACATGCTTCCAATGTGCGTTCACCGCGATGTCGCCAAACACGGATGCGACCATCACCATGCTGTAAACAGGACCTGGATTCATCCGAAAAAATGACGTTTTGCCATTCGTGCACCCAGGTTCGTCGTTGAGTACACCATCGCAGGCGCTCCTGTCTGTGAGGCAGCGTCAAGGGTAACCGCAGCCACGTTCTCCGAGCTGATAGTCCCTGCTGCTGCAAACGTCGTCGAACTGTTCGTGCAGGGTGTTTTTGTCTTGCAGATGTCCGCATCTGTTGACTCAAGGATCGAGACGTGGCTGCACGATCCGTTAGAGCCATGCGGATAAGATGCCTGTCATCTCGACTCCTAGTGATACGAGGCCGTTGGGATCCAGCACGGCGTTCCGTATTACCCTCCTGAACCCACCGATTCCATACTCTGCTAACAGTCATTGGATCTCGACCAACGCGAGCAGCAGTGTCGCGATACGTTAAACCGGAATCGAGATAGGCTACAATCCGACCTTTATCAAAGTCGGAAACGTGATGGTACGCATTTCTCCTCCCTACACGAGGCATCACAACAACGTTTCACCAGGCAACGCCGGTCAACTGCTGTTTGTGTATGAGAAATCGGTTGGAAACTTTCCTCATGTCAGCACGTTGTAGGTGTCGCCACCGGCGCCTACCTTGTGTGAATGCTCTGAAAATCTAATCATCTGCATATCACAGCGTCTTCTTCCTGCCGGTAAAATTTGGCGTCTGTAGCACGTCATGTTCGTGGTGTAGCAATTTTAATGGCCAGTAGTGTATTCCCTGCTTGCTTCACACGTTTGCGCCACACTGGGCCTTCTGGCTGTGAGCATTCGGTACTAGTGTAGACACAGATAGCGCTCTTCTAGTTATTCCACAACACTATCAGTCGGTGGACGACGTTGAAACCATTAACAGTCATCTACTATACCCCCAGTGACGTATGCCGTCAGCGGATCAAAATCGTCTGTGTCCTTCGTAAAAATTTTTTCGGCTTTGTGTTTGACATATGTCCAGTGTTCTCTTTATAGGAACGAAGCATTAATGCACGTCGTAGTAAGGTATCACTTGAAAATGAGATAACAGGCTAAAACCGCGGTTGTGGTGGATTGATACGTTTAATAAAAGTCGTGGCACAAACTGTTGTCCTCTGTGTGTGACGCGGGGCAGCTTTCGCGCCCCGGCGCTGGCTGCGTGTTACAGCTGGTAGTCACGTGACGGCGTGCTGTGCAGGTGGGTGCCCGACCCCTGGGGACCCTGCTCGGCGACCTGCGGCAGCGGCCACCGGCGGCGCGGCCTGCGCTGCCTGCAGCAGGAGGGCAACGGCAGCCTCACGCTGGTGAGTACCGCTCCATTTCTTTCTCTCTTTCTTTCTTTTGCTTCTGCCTTCATCCCGCATTGTGCGCAGGGTCCGCAGGGTTAAGTACGGTATTGGCACGATTAATTGTAAGGGGTGGCCGGATGCCCTTCCTGCCGCCACCCCGTACCCCCCCGGGACGGAATGAGTGTACCCCAACTGTCTGCGTCGAGTGCAAATCGTGAAATAGTGTGAATGTGTTTCAAATGTCTGCGAGTCGTGTAACTGAGGCGGGACGTGGGGACCAGCCCGGTATTCACCTAGGAGGATGTGGAAAACCGCCTATAAACCACGATCAGGCTGGCCGGCACACCGGCCCTCGTCGTTAATCCGCCGGGCGGATTCGATCCGGGGCTGGCGCGCCCACCCGAGTCCAGGAAGCAGCGTGTTAGCGCTCTCGGCTACCCTGGCGGGTGGTGAGTATCGCTCCCTGCCTGCTCTCAGCTAACGGAGCCGCTGCTGTTGAGTGCAACTCAGTCTGGTCCTCACCTACCTCTACAGTATCCTCACCTATCCAAATGATTTAGTGATTAAGGACAAACAGGGACCCGCGCAAAGCTCTCGCATTTTTATAGTTTTAAATCGTGACAGTAATTGGAGTAAGTGTAGTCGTTGGGATAAGGGTAGTTGTGGCAATGAAGAGGAAACATCTTTAAAAATTGGCCAAACATGAGTAGGAATCGCGCACTGAGGATCCCATGCAAACTATATATATATGAACATGAGTGTACACACACACACACACACACACAAACGTGGAACAAATGTTGCATGGGACAACGGGGGCCATAATATGACGTTGGTTTTTTGTTGCTAGATGGTGGCGTGCAGGTACAGGTCTGTGTGGGTGGGTTTTCTGTAGACGCTGTGGCCACTGTAAACGCAATGGGTGCCTTGGCCACAGCGTCTACAGAAAACCCACCCACGCAGACCAGTACCTGCACGCCACCAGTCATCATCATCCAGCACAGAAGCGCACAGTATTAGAAACATTGATGCATCGTGCAAAAGTAATATCATACGACGATAACCTGCCCCATGAACTGAGCCACCTACGCAAGGTTTTCAGGAATAACGGCTACAGCGCCCATCAAGTAAAAGAAGTGATTTCTGGGCAATATCAGAATAAGACCACCGACGAAGAACAGGAAAAGAAACTTGCTTTGCTGCCATTCTGTGGCTCTGTGTCGGGCAAGGTAAGCCGCCTGTTGAAAAGACACAAGATCAAATCAGTCTTCAGGCCTCCAACGAAAATCCGTCAATTACTGAGACCAGTTAAAGACGCTGTAGGTCTCAGAACACCTGGAGTCTACGAAATACCATGTGAGTGTGGCCAGAAGGACATCGGACAAACAGTGCGCACTGTGGGACAACGCAGGAAAGAACGTGAGAGGTATTATCGCCTACGCTATCCAGAGAAATCTGAATTAGCTGAGCATGCGTTAGAAAACGATCACCACATAAAATTAGATGATACCTCTGTCGTGGCTCGCACTAACGGCTTCTGGGACAGTTTAATAAAGGAAGCTAATGGAATAAAAATTACCGCAAACACCCTGAATAGAGACAGTGGCTTGCAGCTCAGCGCTGCCTGGGATCCAGCGATCGCGCGGTTGAAGAGGGCACGTCGAACGCCGACTCAAAACATGCCCATATATGGCAATGTCACGGGCACCAGTGACGTCACAGCCGGCAGCTAGCGTACATAAGGGCGTATCAACAGCCCACTGGCAGTCATACCACTTGACAATGGCCAAGGAGTGCTTGGCCGAAAGCTCATGTAGTTTTAAGCAATTGACGCGGTTGGAAACCCGAGCACATTTTATTGAATTCAGTGATGTTTAACAGTAACGTCTTTGAAGGTCAACGAAGGTCAAAAAGGTGGCATGAACGTCCATTTACAGGAGGTGTTCGAATTGATGACCATTGGTATCAATGAAGTGCTGCAATCTTCTTATGAGGGATTGAGTGGTATTCCATATCACTTCGGCACTTATAGAAGCACATGCTCTGACAATTCTCTCTCGCATATCGTGCAAATAGTAAATATTCGTCGAATACGGCGTATCCATCTAACGTGCCTTTGACTTGCAAACACCATTCGGCGGTTTCGCAAATTTGGAAATTTGTGGTAAGGACTATGGGACCAAACTGCTGAGGTCATCGGTCCCTAGGCTTACACACTACTTAATCTAACTTAAGGTAACTCATGCTATGGACAACACACACACCCATGCCTGAGGGAGGACTCGAACCTATGACGGAAGGAGCCGCGCGAATCGTGCAAGACGCCCCAGACCACGCGGCTACCCCACACGGCGACGGTTTCGCAATACAACACTAATAGGAACGGAAAGAGTGTTATCGTCGAATCAAGTGAATGTGAATGATGTATTCCTACGAATGTGGTCAGGTGATTGGGTGTTTCTTGTGTCATACGTCTGTACTCGAGATTTCCACACTCCTAAACACCCATAGGTTCACTGTTTCCGATGTGATAGTGAAGTGAAAACGTGAAGGGACACGTACAGCACAAAAGCGTACAGGCCGACCTCGTCTGTTGACTGACAGAGACCGCCGACAGTTGAAGAGGGTCGTAATGTGTAATAGGCAGACATCTATCCAGACCATCACACAGGAATTCCAAACTGTATCAGGATCCACTGCAAGTACTGTGACAGTTAGGCGGAAGGTGAGAAAACTTGGATTTCATGGTCGAGTGGCTGTCGATATACTTCTCATTTACGGAGAATACCAGTGAGAGCTAGAGACTTATACACTGATAGATATCCTCAACGTATTCACCCTGCATTTCGTACATTTAACTATGTGTGTGATAAATTGAGAACAAATGGATCTTTAACTCATCGGAAACATATCCGGCAAAGGAAAGGAACTAACGAGGAAACGGAAATTGGTACTCTTGCCTCTGTGGTTCGAGATCCTTGTGTTAGTCGCGTCAAATCGCAAGGGAATCTGCCATGAGGAAGAGTAGTGTTGTTCGTGTTCTGCATCGCCGTAAATATCATCCTTACCATAACAGCCTCCACCAAGAATTAACTGGTACGGATTTTATGCGTCGCATTGAATTCTGCCGATGGCTTCAACTATCACATTCAGATGGATGACACATTTATTAATTTGATTTTATTTACTGACGAGGCTACATTCACGAACCATTTAAATGTTAATTTGCATAACATGCATTGTTGGGCAACTGAAAATCCATGTTAGCTGCGACAAGTTGCACACCAAAAACCGTGGTTGGTGAATGTATGGTGTGGGATTCTGGAGGACAGAATTATAGGCCCCTATTTCATCGAAGAAAATCTTAATGGCCGGAAGTACACCACATTCCCGTAAGAAACATTAGGTCTGTTGTTGGAAGAAATACCTGTAGGAACAAGGAACAGAATGTGGTGTCAACACAATGGGTGTCCAGCACAGTTTTCGCTGATAGCTAGAAATGAGTTGAAGAGACAATTCCCAAATCGTTGGACTGGATGCGGAGGAGATGTGTCGTGGCCGGCTCGTGCGACAGACTTGACGACTCTGTATTTTTTTCTTGTGGGGATTTTTAAAAGAGATTGTTTATAAAGACGTTCCGACTACACCTGAAGATATGCGAGAGAGAATTGTTAGAGAATGTTGTTCGATAAGCGCCGATGTGATAAGGAATACCACTCAGTCCATGATAAGAATATTGCAGCACTGCATTGATACCAATAGTCATCACCTCGAACACCTTCTGTAAATGGACGTTCATGCCATCTTTGTGACCCTCGTTGACCTTCAAGGACCTTACTGTTAGAAATCATTGGATTCGTCTCAACAGCCTCTGTCAGAAAATAAGTACCAAACTATAGCATCCCATTAAAAAAAAAAAGAAAAGTTGATTTTCGTATCTCTGAAGAGACCCCACCTAGCAGCAAAAATCCAACGTCATATTATGGCCCCCGTTGTCCCATGCAACATTTGTCCCACAAACTTTTCAGCTCCTATCATGCTTTCGGAGTTATTCCTGGTTACGACCAGAGATAGGACGTTCATGTTCACAGGACACTTACAGTAGTATGTTCTGCAGAAATGATTAACATTTCAGTCACCTCAGTTCAGCGTGTGTCCTGTTGCCTAGAAGGCACAGGGTCCGCCATCGGCCCTGATAACTTGTTCCATGCGTGATGGCCTGTGGTATAATACAAGGCGCGGATGGCATCTTGTGGTACAGCCATTCATGATGCACTCACCTGGTTCCAAAGTTCATCCGTCGTGGTCGGCATTGGGTAACAGCGATGCACCCGTCGTTTCACCATATTCCAAATATTTTCCACTGGCGAAAAGTCTGGCGATGTGGCAGGCCAGGGCCAAAGGCTCAGATCCTGTGACACGGCGATGGACTGTCGTCCCTGATAGTGAACGATGTGTTACACTGTACCACTGTTGCGTCAGAGCCGAGAAGGACGCAGATCTATCCTGCAGTGTCATTTGGATGAGGTGTCAATCTTCTGGGGGGGGGGGGGGGGGGGGTGATCTGGGCGGTGCGACCTGACCCATCTCATCGTTTTCTACGGCCATTCGTGAACCATTCGCCACACACCTCTTGCACTATCGAAACACTTTGTCCCAGACCAGCAGCTATTTCCCAGATGGATGCATCACATTCTCCTATACCAACAGAGCAGAATGGGGCGCTCTGCGGAACTCACGGACTTCGAACGTGGTCAGGTGATTGGGTGTCACTTGTGTCACACGTCTGTACGCGAGATTTCCACACTCCTAAACACCCATAGGTTCATTGTTCCGATTTGATAGTGAAGTGAAAACGTGAAGGGACACGTACAGTACAAAAGCGTACAGGCCGACCTCGTCTGTTGACTAACAGAGACGGCCCTCAGTTGAAGAGGGCCGTAATGTATAATAGGCAGACATCTATCCAGACCAACACACAGGAATTCCAAACTGCATCAGGATCCACTGCAAGTACTATGAGAGTAGCACTTCTGAATGTGTGGGGTGTCGCATTGTCCTGCAGGAATTGCCCAAGGCCGTCGGAATGCACAATGAACATGAGTGTATGCATGTGATCAGACAGGATTATTACGTACGTGTCAACTGTCAGGGTCGTATCTAGGCGTATCTGGGGTCCCATATCACTTCAACTTCACACGCCCCACACCACCAGCTTGAACAGTCCCCTGCTGACATGCAGTATCCATGGATTCATGTGGTTGTCTCCATACCCGTACGCATCCATCCGCTCGATGCAATTTGAAACGAGACTCGTCCAACCAGGCAACATGTTTCCAGCCATCAACAGCCCAATGTCGGTGTTGACGAGGCCAGGCGAGGCGTAAGGCTTTGTGTCAAGGGTATACGAGTGGGCCTTCTGCTGCGAAAGCCCATATCGATGATGTTTGATTGAATGGTTCGCACGCTGACACTTGTTGACGGCCCAGCATTGAAATCTGCAGCAATTTGCGAAAGGGTTGAACTTCCGCCACGTTGAACGATTCTCTTCAGTTGTGGTTGGTCCTGTTCTTGTAGGATCTTTTTCCGGTCGCAGCGATGTCGGAGATTTGGTGTTTTAGCGGATTCCTGATATTCACGGTACACTTGTCAAATGGTTGTACGCGAAAATCCCCGCTACGTGGAGATGCCGTGTCCCACCTCCCGTGCGCCGACTATAACACCACGTTCAAACTCACTTAAATCTTGATAACCTGCCATTGTAACAGCAGTAACCGATCTAACAACTGCGCAAGACACTTTTTGTCTTAAATAGGCGTTGCCGACCGCAGAGCCGTATTCTGCCTGTTTACATATTTCTGTACATTTCAGTAAGCATGCCGATATCAGTTTCTTTCGTGCTTCAGTGTATCACCTATACTGCGCAAGACAGACACCAATATGAACAACCAAATGTACTGTTGAGTAGAATAATGATAAAGTTGCTGACAGTAGTGAATAACACCGAAACAACAGTATTTAAAACAGAGAGAAATAGAAAGTTACGTTTTGGTCAAGCCAGAGACCTCAGAATATGTGTATACTAGTGGAGAAAACCCAGGTATTTATTTACACCTTTGTGTCCAAGATCGTACCGCGCATTGTCTGGCTTTGTGCGTAATGTTTATGACGTCATATCTCCTGAAATGCGTGTCGTACAGTAATATAATGCTGTAGGTACACTCAGCGTCATATCTGGATACTGTCTGCGAAATTTATTGCGAATAGAGTTAAGCGTAAAATAGTAACAAATTTTAATGCTGTGCGTAGTGCGGCACTTTTTTACGCATCTCATTGTTTATGATGTCATATCTCCTGAATTATGTGCCTTACAATGATATAATTTTGCACTTAATTCAGTGGTGCATGTGGATACTGTCTGCAAAACGTATTGTGAGTACAGTTAGTAGTAAAGAAGTAATAAATTACAACTTCATGTTGTACCTTTATTACATGAACAGCGGGAAAGTAGTAAGCGATAAACATTTTTCCTTTAATCATTTTTTAGGGATTGTCAGCGAGAAAAATTATTGTAAAGGTTTGGTATAATGTGTAAAGTTTTTTGCAAGTCCCTAAGTGCTCTCATTCCAAAATACTGGATGAATGACTTCTGGGAATTCACGGGTCGCGGGCTACGCTTCTTTTTCACCCCCATCTCTACCCCTGTGATACGAAGATTGTTCTTACACCCACCGATACTGTCGTTTTATAGTAAGGTACATGTGTACCAAGTTTGTTTGAAATTTATAATACGAGGGTGAGTCAAATGAAAACCTTAAATTTGTAATAACAAATCGAAATTTCGCGCCGTTATCCTGTACGTTGGTAAGCGTGTTACAAACAGCGTACAGAATGACCTGTAGGTGGCAGCATAGTGCAGATGCACACATACCGTCGCAGTATCAGTATAAAGATGGCCGCCCCACTTGCGACTTGCACCAGGAAGAACAGCGTTCTGTTATTCGGTTTTTGGGTAGTGAAGGTGTGAAAACTATTGAAATTCATCGACAAATGAAGGTTCAGTACGGTGATGCATGTTTGTCACAGCAGCACGTCTAGGAATGGAATAGGAAGTTCGCAAATGGTGTGACTTCAGTGGATGATGCTCCTCGGACCAGGTTAGGCACAACGAGTTGTGACTCCACAGAACATTGCAGCAGTTGAAGCTATAGTGAAGGAAAACCGCCGAGTGACACTGAATGACATTCCGGCATGTTTACAGATTAGTCATGGGTCAGCACACCACATTGTGCTCCAGTTTCACAAAGTGTCTGCAAGATGGGTGCCACGGCAGCTGACTGCTGAAATGAGAGAACGACGTGTTGATGCTTGTGAAGAACTTCTTCGGCGCTTTGAACGGGAAGGTGATGGCTTCATTGCAAGAATGGTTACTGGAAACGAAACCTGGGTTCACTTCCACCAACCGGAAACGAAGAGAGCGAGCAAGTAATGGCGCCATTTCTCATCACCAAAACCAAAGAAGTTTCGAACAGAACCATCAGCAGGAAAGGTTGTGCTGACTCCCTTTTGGGACGAAAAAGGCGTCATTTTGGAGCATTACATGCCTAGAGGGACCACTGTCACCAGTGCATCATACACAGCTCTCCTTCTGCAGGGAACTTCGACGACTTTTTTAGTCCATGTCTCGTCGCGTTTCGGCACTACGCCAGGCAAAAGGAGGTCCGACACGATACGAGAAGGTGTCCCATGTCACCTCAGTGTATACAGGGTGGTCCATTGATCTTGACCCGGCCAAATGTCTCACGAAATAAGCACCAAACGTAAAAACTAAAAAAAACGAAATTCGTCTAGCTTGAAGTGGGAAACCAGATGGCGTCTTGGTTGGCCCGCTAGATGGCGCTGCCATAGGTCAAACGGATATCAACTGTGCGTTTTTCAATAGGAACCCCCATTTCTTATTACATATTCGTGTAGTACGTAAAGAAATATGAATGTTTTAGTTGGACCACTTTCTTCGCTTTGTGATAGATGCCGCTGTTATAGTCACAAACGTATAAGTACGTGGTATCACGTAAGATTCCGCCAGTACGGACGGTATTTGCTTCGTGATACATTACCCGTGTTAAAATGGACCGTTTACCAATTGCGGAAAAGGTCGATATCGTGTTGATGTATGGCTATTGTGATCAAAATGCCCAACGGGCGTGTACTATGCATGCTGCTCGGTATCCTGGACGACATCATCCAAGTGTCCGGACCGTTCGCTGGATAGTTACGTTATTTAAGGAAACCGGAAGTGTTCAGCCACATGTGAAACGTCAACCACGACTTGCAACAAATGATGATGCCCAAGTAGGTGTTTTAGCTGCTGTCGCGACTAATCCGCATATCAGTAGCAGACAAACCTCGCGAGAATCGCGAAACTCAAAAACGTCGGTGTTGAGAATGCTACATCAACATCGATTGCACCCGTTCCATATTTCTATGCACCAGGAATTGCATGGCGACGACTTTGAACTTCGTGTACAATTCTGCCACTGGGCACAAGACAAATTACGGGACGATGACAGATTTTTTGCACGCGTTCTATTTAGCGACGAAGCGTCATTCAACAACAGCGCTAACGTAAACCGGCATAATATGCTCTATTTGGTAGCGGCAAATCGATGATGGCTGCGACAAGTCGAACATCAGCGACTTTGGCGAGTTAATGTATGGTGCGGCATTATGGAAGGAAAATCTGAATGGTGCAATGTATGCTGATTTCCTACGTAATGTTCTACCGATGTTACTACAAGATGTTTCACTGCATGACAGAATGGCGACGTACTTCCAACATGATGGATGTCCAGCACATAGCTCGCGTCCGGTTGAAACGGTATTGAATAGCATATTTCATGACAGGTGGATTGGTCGTCAAAGCACCATACCATGGCCCGCACGTTCACCGGATCTGACGTCCCCGGATTTCTTTCTGTGGGGAAAGTTGGAGGATATTTGTTATCGTGTTCCACCGACAACGCCTGACAACATGCGTCAGCACATTGTCAATGGATGCGCGAACATTACGGAAGGCGAACTGCTTTGGCAAATGCATTGAGGTTGACAGACATCATTTTGAGCATTTATTGCATTAATGTGGTATTTACAGGTAATCACGCTGTAACAGCATGCGTTCTCAGAAAGGATAAGTTCACAAAGGTACATGTATCACATTGGAACAACCGAATTAAAATGTTCAAACGTACCTAGTTTCTGTATTTTAATTAAAGAAACCCACCTGTTACCAACTGTTCGTCTAAAATTGTGAGCGATATGTTTGTGACTATTACAGCGCCGTCTATCACAAAGCGCAAAAAGTGGTCCAACTAAAAAATTCGTATGACGCTTATTCGTGAGATATTTGGCCCGGTCACGATCAATGGACCACCCTGTATACTTCCAAAATGATATGCGATTTACTTAATTACTCTACTCTGCTCTAGGATGCACTATATTTTGTAGCAGGTCGGGGTTTAGTGACACTAGATATTGAGCGACAATGACAGAGGGAAGCAAAGGTCATTATTTCGTCAGCGACGGCGTGAGGAAAATCGGCTCTTTGTGGGCGGTGGGATAGGTTCTTTACCTGCCTCTGTGGGTGAGGTGTGAGAGAAACATTGGTGGTTCCGCTAACAGTCATTTATTGACACATGAGACCCTTTAAACAAAGAGAGCAATATAATGTGTTTTAACTCGCTCAATTCCTCGCGGCGGCGGAGCGGCAGAGTCGTAGCGGTGTGCGGACAATTGCCACGCCGGACATTTGCCATGGTTTTGCCTGCTCCGAAGGGTTGGGTCCCTTGTCTCCCCCTCCTCCTCCTCATCGCTGTTGCGCAGTAAAGCTACTTACTGAGCCTTTCCGCTGGTTTACTTAAAATAGGACCATAATCTCTTTGCATTTTCTGCCACATTTCTAGAGAGACTTTCGTTGCGGAAACTGTTAAATGCATCTTGCATTGAAATCCGCGCCAAATTTCGAGCCTCAGTAAAACTTCGCCAATCTTTGAGATTTTGCGTTCGTCTAAATTATACGTGCCTTTTCCGGTGCTCCTGCAGCAGCTTTCTGTCGTGTTTTGTGTACCATGGGGGATCAGTTCAGTCTCTTATTAATTTATTTGGTATGAATGTCTCGAGTGCTGTTGATACTATTTATTTGAACTTAAGCCACATATGGTCTTCACTTACATAGTTTGGAAGGATTGGAGACTGTATCTTAGAAAGACGTCAACCGAATTTTTAGCTGCTTTTATAAATAGACATATTTCTCGTTTAGTTCTGGTGAATTTCGTTGGCACGGAATTGAGCCTCGCTACGACTGTGTGTTCACTAATCCCTGTATCCGTCGTGATGCTCAGGATTATTTGTAGCTAAGAGTTCGAGTGTTTTTTTGTAACCATTTACAATTTGAATGGCCTCGTGAACTAATTGTTCAAAATAATTTTTAAAAAAGCATTTAGAACAATTACGGAAGTTGTTTTCTATCTACAATAGGGTCTGAAAATGTATTTTTGTCAGCATACGGAAGGTAGATTGAAGTCACTGCCAACTATAATTGTATGAGTAGAGTACCTATTTGTGATGAGACTCGAGTTTTCTTTGAACTGTTCAGCAACTGTTTCATCTGAGACCAGGGGTTGGTAAAAGGAGCCAGTTATTAATTTATTCCGGTTGTCCAATATAACCTCTGCCCATACTAAGTCACAGGAACTATCTGCTTCAATGTCGCTTGTGAGCTGGAACACGCATTACATTATTTTTTCTTAAGTTGTGCTTCTTGTTTCTGTTGTAGTTTAGATCATCACAATTACGGCTTTTCCCTCCAAAACCTAGGATGCTTTCTCTGTGACCCTGTAAATACCAGAGCTAAACAATGTAGAACAGCAACGTACGTCACAAGTATAGCATTCTGTATTACTTCATTTCCTTATTTCTAACATTTCAAAATTGTACGTCGACTTTAGATGACATGTCAATCATAGATGATCTTATCTCTATTTATTGAACGTATTTTCAGTCATGTTTTGAATATTGTCCCGCTACACTTTACTAACTAATGTTTCGCCGTAAGGGATATCGCATTTTAGAGAGTAAATTAATATGGCGTATGTCGCTCTTCTTTTCAGACATTCACATACCCATTTTAACTTTCCTTATTGCCTTTTGGGCATGCAGTTGTAGTAATTAAAGCAGGCACAAATGCAGTGATCAAAAAGAAGTGAAGCCGGCCGGGGTGGCCGAGCGGCTCTAGGCGCTAGTCTGGAATCGCGCGACCGCCACGGTCGCAGGTTCGAACCCTGCCTCGG
This sequence comes from Schistocerca nitens, assembly GCF_023898315.1. NCBI lineage: Eukaryota > Metazoa > Arthropoda > Insecta > Orthoptera > Acrididae > Schistocerca > Schistocerca nitens. The sequence continues at coordinate 46,052,187 of NC_064619.1, read as the reverse complement.
GCATGGATGTGTGTGATGTCCTTAGGTTAGTTAAGTTTAAGTTGTTCTAAGTTCTAATGGACTGATGACCTCAGCAGTTAAGTCCCATAAGATTTCACACAAAAAGAAGTGATTAGCGTACATTCGCATTCTCTTTACATCGTTCTCTTCTTGTTGCTCCCCTGCCGATGGAGTGTTTCTACCGCAATCAGTAAGCGTGACAGGAAGCTACCGTACAGACAGAGGGATCTATATTTCTTCTTGGCAGAAGTAATTACATACTGACGTAATCGTCGATATTGCTTTCGTTTCCCAAAAGTTATAAATATTTCGATTTCGGAAAAGAAGCTCTGTATTTCGCCAAGATGTCGAAGAAGAAGGTCCCTTACTTACTGGTTGTATCGAGTAAGATGTGGAGACGGCGGTTTGAAAGCGGACAGAATAGTACGAGGAAGGGCGTCCCTTACCTGAGGGATCGCTACTCAAGCTACCTGGCGAAGGGGCAAGTGTGGCAAACGTCCGGCATTCGTCGTAGCGTGCAGACTCCAGTGACGCTGATGAGGCGACGGCTCGTGCTGCAGCGGCGCTCCAGGTGTCGTATACTTCCATTCAGTACCGTGTACGTGACTCTCAGCGGCTACGACGTGGCATACTCCTTGCGAATTCGCTCGTTGCGTTATTAGCAAGCGGCTACGGCGTGGCGTGCAGTGCTCCATCCCGGAATCTAACCAGCGTCCCTCAGGTACGCCGTCTTCTAGCGGTGTTCATCAACCTCTAGGTTCACAGGTGACCCATTTGGAGTGGCCCCAGTCCCTTCGTCCTCACCAGCCACCTGGGTAAGTACCACACGAACTTCTTTCTGGCAACATCTGGGACAGTATCTTCTGCGTTCACCTACTGGCCCGGTACCGGCATCTTCTTCTGTCGAGCAGCGCAGCGGCTAAGTCGTTGTAGCGAAGTGTGTCTTCCGCTGACTAACCATCGGGCCGTCCGTCCAGGCGACGTTTCTTCGTGTCTTCTTTCTCCCCTCTAAGGACCCCTTCCTGCCCGTTTGTCGTGGTATTTATTCAATGTTTCCGTCAATGTCGCGAAGTTTCTAGGGCGGCGACTGACTCCTCAGTCGCTGATCTATGCTTAACACGTTGGGCAGAAACGTGACCAACGTCGACACACGTGCCGGCTTTCCTTGTTCGACTGCTCCCGCTTCCGAACATTGTGGCTTAACTTGTCAAAGTCTATAAAATGTTTACTTAACCTATAATAAGTCGTTACACATTTTTCTGCCGGATATCTGCTTCGAATAACCATAAAAAACACCTAATTACTATACACAACTATAAATGACATATAGTTATTACGCATAATACCCTAAAAATTATTGTAATATTCAGAAATAACACACGAAAGAGAAATTACACTACTGGCCATTGAAATTCCTACACCAAGAAGTAATGCAGATGACTAACGGGTATTCATTGGACAAATGTATTATACTAGAACTGACATGTGATTACATCTTCACACAATTTGGGTGCATAGATCCTGAGAAATCAGTACCCAGAACAACTACCTCTGGCCGTATTAACGGCCTTGATACGCCTGGCCATTCAGTCGGACAGAGCTTGGATGGCGTGTACAGGTACAGCTGCCCATGCACCTTCAACACGATACCACAGTTCATCGAGAGTAGTGACTGGCGTATTGTGACGAGCCAGTTTCTCGGCCACCATTGACCAGACGTTTCCAATTGGTGAGAGATCTGGAGCATGTGCTGGCCAGGGCAGAATTCGAACATTTTATGCGTCCAGAAAGGCCCGTACAGGACCTGCAACATGCGGTCGTGCATTATCCTGCTGAAATGTAGGGTTTCGCAGGGATCGAATGAAGAGTAGAGCCACGGGTCGTAACACATCTGAAATGTAACGTCCACTGTTCAAAGTACCGTAAATGCGAACAAGAGGTGACCGAGACGTGTAACCAATGGCACCCCATACCATCACGCCGGGTGATACACCAGTATGGCGATGACGAATACACACTTCCAATGTGCGTTCACCGCGATGTCGCCAAACACGGATGCAACCATCATGATGCTGAAACAGAACCTGGATTCATCCGAAAAAATGACGTTTTGCCAATCGTGCACCAAGATTCGTCGTTGAGCACATCACCGCAGGCGCACCTGTCTGCGATGCAGCGTCAAGGGTAACCGCAGTCACCGTCTGCGAGTTGATTGTCCATGCTGCTGCAAACGTCGTCGAACTGTTTGTGCAGATGGTTGTTGTCTTGAAAACGTCCCCAATTGTTGACTCAGGGACTGAGATATGGCTGCACGATCCGTTACAATCATCCGGATAAGATGCCTGTCATCTCGACTGCTAGTGACACGAGGTCGTTGGCATCCAGCACGGCGTTCCGTATTACCCTCCCGAACGCACCGATTCCATATTCTGCTAACAGTCATTGGATCTCGACCAACGCGAGCAGCAATGTCGCGATACGATAAACCGCAATCGCAATAAGTTACATACCGACCTTTATCTAAGTCGGAAATGTGATGGTTTGCATTTCTCCTCCTTACTCCAGGTATCACAACAACGTTTCACCAGGCAACGCCGGTCAACTGCTGTTTGTGTATGAGAAATTGGTTGGAAACTTAGCTTATATCAGCACGTTGTTGGTGTCGCCACCGGTGGCAGCCTTGTGTGAATGCTCTGAAAAGCTAATCATTTGCATATCACAGCATCTTCTTCCTGCCGGTTAAATTTCGCGTCTGTAGCACGTCATCTTCGTGGTGTAGCAATTTTAATGGCCAGTAGTGTATATTGCAGTAAAAATGCATACTAAGCATAGTTTGTGAAAAATACACTGCGATACCTGTGTATGAGCGTCACCAATACAACAATTGAACCAACATTTCCAAAATTACTTTCTGACACATTTATTATTTTAGCCCGCACTGTCCGAACAATTGACACCAACTTTCTTCAAATGATTAGGGCATTGCACCTAACACACCACTTCCTGGTTAATTTGTCCCGTGATCCATCACACTCCCACACTTTTGCGCCATTACAGAGGAAGGTAGTATGCACCTTTGAGCGAAATTTCGGGACTTACTTATCGCAGGGTATCGAAAAACTTGCTCTTTAGTTTTGCCGCACAGTGTTAATGATAAGCTTTGTAACAGTTCTTACTGTTCTGCGTGCCACTTCTTTCGATTGCACGATTAGTGTCAGACGGTTTCGACCCCTCCACGCGACTCAGTAGGCATAAGAGATTGCTGCCTGCAGCGGACGACAGAGTTCTTTGCCTTTCCGCACAGTAGTTCCGAAGCGACGTCCACTGGGCTGCTCCTTCCGCGCAACGAGGCAAAGAAGGCAAGAGGAGAGAGCTTTGTAGGGCACCTACCTTCGTCAAAGGAGCCAATTTCCTTTTCAGGCCGCGTGCGACCTGCGGCAGCTAATGGTGGCCCGTTAGGTCCCCGCTGCTCCTTCTGCCAGGTTCCCGCTTTGCGTCAACAGCAAAAGGCGTGTTCGACGTTCCATTTCCGTTGCTGCACCTCAAACGCCGTCACTACTAATATAAACAGGCCACGAGAAACTTTGTTAAGTTAATGGCAACATTCCAAAAGTGCAAAAATTTTCCCATTCCGTCGTGGCAGGCTTTTACAGCAACCGGTTTAAAAGTGTTTCAGAACAAAAACAGTCTCGGTTACGAAATTATTTAATGTCAAAGACGCGTCTCACCCTGTTGGAGCACCATCAGGTTGTCTACTAAAACAAGAAACCAATGAAGTAGATACAAATGGAGGAAAAGGGCGTGGTCCTGTCTTTCTACCTTGCACAGCTACGCAGACATCGTATACTGAAAGTAAAGAAACTGACGTAAAAGTAGCCGGATACGTAACCCATCAGTTATAATACGACATATAATGTAAAATAGACACCAAAGTAACCGGATATACAGTATAGTCCATCCGTTATGAAACATCTAACGCATGAAGTGGACCTAGTGAAAGGAGAGAAAAGCCAAAATAACAATCAGAAAGTACAAATATGTGCGGAAAAATCTTCCACGTTTATTGTATATTATCTAGAGCACGCCAGCCGGTAATACGCTTACAAAACCGCGGTATGAGCCGCACACGGCACAATGTCTGTATTGGCCAAGCGTGGCCCTATCTTGTACTGTTACGGCGGAGACGGCTGATATGCTCAAGGTCCACTTCACGGTTTAGAAGTTTCTAGGTGGATGGATTATATACCCGGTTACCTTGGTGTCTATTTTACCTGATATGTGGTTTTATGACCGAAGAGGTCATGTATCCAGCTACTTTTACACAGTCTGATGATGCGCCAAAAGGGTGAAACGCGTCAGTGACATTAAATTATTTCGCAGTCCAGACTGCTTTCTTCTGGAATTCCAAAAATGTTTACACACGCACTTCGATAAACTCCATGCTCGATACGACAAATTGCAAGCGGGTTTCTTCTCCTAAGCAGTCAGGCGTTGGCTTGTAAACATCGGGCGAGTTGCGAAACGAGACACAGCACTTCAGTAAAGTGAGCCTCCGGTTGTACACTACTGGCCATCAAAATTGCTACACCACGAAGATGTGCTACAGACGCGAAATTTTCCGGCCGGTGTGGCCAAGCGGTTCTAGGCGCTTCAGTCTGGAACCGCGCGACCGCTACCGTCGCAGGTTCGAATCCTGCCTCGGGCATGGATGTGTGTGATGTCCTTAGGTTAGTTAGGTTTAAGTAGTTCTAAGTTCTAGGGGACTAATGACCTCAGAAGTTAAGTCCCATAGTGCTCAGAGCCATTTGATAAGGATAAGACGCGAAATTTAACCGACAGGAAGAAGATGCTGCGATATGCAAACGATTAGCATTTCAGAGCATTCACACAAGGTTAGCGACGCCTACAACGTGCTGACATGAGGAAAGTTTCCAACGCATTTGTCATACACAAACAGCAGTTGACCGGCGTTGCCTTGTGAAAAGTTCTTGTGATGCCTCTTGTAAGGAGGAGAAATGCATACCATCACGTTTCCCACTTTGATAAAGGTCGGATTGTAGCCTATCGCGATTACGGTTCATCGTATCGCGACACTGCTGCTCGCGTCGGTCGAGATCGAATGACTGTTAGCACAATATGGAATTGGTGGGTTCAGGACGGTAATACGAAACGCCGTGCTGGATCCCAACGGCTTCGTATCACTAGCAGTAGAGATGACAGGCATCTTATCCGTATGGCTGTAACAGATGGTGCAGCCACGTCTCGATCCCTGAGTCAACAGATGGGGACGTTTGCAAGACAACAACCATCTGCACAAACAGTTCGACGAAGTTTGCAGCAGCATCGACTATCAGCTCGAAGACCATAGCTGCGGTTACCCTTGACGCTGTATCACAGACAGGAGCGCCTGCGATGGTGTACTCAACGACGAACCTGGGTGCACGAATGGCAAAACGTCATTTTTGTGGATAAATCCAAGTTCTGTTTACAGCATCAAGATGGTCGCAACCGTGTTTGGCGACATCCCGGTGAACGCACATTGGAAGCGTGTATTCGTCATCGGCATACTGGAGTATCATCCAGCGTGATGCTATGGGGTGCCATTGGTTACTCGTCTCGGCCACCTCTTGTTCGCATTGACGGCACTTGGAACAGTGGACGTTACATTTCAGATTTGTTACGACCCGTGGCTCTACCCTTCATTCGATCCCTGGGAAACCCTACGTTTCAGCAGGATAATGCACGACCGCATGTTGCACGTCCTGTACGGGGCTTTCTGGATACAGAAAATGTTCAACTGCTGCCCTGGTCAGCACATTCTCCAAATCCCTCACCAATTTAAAACGTCTTGTCAATGGTGGCCGAGCAACTGGCTCGTCACAATACGCCAGTCACTACTCTTGATGGACTGTGGTATCGTGTTGAAGCTGCATGCGCAGTTGTACCTGCACACGCCATCCAAGCTCTGTTTGACTCAATGCCCAGGAGTACCAAGGCCGTTATTACGACCAGAGGTCGTTGTTCTGGGTACTGATTTCTCCGGATCTATGCACCGAAATTGAGTGAAAATGTAATCACATGTCAGTTCTAGTATAATATATTTGTCCAATGGATACCCATTTATCATCTTCATTTCTTCTTGGTATAGCAAATTTAATGGCCAGTAGTGTAGTAATGAAAACCATGAAGATGAGGGGATGCTTCACTGAGTTACTAAGATTTATCTACATCTGCACACATACCCCAGAAGCCGCCGTTAGGCACCACATACCACTACCAGTCATTTCCTTTCCTGTTCCACTCGCAAACAGAGTGAGGGGAAGACGACTCTCTATTGTCCCCGTACGAGCCCCAATTTCTATTATCTCATCTTCGTGGTCCTTTCGTGATATGTACGTTGGTGGCAGTAGAATCGTTCTGCAGTCAGCTTCAAATGCCGGTTCTTTAAATTTTATCAATACTATTCCTCGAAAAGAACGTCGTCTTCCCCCCGGAGTTCCCATTTGAGATCACGAAGCATCTCCGTAACACTCGCGTGTTGATCGATAGTACCAGCAAGTAAACAAGCAGCCCACTTCTCAATTTTGTAAGTGTAGAAATACATTAGTTAATATTTCAGGGGATTTGTGAAATAGTCCGCAGCTCGCAGCTCGCTCCCCACGCCCGGGTTCCCGTGTTCGATTCCCGGCGGGGTCAGGGATTTTCTCTACCTCGTGATGACTGGGTGTTGTGCGATGTCCTTCGGTTAGTTAGGTTTAAGTAGTTCTAAGTTCTAGGGGACTGATGACCATAGATGTTAAGTCCCATAGTGCTCAGAGCCATTTGAACCATTTGTGAACTACCTGTAGCTCTCATTTATGTGACCATATTGTCCGTAGTTGGTTTACAGTTCTTAGGGTATTTTTCTCTGTCGTTGCAACTAATGGGAAAGTTATGTTGGCAACACCACAAAACACAAACCACAACACATACTTGGAAGTATAAAAACAAACAGAAAACAGAGATGTGTAATAAATTGTGCTGTGAAGAACATAAGAAATGCATAGTGCTGCAGAACAACTTAAAATTAAACCGCAACTATCAGTGTCTAAAGAATAAAAACATCAACGACGTGCTAGCAGACGGCGTTTCCCGACGTAAGCGAGAAATCAAGCAAAAATCGCTGTAAGTACAAACCAACATACTGTTAACGAACTGTTCTTCGATCTTAAAGCAAATCAAAATGTAAATAACTTAATTACAGACCATTGATGATCCTTTATCTCAATAAAGTGAAAAGAAAGAAAAAAAACTATGTAAACTTAGCGGTTATTATAGCTGAGCAGTCGTTCATAACTGGCATTCAACTAAGTTTCAGAAGCATTATGAGTTCAGGTGTTGAAACGATTCTGGGTTTGTTGGGGTTGGATTTTTATGTTTGAGGTGCTCCTGGGGCGTCGTACGGCGGCGAAAGACGCCCTTTTCTTGAGTTTCAGTCATCGCAAGTGGTCGCTCAGAATCTGCAGCGCCATGCGTCACGCCGTGGAGCTTCCCCCTGGCGAAGTTAAATGGTTTTTGTCAACACAGGTCTAAGAATGTAGAACGAAGAAAATAAGCTGACGACAGAGATCTGTCAGAAGAGATGTTCTTGTGAACGACTAAGTGGTAGTCTGAGTTATAAACTGAGTCTGAGTTGAAGTCTGACCAGTAAACCAGATTGTGTCCACAGTACACGGGCCGTTCTTCACAATGAAAGATGAAAGCAGCTTAGCTGGAAGAACCCGTTGCAGTCAAATCTTCGAAGGAAGCACTCGAGAGTTCAAGACGTCTAACGATAACTTTTGAGGGGTGCACATGGGGCCCGAAGATGGGGTACTGAATTGCCGAAACCGGTAGCGGAAATAAAATAAAACAGTTCTCAATTTGCACTGCTTTTTGGCGAATTTCTTTGTTAAATGAGTAAAAATCTTTCGGTGTGCATGCCGCGTCAAATCAGGATAAAACTCCAAGCTTTCGACCACTACCTCCATGGTCGTCGTCAGGGCTAAAACTGACTGTCGTGAACTATTTTTTTTTTTTTCCTTTATTGTATTTCAATTCCCCATCGGGGCGGGCTGGCAGCAGCATAGGCGCTGCTCTTCAGCCGAAAGACATAGAACAAAACAATAGAAGACATTTAAAAACAGCAAAGGAGAGAATAAGGTGAACATAGATATAAAAAAGGGGAACATCATGGAAGGCAATAGACAAAAAAACGGGGTGACTGTAAAATGGAGAGAAAAAACTGTTTAAAAGTAGCACACATAAAAAGCCACACACTGCGACGGTTAAAAGAACACAAGGCACAGTAAGACTGGAGCATAAAGGTAGCGACGGACGGCATAGCACATAACGTAACACTGGCGGCGAACCTCAAGGCAGGACACAATTAAAACACACCTCTTGACGCACACGAGAAACAGCACTAAACAACACTGATGTGGCACACTGATGAAGAGCAACACAGAGGATCTGCCAGGCGCTAGGAGATGAGGGAGACCTGGGTGTCGTGAACTAGCGAGGTTCCCACTTTTATATGCAAAGGACGGCTTCTGATTGGCTGGAATACGTCAGCGATATGGCGCGTAGCGAAGTGGTGCCCTCTACTTCCATAGATGTAGTTGCTATCCCGCGTTGCTTACAGCGCCATCCCTTGAATCAGGAGGTAAAGTGCGACAAGTTTTTCTCTGCGATTTTTCTTTATCCAGTGCACTCTTCCAAGTGTTGCCAAGTTCATAGCCGTTGTCTCTATTAAAGTTACTATCGCTAAGTCTAATTTCGACTGCTTCCCGGATCACAGAGTCCCAGTAATTCGATGTGTGGGCTATTACTCTGGTTTCTTCAAATAAAATCTTATGCTTGCTAAGCAGGCTATGTTCAGCCACCGCTGATTTTTCCAAATACCTGTATTTCAGGTGGCGTTGGTGCTCGATGCAGCGGTCGGCAACGGTTCTTACAGGCTGGCCCACGTAATTCTTGCCGCATTCGCAAGGAATAGTATCAATTCCCGGCACTCTTAAGCCGAGACTATCTTTGACTGGTCTCAACATTTCCTTAATTTTCCTAGGTGGTCGGAAAACTGGTTTTATTCCTTGCCTCTTCAGGACTCTGGCTATCTTGCTCGTTGTAGCACCGCAAAAAGGAAGCCGCGCTATGTGTTGGTCCTCTTCTTGTATGTGGCCGGCATCGTGTCTTTTATCCTGATTTGACGCGGCATGTACACCGAGAGATTTTTACTCAAGAAATACGTCGCGAAAGACTTCGTAGCCATATTCTTTGTTAAATATTTGACGAGGCGCTGTCCCATGTTCACAGTGGATCACAGAGACATCCCAAAGGTGTTCCATTGGACAGGCCAGTCCTCTTCAGGTGCGTTATTTTCCACGGAGCATTGCCTCACAGGGTCTGCTTTAAGACAGGGTGCGTCGTCATGCTGGCACAATCAATCATCGTTTTGGAACTGTTGTTCTACTGAACCGGGTACGCATTGCTGTAAAATGTTTTCATATTCCCCGCATTTAGCGTTTTCTTAAGTGCAAAAGCAGAACAACACCGTAACGACGAATACAGTGCCGTACCGTAACACCACCTCCTTCAACTTCACTGTTGGCACTACACTTGATGGCAGCTAGTGTTCTCCAGCGAAAACTCTTCCATAGGACTGCCATAAGGCATTACTCGTTTACAGTCATCCACTGCCCAGTAGAGCAGCTCTGAATACCATCTCAAGCGGCGCTTTGCACTGACCACAGAAACGTATGCTTAATGCGGAGCTGCTGTATCGTCGTACTCGCTACGCACTATCGCCGTGCTATCTGGACTGCTGTTAGTACTTTGGAACTCACAAGCGATTCCTTCCGCTGATTTAATGCTATTTTTTACAACGACTCCGCAATATCGGACGCTGCCTGTTCGTCAGGACATGAGCTCTTCCTGGACTTGCTTTAACTGTTGTTGTTCCTGGGAGTTTCCAGTTCACAGCCAAATCACCAGCAGTCGAACTAAGAAGTTTAGGAGGGATGAAATGTCGATGACGGATTTTTACTAATGTGACATCCAACGACTACTCCACTTCCGAAATCACTGGACCCTTGTGACCGTCCCATTCTGCTGCTACTGACGGCTGAATACTCCTTCCTTCTTTCACATCCCCATCTGCAAGTCTTTTAACATCTAGTGTCAATCCCTCAATCTTCTATAGGGCGGGTATGACATGTTGACGAAGCATATCGCAGTAACGCTGGCCAGTCGCATTGTACGTCTTTGGTCCTTGAGCGCCAACCTGTTCAAGAAAGAATGGGCCAATGATGAACGTATGCGTGAAGCCAGACCATACGACGACACGTTCACCATGCACAGGAACTTCGTGCACATTGACTGTAGGTGAAGATCTCCACACTCGGCAATTTTGTGTGCTTACTTCACCCGTCAGAGAAAAATGGTCTGACGAAGTCAAAAGGTCGTTGGGCGTCCTGTGGCGCAAGCTGCTATATGATATGGGTCCTGTACGGATACCATTTGAGAATGGTTCCAAACATCTTGCGTACAGTGGACAACGGGATGTCCAACTGTCGTGACAGAGCACGCGCACTGCCTGACGGTCGGGAATTGCCTGCAGAGTTGTCTGGCATAGCAACAGCGATTTTGTGGTGTCACCGTCAGACACCACACTTGCTAGGTGGTAGCCTTTAAATCGGCCGCGGTCCATTAGTATACGTCGGACCCGCGTGTCGCCACTGTCAGTGATCGCAGACCGAGCGCCGCCACACGGCAGGTCTAGAGAGACGTCCTTGCACTCGCCCCAGATGTACAGCCGACTTTGCTAGCGATGCTACACTGACAAATACGCTCTCATTTGCCGAGACGATAGTTAGCATAGCCTTCAGCTACGTCATTTGCTACGACCTAGCAAGGCGCCATTTCCAGTTTATATTGAGCATATTAATGTACCGTCAAGAGCGATGTACTCCAATTATGGATTAAAGTTAAGTATTACAGCAACTGCGTCCGTTTTTCTAAGTTCTCATTTCTCTGACCTGTTCCAGACCTCACGCCAGTCTGCGTGTAATTAAACGCGTGCATTTCGGCCTCCTCTAGCAACACGGTGTTGGCTCTTCTGCCAACACAGCAGATTTCATCAGCCACCTGTGGTGCGACCGGTCTTCGGCCTCTTCCCGGAGCGACGCCCAGTTCCCCAGTTTATTCGAACTTCTACATCACGCTCCGCACAGTAAAAAAATGGTTCAAATGGCTCTGAGCACTATGGGACTTAACATCTATGGTCATCAGTCCCCCAGAACTTAGAACTACTTAAACCTAACTAACCTAAGGACATCACACAACACCCAGTCATCACGAGGCAGAGAAAATCCCTGACCCCGCCGGGAATCGAACCTGGGAACCCGGGCGCGGGAAGCGAGAACGCTACCGCACGCCACGAGCTGCGGACTCCGCACAGTAGGTGGAGGAAGAGGAGCCGTCCGTAATCTTTCAGCCGGCGATATTCTCGAAGTGCAGTTGCAGCATTACTGTTGATTTGATAATAGAGCTTCACCAATAATGCCCTGCTCCTTTTCTCCAAGCTCATGTTGACTGGTCAAAAAGTGCACTGCGACTGGTCAGGTGTGTCAGACTATGCATCACCATGACCGATCACAGCACCTGGTGGCCGTAGTTGGAACTGGACGGTGGCTCTGCGACGCATGGAAATCATACACCCCATACTCTGGACATTAATGCTGTCCAGTCTGATACTCGTGCGGTAATTGGTTTCCGTGTTGTAACGTGTTAAATAGGTAAAGTTTGATTACAGGATGAAAAGTATTTAAACCGACAAACTCCGGGAGGTTGTAGGGGACATCAAAACAAATGTTTTTCCCTAATGTCTCAACACTGTTGGAACACGTGAGGCAATACTAACCTTACGACTCATCTTAGAAGAAAGATTAAGAAAAGGCAAACCTACGTTTCTAGCGTTTGTAGACGTAGAGAAAGCTTTTGACAATGTTAACTGGAATACTCTCTTTCAAATTCTGAAGGTGGCAGGGGTAAAATACAGGGAGCGAAAGGCTATTTACAATTTGTACAGAAACCAGATGGCAATTATAAGAGTCGAGGGGCATGAAAGGGAAGCAGTGGTTGGGAAAGGAGTGAGACAGGGTTGTAGCCTCTCCCCGATGTTATTCAATCTGTATATTGAGCAAGCAGTAAGGGAAACAAAAGAAAAATTCGGAGTAGGTATTAAAAGTCATGGAGAAGAAGTAAAAACTTTGAGGTACGCCGATGACATTGTAATTCTGTCAGAGGCAGCAAAGGACTTGGAAGAGCAGTTGAACGGAATGGACAGTGTCTTGAAAGGAGGATATAAGATGAACATCAACAAAAGCAAAACGAGGATAATGGAATGTAGTCAAATTAAATCGGGTGATGCTGAGGGAATTAGATTAGGAAATGAGACACTTAAAGTAGTAAAGGAGTATTGCTATTTAGGGAGTAAAATAACTGATGGTGGTCGAAGTAGAGAGGATATAAAATGTAGACTGGCAGTAGCAAGGAAATCGTTTCTGAAGAAGAGAAATTTGTTAACATCGAGTATAGATTTAAGTGTCAGGAAGTCGTTTCTGAAAGTATTTGTATGGAGTGTAACCATGTATGGAAGTGAAACATGGACGATAACTAGTTTGGACAAGAAGAGAATACAAGCTTTCGAAATGTGGTGCTACAGAAGAATGCTGAAGATAAGGTGGGTAGATCACATAACTAATGAGGAGGTATTGAATAGGATTGGGGAGAAGAGAAGTTTGTGGCACAACTTGACTAGAAGAAGGTATCGGTTGGTAGGACATGTTTTGAGGCATCGAGGGATCACAAATTTAGCATTGGAGGGCAGCGTGGAGGGTAAAAATCGTAGAGGGAGACCAAGAGATTGAATACACTAAGCAGATTCAGAAGGATGTAGGTTGCAGTAGGTACTGGGAGATGGAGAAGCTTGCACAGGATAGAGTAGCATGGAGAGCTGCATCAAACCAGCCTCAGGACTGAAGACCACAACAACAACAATGTCATTTTTTCCTACGAGGATTATTTAAACCGGTGGAGGCCGTATTACGCTCTTCAGTTGTTATAGGGCATATTACGCTCTTCAGTTGTAGGCAACTGCTGTCTACCAGTGTAGTAGTGCAATGTCTCTGTTTACTAATGAAGCTATACACCTGGAGTGAGTACACTGATATGGTTGGTGCGTACTGCGTAGCGCACCACAACATACGAGCTGCACAGAGGGTTTATCAACAACAATATCCTAATCGCCGTATCCCGCATCATACGACCTTTGCTGCTGTGTACCAACGTCTCCGAGAAACCGGGTCATTTAGCAGATTACCTCGACAGGGACGCCGTCGCACGGTAAGAACGCTCCGATTTGAGGAAGCTGTCTCGCAGCATGTGGAGCGGGATCCTTCAATCAGCACTCATTCAACTGCACGTAACATGGGGACGAATCAGACGAATGTAAGAACAGTCCTTCGAGAATAATTGTTACGTCCATGTCACTTACAGCGTGTCCAGAACCTGGAACCAGTTGACTATCCATCCAGAGCACAGTTTTCGCAGTGGTACCTGGAACAGTGTGAAATGCATCCTACATTTCCATCTTCTGTGTTGTTTACCGATGAAGCAACGTTCGGGCGTGATGGACTCTTCAACATGCACAATTCGCATGTTTGGAGTGAGGATAACCCACATGCCACAGTTACTAGCGCTCAGCAAGTGTGGTTCTTCGTTAATGTGTGGGTCGGTGTTGTTGGGACTGTCTAATTGGGCCTTATCTGCTACCTAGGCCATTAAACGGCAGGCACTATTACAATTTTCTCGCCAGAGCATTGTCAGAATTTCTGGAAGTCGTCCCGCTCCCTACAAGACAACGCATGTGGTTCCAACATGACGGGGCACCAGCACATTTCAGTCGTCGTGTGCGTCGATTCCTGGACCGACGGTTCCCAGAAACGTGGATTGGCAGAGGTGGTCCTGTACCATGGCCTGCTCGATCGCCAGATATGTCCCCTCTAGACTTTTTTGTGTGGGGAGAGATGCGTATCCTTGTTTACACAACTCCCGTTGCATTGGAAGAGGATCTGGTTGCCCGGATACTAGCAGCAGCGGAAACAATTCAGGATATTCCTGGGATTTTTGCCCGTGTCAGACAGAACATGATCCGACGGTGTAACCTTTGCTTACGTGTCAATGGAGGCATTTTTGAAAATCTACTGAAATTGAAATTGGGTTGTGTTAATGTGCTGTCTCCTGGTTATAAAAAAATGGAAAAGTGTTTGTTGGTTTGATTAATTTGCCGCCAGAGAAATCTTCCCCTACCGGTTTAAATACTCCTCATAGGAAAAAATGACATTAGGAAAAAGTATTTGTTTTGATGTCCCCTACAACCTCCCAGAGTTTGTCGGTTTAAATACTTTTAACCCTGTATAACCACACGGTACATTGAAAATAAGTAAATTGAAAGTATTCCGGTACAAGTGAAAAGTAAATTGAAAGTATTCCGCTACAAGTGAAAATACAATTTAGTCTGTCTATGCAAGAAAAACGTCTGTATGAATTGAACACTACAAAAACACAGTTTCAACACTGGAAAATATCCTCCATAAATGAGTAATGTTAAGGTTCAATACCTTTCACCTTTACACCAGCGTAAACTGAGAATTAATTATTTTACCTTAAGCCTTGAGCCAAACCGTTGTCGATACTGGACGTTATACTTACATCAGTTCTACATGTTTTTTAAAAATATATTTGTGATAGTCAGATCTCAGCACTCCTGTAATGGCGGACAACAAGGAGACCAGCGATGCTACGTTCGTCCCCGCAGCAGCGTGTGCTAAAAATGCTGAAAACTCACGCATGTGGCCAATGGGAATTACATTTCTATAAATGAAAACACAGAACCACATTTACCGCTAAGTTTTGACTTCGGAAAAAATGAAATTTTACAGAATAACAGACTTGAATACAGCAATTCGCAGATGAGTAGCAAGCGAACAAATCGACCACCCAATGGCAAGAGAGAGCAGAACGAACAGAACAGAGGGCCATAACCTTATCGCACGATTATATATATATATATATATATTAAATGATAGCAGCCAGTGATTACAAAAAATGGCTCTGAGCACTATGGGACTCAACTGCTGTGGTTATCAGTCCCCTAGAACTTAGAACTACGCAAACCTAACTAACCTAAGGACATCACACACGCCCATGCCCGAGGCAGGATTCGAACCTGCGACCGTAGCAGTCGCACGGTTCCGGACTGCGCGCCTAGAACTGCGAGACCACCGCGGCCGGCCCAGTGATTACATGTTGGCTTCTTCTATACACATTCTTGTCATAGTCTTTAGCAAACATAAACGTAATATTTACTACACTGAAGAGCCAAAAAACTGGTACACATGCGTAATATCGGGTAGGGCCCCCGCGAGCACGCAGAAGTGCCGCAACACGACGTGGCAGGGACTCGACTGTCTGAAGTAGTGCTATGGGAATGGACACCATGAATCCTGCATGGCTGTCCGTAAGAGTACGAGTGGTGTGGAGATCTCTTCTGAACAGCACGTTGCAAGGCATTCCAGATATGCTCTATCATGTTCATGTCTGGGGAGTTTGGTGGGCAGCGGACGTGTTTAAACTCAGAAGAATGTTCCTGCAGCCACTCCGTAGCAATTCTGGCCGTTTGGGGTGTCGCATTGTCCTGCTGGAATTACCCAAGTCCGTCGGAATGCACAATGGACATGAATGGGTGCAGGTGATCAGATAGGATTCTTATGTACGAGTCACCTATCAGAGTCGTATCTAAACTTGTCATGGGTCCCATATCACTCCAACTGAACACGCCCTACATCATTACAGAGGCTCCACCAGCTTGAACAGTCCGCTGCTGATACGCAGTGGCCATTGATTGATGAGGTTGTCTCCGCTCGATACAATTTGAAACGAGACTCGTCCGACCAGGCAGCATGTTTCCAGTCATCAACAGTCCAATGTCGGTGTTGACGAGGCCAGGCGAGACGTAAAGCTTTGTGTCGTGCAGTCGTCAACGGTACACGAGTGGGCCTTCGACTCCGAAAGCCTATATCGATGATATTTCATTGAATGGTTCGCACGCTGACACTTCTTTACGGCCCAGCACTGAAATCTGCAGCAATTTGGGGAAGTGTTGCACTTCTGTCACGTCGAACGATTCTCTTCCGTCGCCGTTGGTCCCGTTCTTGCAGGGTCTTTTCCCGGGAGCAAGATATCGGAGATTTGATGTTTTACCGGATTACTGATATTCACGGTCCACTGGTGAAATGGTCGTACGGGAAAATCCCCACTTCATCGCTACCTCGGAGATGTTGTGTCCCATCCCTCTTGCGCCGACTATAACACCACTTAAATCTTGACAACCTGCCATTATGGCAGCAGTAACCGATCTAAAAATTGCGCCAGACACTTGTTGTCTCATATAGGCGTTGCCGAACTCAGCGCCGTATTCTGGCTGTTTAGATATCTCCGAATACAGTGTCTATACAAGTTTCTTTGGCGCTTTAGTGTAAATGTACATAATTAGAGATTTCATCACTGTTTTTAGTATCAGAATAGTATTTCGCTTTTAGCAAAAATCCTCATAGCTTGTGTATTTTGTATTTAGTTGTCATAAGTACCCACGAGTACGCTAAGCGCTGTGTTTGTCCGGCCATTTCCCGCAGGTTCCTGAGTCGGAGTGCCGCGGCCCGGCGCCACACCAGGAGGAGAGCTGCAAAGCCGCCGACTGCCCCACCTGGAGGGCCACGCCCTGGTCTCCCGTGAGTGCCGCCCGCTTTCACTGCTGCCGCCTGCCCAGCGCATTAGTCAGCATTAGCCGTTTGTTCATCTGCCTACACTACCGCTCAATGACTTCAACAAACCTAACAACTGACATCCAATTCCCTGTAAAAACCGTGTAATACCATGGCTAAGTACAGTGTGACGCCCCCTCTCCGCCGCGTGCTGGTGTTGTCGACGCCGTGGAGATGTTACTGCTACAGCTCGGTCGGTGGAGCCGAGACGCGATGCGCTATGATGGATGTCTCCGTCGGTTAACGAGAGACGCCGGCCGGAGTGGCCGAGCGGTTCTAGGCGCTACAGTCTGGAACCGCGCGACCGCTACGATCGCAGGTTCGAATCCTGCCTCGGGCATGGATGTGTGTGATGTCCTTAGGTCAGTTAGGTTTAAGGGGGGGGGGGGGGGGGTAGGACATCAAACGGGCCGACTTGGAGCAGGAGAGGCACCACAGGACATTTTATTTTCTACTGTCTATACTTTTACAAATAAATTCATAAAACTTTGTCAGCATGACCAGGAAGGATTCAGAATTCACACTCATAGTAGTGGAAGAGCGAAAACATAACAAAACCAATTTTTTTAGATATGAAATTTCATAATTTTTTCATTTACTGTTGGCTGCATTTGTTGCTATAGGTACATTTTTCTTCACAAGTAAGAGACATTCTGTGATGAATTTTGCACAGCATACAAACCATACTTGCAGATGTATAAAACTCTAGAATTTTCCAAATCTATTAAAAACTGTGGTAAAAATTGAGATAATTAACTACAAAATTTGATTTTTTTCTAAACATAAAGTTTAAAACGTAACAGCTCACTCATTTTTTCATAAATTAAATAGATTCTAGAGTTTCAGACAGCTGTAAGTATGGTTTGTATGCTGTGCAGAATTCATCGAACAGTCTCTCTTACTTATGAAGGTAAGTGTACCTATAACAACAAATGCAGCCAACAGTGAGTGAAAAAATTATGAAATTTCACATGTAAAAAAATTATTTTGTTATGTTTTTGAACTTCCGCTGCTACGAGTGTGAATCCTGAATCCTTCTTGGTCATACTGACAAAGTTTTATGAATTCACTTGTTAAAGTATAGACAGTGGAAATTAAAATGTCCTGTGGAACCTCTCCTGATCCAAGTCCGTCCGTTTGACGTCCTACCCCCCTTACGTAGTTCTAAGTTCTAGGGGACTTTTTGACCTCAGAAATTAAGTCCCATAGTGCTCAGAGCCATTTTTTAACGAGAGACAGGATCTGAAAAAGCTCTTAAGAAATCGTTCCTCGCGTAATGATTTAAGTTTGACTGCGAGTCCGCACAGTTTCCTTATTAACGCGAACTGCGCACTCTGATTGTCTCATATGGTTTGAAGTTGAATTATTATGCGCCCGGTTAACACTTTAGTGCAGTAATTGATAGATCTTCCCTCATGCGCAACGTCCACATCACCAAAAGCGAGGAAAAAGTTCAATTGCAGATCGCATTGGTCGTTGTTTTTTCGTTGCTAACAAGGGAACCTCCACATCGCACCCCCCTCAGATTTAGTTATAAGTTTGCACAGTGGATAGGCCTTGAAAAACTGAACACAGATCAATCGAGAAAACAGGAAGAAGTTGTGTGGAACTATGAAAAAAATAAGCAAAATATACACTGAGTAGTCCATGTGCAGCATATGCAACATCAAGGATAGCGTGAGCTCAAGAGCGCCGTGGTCCCGTGGTTAGCGTGAGCAGCCGCGTAACGAGAGGACCTCGGTTCATGTCTTCCCTCGAGTGAAAAGTTTACTTTCTTTATTTTCGCAAAGTTATGATCTGTCCGTTCGTTCATTGACGTCTCTGTTCACTGTAATAAGTTTAGTGTCGGTGTTTTGCGACCGCCCTGCAAAACCGTGCGATTAGTTCCAATGGGAACCGAAAACATTTGATCGCAAGGTCATAGGTCAACCGATTCCTCCATGGGAAAACACGTCTGATATATTCTATACGACACTGCTGACGGCATGTGCGTCACATGACAGGAATATGTTGTTGACCTAACTTGGCGAATGGGTAAAAAGATTCTTCTACCTTGCCCGATTTAGATTTTCTTGTGGATGTGATAATCACTCCCAAAAAAGTGATGAAAACATAAGAGTTTGTCACATGAATAAATGAATGCAACAGTTTTACAGTCGCACAGTTTTCCCTGTGCTCTGTCAAAACATATGTTTTTAACGTTTTCAAATTTTTCCGTGTGTAGACCGTCAAATCCTGCACATGTCCAAGCAAATCTGAACATGTCCTGGAATTTTGGAGAGCGAAGTAGATTATATAAAATAATTAAACTTTTCACTCGAGGGAAGACTTGAACGAAGGACCTCTTGTTCTGCAGCTGCTCACGCTAACACTTTTTTTTTTTTTTTTTGCGTTTTGTTCGTTATTGATCGTTGTGTTTGGTCGTTGCGGACGTCGTAAGACATCCGTTGAAGTTCGTTGTTCATCGATTAGCTCAGTTTTTTTTATTACAGAGGGCTGCTAACCCTCTGACCGAACACGCTGAGCTACCGTGCCGGCTTGGGACCACGGCGTTCCTGAGCTCACGTTAGCCTTGATGTTGCCTATGATGCACGTGGACTACTCAGTTTGTATATTTTGCTTATTTTTTTCATAGTTCCACACAACTTCTTCCTGTTTTCTCGATTGATCTGTGTTCAGTTTATCAAGGCCTATCCGCTGTGCCAACTTATAACTAATTCTGAGGGGGGTGCGATGGGGAGGTTCCCTTGTAAGTAAAATTGTTCGCTCTATATGACGCGAGACCCACAGATACTCTTTAACAATGTCTTAATTATCTTGCATCGTAATATTACGTATTTCCAAACCTTCCTTGTCACAGCCAACATTCCACGAATTTACTTCGAAGTTAGTCACAATTCATTAACTTTTGATGAGCAATTACCAAATATTCATAGAATGATGGAGGTGACACGTTGAATTTCTACTTTTGATGAACAATTTTATTGTTCCTTTTCGCCAAATACTTTATAAACATCACGCCACACGCACACACGGTTAATTAGCATTGGTAGTTCTGTTAGTTTCAACTATCGTGACAATTACGACCGCTTTAACCCTCGGCGTAATTGTACCTTCTTCATGTATTCGTGTCAATGTCTCCTACTTGAGA
Organism: Schistocerca nitens; assembly: GCF_023898315.1. Classification (NCBI taxonomy): domain Eukaryota; kingdom Metazoa; phylum Arthropoda; class Insecta; order Orthoptera; family Acrididae; genus Schistocerca; species Schistocerca nitens. The sequence continues at coordinate 46,032,135 of NC_064619.1, read as the reverse complement.
CTAAACGTATATTACAGTCTTTTGATACTTTGTCCATTCCTTTCTATAAGTTCACTTATATGAATGTTGAGTCCAATATTGCCTACTTCCGTGAATAAAGTCCAACAACTCGGTATACACAGTCAGCATACTATCTCGGTTCAAGTCTCTAATCTGAATATCAGTTCACAAAATCCGTACGTCTACGTCACGCAACAACGACTCTTGAAATTAAAACAATCTCGTCGCGCTCCGTTCGCTCAACTATGACAAGAGCTGCTTTCGTATGACTTGATGGCACGATAGCGACTTACTTTTTTCGTGAATGAATGAGTATCGTAGACGCATTGGATTTCTTCGTTGCGTTTACAACTCTCTTCCACATAAAAGTTATTTCTGACCGACATTTCTTTGGACTTAACTTTCATGGTAATAATTTGCAATTATTACTTAGATGTTTGGCAAATAACTAAAGATGACCTTTCTTTCTTCTTCCTTTCTACCAAAACACACTCTGTAATGCTTAATGTCGGTGTTTATCAAGACTTTCTGGTGTTATATCATCGGCAAAGTTGCCGTACCTGTCAGGATAACTTTTCCCTACTTTACATCATGATGGTCTTTCCTAATTGGATTTTGGGGTTCATTAGGGAGTTCCAACAAGAATAGTTTTAAAATTTTGAACATGGCTATAAAGGGCAGCTGTGAAGCGTGTAACAGCTCTGTTAAATTGTTACAAACTTAGTCAGCTAGTGTCGTAATTCCGAAATGAGATTACGCGGTAAGTCACGCAAACCTGAACGATGTAAATTCAACTAAATACTTAGGGATTACAATTACAAATAACCTACATTGTAACGATCACATATATAGTGTAGTGGGCAGAGCAAACCAAAGACTGCGATTCATTGCCGGAACACTTAAAAGGTGCAACAGGTCTACTAAAGGGACTACTTACAGTATACTTCTCCGCCCTATTCTGAAGTATTGCTGTGCGGTGTGGGATCCGTATCAAGTGGGACTGATGGATGATATTGAAAAAGTTCAAAGAAGGGTGGCTCGTTTTGTATTATCGCGAAATAGGGGAGATAGTGTCACAGACATAATACTTGAATTGGAGTGGCAATCATTAAAACAAAGGCGATTTTCGTTGCGACGGGATCGTCTCACGAAATTTCAATCTCCAGTCTTCTCCGATTGCGAAAACATTCTGTTGGCACCCGCCTACATAGGGAGAAATGATCATCACCACAAAAAAGCTACTAAAGTGACTGCTTACACCACGCTTGTCCACCCTATTCTGGAATATCGCAGTGCGGTGTGGGATCCGCATCAGGTAGGACATCTAAAAAGGACAAAGAAGGGCAGCTCGTTTTGTATTATCGCGAAATAGGGGAGATAGTGCCATAGACATGGTAACGTGAATTAGAGTGGCAATCATTAATCACCAGTTTTCTTCTCCGTTTGCGAAAACATTCTATAGGCACCCACCTCCTTAGGGAGAATGTACTCATGATAAAATAAGATAAATCAGGGCTCACACAGAAAAATATAAGTGCTCGTTTTTCCCGCGCGCCATTCGAGAGCGGAACGGTAGAGAGACAGCTTGAAGGTGGTTCATTGACGCCTCTGCCAGGCAATTTACTGTGCATAGAAGAGTAATCACGTAGATGTAGATGTAGTAAGACTGTCGCGCAATAAATATTTAGCGTGAAGCGCCGTTGCGACAGAGGCAAAGGTCAGTTGTGGAAACTAAGCCACTGAATATTAAAAGTAACGTTATTAAGGAATACACCCGACTGACTACACAGCATAAGAGGGCACGTGCATTCGCGAGCGGGTGATTCAAAATGAGAACTAATAACGTAAGGGAAATGGATGATAAGTGCAGTTACGTCGGTACACACTCAGTTGTATGCGAACGTACGATCGCCATAGAGGCGCGTGTGTTCTAAGTACTATTATTCACGTAGCCTGGGTAAAAATAATTGTGCTTAAAGTGCATTTATTCATTTGAGAAATAAAATAATCGGACTTTATAATCAAATGGAAAGAAAGATTGCAGTTTCTGAATGTCACGGCAAATATGACCTATATATTGAAACTGACATTGGCGGCCGCCAAAGGAAAGAGATGAACACACTCACGTATCTCTGTTGTTGAGCACCGCCGTCGTGAAGATCGTCGCCTCCATCTAAATTCTCCATGCAAAATTAAAATAATAATTATAATAATCTTCCAGAGTTACAGGAGCTGGGATCCATGGTAACGTAAATGAGAAAATCGTTTTGTTTCACAAGTTGTTTTCATTATTTAGCACAAATTCGCTTGAAATTACAGAGCACTTCGTTTATACGTCTTATCACCAGAACATGAGAACAACGAAAGGTAACTAATAAACGAAGAGCGTAAATCTTCTTTTGTCCGTCAGTGTTAAATACTTTTCAAATGAATCTTTGGTATGAGAGTCGAACAATTATCTATACATTTATCAATAAGAAAGAATTATTAAGTTTCTTTACAAGTGACGGTCTTGTAAAGAATGAAAAATGAGACAACCAGTTGGATAACACAGGTTTTTGGAATCCTTGACCTAGGTTTCGATAGCCACAAAATTATCCTCTTCAGAAGGATATTGCAACGCCTGGAAATTACACACGAGTTACAAAAGTTTCAAGTAAAACAGAAATAACAAATAGGACAAAGTACTAAAAGCCAAGAGTACACACTTACTTTTTACGTATTGTGGAGAAGAGGTGCGTTAGAATAAAGCCCTTTGGGTCTTGTCAAGTAAAAGTTCACCTCAAAAACATTAAAATAACAAGACATGATAATATAGCATCAGTGTGAATTTTACGGATAACACCGGCTAACTGACTATCGTACTAGGCTCGTAAGTTGAGGTAATTCAGGTATAGAGGGCGCAGCTGTGTCACCATAGGTATTGTGGAAATAAACATGCACAGTGGACTACATAAACTCAATTTACAAATAAAAAATTAAGCCTGATTATGGGCGAAAAATCATGCTGACTAGCTAATGTCTGATATCTGAGTAAAAGTAGTGCTCGATTATCGGCCACTACAAGCCTACCTTTAACAGAGCAGTGCAGTGAAGATCAGACTGATGTTATCGGATTATCATGACAAGTTATTTTATTTTTAGAAGTGAATTTTTACTTGAAGATAGCCAAACGGCTCTATTCTAACGTAGCTTTTCGCAACAGTATGCTAATTGAATTTATCCGCTTTTGCCATTTCTGTTTCAGTTGGGCTTTTTGTCACCAATGTGTAATTCCTAATCGCTACAATCTCCTTCTCAAGAGGATAATATTATAATTATCGAAACCTAAGTCAAGGGTTCTAATAAATCTGTGTTACGCAGCTGATTTGCTGATTTTTCATCCTTTCCAAGAAAAAGGTATAGTACAACATCGGTAAACATGCCAGGTTTATGTGTCTGTTTTCATCTGTATGCAGTATTACCCAGTAGAGTGTTGTGTACAAACAAAGTATAGCTACCTCAGCTGGTAAGTTTGTTTAATTGTGTGACGAATGAATGACTCTTCCATACTCCCCTGTTGCTCCCTATGATGTTGTGATGTCCGCAGTGTACTTCAAGCTTTGGTACGATACATACTACATGGTTAGTGCAGTTCGGTTCCTTAGTGACAGTTGACAGTGTGCACATCGTTGTTACAGCCCCAAGAAGGGAGACATCCATAGACGGACGTACTGCAGTTGTAGCACTCAGACATTCAGGTTTATCTATGCCCCAAATTGCGAAACGATGTGGTGTGTCTGTGCAATACGCCCGTTGCCGCCGAAGTCAACAGTTAGTAATCATGACCTGCCACGACCAGGACGACGTCGTAGAAGAACCGGAAGTGATGTAAAATATATTGTAGCTAATAATAAGAGAAATAGGTTCAAAGCAACAGTACAAAGCCTCGGAGATTTGGCAGAACTTGACAAGAAAAACATATCTGTGGCAACAGTAAACAGAAGACTGATTGATGCCGGCTTGAAAGAACGTGTGGCAGCGAGTAAATCCCTTCTGCAGCACATAAATAAAAAGAGACTCGAATGGTGTGGGAAACACAGCAAATGGAAACAGGACGAGTGGAAGAAAGTGTTATTCACAAATGAAAAAAATATCGACATTTTTGGTACCAGATGGAGGACATTTGTGCGTCGATCTGAAGGAGAAACGGTGGTCCAGCACTGCATTCTGTCTACAGTTAACCACATTGGGGGTTCTATTATGTTGCGAGGTGTTTTTCAGGAGACAAGAGTTGGCGAATTCGTGAAAATAGAAAGATATATGGACCACATGTATCGCATACTTTAGTGTCATAAGATACCACGTGAACTGCGCTTGCTAGCGAAAGGGTTCACATTGTAACAGGATAATGATCAAAAACGTCGGTCGGCATTTTGTTAGAAATACATTGCACCAAAGGAAAAACGAAGATACGGAAGCATATGATGTAGATGTCCCAAAGCACTGACTGTAATCCTATTGAAATGGAATGGATGGACTTACGCAGAAAGTTCACATAACAAGCAAGGAACATCTGTGGAACGTCTTTAAGGATGTGTGAAATGAGGTAGACTCGCGGTACCCACAAAAACACATTGAAGACATACCTCGAGTTTGTGAGGCAGTCACTAAATCTAAAGGAGGATACTTTGATGAAAGTAAAACATAATTTTTCTGTTTTTTATATAGTTTAAATGTATACCATTACATTTTTGGAGAAATAAAGTTATTTTTGTGTTTATGTTTGAAATATAAGGTAACAGCCGTAGTTTATTGAAGATCATTTACAAAATAATATCAAACATGCCAGTTTGATGAAAAAGGAAACGCTTTTCTTAATTTAACTAAATCGTGCGTACAGTAATACTATCCCCTCAAAAAATACGTTAACACTATTCATTTATACCACGTCAGTGGCCATTGCCCACATTATGCGCCAACACACACTACGCTACACTGCGATGGGTGCAGTAATCTTCTCTTTTCTACACATAACTGATTTTGTCTGGCAGTGGCTGTTAAATGAAAGCCCTAAGTATGCTAATCTCACTACATCTATTTAGCAGTTATTCTTTCACTATACGTGCAGGGTCACATCGGATTCTGACTAGATTATGAAAAATTTAATTCTATTTGATACATCTGACAAAACAAAATAAACGCAACAGAAACACGAAAGTCCGGAACGACTGTCTCATTGTTCAGTCGTAGCTTTTATAGTCCCATACTTATACACGAGGTGGGGGAATACAGTCAACTTGTACGACGATCAGCATTGGAAAGCCTCTTTATACACAGGAACTATGATCTACTTGAGGATGGGTTTATCGCCATGAACAGGCTTTGGTCTAACAGATCAACAATGAGATACAAGAGGGGAAAATTGTGACTTACATTAACTATAAAAATTCTAGAAAAATTCGTTCAATACGAAATGGTGGAACTGTTAGATAGGCGGGTCCAATATCTCTCCAGCAGAAGTGGCCGGTAACTAAATAGCACTGATGGCTGACCACGTGCCGTTCTGTACCACAGTGAGAACAGAGCAACTAGCTGAGCAACACGAATGAGATACAACTGAATTAATGCTCCGCACATCTAACAAAATTTAATGAACTTAGATGGTACAAATCTAACAGCGACGAGCATGCAGTGTCTATACAAACGGATGCAGGAACTTACAACATACTGTATGCGTGGTACTAAGTTTCATTCGAAATACGGAATTTCACAAGCAAGAAGTAATTTAAACATAGTCACTCCCTACGCCTGAAGGTGCTGATACCAACGGGTTTAAACGGGTCCTAACCCACAAGATATAAACCGACTTAGGATTACATCTCCACGTTTCAGCAGGTCGTGCATACTCACCGGGACTTCAAAGCAGAGTGGTCTCAGTCCGTTGCTAAACCCCCTCCTGTGCAACCGTCGGCGTCTGCTCTCGATGGAAGGCGCAACTAATTGACCAGTCTCCAGCGCTCGCCGAAAGTGTGGTGGGCTAAGCCCCTGGAGGGTCTGGGAAAGCACAAGCCTTCGTTGGCCTCAGTACTTCCAGAACAGAGAAGGCTTCGAGAATGTCCTCGAGCATTTTCGCGGCCAGATACACGACCAATCAAACAACAAGATTTTAAAGACGGCGTGGAAGTTCGACTATGATGTTGACAATTGGTCCGCTAAGTTTGAAAAGAAAGCCAAACGAATTCTTCCTAGTCTCTGAGCGAAGGAAAGAAAGGAAACCTTCACTGACTTGGAGCTGCTCCGCCATATTCCCATTTCAAGCAGGTTGCTACCCCAGGAATTAGTATAAGGGAAGGCATGAGGCCGCTGATCACGAAAGACTGTATAAAAAAATAAAATAAAATGTCCAAGAGAATTCCTCTTCAAAGTATAGGCATCTGAAAGAGAAAAGAAAAACCACACACACACATACAACCTTGAAGATACTTCCCCCATTCTGTTGACTTCTCTATGATGTCTCCTTGACCCCTCAGAAAAATTTGATTCAGCTCCTCACCACAGTGAATGAGAAGTGGAGTTCAAAGAAATGGAAGCATTATCCTCCACGATCCTGGCCATATGATGTTACAGTAATAATTAAACTATGACAGTCTGGTATACAAAGACAGTTATTTACCATTAAGTACCAGTTAACTGAAAATTTTTACTCATTTGTATGTTACAGATCAACGCCCAGCGTTAGATGAAAGGCATTGTCCAATAAGTCATTGGACGCAGGACCCTTGGGATTTGGCCACTGAGAAACCCATGATTTTTCTTTTTTACTTTTTTAGAGGTCCCGATTGCATAATCAATTTATTCCATAACACTTTTGTGTGTTTGAGTGTTATGCTATTGCTCTTCACCCTGCTGGCAAGATATAAAGAAACAAACTTAAAAATGGTTCAAATGGCTCTGAGCACTATGGAACTTTACATCTGAGGTCATCAGTCCCCTAGAACTTAGAACTACTTAAACCTAACTAACCTACGGACATCACACACATCCATCGCCGAGGCAGAATTCGAACCTGCGACCGTAGCGGTCGCGCGGTTCCAGACTGAAGCGCCTAGAACCGCTCGGCCACACCGGCCGGCGTAACAAACTTAAAGGTCACTTATATACCTGTGCCACATTCATTCAGAAAACAGGTACTCGTAGCGTTTACCCTCCACATACTTTCGTAAATGTATAAGTGATGCCGAAGCGTACTGCTAGACCAGGCTCCACGTCACTCTTCCGGTTTGTAGAGTGTCGTATCGCGACAAGAGATGTAATTTTCTGGAATACCATGGTTTTCACAAAGCTGTATTGTCACTTTACTAAACAACCAGTTTCGGTCATAAACGGACCATCCTCAAGTATAATGCGACATCGCAATCAAGTGTGTGACAAACCATAACAACTAACGAGCGTAATGTCATAAACGAACACGTTAGTTCAACTCTATTTTTCTGCACAACTAGCTGCTCCAAAATACAGATAATATTCTCATCAGACGTTACAGTTTTCGATGAGTTGTGCCGAAAGACTTTTTCCTGAGCCACACGGGGCTTCTGACTCATGTAGGTTTTCATCTACGACGCGTAGTCGCAAATGTTTAGTTATCACCTCTGAAAAATAAAGTGGCGTAACTAATTTTTTGTTTGTTTGCAGATTCATGTCTGAAGTCCTCTCACACAAGCTAATCCCAGCACCAAAGTGCCTGAGCACAACAGAAGACGAAGCAAAGCAAAATGTTGAACCCTATTCATAAAATCGAGAAACACTGCCATAAATGTTTTGGCAAACCCAACGTTACTTTTTCTATGGGATGATTAAACCTTTGCCGGCCGAAGTGGCCGTGCGGTTAAAGGCGCTGCAGTCTGGAACCGCAAGACCGCTACGGTCGCAGGTTCGAATCCTGCCTCGGGCATGGATGTTTGTGATGTCCATAGGTTAGTTAGGTTTAACTAGTTCTAAGTTCTAGGGGACTAATGACCTCAGCAGTTGAGTCCCATAGTGCTCAGAGCCATTTGAACCATTTTTGATTAAACCTTTATGATTACTCCACGGACATATATACTCCGCAAGCCATTGTACAGCTCATAGCGAAAGGCAGATACCTAAACCTGTGCACTGTTTCATGAGGCACGCAGACTAAACTGACAAAATTTCTCCCTGACCTTCCTCAAACCTATAAAGGCCGTTCATACAGCTTTTTGCCACTACATGTCGCCTCAAACACGAGTTTACCATTCACGAGAACTACCACAGCTCACACTTCACCTCTTCTATCCAAATCCTTACAACACTCATTTCTTTCCTTGACTGGTTCTTACACCACACCAATATCCGTTTGCTACTGAAATATCGTGAGTAATGAGTTTGTTAATGTACTGCTACTGATCTGAATTTTACTGCAAAATAAAAAGAAAAGCAAAGTGCTTTATTCGAAGGAAATCATTTCCGCAGTGACTATTTAATGGTAAATCACTTCCAAATCCGAATGTTGGTTCCTGAAGCATAGTACACCACTGGCCATTAAAACTGCTACACCAAGAAGAAATGCAGATAATAAACAGGTGTTCATTGGACAAACATATTATACTAGAACTAACATGTGATTACATTTTCACGCAATTTGGGTGCATAGATCCTGAGAATTCAGTACCCAGAACAACCACCTCTGGCCGTAATAACGGCCTTCATACGCCTGGGCATTGAGTCAAACAGAGCTTGGATAGCGTGTACAGGTACAGCTGCCCATATAGCTTCAACACGATACCACAGTTCATCAAGGGTAGTGACTGGCGTATTGTGACTAGCCAGTTGCTTGGCCGTCATTGACCAGTCGTTTCCAATGGGTGGAGATCTGCAGAATGTGTACCCAGAAATGCCCGTGCAGGACCTGCAGCATGCGGTCGTGCATTATCCTGCTGAAATGTAGGGTTTCGCAGGGATCGAATGAACGGTAGAGCCACGGGTCGTAACACATCTGAAACGTAACGTCCACTGTTCAAAGTGCCGTCAGTGCGAACAAGAGGCGACCGAGACGTGTAACCAATGACACCCAATCCCATCACGCCGGGTAATACGCGAGTATGGCGATGACGAATACACGCTTCCAATGTGCGTTCACCGCGATGGCGCCATACACGGTTGCGACCATCATGATGCTGTAAACAGAACCTGGATTCATCCGAAAAAATGACGTTTTGCCATTCGTGCACCCAGATTCGTCGTTAGGTACACCATCGCAGGAGCTCCTGTCTGTGATGCAGCGTCAAGGGTAACCGCAGCCGTGGTCTCCGAGCTGATAGTCCATGCTGCTGCAAACTTCGTCGAACTGTTCGTGCAGATGGTTGTCGTCTTGCAAACGCCCCCATCTGTTGACTCAGGGATCGAAACGTGGCTGCACGATCCGTTACAGCTATGCGGATAAGATGCCTGTCATCTCGACTGATAGTGATACGAGGCCGTTGGGATCCAGCCCGGCGTTCCGTATTACCCTCCTGAAGCCACCGATTCCATATTCTGCTAACAGTCATTGGATCTGACCAATGCGAGCAGCAATGTTGCGATACGATAAACCGCAATCACGATGGGCTACAATCCGACCTTTATCAAAGTCGGAAACGTGATGGTACGCATTTCTCCTCTTTACACGAGGCATCACAACAGCGTTTGTGTATGAGAAATCGGTTGGAAACTTTCCTCGTGTCAGCCCGTTGTAGGTGTCGCCACCGGCGCCAACCTTGTGTGAATGCTCTGAAAAGCTAATCATTTGCATATCAGAGCATCTTCTTCCTGTCGGTTAAATTTCGCGTTTGTAGCACGTCATCTTCGTGGTGTAGCAATTTTAATGGCCAGTAGTGTAGTTTGTAGGCACAATACTACAGGATTTCCTACGCCCTTTGCTTCCTCCATACTGATTTACACATAAATTTGTGTAGATGTACAGCTGAACGTGGAATCTGAACCAAGCTCGTCCTGACATTTTTCGCATTAACATGTCATTTTCAGAGGTGAAAGACGAAATACGGGGAGTCCCAAAGAAACACCGGCAATGCTTAGTATGTTGTGCGGGAAGACACACTGATCAGCTTTCAAGAAGGAACCCACATCCGTAAACGCATGGGCGTTGGAGGTCGTCCAAGTCCCAGACAGGTGTATGTTCCACATGGCGTCAATAAACCCATCATGAGTACCACATCACGCAGTCTACATAACAGACGGACTCCGAACTGCGTACCTCCTACGCCAATGCAGAGCCTACATCGGCGGCGCTGAGCCTCACGCACTTGAGCCAATACGCTCGGTCGTCTTTGAAGTATGTAACACCCCACCCGTTGCTTGTCCGATTTTTGCGTTTGTTCGCCCCTGACAAACTACTTAAAGAGAAATTGGGAGTGGAACTGTACGCAAAAATGGATAACGCTAGATTTAAATGTGTGCGGTGGTAGCGTTGACGATTAATCACACCTTTTTTTACTTCCAAACATGAATGATCATGAACACTTAGAGTGTTCAATGATATCAAACACATACACAAAAATAAAATAACGCAAAAGGGTGAATTCAGGATCAACTACTGAAAGTAAAGGCTCTATTGAATCACAATAATTTTATTATAATCTTCAGATCAATGCTGAGTAAAACACAATGAACAATTTACAAATTATCCTCCTGACTGGCATTGGCAGTGAACTGTGTTAAAATTGGTCCAAAACGCGATCTCTTATAACTTGGCTGACCGACTGACATCGACACAAAACGTAAAATACGAAGAACCACTACACCCCAAAGTACCGTGAAACCTCTGTGGAAATAGCAATTGCACGTGATCCAACTATTTAACGTTACTCCTAACACAGGCCGAAGCGGGAGCCATCTCACTGTAATATTCTACATCTACATCTACATTTATACTCCTGTTGCAGCGGCTGTCTGCGACGGCGACGGCGCGGCTGTGCGGTTGGCGTGTGGCGTCTCGGAAAGTACACTCCTACACTACTCGGACAACAGACCGCTGTCCATAAACTTCTCTGTTTGCAACGATCTTCCGGCAGCAAAGACTTGGCGCGGCTAACGTCCACTCAGAACGAAAAACCAAGACGGGAGACGACTTGGGTAACGTCCTCTCAGTACGAGAGCCCAGAACGGAAGACCCTTAACCGAGAGTCCAGCAAGATCGCTCTTCACCTTTGTTTTCTCCCATCAACTTTTACCGAGCGAATCACATCACTAGAAGCTCTCAAAATACCCAGTTTGCCAGCGCCGACCAATGTACGGCCTGGGAATAGAACTCTTTTCCACCATTCTTTTATTTCTACAAAATTTCACAAGTAAACTCCGCCCACGCCGGCTAGGAAGAACCACAGCTGTGGGCAATAACACGTTTACTGGAAGTTTTCTCCCAAGAGACCACTCGAGATTTCCCGGGTAAGCTTCCCCGTCGTAGCGAACACAGATTCTTGCATTGAAAGTTTTGTTATTCGGAACTCCTGGCCTGCCCTACTTGAGTTACTCGAAGGCCTAAAATTACTGGGACATAGGCGAGAGCACGCACAGGAAAGCCCGTCCAGCTATCCACTGCTCTGTTTTGGTAAACACTTGAACACCTGCAGCCGCACGTCCTTCAGAGGTTGGCGACCGCTGTGGCCGCTCTAAACGGATTACAGAAATCCCCGAGTTCACCATTCATACCATTGGGCTGTGGCCGGCGGCGGCTAGGCGGGGAGGTAGCCGAGCTCTGTCTCGTGTACTGCCTTTCCGCAAAATCTTACAATCACAAAATCGCGGAATTCTCGCGTGCCGATGCGTTTCCACATAGATTTCCTACACCGTAATTTAGAGTATTACTCCAACAAAACCTAAAGTGTCACGTTAAATGGACTCATGTAAGGTGCATGGCCGTTGCCACCTTACAAGTATTTCAGTCGCGCCGTGGACTCTAGCTATGAGGTCCTCCGCTGACGTTACAGATGTGCCATACACCTTATCCTTCATACTAGACCACAGAAAACATTCAAGAGATGTCAGATCTGGCGCCGGTGCTGGCCATGGAACTGGTCCACCTCCACTAATCCACCACACTTAGGTGATTCCGGTCATAGACATCAATGGGTGGTGTAGCTCCATCGAGTTGCAGCCACATATCCATCCAATCATTTAGTGGGACTGCATACAATAGGATAGACAAGACATCTTTAATAAATGTGAGATAGATCGGTCCTGTTCGTCTATTTCCCATATGGCCAATGATGTGTGTGTGTGCGTGTGCGTGTGTTGCGTGGAGAGCAGTGAGGCAGAGACGCGCGTCGCGGCTGTTGCAGTGCTCGGCGACGTGCGGCGCGGGCGTGCAGACGCGCGCCATAACGTGCGGCGACGTGGCGACGCCGGCCCCCCCGGCGCTCTGCGACGCGGCGACGCGCCCCGTCCAGAAGCAGGCCTGCCACTCCGGCGTCGTCTGCCCCGGGCCCGTCTACCGCACAGGTGAGTCTCTCCCTCTCCCTCTGTCTCTCTCCCTCCCTGTCCCGCCGGCCGAAGTGGCCGTGCGGTTAAAGACGCTGCAGTCTGGAACCGCAAGACCGCTACGGTCGCAGGTTCGAATCCTGCCTCGGGCATGGATGTTTGTGATGTCCTTAGGTTAGTTAGGTTTAACTAGTTCTGAGTTCTAGGGGACTAATGACCTCAGCAGTTGAGTCCCATAGTGCTCAGAGCCATTTTGAACCTCCCTGTCCATCTGTCTCTTTCTAAAACTCCCCAGAAGAATAATATACAGTATTTTTGACAGGGCACAGTGCATATCCTGTGCATGTGTGTAGAATGTACAAGACTAGGGCACAGATGTGCAGCTGTGAATTGGTTGGCACAACTGAAGACATAGTGGAACTCTAATCGTCCGGAGTGACTGGACCCGATCCGGATAATCGAATATCCGGATTTGAACAGTTCTTCAGTCGTAATTTCTCCACAATATTTCGGCAGACGTACACGCTGCCATCTTCAGGTGGTTCCTGACGAATGCTGTGCTGTTCCTCACGGCGTCCTATATATACTAGCCGTTTCTCCCTCCACCGTTCCTCTCCTGGTGTCTTCGGTCAACACCGACTCAAAGGAAGGCCTCGGCGCTTGTTCGTGACGTCACATCAGCTAGACACGGCGAACGCCAGGTCTGTTGCAGGCATACTCATAATGGTGGTGTCTCCTTCTCTGACACAGGAAAATGTGAAACTATTGGCGGTAGTTGACCAACACAAATTGTTCTGAGAGATTTCTGTCATCAAAAATGGCTCTGAGCACTATGGGACTGAACATCTGAGGTCATCAGTCCCCTAGAACTTAGAACTAATTAAACCTAACTAACCTAAGGACATCACACACAACCATGCCCGAGGCAGGATTCGAACCTGCGACCGTAGCGGTCCCGCGGTTCCAGACTGAAGCGCCTAGAACCGCTCGGCCACTCCGGCCGGCTTCTGTCATCAGTTAATTGTGCAATTCATTACACTTCTCAACAAATAGTGAACTCCTGAACTTAAATTTCCACATGTTTTAAGGATTGACATACAAAAACAACTTCATGGTCCAGCAGCAACAGAATTCGTGCTTCTTTATCTTATTTGTAAATCTGAGGAAGTTACGTTTCTACTGGGTTGCTTTTACAAGAAATTATGAACATATTGGTGCTCTTCTTTAGGTATCTTGGTTGACTTTGGGGTGAGGAGCACTGAATGTTAATGAAATATCACGTTGGGGGAGGGGGTGGCGGACAGAAGAAGAGGCAAAAGAGAGATACTTGTTTTATCAAATAATTTTTTTTATCTTATAAAGTTTCTCCTTTCAGTTGCAAGAGAGGAATATTTATCTTTTCTAATGTGCATGTTTAAAAAAGTTTAAGCTCAGCAGTATTTTCGATGTATGAAGCTATTTTGTTTCCCGTTTAGAATTCCTTTCGTTGAAAACGACTGTAATCTAATGACTGGCAACAGTTGGACATTTACACATGTAAATTAGTTCACATTTCCAGTGACGATGTCAAACGAAAATAAATAAAAGAAACGAGTTAATTCTACGGGGGTTGGGGTAAGTTTAGATAACAACACGGATCAAGTAAATATAGTTACTTGAATGTAAGATTTCCGAAGCTTGCAATGGGGCAAAGCATCTTCTCATATTGATCTACGTTTGTTCCGACAGGATTCAGTAATACTGAACTATGATCTTCACTTGTAGCTGTACGATAGTAAGAAAATCTTTCATCTAAATAAAACTGCACAATCCAAAACAATACCAAACATTTTGTCCAAAAATAAGAAATTTATAGTGATAAGCACGCCCAGGCGTTTCTGCCTGGCTGACGTGACGTCACCAACAAGCGCCGTGGCCTTCCTTTGAGTCGGTGTTGCTTCGGTGCGGCCGGCGCGGCGGCTACTGGAGGTGGTGGGGAAAGCGGCGCCTGGGTCTCAACTGGGGTCTGCAGTCTCCCTGCTGCCGGTCATCGATCTCTGGGACCGCATCTTTCTCTCCAGGCTGAGCGCACGCTTCCAAGCCTGACTAACAAGGGGAGGCCGCCAATTGTGAAATTCAGATTCGATTCATACTGTGCATAATAAAAGCTCATGGCAAGAGGTGTAATGCGGCAAAGCACCATGATGCACTTCTCACCCGTTGTCGAGAAAATCGGTAGTTAAAAGAAATCGTTGGGGTGAAATACTCTCTACGATTAATAGTGTTCTATAGCGTCGTGGCGCAGCGGTAAGCGCTCGGGTTCGTAATCTGAAGGTAGCCGGCACGGTAGCTCAGCGTGTTCGGTCAGAGGGTTAGCTGCCCTCTGTAATAAAAAAAAAAAAAAAAAAAAAAAAAAAAAAAAAAAAAAAACTGAGTTAATCGATCAACAACGAACTTAAACGGATGTCTTACGACGTCCGCCCCGAGCAGATACAACGAACGAAAGCGAACAAAATGAGATAAAAAAAAGGTCGCCGGATCGAATCTCGCGCCATGCAACTTTTTTTTATTTTTTGTTTTTTTTTGTAATTCAAATGTACACACACACACATATATATATATATATATATATATATATATATATATATATATATATATATAAATCCAATCCATCGTCCACCACCAATTGTCTTCTCCGATTTTTGCCGATATGATACGATACGCGTGGTATGTATCAAACCTGACGAACGGTAGAACAATTTTTCAGAATGTCAATCAGGTGTGTTTCCCAAAAGACAATTTAAAAAACAATTGTTCTTGTAAAAACGCATCGTTTATCAGATGTGCTCGATGTCGTGCTGTTTTCTGCTTTCCATGTTTCTATGATAACTATCACTCTGGTTCGTGCGATACTCCAGCTACTTCTGGTCACTAATTGTTAATTATGTGCGAGTGTATACCGAACTTATCAATAAATTGTATCCACTTCAATATTATTTGTGATATTGTGTTTTGTTTCAAGTTTTATTTTTCCACGACAAACGACTTTCAACAACTTATTATATGCATAATTGTTGCAACTGATTGCCGGGAATTATATATATTTGAATTACAAAAAAACAAATTATAAAAAAGTTGCATGGCGCGGGATTCGATCCGGCGACCTTTGGATTACGAACCCGAGCGCTTACCGCTGCGCCACGACGCTGTAGAAAATTATTAATCGTAGAGAGTATTTCACCGCAACGGTTTCTTTTAACTGTCGATTTTCTCGACAACGGCTGAGAAGTGCATCTTGGTGCTTTGCCACATTACACCTCTGGCCATGAGCTTTTATTATGCACAGTATGAATCGAATCTGAGTTTCACAATTGGCGGCTTCCCCTTGTAAGTTGAAGGCCGCTGTCTTTATTAATTAGATCGTCCTGAAGTCGGATTTCGATTGCCTCTTTAGTAACGCAGTCCCAGAAGTACGAGGACTGACAAAGTATTTTTGTGTTTTCATAGTCCATAATATGACCAGTCTTTATACAATGGTCAGCCACGTCTGATTTAGTGGCCTGGCGTAATTCGGTATGGCGCTTGTGTTCGCGGCACCTCTCTTCTACAGTGCGGACTGTCTCCCCAATGTATGATTTTCCGCACTGACAGGGAATTTGATAAACGCCTGGTTTTCGAAGGCCTAGGTCATCTTTCACTTAACCCAGTAGAGTCAAGGTTTTTGCATGGGGTCGGAATACACATTTCACATTGTGTTTCCCCAGGATTCTACCGATTTTTCTTGAGGTGTTTCCGACAAACGGAATGCCCGCCAATGACTTGTGTTCTTCTGTTTCTTCTTCTTGTTCTCTTGGCGCAGTCTGTCTGAGTGCGTGTCTTATTTGCTTCTGGTTGTACTCATTTTTCCGAAATGTTGTCTCGAGGTACTGCATTTCTGCTGGAAGGCTCTCCTGATCGCAGATCGATCGTGCCCTGTGAACAAGTGTGCGCAAAATGCCTTCACGCTGGGAGTTGTGGTGGCAACTGAAGGCATTTACAGGGTGTTTCAAAAATGACCGGTATATTTGAAACGGCAATAAAAACTAAACGAGCAGCGATAGAAATACACCGTTTGTTGCAATATGCTTGGGACAACAGTACATTTTCAGGCGGACAAACTTTCGAAATTACAGTAGTTACAATTTTCAACAACAGATGGCGCTGCAAGTGATGTGAAAGATATAGAAGACAACGCAGTCTGTGGGTGCGCCATTCTGTACATCGTCTTTCTGCTGTAAGCGTGGGCTGTTCACAACGTGCAAGTGTGCTGTGGACAACATGGTTTATTCCTTAAAACAGAGGATTTTTCTGGTGTTGGAATTCCACCGCCTAGAACACAGTGTTGTTGCAACAAGACGAAGTTTTCAACGGAGGTTTAATGTAACCAAAGGACCGAAAAGCGATACAATAAAGGATCTGTTTGAAAAATTTCAACGGACTGGGAACGTGACGGATGAACGTGCTGGAAAGGTAGGGCGACCGCGTACGGCAACCACAGAGGGCAACGCGCAGCTAGTGTAGCAGGTGATCCAACAGCGGCCTCGGGTTTCCGTTCGCCGTGTTGCAGCTGCGGTCCAAATGACGCCAACGTCCACGTATCGTCTCATGCGCCAGAGTTTACACCTCTATCCATACAAAATTCAAACACGGCAACCCCTCAGCGCCGCTACCATTGCTGCACGAGAGACATTCGCTAACGATATAGTGCACAGGATTGATGACGGCGATATGCATGTGGGCAGCATTTGGTTTACTGACAAAGCTTATTTTTACCTGGACGGCTTCGTCAATAAACAGAACTGGCGCATATGGGGAACCGAAAAGCCCCATGTTGCAGTCCCATCGTCCCTGCATCCTCAAAAAGTACTGGTCTGGGCCGCCATTTCTTCCAAAGGAATCATTGGCCCATTTTTCAGATCCGAAACGATTACTGCATCACGCTATCTGGACATTCTTCGTGAATTTGTGGCGGTACAAACTGCCTTAGACGACACTGCGAACACCTCGTGGTTTATGCAAGATGGTGCCCGGCCACATCGCACGGCCGACGTCTTTAATTTCCTGAATGAATATTTCGATGATCGTGTGATTGCTTTGGGCTGTCCGAAACATACAGGAGGCGGCGTGAATTGGCCTCCCTATTCGCCAGACATGAACCCCTGTGACTTCTTTCTGTGGGGACACTTGAAAGACCAGGTGTACCGCCAGAATCCAGAAACAATTGAACAGCTGAAGCAGTACATCTCATCTGCATGTGAAGCCATTCCGCCAGACACGTTGTCAAAGGTTTCGGGTAATTTCATTCAGAGACTACGCCATATTATTGCTACGCATGGTGGATATGTGGAAAATATCGTACTATAGAGTTTCCCAGACCGCAGCGTCATCTGTTGTTGACAATTGTAACTACTGCAATTTCGAAAGTTTGTCTGCCTGAAAATGTACTGTTGTCCCAAGCATATTGCAACAAACGGTGTATTTCTATCGCTGCTCATTTAGTTTGTATTGCCGTTTCAAATATACCGGTCATTTTTGAAACACCCTGTAGGTACAAATCGGTGTGTGTAGGGTTTCTGTATACACTGTGTTCCAGCTTGCCG
Organism: Schistocerca nitens; assembly: GCF_023898315.1. Taxonomy (NCBI): domain Eukaryota; kingdom Metazoa; phylum Arthropoda; class Insecta; order Orthoptera; family Acrididae; genus Schistocerca; species Schistocerca nitens. The sequence goes on along the minus strand of NC_064619.1, from coordinate 46,014,043 downwards.
TCAGGTTTCCGTTTCACCAGGACGTCAAGAAACGGTAGGGCACCATCCTGCTCCACCTCCATCGTGAACTGTACGTTGGGGTGCAGCGAGTTGAGGTGTTCGAGAAATTCATTTAAGCTGTCCCGTCCATGTGGCCAAACAACGAACGTGTCATCCACGTAGCGGAAGAAACAAGTTGGTTTTTGTTTGGCTTGTTCTACTGCCTTCTCCTCGAACTGTTCAAATTGGAAATACGCCGGGAAACTTTAATGTGTGTGAAATCTTGTGAGACTTAACTGCTAAGGTCATCAGTCCCTAAGCTTACACACTACTTAACCTAAACTATCCTAAGGACAAACACACACACCCATACCCGAGGGAGGAATCGAACCTCCGTCGGGACCAGCCGCACAGTCCATAAGTGCAGCGCCTCAGACCGCTCGGCTAATCCCGCGCGGCCGGGAAACTTCAGATCAAATATCCGGATAATTGGATAAATCACTAAAACACGTCATTTCTTTTTAAAATGGACAAAACTCATGTAAGACAAGAAGACGCAGCTAAAATGAAAGGATACACGGGCGAACATACCAAATCGAGTCATGTTCCAGTCAAGAAAAGAAAATGGGATGACTCAGCGTTCACAGAAATTTTTCGCTAAGTAGTGGACGTCAAACATAAAATAGCATAAAATAACACAGAACGCTGCTATGGTACCTAGAAAGGTCGAAAGACAAAAAGAAGAAATTCCTAATTAGGAAGGTAAAATACTAACAGATTCTACTCAGATTGAGACTCGAACTCGGGACCTTTGCCTTTTGCGGGAAAGTGCTCTACCAACTGAGCTACCCAAGCACGACTCACGCCCCGTCCTCACAGATTTACTTCCACCAGTACCTCGTCTCCTACCTTCCAGTTTTAATCTGCCAGGAAGTTTCGTATCAGCGCACACTCCGCTGCAAAGTGAAAATCTCATTCTGGAAACATCAACCAGGCTGTGGCTAAGCCATGTCTCCGCAATATCCTTTCTTTCAGGAGTGTTAGTCTTGCAAGGTTCGCAGGAGAGCTTCTGTAAAGTTTGGAAGGTAGGAGACGAGGTACTGGCGGAAGTAAAGCTGTGAGGACGGGGCGTGAATCGTGCTTGGGTAGCTCAGTTGGTAGAGCACTTGCCCGCGAAAGGCAAAGGTCCCGAGTTCGTGTGTCGGTCCAGCACACAGTTTTAATCTGCCAGGAAGTTTCATATCAGCGCACACTCCGCTGCAGAGTGAAAAGCTCTTTCTAGATTCCACTCACTTTGAGTAACAGTATCTGGTGAGCTAACCTGTCCCCACACACCAAAAAAGTGATCAAAAACCGACCATATATGATCATCTATGGGATTACGCATTTTATACTTTACCTGAAACTATCTCACAGCAGCTATGTAAGCTGACTCAAGACCAACCGGCGCCTATTCCTGTTTGGCGCTCGCTTACAGGCTATAGGCGATACAGGCAGATTCCAAACGAAAAAAGAGTGATAGGAAGAACAAATAACAGCAAATAAAAATGTCAATACGTTGATGAAAATTACTCAACAAAGGATTAAAAATAAAAATAAATAAATTTAATCCAATAAATCGTATAAAAATAATAGTCATTTTGATAAATATTTAAATAAAAAATTATTTGTTTATGACCTCACGAGACTCAAACAGACAACCTTCAGCTGGTGAGGACGGTTTCTTAACCACTACGCTACGCCACCACCTCATATTACTGCATTATATTTATTACTCTGCAGACCCAGTCACAATGACGATCTGCTTGCTGCCTTCAAAAAGTTCGTTCTTATGCAATGTCTTGTGAAGCTTACCTACTGTAGGCCGATCTCTCCGATGACGGTAACTGAATATGTCACGCTGAATCGTCTCTTGACCGGGAGGATCCATTACTGTTTAGCTACTGCTGTGTATTTAATGCACGTATTCTGTAACCACTACTGTGTGTGTATTTTTGTGTGTGTGGTTATCATGTCTGATTAAACACGAAATAAAAGGGGCAGACTCAGGATTCAGGAACCAAACACATCAAGAAAGAAAGCTGGACAAGGAATTGGAAATGTACTGAGCATTTGTTGTGACAGTTTGCCAACGGCGAACAGTTTGAGTGCGACGTCGAGCGCTCCTTTTGGAGAAAGACAGCTACAATCCGCGAAGTGTCTACCAATACATAATTTTAATCTGACCATAGAGTTAGTTCTCTGTGATAGGTAGGACGGCTACCAGAGCGCGTTACTGTTTTGTGTTACACTACTGGCCATTGAAATTGCTACACCACGAAGATGACGCGCTACAGACGCGAAATTTAACCGACAGGAAGAAGATGCCGTGATATGCAAATGATTAGCTTTTCAGAGCATTCACACAAGGTTGGCGCCGGTGGCGACACCTACAAAGTGCTGACATGAGGAAAGTTTCCAACCGATTTCTCATACACAAACAGCAGTTGACCGGCGTTGCCCGGTGAAACGTTGTTGTGATGCCTCGTGTAAGGAGGAGAAACGCGTACCATCACGTTTCCGACTTTGATAAAGGTCGGATTGTAGCCTATCGCGATTGGGGTTTATCGTATCGCGACGTTTCTGCTCGCGATGGTCGAGATCCAATGAGTGTTAGCATCATATGGAATCGGTGGGTTCAGGAGGGTAATACGGAACGCCGGGCTGGATCCCAACGGCCTCGTATCAGTAGCAGTCGAGATGACAGGCATCTTCCCCGCAAGGCTGTAACGAATCGTGCAGCCACGTCTCGATCCCTGAGTCAACAGATGGGGACGTTTGCAAGACAACAACCATCTGCACGAACAGTTCGACGACGTATGCAGCAGCATGGACTATCAGCTCGGAGACCGTGGCTGCGGTTACCCTTGACGCTGCATCACAGACATGAGCGCCTGCGATGGTGTACTCAACGACGAACCTGGGTGCACGAATGGCAAAACGTCATTTTTTCGGATGAATCCAGGATCTGTTTACAGCATCATGATGGTCCCATCCGTGTTTGGCGACATCGCAGTGAACGCACATTGGAAGCGTGTATTCGTCATCGCCATACTGGCGTATTACCCGGCGTGATGGTATGGGGTGCCATTGGTTACACGTCTCAGTCGCCTCTTGTTCGCATTGACGGCACTTTGAACAGTGGACGTTACACTTCAGATGTGTTACGACCCGTGGCTCTACCGTTCATTTGATCCCTGCGAAACCCTACATTTCAGCAGGATAGTGCACGACCGCATGTTGCAGGTTCTGTACGGGCCTTTCTGGATACAGAAAACGTTCGACTGTTGCCACGGCCAGCACATTCTTCAGATCTCTCACCAGTTGAAAACGTCTGGTCAATAGTGGCCGAGCAACTAGCTCGTCACAATACGCCAGTCACTACTCTTGATGAACTGTGGTATCATGTTGAAGCTGCATGTGCATCCATCCAAGCTGTTTGCCCATGCGTATAAAAGCCGTTATTACGGCCAGAGGTGGTTGTTCTGGGCACTGTTTTCTCAGGATCTATGTACCAAATTGCGTGAAAATGTAATCACATGTTAGTTCTAGTATAATATTTTGTCCAATGAATACCCGTTTATCATCTGCATTTCTTCCTGGTGTAGTAATTTTAATGGCCAGTACTGTATTACAAGCCATTGTAGGGTATAAAAGCGGTGTGCACGGCATCAGATGTTGACGGATCACTGTTAAGGACACGGAGATGTTGCGAACTTGGGTGAGACAGCGTTATCGGCACCCAGCACAGTTTGACAGGGGATTCATTGCGTGTCTCCATTTGGGCAGCTGGTAGAATCGTGCAAATCTGTGGGGCATTTGGATGTCACAGGGGCTCGATCTTGAACTCCGTGTGAACGTGAGGACAGGCAGACTCGTCGTTAGGGTTCTGGTCGACCACTTGTGGCCACTACAAGCGAGGATCGCCATACTGTGCACTACGCACATCGTGACGCCTTTACATCTGCTCCTGCCATTCGAGAACAGATAATAGACTCACTGCAACATTCTGTGTCTTCCTGCACCGTTGATAGAGAATAGCAGAAGCAGGACTAGAGAATTACCGTCCCATGCACAGACTGCCGTATCAACACAACACAAACGGCGGCGCCTGGAGTGGTGACGCGACTGGGAAGCATCGACTACTGATGAATGGCGTCGCATTGTGTGGAGCGATGAATCGCGGTTTCTACACTGCCCCAGGCGACTGTAGTGGGCAAGTGTGGGGCTAAGGGGCTAACCTGTGGAGAGGTCCCATTCTTTCAATGAAACACAGAAGTGTTACTCTGGGCATTATGGTGCAGTCAGCTATCGGTAGTTCACAGTTGGGAGCGACTGAGGGAACTCTGACGGACATCCTGCGTCCTCATGTATTACCTATGTGACAGTATCGTGGTGCCATTTTTCAACAGAGCAACGCTCGTCTACAAGTGGCACGTGTCTCTACAAACTATCTGTGTGGTGTCGAGGCACCCGGATGGCCGGCGAGATCCCCACATCTATCCCAGTGCCATTATCCAGAATATCACGGACCAGTTACTAAAGGTTGGGGACCAGTTTGCTTCAGCAGAGGATACAATGACTTTATGACTTCAGTCCCAGCCGAATCAATGCGTACGTCAAAGTCTGAGGGGCACGACGTCATACTGATAAGCAGGCTTATGTTGCCATTCTTTGTAAATCTGACTCATTTTGATAATCACTGAAATAACATCACAAGCCCCCTCAGGCCATAAAATTTCATTTCGTTTCCTCGTCCCCTTCTGAATCCGTTACATTTCTGTCGGGTAGCGTTAAACTAGACGATTATGTAAATAAAAGATACTCGAGCAGTAAAGTAAAGCCACTAGCATTCAAAACACTTGATTACGAATAACAGACCAACTAGTTCTAACGACCGCTGCAAATGGAGAAAGATTAGAGAGATTAGATTAGATTAGTACTTGTTCCATAGATCATGAATAAGACACTTCGTAATGATGTGGAACGAGTCAGGTTAATAAGTTGTGTCTATACAAGATATTACATTACACAAAATATCACATGACACTTAATAATTTTTTTTTTGGGTGGGGGGAGGGGGGGATTACCCACTTACTATATCCGAAAATTCATCTAATGTGTAGAAGGAGCTGCCATTAAGAAATTCTTTTAATTTCCTTTTAAATGCTATATGGATATCTGTCAGATTTTTGATGCTATTCGGTAAGTGACCAAAGACTTTTGTGGCAGCATAATTTACTCCCTTCTGAGCCAGAGTTAGATTTAACCTTGAGTAGTGAAGATCATCCTTTCTCCTAGTGTTGTAGCCATGTACACTGCTATTACTTTAGAATTAGTTCGGATTGTTAACAACAAATTTCATAAGTGAATATATATATATATATATATATATATATATATATATATATATATATATATTGTGAGGCTACAGTGAACATCTCTAGCTCTTTAAATAAGTGTCTGCAGGATGATCTTGGATGAGCTCCAGCAATTATTCTGATTACACGCTTTTGTGCAGTGAACACTCTTTTACTCAATGATGAGTTACCCCAGAATATGATGCCATACGAAAGCAGAGAATTAAAATAGCCGTGGTAAGCTAATTTACTGAGATGTATATCGCCTAAATTTGCAATGACTCTAATAGCATAAGTAGCTGAACTCAAACGTTTCAGCAGATCTTCAGTGTGTTTTTTCCAGTTCAACCCCTCATCAATCCCTACACCTAGAAATTTTGACTGTGCTATTGCAACCCTTTTGTAACCCGATGTATTTCGCAAAACAGTTTTAACCATCCCACCCTGTATACATAATTAAGGTGATAACAATGCAGATGCACACCAAGTTCAAACTCTTACGGGAATCTGCGAGATGGCGCGAGTGATGAGGCTAATAAGGAGGGCCACTACCTCAGTAGTGTGTAGCATAAGTTGAGAAACTGGGTCTGACGAGAGGCGTGCTAGAGAGTCCTCGCAGTTGCGGTGACCACTTGTCCGGAAGGCGTAGTAGTCGACCTATCTGCCTTCGTAAGCAGGAGACTTGGGTTCGAATCCCAGTCCAACATAAATTTTCTAATTGGCTTATGTTTGAAAGTACAGACACCAGATACATAAAACTGTCTTAAGTTACATCTTATGCAGTTATCTCTCGTAAAGAAGACCTCCGCAATTACAACTTTCGAACAGGTACTAAATACATGAGCTAGTTAAGTACAGATGCAACTGTCACAAAGCTGCACTTCAAATAGATACAACTTTTTACGACCTAGTTGGTACAATACTGGCTCTCACAGATAAAAATTCTGATGAAACGACATTGTATTTAATAAATAAAGGATAATTACATCACAAAAGAACAGAGATATTCAAAAAAGTATGCACTTTTAAAGCATGAAAAGTGCCACAAAATTGCTATTGTTTACGGTATCGATAATGTTAAACGAAAATGCTACGAATCCAAAAGCTAATAGCTTATGCAACGTACACAAATTTAGGTTTTGACTACAGGAAACAGCCGCGTGGGATTAGCCGAGCGGTCTGGGGCATTGCCGGCATGGCAGCTCAGCGTGTTCGGTCAGAGAGCCGTTTGGCCTCTGTAATAAAAAAAACCTGAGTGGAAAGATCAACAAACGAACCTTAACGGACTTCATGTGACGTCCGGAACGACCAAACACAACGATCAACAACGAACAAAATGGAAAAAAAAGAGCGCTGCAGTCATAGACTGTGCGGCTGGTCCCGGCGGAGGTCCGAGTCCTCCTTCGGGCATGGGTGTGTGTGTTTGTCCTTAGGATAATTGAGGTTAAGTAGTGTGTAAGCTTAGGGACTGATGACCTTAGCAGTTGAGTCCCGTAAGATTTCACACACATTTGAACATTTTTGAACTACAAAAAACAGCATGTCTATTTTGGCCCAGGTATTTTGGACAGGTGTTTTCCGGAAAATATGAAAGGACTGACGGTAGGTTACAGAATTTTATAAGATTAAACAAGATTCCCGTTGTGGGCCACTACCTTTTTGGTGGTACTGGACGGCACAGCCGCAGCACGAAAGAGTGGCGCGAGGTAGACAGATGCCTCCGGTGTCGGTTAATTTGATTTTGCAGTCTGCACAGCAGCACAAAAGCGTTTCCCTGTTGCAGGAGAAGAAGAGGAGGCGCTTCCGGGACAGGACCACACGCAGCCCTTGGTGCAACCGTATCCGCCCACGGACGGCAGGTAAGAAATTGCTTAAGGCACCTACACGATCGTAACTCAGAGCAGTTCAGTTATACAGTAAAAGCTTTCATATGCGACGTTTTATTCCTAGGAAACATATATTTTAGGCCTATATTGCAGCCTTTAGCATTTCTTTTTTTTTTCTTTTTTACCAGTTTCGTTTCGTGCTGCATTAGACATCGCTACTGTGGAAATGAGTACCGCTATCGGCACTGAAATTATCCGATATTTACTGCTTCGGACTACGAATTCATACCAATTACTATACTGCTAACAATCGTTGCTAACAATAGGAGTGGTTGTAGTTTTCAATGCGAATTTAAGTACGTATCTTCTTTGTTCACAACGATGTCTCATGCAGCAGAAAACTGAACATTCGGCGTAATTTATGTCAAATATTACGACTTTAGTTCGAACATCCATATCCCATCGTGAAAAAAGAGGTTTTCCTCTTAAGTCGTGATGTATGGCATAACGAATAGATCGGCACAACTCAATCCAATAGAAAGCTTTCGCATGGCGCACCTGTTGTTTCGAAGTCTCTGCACCAAGTAAGGCCTAGATATTTTTCAACACGTTAAAAATATCGTTGTTTATCCCTTATGCAGATTCCATACTGTGCCAGTAGCAAAATACATTTAATAGGTTTTTTTTGTTAAGGTCTTGTACCCATACCATTATTAATGCTGACAAGGGAACCTCCCCATCGCACCCCGCTCAGATTTAATTATAAGTTGGCACAGTCGATAGTCCTTGAAAAACTGAACACAGATCATTCGAGAAAACAGAAAGAAGTTTTGTGGAACTATGAAAAAAATAAGCAAAATATACAAACTGAGTAGGCCATGTCTAAGATAGGGAACATCAAGGATAACGTGGGCTTAGAAGCGCCGTGGTCCCGTGGTTAGCGTGAGCAACTGCGAAAGGAGAGATCCTTGGTTCAAATCTTCCCTCGTGTGAAAGTTTTTCTTCCTTTATTTTCGCAAAGTTATGATCTGTCCGTTCGTTCATTGACGTCTCTGTCCACTGTAATAAGTTTAGTGTCTATTTTTTGCGACCGCACCGCAAACTTAAAGTTCGGAAAATATTCATTGACCTTGTTATTGAAGTCGCGAGCTATATTTGCTGGATTCATATTGCCCACGGAATACATCTCACGTATTTAATGCACTCCCGTCCAAAGTAGCGAACAGTCAACTGCCAGCCAGGGAGCCTCGTTAGCAGGAATACTCCTCTTCCGTGCGCTGTTGTCGACTGACGTCGTGTGTTTCGATGTTTGTTTAGGTGTAGCATTCTCATGCTACGGCGTAGTTACCTTGCATCGGACGGACGGACAGACAGATAATAATTGTCTGAAAATAAAAAAAATGAACTCTTCACTCGAGGGTAGACTTGAACCAAGGACCTCTTGAACCGCAGCTGTTCACGCTAACCACGGGATCACGACGCTCCTGAGCTGACTTCATTCTTGATGTTGCCTATCTTGCACATGGACTACTCAGTTTGTATACTTTGCTATTTTTTTCATAGTTCCACACAACTTCTTCCTGTTTTCTCGATTGATTTGTGTTCAGTTTTTCAAGGCCTATCCACTGTGCCAACTTATAACTAAATCTGAGGGGGGTGCGATGGGGAGGTTCCCTTGTGAGCTCCATTTTCTCGAATCTAATCCTAGTTGTTAAGTCGCAGGGTATTTCATCACAGACTAACATGTTCCTGGTGAAAGTGGACCGCTAACATTTCCCTGTTACCGGAACTGCTTCCATTGCTTTACCAGTCAAAGTAGATATTACCTCACTAACATCTTTCTGTAAGCAGTTGTGGCCTCAGCCCTCGAATGGCATGAATCCCGAAGTCATCTGCATGCTTTGAGAACGTTACAGGGCACCGTAAACATTTACGACTGACCATTGTGTGTAGGTTACAAGTATAGTTCTCAAAGAATGTATTTATAAATAGGCCTACTTTACAGAAGGTATATTAAATGGTGCTTTAGTTTGTACCAGTACTGTTCATGTGATGCTTTCATAATTTGTTATTTTATGGAAAAGTTTAACTTTGAATGACCCATTGTGTTTTCATCTATGAAAGCAAAGTGTACAAACATTCAAAAACTTCGCAATTGTAATGTCCTATGTGTAAAATAGGCTAGCCACAATTTAATTTTGTATCATGTTTACAGTTATTGTGGTTGGTTGTATGGGCCCTTGCTCAAAAGCCATTTCAAATAAATAAACCTTTGTTGTTTTTGACTGTGGTGCAGAATTTGCTAACCAAATACATTTTAACAAGGCATCACTCTCCAAAATCAAGTAGGCCTAATACTATCTTATCAAAAAGTGACACCAGGTGTAATTGCACAATGAAGTGTGTAACGCGCCAGTTTTCAACAGAAATAGGTGAGTTAAATCGGGATCAAAGAGATGAGAAGACTGTAGGTTTGTGCCACCAGCCAACCTCAGTGCCATTTTTAAAAAAGGTTCACTACACTCACCTAGGCAAAAGGTAGGAGGTTCTCCACAGTATGATCTACTCAGCTCAAAAACAGGAGATGTACATAATTTCTCCACTCAAAATAGCTGGAAGAGCTTATGTGATTGGGATGTCATCCAGACTTAGGAATATAATATTGCTAAATCAAAGATAAGTGGCCCCTATGCTAGTCCTTGAAAATACAACACCACATCTATTTGAAAATGTTTAGAATATGATTAATGATAGATGACCTGGGAGGCGGCAGAAGCACCCTCATGCCTGTAGTGTGTTTCTCAAACCACAGTGACACAATTTGTGAACATTATGATGCACTGTCTTGCTTGAAGATACATGTTACATAGGGGATGCTGCGGGCGAACAGACCAATGTACACCATTGGACATTACGGTCTTGTTTAGTTTACTGGTGAGAATTGATAGTAGACATATCTGTGCATCCATTTCATTCCAGGTAAATATGGGCTACACGAGATACAGCAACCATCTACCAGAACACTACCCTGCTGACAAGTGCATGTATCTTGTCACGTAGTTTACTCTGCTATCGGTGTGTTCCAACATGTACCAAGACCCACCAGTCCAAGCTATCTTTTTTTCTGTGCATCAAGTCTCTAATGCCAGAGATCCTGCATCCAGTCTAATCATCTGAATACAGATGCCAACCGTACCACCAAAATGTGATTATCAAGCTTTGAGAACCAATATTAAATGACCAATCTAGGAACATACTACAGTCTCCTAAATACCACTCCCATAAGGACAGTGCAGACAAAATTAAACTATGTAACATGAACACAGAGGCACTCATTCTGCCTGCAGCTGTACACAAATAGAAGGGAAGTAAACTTTAATACACAGTTCAGTCTGAATCACCTTCTGCTATGCATTTCACTGTGGTTTGCACAGTGCAAATGTACATTTACATTGTGGCATGTGAAATTTGGTGAGCAACGATATTCACTTGGGAGCTGGTTCTGGGTGATATTGCTCCTCACTGATTGGAGAGAACTTTGATGCACAGTGGTCCCTCTATGCAGAATTACAATCTGCAATCAGAATTATAATCTGCAATAGTCAAAAAGTCATCATCTACAGCAATTCCTCTCTTGACAGCCATTGTCCCTGAATCGATCTCCATATGGTATGTGAATGCCATTTTGGCTTGTGAAAAAACTCACTGATGACACAACCTCTGAGATCATGTTCCATGCATCTAGCATCCACAATGTGCCTGTGATTGAATATTCTCATATAATGTGCCTTGTCCATCCTGTTTATTGCTGTCACACCGGCAGCCATTTCTAGATCAGATGACATCTCAGACCACTGAAATTCCAAACTATTCAATTCAGTGGAACACCAGGTGCAATATGTCTCCAACACAGGATCTGTCTCGAATCTGGTTGCTCATGAGTGTATATGCACTTTTGTACTGAAATGAGAAATAACCAACCACTGCTATATGTACTCATCTCTCTCAAATGGCTTTTTCTCAGAACTGTAACTAGGAAAGAACAATGGGGTTTCTTTAGAATTAAGGCAGAGTCTTGAAATTACCGTGCAGCCACAGTACTTAGTAACTGCACTTACAGTTTCTTTGGCTTATCGCCAGTGACAGAATGCCTTATCTTTAGTAACAGGTTCTAATAATACCACCACTTGCAAAGCAGGTTAGAAATCGGATTAATAATGTTGCTCATGCAGCATATGTTCGCTTTATTGGGCAACAACAAAGTTATTGACTGTGGATGGTATCACCAGAATGGAAATTATGAAGTCACTGTAAAAAAGTCATTAATTTTGGCACTTACCTTGAATGGATTCCCACGTAGATTTTGTCGAAGTTGTTATGGCTCATCTTGTTGATTCTAGGGTGATTCCACTTTGACCGCTAGAAGGTCCTGATCTGTATTTTAGCAATATTTGAAGACCTAACAAATGCGTTTTTCAGGAAATTCTTAATGATCAAACAATCCCAGATCAGAACAATGATATGGTAGAAATAATTTTTGACTTGGTGTTCACGATCCACATTTTTATTAAACTTCTTCTTAACTGTCACATTATCAAGAAAACAGTTTTGTATCAATCTTCATATATTTAATTTCCACTTTAATCAAACACAAGGCTTGACTGTTCTTTTACAAAGCGAAATAACAACTTAACTTCTGCAAAGTGAAACAAAGACTGCTCTGTGTGCATTCGCGCCAAAAGAGTTACAAGTAAGTCAAATATTATGACAGTCTCACAGAAATGAATACACACAAGAACCATATCACTGCAATATATCGATACATCGGAGTACCTAAACATTAATAAAACCAAATGTGAATATTGTCACAAAAATATGTCTGTTACTTTGCAGAAAAATAGTACGATATTACTGGTATCGAGAACTGGGGTTGGAGTGCCGTAATGGTCATGTAAATAAAGAACCATTACAAGGTGAAGCTGGGAATTTCCTTAGAGTCTAAATTCATTACATTGGGAATGAAATCACTCCACTGTTGCTGTTGTGAGTCTTCCATGAAGTTCAACAATGCTACAGTACTTTGAATTTTCCAGCGAATGGATGCACAGTTGTGGCTGAAAGGTATAATGTAGGGCTATATTCCCCATACACAGTACAAAAGCCTTTGCATTGTTTGTGGCCGAGTCTACATTTTGGCTTTCATATACTCTATAAAGCAATTATTTTCATAATTACAATTGATATTAGCAGTTACATCCACAGCTGGACCATTGCCATGTACACATTCAGCATACAAATGTGATAATAACTGTGACAGAGTGCACACAAAATAACTTGGCCTTTACTGGTGCAGATGGGAGGAGGAAACAGTAGTGCCGGGAGGGCAAGGGGCCTTGTGAATGGCCACCACATGGTGTGGGAGGTACGGTTGAAGAGCTAAAGCTTACCACAAATGCATATTCCGCATAAGTTGTAAGCTACACCTAGCAAATTGCATTAACAGGTTATATCAGTATGGCCAATAATTTGACAAATATAAACATTCAGAGTCAATAATTTCTCACTAGAGTACCAAAAAAGAAATCCTCACATAAACAAGAAATCAACCAAAGCAAAACAAGTCCAACCACCTGCCATTAGAAGAAAATCTCCTAAAACAAAAAGGGGGTAAAAAATATAGCATAGTGGACAGTATCACTTACTACAACACTAGTAATTTAAAATAAAGGACATGTGTCTTGTTGAAGTTATGTACTGTCCTCTGATAACCTGTTCATCAATATTACCAAAATATAAAATCACCTTCTGCATTTTTTTGTGATGCAGTGAAGGCTTGGGAAGTATTTGTAGTTGTTTCTCCCTGTTCTTTATTACCTTTACTGTGTGACTGGAATAGCTAGTGGTTCCTGCAGCCCTCTCAAGCAGACTTGACTTTTGACTCATGCTCTGCCTCTTCAGACATAGATTTAATGAGACTGCTTATAGTCGCACATGTCATGTTATGAAGGCCTCTCCCTGAACCTACACTGCACAAAGACTGTGTTACCAGGCCATGTAGTAAAGAGGTAGATGTGAGAACATTCAGAGCACACAGGACAGAAGGCTAGAGGCAACTGAGGCAGCTGCCCCTTTGAAACAAAAGGATGGGATCGCCCAACTCTTAGGACAAGAATGTGTTTGTGTGCAGAGGCCACATTATTCTACACAAGTTACACCAAAGTAGGTCCTCCTTTCAATAGTAGGAGGGATAGAAATTTGACTTATTATTGTATAGAATTAAGCAAATTGAAAAACAGCTGAAGTTGTTAGAAATGAGGCCTCAGAAGCTGATAGGGTTCCCACTAAATTATGTACTGAAGAGCAGGAGAATTAGCCAGTCTGCTACAAAAAGTGTGTCCTAGGTCACTGAAACATTGGAGTATCTTGTGTCATTGGAAAAAAGGTATGGATCTGTCTAAATAGAGTAACAGTACCAACACACAGAAGTACAGACCAATCTGTCTGCTCTAAAACTATGGAATAATTTTGTATAAATTGTTCACAGCAACCTAAATGTGGGCTTCCTAGTTCTGGTTTGGTGAAAGCTGGTAGGCTTTGGGCTACAAGTGTTTTGCATCCAACCGCTGCCAACATTTGTGAAATTAATGTGCAGTAAATGTGTGTACCATAGCCATTTTATAGTGATTGTCATGTTGTGTCATATCATGCTGTGCCAAATCAATAAGCTCATGTATAGTGCAAGCACTGCATGACAAAATCTTGGAGACTACTTCCCTTCCACACTGCCTGTCCTACCTCAGTAGCTGGGGGTCAGTGGGCAGAGCTGCACTGCTCGCACATCTCTGAGAATTCATTCAGGACACTGTGAACAAACTGTACTTCATACGAGGCTTTTGGAGATTCAACAGCTCATCTTTATGTTGCAATGTGGATACTGAAAGCACTGGTAGTGTGAAACCTAGCTTGTTCTATTTGTGAAGTAGATGCAAAAGAGTAGGTAGTGGAGCCATTAATGTTGTCATATTCCTGGGCTTCCTAAACAGTTTCCCACCATTTCCTGTTAAACAGAATATGTATTTACACAATGCAGAAACATTTAATTTGACTGTATGTCCTCAAAAAAAAAACCTGTCTGTCATTCATAACAGAGAAGACATTATCAGACGTGAAAGTAGCATGCCGTGTATCTCAAGGAAGTCTGATAGTTCTGTTATTGTTCACGATATATCTCTATGACCTGGCATATAATGCCTATGGCTCTATGACACTGCAAATGATGCAGTTGTGTACCAGGAGGGGAAATTGTTTAAAAATGATGATGAAATGCAGAGAACCTGTAGATGATTAACTGTGGCAGCTGATCATAAACATAAATAAATGTAATCTACCTTAATGCACTTCAGTAGAACAAAAGAAGAGATATCATCAGACTGCATGATTAACAGTTCATCACTTGAAGCAGCTACAACTATCATATGCCTAGAAGTATCTGTCTGGGGCAGTTTAAAATGAAATGATCACATAAATCAGTCCCTAGAGAAAGTAGATGTCAGAGTAGAGAAGTAGTCTGCATATAAAACCCTTGTCTGATCCAATCGTATATAATGTCCATCAGTCTCAAATCTGCATCAAGTTAGATAAGGCAGTGATACAGACAGAGAAATTTCAAAGAGATACACAGTGAATAATGGGTTGGTTTAGTCAGCATTCATTCATTCATGTGGCCTTCAGTCCTGAGACTGGTTTGTTGCAGCTCTCCATGCTAACACTTGGTTCAAGAATCATAAAAGAAGGTTGTATACCTGGAAGAATCCTGGAGATACTAAAAGGTATCAGATAGATTATATAATGGTAAGACAAAGATTTAGGAACCAGGTTTTAAATTGTAAGACATTTCCAGGGGCAGATGTGAATTCTGACCACAATCTATTGGTTATGAACTGCAGATTGAAACTGAAGAAACTGCAAAAAGGTGGGAATTTAAGGAGATGGGACCTGGGTAAACTGAAAGAACCAGAGGTTGTAGAAAGTTTCAGGGAGGGCATAAGGGAACAATTGACAGGAATGGGGGAAAGAAATACAGTAGAAGAAGAATGGGTAGCTCTGAGGGATGAAGTAGTGAAGGCAGCAGAGGATCAAGTAGGTAAAAAGACGAGGGCTAATAGAAATCCTTGGGTAACAGAAGAAATATTGAATTTAATTGATGAAAGGAGAAAATATAAAAATGCAGTAAATGAAGCAGGCAAAACGGAATACAAACATCTCAAAAATGAGATCGACAGGAAGTGCAAAATGGCTAAGCAGGGATGGCTAGAGGACAAATGTAAGGATATAGAGGCTTGTCTCACTAGGGGTAAGATAGATACTGCCTACAGGAAAATTAAAGAGACCTTTGGAGAGAAGAGAACCACTTGTATGAATATCAAGAGCTCAGATGGCAACCCAGTTCTAAGCAAAGAAGGGAAGGCAGAAAGGTGGAAGGAGTATATAGAGGGTTTATACAAGGGCGATGTACTTGAGGACAATATTATGGAAATGGAAGAGGATGTAGATGAAGATGAAATGGGAGATACGATACTGCATGAAGAGTTTGACAGAGCACTGAAAGACCTGAGTCGAAACAAGGCCCCGGGAGTAGACAACATTCAATTAGAACTACTGATGGCCTTGGGAGAGCCAGTCATGACAAAACTCTACCATCTGGTGAGCAAGATGTATGAGACAGGCCAAATACCCACAGACTTCAAGAAGAATATAATAATTCCAATCCCAAAGAAAGCAAGTGTTGACATATGTGAAAATTACCGAACTATCAGTTTAATAAGTCACAGCTGCAAAATACTAATGCAAATTCTTTACAGACGAATGGAAAAACTGGTAGAAGCCGACCTCGGGGAAGATCGGTTTGGATTCCGTAGAAATGTTGGAACACGTGAGGCAATACTAACCTTACGACTTATCTTAGAAGAAAGATTAAGAAAAGGCAAACCTATGTTTCTAGCATTTGTAGACTTAGAGAAAGCTTTTGACAATGTTAACTGGAATACTCTCTTTCAAATTCTGAAGGTGGCAGGGGTAAAATACAAGGAGCAAAAGGCTATTTACAATTTGTACAGAAACCAGAAGGCAGTTATAAGAGTCGAGGGGCATGAAAGGGAAGCAGTGGTTGGGAAAGGAGTGAGACAGGGTTGTAGCCTCTCCCCAATGTTATTCAATCTGTATATTGAGCAAGCAGTAAAGGAAACAAAAGAAAAATTTGGAGTAGGTATTAAAATTCATGGAGAAGAAGTAAAAACTTTGAGGTTCGCCGATGACATTGTAATTCTGTCAGAGACAGCAAAGGACTTGGAAGAGCAGTTGAACAGAATGGACAGTGTCTTGAAAGGAGGATATAAGATGAACATCAACAAAAGCAAAACGAGGATAATGGAATGTAGTCAAATTAAATCGGGTGATACTGAGGGGATTAGATTAGGAAATGAGACACTTAAAGTAGTAAAGGAGTTTTGCTATTTGGGGAGCAAAATAACTGATGATGGTCGAAGTAGAGAGGATATAAAATGTAGACTGGCAATGGCAAGGAAATCGTTTCTGAAGAAGAGAAATTTGTTAACATCGAGTATAGATTTAAGTGTCAGGAAGTCGTTTCTGAAAGTATTTGTATGGAGTGTAGCCATGTATGGAAGTAAAACATGGACGATAACCAGTTTGGACAAGAAGAGAATAGAAGCTTTCGAAATGTGGTGCTACAAAAGAATGCTGAAGATAAGGTGGGTAGATCACGTAACTAATGAGGAGGTATTGAATAGGATTGGGGAGAAGAGAAGTTTGTGGCACAACTTGACTAGAAGAAGGGATCGGTTGGTAGGACATGTTTTGAGGCATCAAGGGATCACAAATTTAGCATTGGAGGGCAGCGTGGAGTGTAAAAATCATAGAGGGAGACCAAGAGATCAATACACTAAGCAGATTCAGAAGGAGGCAACAGGTTGCAGTAGGTACTGGGAGATGAAGAAGCTTGCACAGGATAGAGTAGCATGGAGAGCTGCATCAAACCAGTTTCAGGACTGAAGACCACAACAACAACAACAACAAGTACATCACCCTTGTATAGGCCCTCTATATACTTCTTCCACCTTTCTGCTTTCCCTTCTTTGCTTAAAACTGGGTTTCCATCTGAGCTTTTGATATTCATACAAGTGGCTCTCATTTCTCTGAAGGTCTCTTTAATTTTCCTGTATGCTGTATCTATCTTACCCCTCGTGAGATAAGCCTCTACATCCTTACATTTGTCCTCTAGCCATCCCTGCTTAGCCATTTTGCACTTCCTGTTGATCTCATTTTTGAGACTTTTGTATTCCTTTTTGCCTGCTTCATTTACTGCATTTTTATATTTTCTCCTTTCATTAATTAAATTCAGTATTTCTTCTGTCACCCAAGGATTTCTACTAGCCCTCATCTTTTTACCTACTTGATCCTCTGCTGCCTTCACTACTTCATCCCTCAGAGCTACCCATTCTTCTTCTACTGTATTTCTTTCCCCATTCCTGTCAATTGTTCCCTTATGCTCTCCCTGAAACTCTCTACAACCTCTGGTTCTTTCAGTTTATCCAGGTCCCATCTCCTTAAATTCCCACCTTTTTGCAGTTTCTTCAGTTTTAATCTACAGGTCATAACCAATAGATTGTGATCAGAATCCACATCTGCCCCTGGTAATGTCTTACAATTTAAAACCTGGTTCCTAAATCTCTGTCTTATCATTATATAATCTATTTGATACCTTTCAGTATCTCCAGGCTTCTTCCATGTGTACAACCTTCTTTCATGATTCTTGAACCAAGTGTTAGCTATGATTAATTTGTGCTCTGTGCAAAATTCTACCAGGCGGCTTCCTCTTTCATTTCTTATCCCCAATCCATATTCACCTACTGCATTTCCTTCTCTCCCTTTTCCTACTGCCGAATTCCAGTCACCCAAGACTATTAAATTTTTGTCTCCCTTCACAATCTGAATAATTTCTTTTATTTCATCATACATTTCTTCAATATTTCATCATCTGCAGAGCTAGTTGGCATATAAACTTGTACTACTGTAGTAGGCGTGGGCTTCGTATCTGTCTTGGTCACAATAATGCGTTCACTATGCTGTTTGTAGCAGCTTACCCGAATTCCTATTTTCCTATTCATTATTAAACCTACTCCTGCATTACCCCTATTTGATTTTGTGTTTATAACCCTGTAGTCACCTGACCAGAAGTCTTGTTCCTCCTTCCACCGAACTTCACTAATCCCCACTATATCTATCTTTAACCTATCCATTCCCCTTTTTAAATTTTCTAACCTACCTGCCCAATTAAGCGATCTGACATTCCACGCTCCGATCCGTAGAACGCCAGTTTTCTTTCTCCTGATAATGACATCCTCTTGAGTAGTCCCCGCCCGGAGATCCAAATGGGGGACTATTTTACCTCTGGAATACTTTACCCAAGAGGACGCCATCATCATTTAACCATACAGTAAAGCTGCATGCCCTCGGGAAAAATTACAGCCGTAGTTTCCCCTTGCTTTCAGCCGTTCACAGTACCAGCACAGCAAGGCCGTTTTGGTTAGTGTTACAAGGCCAGATCAGTCAATCATCCAGACTGTTGCCCTTGCAACTACTGGAAAGACTGCTGCCCCTCTTCAGGAACCAAACGTTTGTGTGGCCTCTCAACAGATACCCCTCCATTGTGTTTGCACCTACGGTACGGCTATCTGTATCGCTGAGGCACGCAAGCCTCCCCACCAACGGCAAGGTCCATGGTTCATGGGGGGGGGGGGGGGGGGTTAGTCAGCATGACAGCATCAAATAAATACCCCTATGCAAAAATCTCTAGTGTAAGAAGTTACAAGAAAGATAGTGTATATCACAGAAACTCATTTTAAAAACTTCTGTATGAGTCAAGAAACAAATTACTTTCTCAAATGAAAAACATATACAAAGGGCTTGATAGTAAAATTAGAGGAGTTTTGTCTTACTGAATGTATTACCCACAGATTTTCTTTCTACTTACCACATACAGATGCAAAACAAAAGAGGGAAGTGAATCTAGTACATTATGTGTCCTCCATAAGCTTGCAAGTGGTGGTTTGCAAGACACAAATATAGACAGAGAGATGGGCACAGGTAACATATTTTTAGACCATATGTACAACAAGAACCTTTGTTCAGAAGCAATGGAATTGGACACAGGATTCAAAGTAATGAAGTACTGAAACAAGTACCTAAGTCCATGTGTTTGTGCTCTACAACAGAATACATTGGCTTGAGTATTTTTCCCCCTCTAGGTAAAAGTTCCCCACCCCGTGACCCCCTCCACTCCTTCCTTCTACCACAATACCAGTGCAACTAAACTCCACCAGTTGAAACCCACTTTCCATCACACATACAGTTCTCCTCATCCATTGACTAACATCTCTTCCTCCTAACTTCCTACTTCTTGTATATATTCCATGGCTCTCTTCCTCTCCTCCTGTGGCCACTGTTAATCTTCCTTTTCACATGCATCTTTCATATTGTTAATGTCATGCCCTTTCTTCTCCCTAACTTCCTACTTCTTGTATATATTCCATGGCTCTCTTCCTCTCCTCCTGTGGCCACTGTTAATCTTCCTTTTCACATGCATCTTTCATATTGTTAATGTCATGCCCTTTCTTCTCCCTTTTCTTTATCTTACATCGGTATTTTTCAATTTTGTGGTCTTGCTATGATATTTTCTTATGTCTGTTCCTTACAAATCTTGATTCTTATATTTGATGTATGTGTTTAGTTCTTCCAAATTTCCATTCTTACATTTGATGTATGCGACTTTCATATCTCCCATAACCTGTAAATTTTGCGTATTCTATATTTTCTTTTTCCTTCATCTATAAAATTGAAAGAGCTGGAGCTTTAATGTCTCTTGATTTTTTTTTAAATTTTAGCCATTCTCTCCTAGCTTTTGCTTTTGCAAGTGCCAAATAATCTAAATAATAATGCTTCTGTTTTACCTCATATAGTATAGACTTTAATTTTTAAATTCTGTGAGTTTTCTTAAGAGTGAACTGTTACACAGATTAAAAAACTCACTGACATCGCAATGGATCAAGAGGAGGCTCGATTAGATTATACTGTTGTTATAATTTTCTCTCCATCTGTCACACACACACACACACACACACACACACACACAATGTAGTCCCCCCCCCCCTTCCCCATTTCCCCACTCCTGCATCCCCAACTAACCAAAAATCTTGTATGCTTAGTATTCCTTTATGCATCAAACACTGTTGAAGATTCTTTTGACTGTCATCAAAGTGTATCCAAAATAATGTATGTATGCTTGTATGTACACTAGCATGGTTCTCAATTTCAAGTTTATTGGAACAAACACAATACTGGTGCAGTTTCAGTAAATTACTACTGTATTTTTTTTCTTTCATTTTCATTGCAGATAATTATTGAGCAGCTAAGCTTCATTTTTGCTCGAACACTTTATTGTTGGTGCCGTGGTGCATATTATTAATTCTTCTTTTATCTGTTAGCCAAAATGCTATGAATTTATAGCTTTAACAAAGTATGTATTCACAGCATTTCTCTTATTGTTTTCAAATTTATGTACACAATAGTGATTTTTAATTTGTGTTGCAGTTTTAATGTATAAGCTTTGCAGTTTTGTTCAGTAGCAGTATTGTAATTCTCTGCTCCTGTCCTGTTGATTCAAATGCACTGTAGCTTTAACCTGAAACCTTTCTTCCATTGTGATTTTCAGCCATTTCAAAATGTTCTTTGCGTGCGGTTGGTTGTATTTGAGGTACAGTATATTAAATTATCATGGCCTGTCTAATGCTGAAATCATTCACTTCACGCAGTTTCTATAAGGCACACTGGTTCCCATTGCAGCACCAGCCCATTTGAAGAAGAAACACAAGTATCCATTCATTCCCAAGTGGCACTGTTCCCTGCTTTCATTAGCTCACTTTCCCTATTTGCATCTTGTGAGACATGACAACCCCATGAGGTAACATGTCCGCATGTTCATTTTCAATTAGACATCATTTTTCTGGACATTTTCTGCAAACAAGAATGTGAAGAGGGCTGGAATGTATCTTCCTTTAGAAAAGGCATGACTCAAAACACCCCTTACATTTCATTATCCAATTTTGGCATGGATCATTCTAATAACTTTTCTTTCAAGCAGTTTTGTGACAGTTGCTATAATGAAATTCTGTGAACACATCTTCATCAGTTGCATATTGGCTACAGCAATGGTGAAGCAACTATTACTTTTCCCCTTTTGTAAAAGTAAGTTCTGTACAGCAATTTTTAAGAAACTTTTGTAGACGCTTATTGACTTGAGCTTACTTTCTTTTTAACTTTGTCTAGAGCTGCAGTACATATGCTCGTTTTGAAAAACAGATTATCCAAGAACTCTTTTCGACTGCTTTAGTATTGAATTGACAGGCAATAGATTTCTTATATTTTGTATCTCCAGCAACTTTCAAACCACCACTGAATTACCAAACAACTGGCAAAATGTAGTAGGTACTATTTCAGAGGTGGTGTTGGTGCAAATAATATTGTAAATGAGCATTATCATGAAAATCGAAAATTGTGGGTAGACTGTATACAGTGATTGGAGGACAAACCACCACCAACTTTTTAGAAAAAGTTATAACAAGTGGCAGTGAAGAAGACAAAACCTAAACATTAATACTGAAATCTTACTATTCTTAAGAGGGGGAAACTTAAAAAATTTGAAGAATACATGCTTACTTATTATGCCTTGATGTTTTGGTACCAAGCTAATGTGTGAAATTTCATATAGTATTTATATATTTAGAAAGTTATTTTGGTTCAATGTAAAATCTAAATCATGATTATGTTTCCCTGCTTTTTCACAAACAGCCAAATGAAAAAATATGTCTCTTGAGTGAACCAGACAGAATTCAAGATTTAAATGAATCTCTACAGCAAACAAGTATATAGTTCCTCTATAAATTTGGTAATGATAAATCCCAGTGGAATGTAAATAACTCAAGGAGTAAAAGTAACAACTCACTGAATAATAGACATATTGAGTCATCAAAAGGCACCTAAAAAAAACGGAGAACATAGCTAGTCCTCAAGCAAATCTAGTTTGTGGACAGGAAGGGGAAGTGAGATCAGGAGAAGGGTACACTGCAGTGAAGAGGGTGTGAGTGCAGAGCAAGTGTAGTTTGGCCCATGGGTGGGGAGACCAATGCCAGGTGGATTATGAGATCAAAGGATGTATTGCTGGGACAACTGTTATCTAAATAATACAGAAAAGCTGGTGTTGGGGAGAATAAGACAGAGGACACAAATTGAGAAGCATCCGTTGAAACTGAGCATGTTGTGATCAGCAGTTTGTTCCATCACTGGGTGATGTACCACCCCTCCGCTCCCGGCCAAAATTCGGCAATGGCCATCCATTCAGGTGAGCAGCTGATTAGCAGTTGTGCCTGCAGAAATTGCAGCAAATCTGGTATACAAGTTGACTGATTTACAGGTCACTGTGTCTTTGATTGGATGGGTTGAGCCTATGACAGGAATGGAGTAGGATGTGCTGGATGGGCGTATCGGATAGATCTTGCAACTTGGTATTCCACAGGGGTATCACCTATGTGCCAAGGGGCTGGGAATAGGTGTGGAATAGTTATGGACTAGGATACTGCTTAGATTGGGTGGACTGAGAATTACTGCATTGAGAGTGGTGTGAAGTATTTCTTATTTTGGCTCACAATGGTAAATAGTCAAAGCCTTGACAAAGGATATGGTTCAGTTATTCCAGTTCGGCTAGATTATGGGAGATGAGAGGGTGGCACTGATTTGCAGCTGGTTTTTGGGGGTGACTGGAGGAGTAGAGATGTGTGAGGATATGACACAGGAAATCTATCTGTCGACAAGGTTCATGAGATAGTGCCTGTCTGCAAAGACCTTCAGCATATTGTGTAAGGGATTTCTCATCACTGCAAAAATGCGCAGTTCACTGGTAGCCCATGAATTGTTAGTGGGCTTGTATGGAAAGAGTTATGAATGGAACCACCAGAGTGGTAAATGTCAACGTCCAGGAAGATGACACATTGGGCTGAGGAGGACTAAGTGAAGCAGATGGGAGAAATGATGTTGAGAATGTGGAGGAATGAGAATAGGGTACTTTTCCCATAGTTCCACATCATGGAGATATCAACAATTAATATGAATCAGACAAGGGGTTTGGGATCTTGGTTGGCTTGGAAGGTTTCCTGTAGATGGCCCATAACGGGTTGGCATAGGAGGGTGCCATGGCTGTGTCGTATATTTGTCTGCATATCGTCCCCTCAAGCAAGAAGTAGCTATGAATGATAGTATAATTAATTAGGTGTATAAGGAATAAGGTAGTGGATTTTGAGTTGAAAGGACATTCATACCACCATCCAACCATGACCCTCGCCAACTCCCTCCAGCACCTCCTGGATAGCTCACAGGAATTTCTTACCTCCAACTTCACTTTGCTCTCTTTTAGAAAGACACTTTGCAGCTATCAATGGAGGAAAGAACAGCCATCAACAACAGATCCTGATTAATTATACTTCCTGCAACCAGAGACTTTGCCATTGTCATGATGAACCATGGTGGTCACTTGACAGAAGGCATCAGTCAACTGTTTGAACAAGTCCTACCATAGTGATGCCATCCCAGAGGTCCAGCACAACCTCAAATCTCTATTCAAATCCTCAGGTTCATTCCAGAACTCCCCCCTCCCCTCCCTCAGCCCAAATCTGTCTCCCTTCTCACCACAATAACATACTCACACATACCTTCTACATGCTTCTCAAAATCGATGTATGTAACCATTCTGGATACCCCATTGTAGCTAGTTACTGTGCTTCCATTGACAGGCTCTCCAGTTTTGCTGACCAACAGCTTCAACCAATTGCCTGCAGCCTAGCCACCCAGTGAAGCAACATCCTTCTGAGCACAACAGGCCAATTTTCACTGACTGATTCACTTCCCACGCTGTCCAGATCCTTCCTCCCAACAACTTCTCTGAATTTCATATATGCATATTCTCCTTGCTGCACATCCTTTGATCTCACAACCGTCCTGGCCTCAATCTCTGCTAGCCTCCTGCTCCACACTTCTCTCCATCCCTACCCAGGATCTTAACTTCACTCGTTGTACTCACACACCCTCTTCCCTGCAGTCTCCCCTTCCTTTGCTCTACCTCTCTATCCCAATCCACTCCTCCATGACATTGTGTACTGCACAATGTGTGTGTGTGTGTGTGTGTGTGTGTGTGTGTGTGTGTGTGTGAGAGAGAGAGAGAGAGAGAGAGAGAGAGAGAGAGAGAGAGAGAGAGAGAGAGAGAGAGAGAGAGTAGCCGCCACTATTCAGTGGATGTTACCTCTACTCCTTATATTATTTAGGTTTCACCTGTAATTTGATCATTTGCCAATGACTACAGGTATTTATGACTGTTTTTGTATTATATAACTGTTAATGAAAATGCAGTGAAATGCTGTTGTGAAGTGAAGCTTGTCACTGTACATCATGTACTTTTATGGGAGGCACAATAGTGAAAGGCACTAAATCCATACAAGTGATTAACGTTTATTCATACTAATTTTTTTTAGTTTCACTCATGTGATAACAGTGGAATTCCATACATTTGAGAATCATTTCCATACATATTGGCATTAATAATTTTACAAATATTTTATAAATGTGCGATGACTGCCTTTCATTAGAAATATAATGAAAGGTTGAAATACATCTTCAAAAAGAAAAGAGGAGGGAAACTGCTTGCATTTACTTTCACCTCTCGTACTATTAAACTTTCTTTAGGTAAACAGAACACTATCTACAAATGTATGATGAAAACTTCCTGTAAATGGGCAAGAAGAGAAACATTTTTGCGGTTGCAATGTTTTGTAGAGAGAAGTACTATGCAGTTAATTTTCAGTCCATAAATATTATTATTAAAGTAGTCATGTCTGTGGTGAGGGAAACATGTTACGTGGGAAACATGTTACGTGGGAAACATAGTGTTGTGTTTAGTCACAAGGGTATTGCAAAACATTATCAACTGTAATAAACTGTTGAGTGTCAGCTTGGCTTATCATCTATGCATTGTATTTCAGTAACCTAGAGGTCTTCATCAGATGTTGTAAAAGATGATCTTATACATTCCCACTGCCTGGACCTCATCCAGAGTGTGAAGTTTTCATATTTGAGTTTGAATTCCAGGAACTGTCAAGCTCTTCACTATACATATTTTTCTAGAGCTTGTGCCAACATTCTAAAGCACATACCCAGGAGCACACAAGTGGGCTGCATATATAGCCTAACAGGGAATTGTGTTATTTACAAGTTACAACATAATTTAAAGAAAACACCTTGTATAAATACCAAACATCTTTATTTTTATCACCTTTACATACAAAATTAATCAGATTTATCTTTTTAACTGTAGTAAACGAAGAAATAAAAAACTCTTTAAAAAATCAATGTTCAAGCACCAGTTTGACGATGTTTACATCATTTAACTTCAAAAGTAATACTTATTAGTTTCCTGATTTCTGATCTTTTAATGGAACCAATAAACAGTTTTTCACAATCATCTTCACTCAGTTGGTATACATTCAGGGCACCAGACAGCCTGATGGTCGCTACAAATGCGTCTCATACCCCTGCTGCATTGTTTACACGTCCTACAATCATGAGACCTACTATAAAAAGAACATTGGCGAACTCCTACATGAGTAAGTGTAACAGGGCACATGGATTGTTCTGGAAGAAAGTCCAAGAAGTAGTCTGCCTTTGAGTCTGATAGCTCTGGGTATGTTTTGCTGCAATATTCGATGCTCAGTAGAAGTTTATTGTATTTACAGTGAATCCAACTTCTTGTAGGTTATTATGGTGGACAATTTTCATTTCAGGGTTGTTCATCTGATATATCACAAGACCATTTATGCCCACCATATTGACAAAATTGTAAAACATTGTGAGAGGCCATCATTGACTATTTCTAGTGATGTCATATTGTCCAAACATTTTATCATAAATATCGATGCCACACTTCATTTGGTTATAAAGTATGATGATTTCTGGTTTTCTAGCATCACCACTAACAGCATCGTTTTTTCATCATTGTGAAGTGTAGACAACAACAAAACTACTTTGTTTAGCTTTCGCACATAACTAACCAGTGTGCAATCATGTTGAAACTCGAAAAGGATTCGTTTATTTCACAGTTTTGTGTTGTTTTGAACAATTCAGGTATCCCTGGTTTATTATTTCTTAGCGTTTATATGGCCATAATCCTGTGTGCCAACAGCTTTTTGCATGCAAGAACACTAGTAAACCAGTTGTCCATAGTGATATTGCTTCCCAGGCCATATAATGGGCTCAGATCTGATGGACGATATCAAACTTTTATTTGATTCTCTAAATGGTCCCTCATGATGCATGACTACATAGATCTCAAAATTATACATAATCTTTATAACAAACTTAGCTGGTTTGTTTGCCATGTACATCACAAAACCACTGCGTCCATTGAAAGTGACTGACTGCTCATCAGTCGTAACATTTCTTAAATTTCTGAAGCATTATGTTAGTAATTTGGCATGGTACAACCAATCAGTGATTTGCTTGATGAGTTTGCCTGCCTCTTACATCATCAAAGCAGACAGCCCACAGTAGGAATCGGAATCTACTCTCTGACGTAGTCGTATACACTAATTCAATGCCAGTACCTTTCAGATTATCTTAAAAATCCTTTATATTTCTTTGCCCTGCTCAGCAAGTTCCAATTACTGATAAAATGCCTATGTTTGTCAAATCAAGGAGAACGTTTCAAACATCAACATAAAAAAATAGCAGAAATGATAGAAGAGCTGTTTTAGCACTTTTAGCCAAACCTATTTGGCCTGGTGGATGAGCCAAACTGAGTGAGATTTGATTCTTGAAGTGAGTGGAGGGACCTTTCTCCATTTCG
This sequence comes from Schistocerca nitens, assembly GCF_023898315.1. Taxonomy (NCBI): domain Eukaryota; kingdom Metazoa; phylum Arthropoda; class Insecta; order Orthoptera; family Acrididae; genus Schistocerca; species Schistocerca nitens. The sequence goes on along the minus strand of NC_064619.1, from coordinate 45,986,819 downwards.
TGCCATTTCGAGATTGAAAGGCAGCCAAAGCCAATGGATGCATATCTTCATCAGCATCATCTTCCTCACCTTCCTGTTCCATATCACACTTGTGAGGAGATACATGCAAGATCCGTAAAGCCAGCTGTAAACTGCAAATGTTTAGCTCCCCATTGTAGAATCCACTGACAGAACTGTAGTCTGTTGTAGTGATTCTGTTATCTGAGAGCTTGTGTACAAGATATGGATAAAGTAACTGCTTGTAAATAATTGAACACAGAAGTATGTGGTTTCTGCCTTCAGCGGTTCCAGTTATTTGCATATTTGTTTCAGTATCATTTTCTTCTCATCACAACTCTAACTCTTCCATATCTGGTATAAAGTGTGTGAACTACTGTTGTTGTTTCAGTTGCTCCCATGTCTGCAAGGTGTTGATTAACACTGTTGCTAAGTCATAGTACAATACCGTGTTTGCAGTTTCCCTCAAAGTATAATGGGGTTGAATTTCACTGTTTGTTTTTCACATTCCAAGGAATCACTAATTTTGTTCTGATCCTAGCACAGTGTCAAAACAATATGTATGGGAGGGCTAACAAAGGAAACAGCTGTAAGTTTAGTGTCTAACAATGGCTTCACAATCAGTGATCTTCTTGACAGAAGTAAAGTTGTCCATATCTCAACAAGTATTTGTTAGCAGACTTTGCTTATTGGGCTTTTTCTAGTTTTAGTTGATACTGTCTTCTGTAAGAACATGGAACGCTTTCTTAATGCCCTTTAGATCCCTGCTAGTTTCAACTCTAATACACTGCCTAGTTAGATTACTGTGATCACTTGTCAAAACCTGAATAACCACCTTTTTGAGTGTGAACCCCTGTGAGATGTGCAGGAAGAAAGTCAGTGAGGTTCTGGAAGGTACTGACTGGGATATGGAGCCATGACATCTACAATGCTTGGCTAGCTGTGCTAGATTACTCATTTGATGAACCATAGTGCAAACAGCCCAACTGATGTGGTCCCACAGGTTCTCAGTTGGGCTTAAATCCAGGGAGTTTGCGGTCAGGGGAGTGCAGTAAACTCATCCTGGTACCCTGAAACAAGGATGTCTGTTGTGAGTTGTATGACCTGTTGCATTGTCTTGCCTGTAGATGCCATCATGCTGAGGAAAAACGAATCTGATATCACAAATGTAATACCACAAAAACATTCCACAGACCATAATTCTGCCTCTTCTGCTTGGAACACTTCCGTGATTGTTGCAGGGTGTTTGCTTTCAGATGTTTCATGACATACACACCAAAGGCTATTTATCCAATGGATTCATCTGAAAAGACCATCTGTTGCCATTCAGTGGACGTCCAGTTGTAGAATTGGTATGCAAATTCCAGCCCTCATCGCTGACAAACAGCACTCAACATGGCTGTACGAACCAGAGGCCCATACACAGCAACATTCACTGAACTGTCATTGAGGAGAAACTGTTGGTAGCCTCTTGGTTCATCTGGGTGGTTGGTTGCTCAACAGCTGCACATCTATTGACCCATACACATCTCCCCAGCTGTTGTTCACCCTCGTCTACGGCCCGTGGTGCACTGTAGTTGCTTCGGCAAGTTTTGGATAGCACCATTTTGCCATAACAGCACACAAACAGTTTAAAAACTTAGCCATTTCAGAAATGCTTCCTCTGTAAGACCAAAAGCCAATGATCGTGCCCTTTTGGACACCAGACAAATCTCTCCTTTTCTGCATTATGACAATGAGTACTCTGTTTTCCATGTCCCCCTGTTATGCACCATATACCCTCCACTGCTAGTGCTGCCATCTGACATCTGTGATTGGCTTTTACATGTTGACATCTAACAGAAGCAGTGGACACATTAATGTGACATGACAGTGCATATGAGACTGCCTGAGAGATCTCACAAGACATCAGAGTTGAGAAATGCTGAAACAACATGCGTTTCAGAAAGCACCAACATGGGAACATCAAATGACAAATCAGTTGCCACCAATAAAACTTTGGTTTAAAAAGCTCATGTAAGTAACGCCTTACAGCCCAACCTGGTTGTTGTCCAGGCAGTAAGCAGATCATAGGCCATGTTTCATAGCACCTTAAAGAGATTACTAGATCAGGTGTAAAAAAGAAAGAAGGAATGTATAAAAAATTTTAACCCAACAGCAAACACAAAACTATACTTTTTGTCAATCACATGAGGAAAACCCCAGAAATCTTCATTTATATTTGTGATATTGATGCAGGAAATTATATGAATAATAGTTATTTTGTAACTGCATGAATATTTATAGAGAAGACTCATATTCATGAACAGGACATGTAAGTTATAGCCAAGCAGTAATAGTAATAATACTGAGGCCCGGGAAAAGAATAGGCCTCCGGTATGTTCTGCCAGTCGTAAAAGGCGACGAAAAGAACAAACCACTAATAGGGCTAACCCCCCTTTTAGTGTGATTACTTGGTTCAGGACAGAACTAAAGAAGCCTCGGACAAGCGCCGTCATGGTCGGGGACGGCGCTTGAACCCTATGCCCGCCCACAATGGTAATGACACTGCTAGCCAACTGGAAAATGATTTAAATCCAAATAGAGGTGTTTTGCAGGATATGCTTCCTGCAACCACCCTAGAAGGAAAACAAATACAGAGGATGAGATGGTCAGATGAAGTTAATCGACACCTCATGTTCTGTTATTACCAAGCAACAAACCTAGGAACCAACACAACTGGATACAGATCACAAGTATACACAACATTTATTACCAGATACCCAGAATTAAAATTTTTAACAGAACAACGACTAGCTGATCAGATCCGTGTAATAATCAAAAATAACAGGATACCCCAGTCAGAATTAGAAAACATCAAACAAGAAGTACAACAAATACTGGAACAAAATAATGTGCAATCAGAAGAAGAAGAAAATACAGTAATGGACTCAAACATCCCAGAGCAAACAAACAAAGAACAACACGCACCAATTAAACAATCAGAGGAAAACGAAATCTTAAGACAGCCACCAGAACAAGCACAAATAGAACACGAAGTGACACAGATGCTAGATATAGAAGAAAAATTTCAGCTAACATATATAGAATACAAAGACACAAATACAGACATTAGACCATTCTTGCATAGACCACCAAATAACCCACAAGTCGAAACAACAATAAAAACTATCAACACAATCATACACAACAAAATAAATGAAAACACAACTATGGAAGAGTTACAACTACTGGTTTATATAGGAGCACTCACTACACTAAATATACACACTAGACAGAGATCAGAACCAACCAACACACAGAAGAAACCCACAAAACCAGCATGGCAACACAGGCTACAGATCAGAATAGAAAAACTGAGAAAAGACATCGGACAGCTAACACAATTTATAAGAAATGAAATCTCGGAAAAAAAACGAAAAAGTTTAGGTAAAATCTCACAACAAGAAGCGACAGAGCAATTAGACGAAAAGAAGCAGAAATTACAAGCATTAGCCAAACGACTCAGAAGATACAAAAAAAGTGAAAATAGAAGGAAACAAAACCAAACATTCAACACAAACCAAAAGAAATTTTACCAAACAATAGATAACACACACATAAAAATAGACAATCCACCAAACATAAGAGACATGGAACACTTCTGGAGCAACATATGGTCAAACCCGGTACAACATAACAGGCATGCACGGTGGATACAAGCAGAAACAGATAAATACAAGATGATACCACAAATGCCTGAAGTGATAATTTTGCAACATGAAGTCACCCGAGCAATTAATTCTACGCACAATTGGAAAGCCCCTGGAAATGATAAAATAGCAAATTTCTGGCTAAAGAAGTTCACCTCAACACATTCACATCTAACTAAATTATTTAACAGTTACATTGCAGACCCATACATATTCCCTGATACACTTACACATGGAATAACTTATCTGAAACCTAAAGATCAAGCAGACACAGCAAACCCAGCTAAATATCGCCCCATAACATGCCTACCAACAATCTACAAAATATTAACTTCAGTCATTACACAGAAATTAATGACACATACAACACAGAACAAAATTATAAATGAAGAACAAAAAGGCTGCTGCAAAGGAGCGCGAGGATGTAAAGAGCAACTGATAATAGATGCAGAGGTGACATATCAAGCTAAAACTAAACAAAGGTCTCTACACTACGCATACATTGATTACCAAAAAGCTTTTGATAGTGTACCCCACTCATGGTTACTACAAATATTGGAAATATACAAAGTAGATCCTAAATTGATACAGTTCCTACACATAGTAATGAAAAACTGGAAAACCACACTTAATATCCAAACAAATTCAGATAATATCACATCACAGCCAATACAGATTAAGCGTGGAATATACCAAGGAGACTCATTAAGTCCTTTCTGGTTCTGTCTTGCTCTGAACCCACTATCCAACATGCTAAATAATACAAATTATGGATACAATATTACTGGAACATACCCACACAAAATCACACATTTGCTATACATGGATGATCTAAAACTACTGGCAGCAACAAATCAACAACTCAACCAATTACTAAAGATAACAGAAGTATTCAGCAATGATATAAGTATGGCGTTTGGAACAGACAAATGTAAGAAAAATAGCATAGTCAAGGGAAAACACACTAAACAAGAAGATTACATATTGGATAACCACAGCGACTGCATAGAAGCGATGGAAAAAACGGATGCCTATAAATATCTAGGATACAGACAAAAAATAGGAATAGATAATACAAATATTAAAGAAGAACTAAAAGAAAAATATAGACAAAGACTAACAAAAATACTGAAAACAGAATTGACAGCAAGAAACAAAACAAAAGCTATAAATACTTATGCCATACCAATATTGACCTACTCATTTGGAGTAGTGAAATGGAGTAACACAGACCTAGAAGCACTCAATACACTTACACGATCACAATGCCATAAATATAGAATACATCACATACATTCAGCAACAGAAAGATTCACATTAAGCAGAAAGGAAGGAGGAAGGGGATTTATCGATATAAAAAAACCTACATTATGGACAGGTAGACAATTTAAGAAAATTCTTTATAGAACGAGCAGAAACTAGCAAAATACACAAAGCAATCACTCATATAAATACATCGGCTACACCACTACAATTTCATAACCACCTCTACAACCCGTTAGACCACATAACATCAACAGATACGAAGAAAGTAAATTGGAAAAAGAAAACACTTCATGGCAAGCACCCGTATCATCTAACACAGCCACACATCGATCAAGACGCATCCAACACATGGCTAAGAAAAGGCAATATATACAGTGAGACAGAAGGATTCATGATTGCAATCCAGGATCAAACAATAAACACCAGGTATTACAGCAAGCATATTATTAAAGATCCCAATACCACAACAGATAAATGCAGACTTTGTAAACAACAAATAGAAACAGTAGATCACATCACAAGCGGATGTACAATACTAGCAAATACAGAATACCCCAGAAGACATGACAATGTCGCAAAAATAATACATCAACAGCTTGCCTTACAACATAAACTTTTAAAACAACAAGTTCCTACATACAAGTATGCACCACAAAATGTACTGGAGAATGATGAATACAAATTATACTGGAACAGAACCATTATAACAGATAAAACAACGCCACATAACAAACCTGACATCATACTCACCAATAAAAAGAAGAAATTAACACAACTAATCGAAATATCCATACCCAATACAACAAATATACAAAAGAAAACAGGAGAAAAAATTGAAAAATACATCCAACTGGCTGAGGAAGTCAAAGACATGTGGCATCAGGATAAAGTTGACATCATACCAATTATACTATCAACTACAGGAGTCATACCACACAATATCCACCAGTACATCAATGCAATAGAGCTACATCCAAACGTATATATACAACTACAGAAATCAGTAATTATTGATACATGTTCAATTACCCGAAAGTTCCTAAATGCAATATAACACATACCATACAGTTAAAAGGAAGTGACGCCTGATCAAGGTCCACGTCACTTTTCATTTTTAACCAGACTTAACGTCTGAGAAAGTAAAGAAGAATAATAATAATAACAATAACAGGACACCCACACCAAGCAATAACAGTAGCACAAAATGTAACAAATCCAGTACAGTGATAATGCAGAAATTTTCATAATATGTGCTCAGAAATTTAAGATTCTAGTTTAGAGACAATATACTCCCATCTCCTACTTAGAAAATACTCCCAAGAAAGAAAAAAACCGGATAAAATTCAAGTTTTAACATCAATTATATATATTCTGGAAACAAAACAAATCTATATTTTTGTCAGCAGTAACCTTTTTATGCAAAGGACATATACATATAGCAATGTTGCTCAAATTTTCTCATGTTGCGAGAACTGAAGGGTGATCTGTTTAAATGTTAAAAATTCTTCAACAGCCATGATCACACAACATATATATTGTTTTTAATTTAAGAGGAGGGAATAATAAGATATAATTGTAGGTAAACTACTAGAATTCTCTCAGATACAGATTTATTAGCACTTCGCTTCTACACAGATACAAGTCCGGAGGCTAACTGCCGTTAGGGGCCAACATCCTTCCCAAAGCCCTCTCCTCAAAGATAGCACACTTATACACTGAACGAATATCGATATTTATGGCGCTCTACGCCACATAGCCTCCCCCGCGCGGTATGGAGTACGTCCCTGTGAATGGGGGAGGAGGGGGGGGTGAGAAGTTAGAAAGGTAATGTACAGTTCTTCCGCGTCACGCAGAAGCGGTCGACTGGTAGGAGACCGGGGGGTGAAACCCAGTACGTCAATGGCGAAGTCAGCAAGCGACTCCTGCAGCTGAAGACGACGTCTCATCCTGGAGTGGAGGTGTAGCACTTCGTCAGCAGGCAGGCGGAGAATCACCTTGCCAGAAGGCCTAACAAAGGCACGTAAATTGCCACACACAGCACTTGTATTCAATTTAAAGCGGCACGCCACACGAGTTTCTGCACTTCCTCCCTCAACACTGTCACACGTGAGTACCACACACACCATATCGCCATCTATGACAGATAATTTATGTATGTCATCAGGGTGTACATGTGTTGTGAATTCTTGGGTGGCACCTGTACGAGCAATGGTAGGGAGGCAGGGAGGTGTGGGAAAGCCATGGCAGGGGGAAGCATCTGTGAAGAGGGGGGTGACAGGTGCACTGGACTGCGCAGGCGACAACCTCGGGCGATCAGCTGATGGATGAGGGAGCATGACCGAAGACAACAAGGAGCCAGCGTGGATTGAACAGCATGACAAAGAGCTGTCACATGAAGATGGTAACACAATGGTAGAATCCGAGTGGTTGGCAGTTCGACTGCGAGGGCTGTGAGAAGTGAAACCTCCAAAAGATTGGCCACTCGAATTAGATGAATGCGGAGAAGAAGCAGTGTTTGGCAGAGAAGCACGCTGTGGAGAATCAATACCCAAATGTATGGTATGAGAAGATGGATGGCCGCTAGAAGCAGTAGTGGGAGAAATAGGGGCAGAATCAGGGAGGTTCACCTGAGGCTCAATGAAGGCTGGTTTCACTCGGTTGTCAGACCATGGTTACAGAGTCTTTTATGAGGAGATCCATGTTATTCTCAGAGTGTTTGATGACCTTGTAAGGACCTGTGTAGGGTGACTGAAGCGGGGATTTGATTGAGTCATCTCTGAGAAACACGTACTCACAAGAGTCTAGCATGCGCGGTATGTGCACGCACGGAGGTGTATGAGTAGCCGGAGGTGGCGGCTGAATTTTGCTGCAGTGCAAGCGCACTCACTCGAGAAGTGAAGGGAGTTCAGAGGGCCGTGGAACTGGGGTGGGAGTGACTAATTCTCCAGGCAAAACCAGAGGTTGGCCATACACAAACTTGGCTACGGAACCCTTGAGGTCTTCCTTGAAAGTCGCACGGATGCCAAGAAGCACGAAGGGCAGTGCTTCTGTCCATAGTGAGTCATGGCAACGCAAGGCAGACTTTAAGGTGTGATGCCATCGCTTGACAAGCCCATTGCTTTGAGGGTGGTATCCGGAAGTATGAATTTTGACAATATCACACATTTTACATATGTCAGAGAAAACTGAAGACTCGAATTGTCATCCCTGGTCAGTGGTGAGGTAAACAGATGAGCCAAATCTAGAGATCCACGAATCTAAGAATGCTCGACTTACTGTCTCAGAGGTAATGTTCAGAATAGGCACAGCTTCAGCCCACCGAGTCATCCTGTCAATAGCTGTAAACTAGTAACAGAAACCCTCGGAGGGGGGCAAAGAGCCTACGAGGTCCACATGAACATGGTGAAACCGGCCTGGCGGTTGGGCAAAACAGCCAAGGGGTGGGGAAGTGTGCCTGGAAACTTTGTTCTGTTGACACAACATGCATGCCCTGGCCCAAGACTGACAGTCACGGCGCATGTCTCTCCAGACAAACCGTTCAGGTACCAGATGGGTGGAAGCTTTGACACCGGGGTCTGCTAATGTGTGTAATTTGTCAAAGACCTGGCGTTGAAGGGGCTTAGGAATGAATGGCAGCAACGTACCAGTCAATTCATCACACCACACTAAGTCAGATATGCCAGGGAAAGTAGAGCATACTGGTTGGAGAGAGGAGCTGTGGTCCAAAATTAACTGCATGGTATCGGGGTCTGCCGATTGCAACCGAGGTAAGTCCGTTAAGTCAATTAAGGTTGTGCAGCACCAACATGCGAGAGAAAATCAGCAACCACATTGTCCACTCCTCAGATGTAGTGAATGTCATTTGTAAATTGCAAGATGTAATCAATTTGACGAAACCATCGTGGGGACGGATCAGCTGCAGGATTTTTTATGGCAGGAACCAACGGCTTGTGATCAGTGAGCACATAGAAATCTCATCCCTCAACATCAGTTCTGAAGTGTCTTATGGCCTCGTAAACTGCAAGTAATTCTCTGTCAAATGCTGAGTATTTCTTCTGCATTTTGTTTAGCTTTTTTGAGAAAAACTGCAGGGGGGTCGCAACATCATTGTATGTCTGACTCAGTACTGCGCCAACAGCATTGTCACTGGAGTCAGTAGTGATAAACATTGTGGCATCCACACGCGGGTGATCAATAGTGGCGACGAAGGCCAACAGCTGATTGAGTTCATTAAATGCCTTGTCCATGTCCGGTGTCCGTGGGACCTGGCGGGTGCCAGAAGTTTGTGGGCCAGCATGAGCATCTGTGAGAGGAGGCTGCACCGCAGAAGCGGCTGGCAAATGTTTACAGTAATAATTAATGGTTCTGATGAACCTGCATTATTCCCTTTAGGTCTGGGGGCGTGGCATCTCAAGAACAGGCTTGATCTTGTCCTGCGGTGGTGTCAGACCGTCCGACGACACAACATAACTTAGGAATGTGATGGATGACTGGTGCAATTGAGTCTTTTTATTGTTCAGTTCAATACCAGTGGCTGCTAAAGTATCTGTCACGACTTGAACACGCTCCTCACTCTGTTCCAAAGTAGAAGCAAAAACCAATATGTCGTCCATGTATACGAAACAAAAGTCTAGATGGGTTAAAGTTTGATTGATGAAACGCTGCCACATTTGGGGGGCGTTTTTCAACCCAACCGGCATAAATTTGTATTGAAACAGTCCGAAAGGAGTGGTTATGGCAGACTTTTCAATATCGTCCGGAGCCATAGGAATCTGATGAAATGCGTGCTTACAGTCCAAAACAGAGAAGTACTTTGCACCTGCGAGCGCATGATTGAAGTCCGCAATGTGTGGGACCGGGTATTTATCAATGATGGTGCGGGCATTTAAACGCCTATAGTCTCCAACCATATGTCAAGTACCATCTTTCTTTTGGTCAAACAGGATAGGACTAGCCCAGCAACCGGAAGAAGGTTCAATTATTCCCTTTTGTAATAGATCATCTAATTGTTCTTTTGCAATTTTTATAAATTCCTGCTTGAGGTGGTGTGGGCGTTGTGATATGGGCAGCCCATCGGTTAGACATAACCGATGAACTGTGGCATTAGTGACTACTGCAATACGTGGCATGGCACGACAGTCAGATGTCCGTGAAGCGGAGCAGGCAGTGGCGGATGGGCAAAGCTGTGGCACTGAGGACACAGAAGTACAGGTGTGCCAACCACTCGTAGGCATCGTAAAGGCCGCATGCGTGTTAACATGGGCGAGGTTGATACACTGATTCTTGGTAGCAGGCCGTGCCGCTACGAGCGCTGGAGGCACGAGTGGGTGTGGCTGAACAGCAGATGGCCGTAGTTCATTGCCACGAGCTTGGGAAGTTAATTGTCCGTTCAGAACGCAAGGAACATGAGCACTCGGGCATACATTGTCATTACAAGAGGGGGTGCTGACACAGTTTACAGAGTTCACAACACTCGTTAACTTGCGTGGGCACGGGAACATCAGATTGGCATGGACTGACCTTGTCTGTAGCCGATGAGTTGTCTGCTTGTAGTGTCGTGAGGCATTGTTGTGTGGAGGCCAACTCGTGGTAGTTGTGGTGTATGTTGCGGAGATGCAGCAGCATTTCCATACGTTCCATCCGCAACTTCGAAGACTTGGCGCACTCCAGTAGCCACTTGTTTGTCCAAGATTGCAGCTCCAAGGATAGGTTTAAACACTTCTTAGCACAGCACACATGTTTGGTGTTACCCGAACTGTCACTCAGCGGAGCGAAAGGAATATGTTTGTTTAGTGGAGGGTAAAACACAGTATTTTGCACAAAATCTAGTGACAACTGATAGTGCTTAAGGAAATCAATTCCGAGAATAGGTTCTTCAATTGTTGACACTAAAAACATTCACTCCAGCTTGCACTCGGGTGAAAGTTTCACTGTATACAGAGTAGAACCCGAACACTGTATGGTAGACAAGTTCACTGCACGAAGTACTGTTTTGTGTGGTTGCACTTTATTGGTTGCTAGGCGAACTGGCAGCAAAGAGACGTCTGCGCCAGTGTCTACCAGAAAACGTACACCTGATTGTAAATCGCGAACATAGACTCGACCACACTTACTGTTGTTGTCCGAAACGGAATGCAGTGTTGGATGGTGCCCATTGTTTACATCGCAGGAGGTGGCGCCGCAGCCTACCTGCGGTTGGAGTTTGGGTAACAACACAGTGACTGGCATGTGCGAGCTTGCTCCCTGAATCTTGCGTGGAAGAAACAGTAAGGTTGGGCGGGCCTGTGCTCCTATGGGTAGTTGGTAGGTGACGGAGTATGTGACCCAGAGTCTTCCACAGAGGCCAATGTACTGTCGTTGCGGGGAGTTGAAGGTGCAGGCAGGGTGGCTAGTTTAACAAACTTGTTATTAGCAGCACCAGACACGGACATGGTGTCAGAAAGCTTCTTAGTGCAGTCACGTCCAGAATGCAGTGCACGGAGCTCACGTTGCCTTGTGGAGTATGCTCTGTCGGCGGCATGTAAGCGTTCATTTACTGGCCTATCTTCATACGCAGAGATTGCAGTCTGGACAAGCAAAGGCAGCTTTTCTGTCCAGATTTCTGCGAGCGTGTCATCAGGCAGAACTTGCTCATCAATGAGGAGACAGACGCACCGCCACAGCTGGAATGGAGACCTGTCGCCAAGACGCTCTTCGTAGATGAGCTGTCGCACATTTTCTCTCCTGGTTTTCGAGACGCACTCCTGTATCGTCTGTTTCGCCACAGCATACTTCCCTGCTAGGGGGGGGGGGGGTGCTTTGATCAGATTGTAAATTAAATCGACGTGGTCGTGAAGATGGTTCATGAGGCAGGTGAAGCGTGCGTCGTCGTCCAAAGGACAGACATTGAATGTTTGCTCATTCAGATTATACCAGAACTCCGGGTGAGCGGGTTTGAAGTCTGGTAGTTTCGGCAGATTCGGCACTGCAGTCACTGAGGAGGTGCGCCTATTTCTTCAGATGGAAGTAGAGCATGCAGAAGATAGCGAGTCTGAATTATTGGCGTCCCGTAATGGGGGTATCGCGAAATTCACTTGACGCCGGAGGGGGGGGGGGGGGGGGGTGGCTGAGAAGCGACAGACACTCAAACAGTGTGAGGATTGTAGTCAAAATGTGCATTCTCAAAGATGTGATAGCTTGGAGAGAATCCACAAGTACTTAAGAACACCGGTGAATGTCCGCTATGCACACTGTATTCACTCGGCCTTGAGTGGTGGGGCTCGTTGTAGATGTCCAGGTAATTACTGTCCAGCACAGAATTGTTGACTTGATTAGAAGCAACACAAGGATCCCACATATGTCCACTAGGATGCACACTCAGTGTGATATTTGCTGTTTGGCGAGCATTGAGCACCTGTTGACTAGCCGGCGCAGAAGGATACACACGTGGCGGGAACTGATTCGAGTTAGAATTTACTACTGGATTTTCCAAAGTAGCAAAACTTCGCTCGATGCCACGAACTGTATTGAATTGTACATTCGACACAGGAGTAGGAATTTTCCAAACAACACTCTGTGGAGAAGATGTGGGAAGGTCTAGGCTAACAAAGTCAGAGTCCGCAACCGTTGGCGGTTGGAAGAAACTGGCGGCACTTGACGAATTCCACTGCATGTACGGGCTGAAGGATTCTGAAGAGTCTTGTGGCATGTCCACTACAATGGCAGGAGTGCTGGAGAGATGTTGCTGAAATCCAGGTGGCAGTGAGTGCTGAAAGGCCATTGTCTGAAGTTGAATAACGGCCCTCGCAATCGCGAAGAAACCCGCCACGGTAGGCATGTAAATAATCTTCGGGCAGTAACTTGGACGTGTATTACACAAAAAATGGGGTCACCAGTGAGGGAATAAGATATAGTTGTAGGTAAACAACTAGAATTCTCTCAGATACAGATTTATTAGCGCTTTGCTTCTACACAGATACAAGTCTGGAGGCTAACTGCCATTAGCGGCCAACATCCTCCCCAAAGCCCTCTCCTCAAAGATAGCACACTTATACACTGAACAAATATCAATATTTATGGCGCTCTACACAACAAAGACAACCAGTTTCAACAGATAATGCTTTCATCTTCAGGTCATAAAATCTTATTGTTGTAAAGTATGCTCATTTTATGCTCACATCACACACATCCACCTGATATCATCCATGTGATGTCAGCGTGAAATGAACATGTTTTACAACAATAAGATTTTAAAACCTGAAAATGACAGCATAGTCTGTTGAAACCAGTTCTCTTAAATAAAAAAATATTTTATGCAACTTTGGCTGTTGATTGGTTTTTAGCAGTCTTAGCATAGCATCATACTACAGAACCTGACAGCACAGTTTCCTCATTCTATCTACTCCAGTAATAGCACATTTTTCAAGCTCTGTGAGTTATTTTTATATTTACACTTTTTTTCAAAAACTGTCTATTGACCCTACAGAAGACAAACACAGCATGTCAATTAGGTTTAAAATTTATTCTCTCATGTTCTTTTGATCTTTGTTCTGCACTTTCCAGTTTTTAGTGTCTAGCAAAAGGTAGACCAGTAGATTGATTAAAAAATGCACATTTAGTTGATTTAACATAAGAAAAATTTCTTATGTTGATGTTTCCTATTTTCACTTCTGTCATTTATTTCACTTACTTGAATGCTTTTTATGCTGAACACTCCTTTCTTGAGATCTTATTTTTTATACTGCTGCAAACAGCTGTCAGCAGAATGCTTCTGATAACTGTTTGTGTAATCTGTTACAAAGGACAGATCTCTCTCCTTTTCAATCAATTTGTTCTTGAGATTATGTGTGTGATAATGAATTGCACTTACTTGTGCTTCTTTTGTGCCTTTGTCCCACACTGAAGAATGTGTACTTCAAATGTCTTTAGAGGTATCTGACAGAATATTTGGAGCATATTATGAAATTAATGTGATGTGACTGCCCATAAATATTGGAGTTTATCATCAGATTATAATTTTTTTAAATATATTTTAATATTTTATGTGTAGAAGTAAGTCATTCTTGCATAATACACTAATAACATCACATCTCAGTTAGTGGAATATTAGCTAACCAAATAGACTGTTAAAGAATCAATACTGAAATCTTGCTCGTTTGTTATTATGTATCTGGCATATATTTGTGCAGCCTGTATTACTGTCCTTCAGATTGAGGTATCATTCTATATAGTGACACTTTGTCTACCATAAAATCAGTAGATATACTATTCACATAACTCACAAGATAGGTCTCTGTTAAAAAGTAAATACAAATGTGAGAGAAGTTATAAAGGGGGAAGACAGTAAACAGCACAATTCCTAGCACTGTAAGTAAGCTGATTGTCTTTCCAGGTAACAGCACAAATTTATTATTTTGAGTCAACATAACCTGTTGGTGTACATTGGGTAGATAGTCTGTCATTATATTGATATATTTACTACAACAGGAATTTTAGTGTTCGACAAAATCTTACCCATAATAGCTTCATTTACATCTCATCTTTTCTTATTAAATTGTGGAAGGAAAAACATATTTCTGTTGTGCCTGTGGAAATAATTTCTGGTGTAAGAAAGTTAACTAAAAAAATAACTAATCCAGTTAAACAACACAAGCACTGATCAAACTGTGTTATGCAAATGTGAATGTCTTTGATTCTGCTTGATAGCCTCTAGTACGCTTTAACATTAAACATGTACATACATTGTGCCTGTTTTCCAGTGTCATCCACTCTTTTTCACTAGGACATTGCTTAAACCTTTTCTTCTCAGAAAAAATCCATCAAATAATTTCTGTACAAGTAATTCAACTTCCATCAATATATCTGGCTATATGTCTCACCCACTTCCATTTTAGCTTTACAGAAGCTAAAATAACATTTTCAATTACTGCTTTTTTCCCATCCTTTTATTTCTTTGTCTTTCATTATTGTTCTTTCTATTACCCATACCCGTTCAGAAGCTCTCCGTTTTTGGCCATGTTGGAATATAGGTTACTGCTAGCAGTTCATATTGTTTAAAGTCATTCTATTTCAGGCACATTTTGACCTTAATTTTTCACACAGTATTCACTTTCTCAAATTAACTTGAAGATCTTTTCTGTCTTCTATTTATTTCTTTCAGTACAAAACTAATCAGATAAAAAGTATTCCCTTTCATTCCCTACAAAGGCTTCCCTGTAAACTGAAATTCTCTATGTCAGTACTTTCCTGTGAATTTTACTAGCCAATGTTTGTTTTCCTTACAGTTTGCAGGACATTTCTGATTCAGAGAATTTCAATTTTAGAGAAGCCTGTTTAGGGATGAAAAGTGGCACTATTTAATCTTATTGATTTTATACTGAAAGAAATAAATAGAAGAATGCAAAGAGCTTCGAGTTTCTGTACCAATAAGCCTGAAGTGGACTGTCTGTAAACAATATGTATAAAATGTATCATTTTGCTGTAGAACTTAGCCATATGTTTTTGTCCTCTGGAGACATATTTTTACATATTCTTATGGGTGTTGCAAATATTTCTGTTACTAGTAGTCACAAATGAATTTTCTAGTTAGATTACTTGCAGTAAACCACCATTTTTATACTTTTCATAAAACTATGTGCTTCATTATGTCACTTAGAGAGTAATGGACTGCAGTATCATATATCATAGCTACTTTTAATGCAAAATCTACATATATTTTGCTCTTCAAAATGAGTGAGAAATTTAAATGCTTAATTTGAAGCCATATTGACTATTTTTCAACCGTGACTGTCTCAAGAAATATGTAAAGGTTTTTTTTTTTAAAATTACCGCCACCAGTTTGTGACTGGTAGTGATAGTTAAAAAAAATCCTTTACATAAATGCTTAATGCCTGACTCAAGTAGATGACACAGCCCATCTTAAATCACTAGATGTTATGATTAGGAGGCGGCTCAAAAGATTCTCCATTACACTGGAAGTAAAGCACTGAGTGTGGAAGAGATAGAAAGCTACAAAGCAAAACTAGTTTTTAAACAGGGGTAGTAGGGGTTAACTGAACGTAATTTCTTTTTTCTTCTTGTGTTGTTGTTGTTGTTGTTGTTGTTGTTGTTGTCTTCAGTCCTGAGACTGGTTTGATGCAGCTCTCCATGCTACTCTATCCTGTGCAAGCTTCTTCATCTCCCCGTACTTACTGCAACCTACATCCTTCTGAATCTGCTTAGTGTATTCATCTCTTGGTCTCCCTCTACGATTTTTACCCTCCACGCTGCCCTCCAATGCTAAATTTGTGATTCCTTGATGCCTCAGAACATGTCCTACCAACCGGTCCCTTCTTCTTGTCAAGTTGTGCCCCAAACTCCTCTTCTCCCCAATTCTATTCAATACCTCCTCATTAGTTATGTGATCTACCCATCTAATCTACAGCATTCTTCTGTAGCACCTCATTTAGAAAGATTCTATTCTCTTCTTGTCCAAACTATTTATCGTCCATGTTTCACTTCCATACATGGCTACACTCCATACAGATACTTTCAGAAATGACTTCCTGACACTTAAATCTATACTTGATGTTAACAAATTTCTCTTCTTCAGAAACGCTTTCCTTGCCAGTCTACATTTTAGATCCTCTCTATGTCGACCATCGTCAGTTATTTTGCTCCCCAAATAGCAGAACTCCTTTACTACTTTAAGTGTCTCATTTCCTAATCTAATTACCTCAGCATCACCCGACTTAATTCGACTACATTCCATTATCCTCATTTTGCTTTTGTTGCTGCTCATCTTATATCCTACTTTCAAGACACTGTCCATTCCGTTCAACTGCTCTTCCAAGTCCTTTGCTGTCTCTGACAGAATTACAATGTCATCGGCGAACCTCAATGTTTTTATTTCTTCTCCATGGACTTTAATACCTACTCTGAATTTTTCTTTTGTTTCCTTTACTGCTTGCTCAATATACAGATTGAATAATATCGGGGACAGGCTACAACCCTGTCTCACTCCCTTCCCAACCGCTGCTTCCCTTTCATGTCCCTCGACTCTTATAACTGCCATCTGGTTTCTGTACAAATTGTAAATAGCCTTTTGCTCCCTGTATTTTACCCTTGTCACCTTGAGAATTTGAAAGAGAGTATTCCAGTCAACATTGTCAAAAGCTTTCTCTAAGTCTATAAATGCTAGAAATGTAGGTTTGCCTTTCCTTAATCTATTTTCTAAGATAAATCGTAGAGTCAGTATTGCCTCACGTGTTCCAACATTTCTGCGGAATCCAAACTGATCTTCCCTGAGGTCGGCTTCTACTAGTTTTTCCATTCGTCTGTAAAGAATTTGCGTTATTATTTTGCAGCTGTGACTTATTAAACTGATAGTTCGGTAATTTTCACATCTGTCAACACCTGCTTTCTTTGGGATTGGAATTATTATATTCTTCTTGAATTCTGAGGGTATTTCGCCTGTCTCATACATCTTGCTTACCAGATGGTAGAGTTTGGTCAGGACTGGCTCTCCCAAGGCCGTCAGTAGTTCTAATGGAATGTTGTCTACTCCTGGGGCCTTGTTGCGACTCAGGTCTATCAGTACTTCTTGTGAAGCAGATTTTTGTGCAATTTTCATTAACAAATCTTCACACAGATGTCAGTACTTTTGTTATAGCAGTACCTCATACACATTTGATTGAACCAGAAAAAACTTTGATCTTAATTTTGGATTACATAACACTAGCAGCTAGCCTTCCTGTTGAAGGTTCACATTCCAATGATATGCTTTTATTTTTATATTGACTGTTAATATGTAGTTTTCAGTTGTGTATTTAGTGGTACTGCCATTGTGTCAGTGAACTGAATAGGATGATGCAGTTAATAATTACTTTAAGGTTTGGGTGCAAGAGGTATTAGTTTACCAAAAGCTCAGGATGGTTACAACTCGGTGATAATTTTTGTGTAAGCTGTCGTGTGGTAGTATCTAGCTGCAAGTGTCATTATAGCAAGTATATCCACATACTTAATTTTGGTTACACCTGTTGGTGTTATTATCGGTAGTGTGATGGTAGCAGTGCTAACACACGATATTTCACATGTGGTGATAGTGGGCACAATATGCTAGAGCTTAGCAATGAGACGGCACCATGGAGCTCTCACTTGCATGGTGACAACAGGGCCCATCACCTTATATTTTAATGCCAGTGTGCGGTTGGTACAGTACTTGATGGATGGGTATACGATATTGGTAACTCAAAATCTTTACACAAAAGGGGCATTCAATGTATGCAGTCATGCCATTACGTACAGAGGCTTTGTATTGTCCCTTTTTGGTTTTAGTGTGCAAAAGGCTGGATTCTGCTCTTTGTGGGGCTGCATGTTAGCGACAAGATCAAGCCTGGACTTTTGTACATTGATGTTGTTTTTGTACATTGTTTGGTCATTACTAGTTTATGTTTTGATTTCATTCAGAGTGGTTACACTCTTTTATATCTGGGGACCTGTTGTGTTTAATGTAGGTTCAGCTCTGCAAGTGATTTTCTGTGCAACCTTAAAATATATGTGATGAATTTTCTGCATACATGCCATGCACCAGAGAATCATTATATTAACCCCTGTAAGTTGACTTGTGTGGATATTCTGTAAATATTGACATATCCTCTTTACAGTTTTATAACAAACTCTACTGGTTTTCTTAGGTTTTGATAATATGGGTAGTCATAACATTTGGTTGTAATTCTTCAAATGCATCTGAAGGTGGGACTGTTGTCATGAAACCTGGTTGTGCTCTCCTTTTATTGGAAAATAAAATTTGTAACAGTAGTTGTGGATGTTATCAATCAAGAATAATCTCTGCAACAGTTGTCATATCAACAGAAACTTGTCAGATGATGTCTGGAAAGGACATGGGGACATCTAAGTATATTTTAATTTACATCACAAATTAAGTGAACATTAGTGTTGATATAAAATTTAATAAGAGGTGTTCTACACTTAAGGTTGTACCTAAGTACATTTTTGCAATATTTAGACAAGCCAGTGAGCATCAATGTGTTTACATTTCTAATATTAATCAGTTGTGCATACCACAGGAGATTAGGGAATTATATAAAAAGAAGAACAACTAAAAATGGGTGATTATACTTAGCACACTTTGCATTGACAGCTGCTTTGAGTACAGATGTTTTTGTGTTATATATAGGCATGTTATGAATAATATGTTGCTGTTTAAGGAAGAATTAAAGGCCGCACATGAATTCAAGTTTTGGGGACTGGAGGTTGAGCAAAACCTACTACAAAAAAGGCATTGCTTTCCATTACTTCCCCGTTTTGTATTTTCCCCAGGGTATAAAATTGTACCAATATTCAGTTGTCAGACCATGAATTAAATTTTATAGATAAGCTCTCATTTAATAAACAAGAAATATTTACACAGAAACATATGGAGAGCTAACACCTCACATGACAGTGGCTGTACAGCAGACAAAGGTATTTAGTGGTACTGCCATTGTGTCAGTGAACTGAATAGGATGACGCAGTTAATAATTACTTTAAGGTTTGGGTGCAAGAGGTATTAGTTTACCAAAAGCTCAGGATGGTTACAACTCGGTGATAATTTTTGTGTAAGCTGTCGTGTTTAAGAAAAATAGTGTCACTATTAGATTCACTAGGGGTATACTTAATCAGGGTAAGGACAGTAGGGATTCCACAGGTAGTATCACTCACCAGTGGGTTGCTAAAAATATGAACAAAGAAGCTAGCTGAGAATGGAGATCTCATTATTTGGATGAATAAAGGTAAAACTACTATGGTGTTGTTTCGTGCTGAATGTAAACAGAAATTGGAATTTATTGCAGATAATGGCATAGAATGGTTTATATGTGATATCACTAGCAAACATGGTGGAAATCAAAAAAGTATTTAAAGATAATATTAGATCAGACCCCCCACCCTCAAAAAAAGAAAAAAAATTGTCTCCAATGAACCCAAAAACTCCTGTCCTAGAGGACACACTCAAGATGCATAAATAATATGCCTATATTATTAGTATCATTGATAGTTCGAAAATCAGTTACCAAGGTATCTCAATAAGATTTTCATACAAAATTATTTTTTTCCAGACCCATGTATAGTTAGAAATGGGAAGCAAGTTTTTGAGCATCTGCAGTCACTTAGTATACCAGAAGGAGTGACATCAGCATACTTTTATGTGGAAGTATGTGTTCCAACATCCCTATGGGGCAATGGACTACTATTTCAGAAGGGATGGATAGGATGTCCCTCATTTCAGGACATGAAGATAAATAAACAAAGCCCTAATCAAGGATGTGGTTTAGTTATTGTTGTCACTGCAGAACCACCTTCTCTGGATGGCTAGGCTGTATGGTAGAGATTCTTTGCTTTGGAAGAGATGGCAGCTGTCAAAATGCAGGTAGTGTTGGTGGTTGGCAGGTTTAACGTGGACAGAGGTGTGGATGGAGCCACGGAGGTAGTCAATGTTCAGGAAGGTGGCATACTGGGTTGAGGAGGACTGGATGGAGCAGATAGAAGGTGTTGAGGTTATGAGTAGGGATCCAGGAGGTATCAGGGTAGAGGATGGTGGAGAGCCGGTGAAGGAATTGATCTGTATCTCTGAGATGGAAGACTAGATTTCAGCCAGTTGGTTGGAGGTGTTGATCAATGAGGGTTGAAATTCTTTCAGTTTGGATGCAATAACCAGCTACAATAAGGCATACAGGATTGTTGGTGTGTCATATGGCACTTGCTGAGAGCGTATCTCTTGCCTTTCGGCTCTGGTCGGCTAGAGGTTTAGTTTAAAAGACCTACTGGGTAAGCAAGGCAATGCCCTCTTGCGTAGGGCAGGGAACATGTGCAACTCTGGCAATGACATGGAGGCAGAAGGTTGCTGGCGCTTGTGCTTTGGTGGGCTGTGCTGTGGGCCACTTGGAGGTTGTTGTGCCAGCTTTTCCATTCCTTGAAGGGAATTTTTGGATTGTTGTCTTGAGTGGCTTTGGACTTGTGTTCAAATGTTAACACAGTTTTTTTAAGTGTTGCTAGGGTGAGCTGGACAGTTATTCAATTCATCTGGGCTGTTGCAGGTGTGCTTAAATTTTCATGTGATTTTAAGTGCTGCACAAATGATCTGGACAGCTATTGTGTTCATTATCTTTGTAGCAGTTTGTTATTTAAATTTACCAGTGGTTTTAGGTGCTGCTCAGACCAGCTTGGCAACTGTTGAGTTCATTTGAGTTCTTGCAGTTGTTGACTGAATTTTGATGGATTTTAAGTGCCTGGAAGCTGTTGGCATGGTTGATGTTGCTGCAGATTTTGCTTATTATATATTAATGTGGATATTAAGTTCAAGTTCATGTTCCACTATCTGGATGATCTGGTTGTGTGTAGTGCTTGTGTATGTATTATATATTAATGTACAGTGCAAGCTAGCAGCTTTTGAGCTGATTAGCGAGGCTCCAGGTTGACATTGATGGTCCTAATGGCAGCTGTGAATTGAAGGAAGCTGTTGCTGATATTTACCATTCCTGTTAATGCCACAGTAGTAGGGGTTGGACTCCATGGAGATTATACTTCAGCAGTTATAAAATTGTGCATTATTAGCGGACTAAAATCTGTTTGGGTCAGAAGGCATGGATAGTAATAGTTTTAGAATGCTGTGAAACAGGTATATCCTTCGGCCTTGCATATCTGCAATTAGTGTGTGACGTAGCAGCCCAAATGGCTTGTCAATTCTGGTCATTCATTTAGTTGTTGAAATAAGACATTGTTAAGGTGTTGTAGTTGGTATAATTCACCTGCTCTTCACTCAAGAATTGCTTGTGGGACCAAGCTGGGGTTACATTGGATTTGCGGATTTTGGGGAGCACAGAGAAGATACGTGTGCAGGGTGTCTTAGGGGTGAGGAGCAAAATAAATTCTGGAGAGAGGCTGTGGAGGTCCTAATACTTTAGGAGGCATTGGATGCTATGTTGGACTTGAGGCATGAGACCACTCTGGCAGAGTTTACAGGTGGACAGGTCAAACAATTGGCAGAAGCCTTTCGCCCGGTAGTCACTGTGATTCATAATGACAGTGGTGGCACCTTTGTCTGCTGATAGGATGATTAGATAAGGATCTGTTTTGAGGCTGTGCATGGCTGTCCTGTTCTTTGCTGTAACACTGGTGTTTATAGGGGGACATGGGAAAGGATGGTGAGGCCAAGTTGAAGGTAAGAAATTTCTGGATATTGTTGGGAGGGAAAGGGGGAGGATTACAGTTGGACGGTTGTTTGAACTGGCAGAGGCAGAGTTCAGTGTTGGGATTAGGTTGGCTTTGGTTGGAGGGATGGGTGACAAAGAAGTGTTTTCATTGCAGGGATTGGAAGAAGGGCTTAAGGTGGATCCTTTGGATAGGACTGAAACTTCTGTGAGGCTGATGAATTTGATGGAAGGGTTAACAACAGTGTCCTGGGTCTGTTTCAACTCTGCATTTAGTTTGGCTTTGAGAAGGAGTTCTGGGGGATGTGTCAAGTTGAAAATGTCCACTAGGCTGCATCTGGGTGCTATGAGGGGTCGATGAGGAGGAATACTGCCTGAAATTTAGCCCCCCACATCAAAGATACCAATCATTTCCTTCACTGACTCTCCGCCATCTCTGTCCCTTTAACTTCTGGATCCCTGCTCATTACTGTTGACATCACTTCCTTATAGACCAATATCCCTCATGCACATTGTCTTACCACTATTGAATCCTACCTCTTCCAACATACTTCAGATGCCAAACCCATTACCTCATTCCTTATACTCCTTACTAACTTTATCTTAACACACAACTAGTTCTTCTAAGGAAAGGTACACAGAGAAATCCAAGGCACAGTTATGGGCACCCACATGGCACCTTCGTATGGCATCCTATTTATGAGTCATCTAAAGGAAACTTTCCTAGCCTCCCATTCCCTGGTGTGGACTCAGTGCCGAGACACCCTATCCCCATTCCTTCACAGCCTCAACACCTCTCCCATCTGCTTCACTTGGTCCTCCTCAACCCAGCGTGTCACCTTCCTGAACGCTGACCACCTCTTCCCTGATGGCTCCATCCACACCTCAGTCCATTATGTAACTGAGTTTTCTCTTTTGATGCTAGTCAATTGTCAGGATGAGCATTACTGCAAAGGGCATTTGATTCTAAAGCATTATGTCAGGGTGAAAACACTAAATAAATTACTTTTTCTCTCTTAACAACATGTGGGTAGGGTATGAGGTAGAATGAAACAGCATTTTTACATAAGATAACTTTTATTGAAGATTTGTACAATGGTTTCCTTACTGGATTATTCTGGCTGGTAGAGCGGCAGCTGTGTTGTTTGCGAAGCCTCTGCTGCATGAGCAGCAGCGTCTGATTACGCCTGGCAGTGTGTATCTCGTGCCGCCATTTCGCCCAGTTGACTGGCGACACGCACCGTGTGGTGGCCCATTTAATTATTGAGAACAAAGTTGTGAATCGGATGCTGATACCTCAGATGTGGCGTCCCAGTGTTTCTCTTCTCGATGAGGCCGCATGTGACAGTGTTATGCGTCGGCCAGCGGAGCAGCGCGGCGGGGGAAGGCCAGCGTCCTGGACTCGAACAATGGACTCCAGCTTGCCAGTCTTTCGCTATCAGATCTTCATCATCAGCTCACAGGTGACTGCTGATGTGAGGCCGTCTCCTTCCCATCCTCACAAGTCACCCGAGTACATAAAAATCAGTCTTCAAATACCTTCTAACTTCTGTCTTCTGATGACGAGACTGCTGCTTGCCATTCCATTACAGCGGCGGGCTTGGTGCTTCTGTGTATGATGTAATCTCTTCCTGCATGATGGTCTTCAGCACCAACTGAAGTGTACTGGAACTGAACTGAAAAACTACTGTCGAGCCCACTGCGTCTCGCGTATTTATTTACTTCAGTTCACTGGAGGTGAATGACTTCATGGTCATTGCCTCTTTTGTCACGTTGAAAAGCTTCTCGAAGAATCTTCTTAATGTCGGTCAATAGCTCTTGGAATGTAGGCAAGGGCCTTTGATCAAATGTGAAAATTGAGAAACACGTGAGCCGGTCAGGCGATGCCCTGATGGCTGAATCGACAGCTTCCGCTTATGTGGGGAGGGCGATGGCTTCTCCTGAACGTGCTGACTTCACGGTCATTGCCTCTTCTGCTCTGCCCGCTGTTTGCCAGTGTGTAATTTTTCTAAACTAAACATAATTTTACATTTATTTTCTAATTTCTACTTCACTTCACATTGATTTCACTAATTTATTTACCTATCTTAAGGACCACTCAACAATTAAACCCACCCAAGGGCTCCCTTCATCAAACAATACCACTCTGGACTGGCACAACTGAACCACAACCTTCATCAGCACTTTGATCACCTTTTATCGTGCACTGAAATGAGGGACATCCTACCCAAGATCCTTCCCATCACTCCTAGAGTGGAGATCCATCACCCACACAACCTCCACAACATCCTAGTCAACCCTATGCCACACCCGGTCAGGTCCTGCACCTGAGACTTCCACAGGGATATGACACCTGTGATGACCTGCCCAATCTACCCACCCAGCACTTCCTATTCCCTTCCAGTCACAGGCTTTTTCCACTCCATAAGAAACCAGACCACCTGTGAAAGCAGTCGTGTCATCAACTAGCTCTGCTGCAATATTGCACAGCTTTCTATATGACTATCAACCAGCTTCATCATAAAAGAAGATAGTATACATGGAAGAAGCCTGGAGATACTGACAGGTTTCAGATTGATTATATAATGGCAAGACAGAGATTTAGGAACAAGGTTTTAAATTTTAAGACATTTCCAGGGGCAGATGTGGACTCTGACCACAATCTATTGGTTATGAACTGTAGATTAAAACTGAAGAAACTGCAAAAAGGTGGGAATTTAAGGAGATGGGACCTGGATAAACTGAAAGAACCAGAGGTTGTACAGAGTTTCAGGGAGAGCATAAGGGAACAATTGACAGTAATGGGGGAAAGAAATACAGTAGAAGAAGAATGGGTAGCTTTGAGGAATGAAATAGTGAAGGCAGCAGAGGATCAAGTAGGTAAAACAACAAGGGCTAGTAGAAATCCTTGGGTAACAGAAGAGATACTGAATTTAATTGATGAAAGGAGAAAATACAAAAATGCAGCAAGTGAAGCAGGCAAAAAGGAATACAAACGCCTCAAAAATGAGATCGACAGGAAGTGCAAAATGGCTAAGCAGGGATGGCTAGAGAACAAATGTAAGGATGTAGAGGCTTATCTCATGAGGGGTAAGATAGATACTGCCTACAGGAAAATTAAAGAGACCTTTGGAGAAAAGAGAACCACATGCATGAATATCAAGAGCTCAGATGGAAACCAAGTTCTAAGCAAAGAAGGGAAAGCAGAAAGGTGGAAGGAGTATATAGAGGGTCTATACAAGGGTGATGTACTTGAGGACAATATTATGGAAATGGAAGAGGATGTAGATGAAGATGAAATGGGAGATATGATACTGCTTGAAGAGTTTGACAGAGCACTGAAAGACCTGAGTCACAACAAAGCTCCGGGAGTAGACAACATTCCATTAGAACTACTGACAGCCTTGGGAGAGCCAGTCCTGACAAAACTCTACCATCTGGTGAGCAAGATGTATGAGACAGGCGAAATATCCTCAGACTTCAAGAAGAATATAATAATTCCAATCCCAAAGAAAGCAGGTGTTGACAGATGTGAAAATTACTGAACTGTCAGTTTAATAAGTCATGGCTGCAAAATACTAACATGAATTCTTTACAGACGAACGGAAAAACTTGTAGAAGCTGACCTCGGGGAAGATCAGTTTGGATTCCGTAGAAATATCGGAACACGTGAGGCAATACTGACCCTACGACTTATCTTAGAAGCTAGATTAAGGAAAGGCAAACCTATGTTTCTAGCATTTGTAGACTTAGAGAAAGCTTTTGACAATGTTGACTGGAATACCCTCTTTCAAATTCTGAAGTTGTGCCACACACTTCTCTTCTCCCCAATCCTATTCAACACCTCCTCATTAGTTATGTGATCTACCCATCTAATCTACAGCATTCTTCTGTAGCACCACATTTCGAAAGCTTCTATTCTCTTCTTGTCTAAACTATTTATAGTCCATGTTTCACTTCCATACATGGCTACACTCCATACAAATACTTTCAGAAACGACTTCCAGACACTTAAATCTATACTCGATGTTAACAAATTCCTCTTCTTCAGAAATGCTTTCCTTGCCATTGCCAGTCTACATTTTATATCCTCTCTACTTTGACCATCATCAGTTATTTTGCTCCCAAAATAGCAAAACTCCTTTACTACTTTAAGTGTCTCATTTCCTAATCTAGTACCCTCAGCATCACCCGACTTATTTTGACCACATTTCATTATCCTTGTTTTGCTTTTGTAGATGTTCATCTTATATCCTCCTTTCAAGACACTGCCCATTCCATTCAACTGCTCTTCCAAGTCCTTTGCTGTCTCTGACGGAATTACAATGTCCTCAAATTTTCTATTTCTTCTCCATGGATTTCAATACCTACTCCGAATTTTTCTTTTGTTTCCTTCACTGCTTGCTCAATATACAAATTGAATAACATTGGGGAGAGGCTACAACCCTGTCTCATTCCCTTCCCAACCACTGCTTCCCTTTCATGCCCCTCAACTCTTATAACTGCCATTTGGTTTCTATACAAATTGTAAATAGCCGTTCACTCCCTATATTTTACCCCTGCCACCTTCAGAATTTGAAAGAGGGTATTCCAGTCAACATTGTCAAAAACTTTCTCTAAGTCTGCAACTGCTAGAAACATAGGTTTGCCTTTCCTTAATCTAGCTTCTAAGATAAGTCGTAGGGTCAGTATTGCCTCATGTGTTCCAATATTTCTACGGAATCCAAACTGATCTTCCCCTAGGTTGGCTTCTACTAGTTTTTCCATTCGTAAGTAAAGAATTCCCGTTAGTATTTTGCAGCTGTGACTTATTAAACTGATAGTTCGGTAATTTTCACATCTGTCAACACCTGCTTTCTTTGAGATTGGAATTATTATATTCTTTTTAAAGTCTGAGGGTATTTCGCCTGTCTCATTCATCTATCTCACCAGATGGTAGATTTTTGTCAGGACTGGCTCTCCCAAGGCTGTCAGTAGTTCTAATGGAATGTTGTCTACTCCCGGGCCCTTGTTTCGACTCAGGTCTTTCAGTGCTCTGTCAAACTCTACACGCAGTATCATATCTCCCATTTCATCTTCATCTACATCCTCTTCCATTTCCATAATATTGTCCTCAAGTACATCGCCCTTGTATAGACCCTCTATATACCCTTTCCACCTTTCTGCTTTCCCTTCTTTGCCTAGAACTGGGTTTCCATCTGAGCTCTTAATATTCATACAAGTGGTTCGCTTTTCTCCAAAGGTCTCTTTAATTTTCCTGTAGGCAGTATCTATCTTACCCGTCATGAGATAAGCCTCTACATCCTTACATTTATCCTCTAGCCTCCCTGCTTAGCCATTTTGCACTTCCTGTCAATCTCATTTTTGGGATGTTTGTATTCCTTTTGTCTGCTTCATTTACTGTGTTTTATTTATTAAATTTATAAATTATATTTTAGTGTACCAATATCAGTCAACTTGTGAACTCTCACTGAACAGAGAACAGAGGTTCTTGTGCAGCAGAAGGATATGCGTAAGGTGACCCATTTGTACCCTGCACAGTATGCTTTTATGTTATCCAGAAAATTTCTACCAACAGTCGTAGTTTGCTTGCAAGAAGCGTTCATTTGGGACAAGAGTGAAGAAATCAGCTGATGAGTACACTAGCAAATACAAAAACAATACGGTAACATCTTCAAAGAGCAGGAAACTTACAACAGCATTATACCAGAATTTTCTAACCATTGTCTTGGAACCATACATAAAAGAAGAACAATTTCTTTTGCTCCTCATTTCATAGGGAGGGCAAACAAAATTGGGTTTGTATGACAGAACTTTCCAAGATGTAGAGGGTCTGCCAAAGTGCAGTGTTAAAGTAAGTCCTTCAAAATGTACTCTGCTGTTGCACCCTTGTGACACTTGTTTTTATGGGCAGGTGAAGAACCTTATAAAATGACTATAGATTGTGTGTACATCATGGAGCAGAATAGAATATATAGTTTCTAGAGAAGGCTGCATAAAAAATCCAATCAGTTGTACACCAACAGTTGTGTTAACCAAAATTCAGTAATGTCCTTTGATATGTATTGTACACCACAAAATTGTATGATCAGAGGTTACACATTGTGCTTGCCACAAATGATGTACAGTAATGTAAATAAAATGACTGTATGGATTTGACTGAAAGTGCTTGTGTATCCTTTTTCTATTTCGAATTGCCTTATGAAAAAAAATTCTGCTTTTTCCAGGATAAAGCTTATGAAAATGATGAATGAATCATTAAGTATTGATAATTTGCATGGCCTTAATAAATTTGTTGTTAGAATTATGTGGGAAAAGAATAATGGGAGTGGGATTCAATCCAAATACCTCACCCTTATGAAACCAAGTGCTTCATCACTCAGATGCAGATTTCATTAACACTAGTTACCAAAAAAAGTATATAAACATGTCTAAAATTTTCAAACTCAATTTTCTTGAAAATGATTGAGAATTGTGCCTTCTTGTTTACATCTGTTGAAGTCCTAGTTGTGACATACACAACTTGCCAATGTGAATCAAATATATGAAGAAAAGTTTGCACAGTCCCATTTTCAGCAAATTTTCAACTGTAAAGTCTTCTGCAGCCAACAGTGAACTGCAGCTTCAATCCAATGCCTGTAGCGCACACGTTTTCAGCAACAACAGTGCAATTTTTTGTTTCCTTTCCTTTAAAAAAAATTAGAAGTGTTCTCCTTTTGGACATTCTTTTAATGAAGTTTTAAAGCATTCAATAAATATTTCCAGTTTATTTGTAAGTGTGGGCGGTAACCAGAACTCTTCAAACTGGGAACTTCCAATGTATACGGCCTGTCCACATCATCACACATACATTTGTAAACATGTAGTTCAGCTTCCCATATCCTACCCACATACAGAATCAAAATGAGGGCAAATTTCGGTATGTGAGTCCAATACTTTCCTAAATGCTACTAATTTCAGGTTGTTCAGTATTTAAGTTGCAAGTCAGAAATATAGAGAAAACAAAAATTTGATCTGTCTATTTTTGTTTGATTAATCATAATTTTATCACTACAACTAACATATCATCAGGAATCATTGAAGCAGTGTATAACATAGAGGTACATTTCATGAAAATACAAGGCTGGAAAAAGTTTCCGATTTCCATCTAATTATCAGATGAGTGGAAAAAAATGGTTATTATAAAACAACCTCAAAAGAGTTTTTTAAAAGGTGACCGTAATTGTGCTTAAGTGTCATGGGAGCTATTTCATTTCATTTCTTGTAGTCTGAAATTCAGATAAAATTGTGTTCTTTGGTACAATTACTCTTAATAAACTTTACCTGTTGATCACAATTTTTTCAGTATATGATATGCTTAAAAATTACTATTTTGGTTTAAGATGTGGAGCAGGATCTGTCATAAGAAGACAGTAAGATGGCACAGAGGCTGTGCACTGGACTCACCTTTGGGAAGAGAAGGGTGTAAACTTCCATCTGGCCATTCAGATTTAGGTATCCACGGTTTTCCAAATCATTTATAATCACTGGCAACATGGTTCCTTCAAAAATTTCGTACCTCACCTGATCTGAGCTCAAGTCATGTTTTTAATAACCTTATCATCAGTGAGATGTTAAACCCTCATGTTCTTCCTCTTTTCTATGATGAGAAATGTCCCATTCATGTTAATAAGCATATAACAAAATCTGGAAATGATGAGATACTTCAGAACTTCTTGATAGACTGGTCCATTATGTGCCCCTCAAGAATTTTCAAAGGGCACTTACTTGACTGCAGAGTTAAAAATTTGTTTTGGGCACAAGACATTGAATTCTGCTTCAGCAGTATACAGTTATAAATATTAATAAGCTGCTTAAGTGTGCATTAGACATAACAGGATCATAATTAAGTTGATTATGTTTTATGGATTACTGCACCATTTCCTCATTGCAATCAACACTTGCAACTAGAAAACCTGGAATATCAAATGTGGATGATTGCATGTTCACATTTACAAATAGCACAGAACCGATTGCAGTAATTTTTCTGACTGTGATTTTACCTCTCTCTGCTGCTTGCCTTGGTATGTTGTTATGCTTCCATGATAATCCTATTCTGTAAGAGATCTAGCATATTAGTAACACAAATTGTGGCATTTTATCAAATTCCATTTAAACTAATGGTGGTAATGATTTTGATGTTTTTCCTGGAATTCTGAAGTGATGAGGATTGAATATAGTGATGACATAAACAGTTTGACAAAAAAGTAAAGCACCCGGAAGACACGATCAAGAGTCAATGTAACTTCATACACATACAGACCATAGGTGAGAATGTAACTGATCGGAGTTACAGTTCTCTGTGACAAGTAGAATGGGCCCAGAGTACATTAGTGTTGTACATGTATGGTGCTATTACCATACCTAGTGTGATATACAGGGTGAGTACAAAGTGTTGCCCTGATTATAAAAATTTATAACAGAATAAGCATTTGACATAATAAGTTACATTTGATGCCATTAAATAGATTAGTGTTACTAGTTAAAGACCACTTACTTTATTAAACCTCAATGTGTGCTCTCTTGGTAGCTCGAAGAATGTCAAGGTGGTATTCCAGTTCCCACCAGGTGTTTCATAACATGTGTTCTGTTACAGTAACCACAGCAGCTTGTAACCTAGCCTTCTGTTCATTGACATCAGCAACTGGTGTGATGAAGACTCTGTCCTTGATATACCCCAGAAAAAAAAGTCAAGGGGCATAATGTCTGGACAGGGGAGTAATGTCCGGATTGGTGGATTGGAAGGAACAATCCAACAACCTGACCAACCCGCTCTCCAGACATTACATCCCGGGGGGCGGGGGGGGGGGGGGGGGGGGGGGGGGGGGGGGGGCGGCGGGGGGGGGGGCTATATTACTATATTAAGGACAGAGTCTTCATCACACCAGCTGCTGTGGTTACTATGACAGAACACATGTTATGAAACACCTAACACCTGGTGGGAACTGGAATACCGTCTCGACATTCTCCGAGCTACCAAGGGAGCGCACGTTGAGGTTTAATAATGTAAGTGGTCTTAAAAAGGACTAGTAACACTAACCTATGTAATGGCATCAAATGTAAATTATTATGTCAAACTGTTATTCTGTAATAAATTGCTATAATCTGGGAAAGACTCTGTGCTCACCCTGTATAAGGAGCATGAACATTATCAGATGTTGAGTGATTGCTTTCAAGGACACGGAGACACTGTATACTCATGTGAGGCAGGTATATCAGCTTCAGATGGAGTTTGAAAGTCGCCTAGTTGTGGTTCCCCATTCGACCAGCTGCTGGAATTGTACAGTATCCAAACTTGCGGGGCATTCAGGTATGACAGTGGCCCAGTGATGGACTGCATGGGAACGTGAGGGTACGCATACTTAAAGGTTCCTGTAAGTCACAAAAGAGATTGCCATATTGTACAACAAGAACATTTTAACCTCTTCATATCTGTGCCTGCAGTCTGAGAGCAAGAAGCGGACTCCCTGTAACATTCTGTGTCATCTCTCACCATTGGTCGACAACTAGCAGGAGCCATACTAGGAAATTACCATCCCATCTGAAGACTGCCATTAACCAACATGAACAGCTGCACTTGGAGTATTGCTGTTAGCGGGAAGTGTGGACTGATGATTAATGGCATCACATTGTGTTCAGTGATGAACTGCAGTTCTGCAGTACACTGGATGACTATTGTCAGTAGGTGAGGCAGTGACCTGGGAAGTGATCCCATCCATCCATTGCATTGGAGAGTCACAGTTGTGCTACTTCTAGTGCCATGGTGTGAAGAGCCATCAGGTATGATCTCAGGTCAGCACCAGGAGTGATTGACAGAACTCTGACAGCATAACAATGTATCACGCGCAAACTGCATCCTCACATGTTACCTCTCATGTGCCAGTAATGAGTGGTATCATTTTTTAACAGGGCAATGCTTATCCACACATGACACTTGTCTCTATTAACTGACTGCATCATGTTGAGGTATGTTGATGGCCAGAAAGATCCACAATAGAACATTTGTGTGGCCTTCTCAGATGTCAGCTCCATCACAGGGCCAATATCCAGTATATTGGGAACAAGTAGTAACAGCTATGGGCTAAGTTGCCACAGAAGAGGATACAATGGCTTCATGACATCCTTCCTAACTGAGTGAGAGTATGTCCACCAAGTCAGAGTGGGTGCAACATCGTAATAATAAATGGGCTCATACTGCAAGTTCTTTGTAAATTTGATTTGATTTTGAAATAACGTCACATACCTTCCAACACATGAAGTTTAATTTCCTCCTCCATTTCACTTTTGTTGTCAGGTGGTGTAGATGAATAATTTAAATAAACGCCTTTGATTAAAGAAGATGTGGCTACACTTAAAATAATTTCTGGGATACATGGAATAGGTAGTTTTATTAGTTTGATAAGTTTTTCTAGGCCATGTGAAGTAGGTATGGTCTTGACAGTTTCATTAACCCATTAGTGTTTTGTAGGTCGTCATCCGTACTTACCTGAAAAATACAAGCATGTTTTAGACTCACTGTTTCACTCACTACTCTGTTGTGGAAACATTTTCTAGAAACCACTAATCAAAGCATAAACATACTTAGATGGAAAATCAAAGCATTTAGGATAATTTGTGGTTAAAAAAAATTAGCCTTTTAAAGTTTACTGACCTCATTTTTTTAAATGTCCCATACTTATTTACTTATTTGTCTTCAAAATGAGAAATGGTAAACTAGTTCTCAACAAGAACATATGTGAAACATCTTGGCAGCACAAGGAACTTTGTCATTCATGTGCAAGTGCTCCCCTGACCTAGCTACCCAAGCATGACTCACAATCCACTTTCACAGCTTTGCTTCCATCAATAACTGAGGAGGTACTGGTGGAAGTAAAGCTGTGAAAGTGGGTCTTGAGTTGGGTTTGAATAGCTCTAAAGGTCCCAGGTTTGAGTCCTGGAGCAGCAGCAGTTTTAAACTGCCAGGAAGATTCAGATCAATGCACACTCTACCACAGAGTGAAAATTCATCCTGGAAGAATGTACCAGGTGTGATCAAAAAGTAACAAGATTTTTTTTTAATTTTGCAGGCTTTATACATCCAATTTTCAAAACATTTTTTATCTTGTCAGCGCATAAGTTCCTGATGCACATTTGTATTTTCAGTTGTTTTGAGTATTTAGTTTATTGTTGGCAGTCGAAAAGGTTATGCGTGTTGTCGAGTGCTTCACAAATTTTTACTTACTAAAAAGATGGATCAAAGAATTTACATTAAATTTTGCTTGAAAAATTGAATAAAATGGAACATCATGTTCGAAATGATTACTATGGCTTTTAGCAAATCTGCTATGAGCAAGACAAAAGTTTATGAGAGGTATAAATGTTTCAAAGAAGGTTGAGAAGACATTGAAGATAGACACCCTAGCACATCAATTACTGATAACAATATGCAAGAAGTAAAGAAAATGGTTCTGGAAAATTACCAGATCACCATCAGAGAGGTTGCTGATGGTGTTGGCATATCCTTTGGCTCATTCCAAGCAAATTTTTTTTAAATGTTTTGTGCCTGAAATGTGTAGCAGCAAAGCTTGTTCTTAAATTGTTGAATTTCAACTAAAAATGACCCTGTGCAGACATTGCTCAGGAATTTCTGAAGAAAATCAATGGTGATCCAGAACTTCTATAGAAGATTATAACAGGTGACCAATCACGGGCATACCATGAAACCAAGGCCCAATCACCCCAACGGGAACGGCCCGAAGAGCAAGATTTGATTAAATGTGAAGGTTCTTCTCGTTATTTTCTTCAATTACAGTGGGATAGTGCACCAAGAATTCCTGCCTTATAGTCATACTGTCAATAAGGAACACTACCAGGAAGCTACACCCCATTTGTTTGATGCAATCCAAAGAAAACGACCAAAGTTGTGGCAAAATCACTTGTGCAAATTGCATCATGATAACACTCACACTCACACATCAGTGTTTGTTCATGATTTTTTAGGAAAAAAAGAAAACTGTTATTTAAATCAGCCACCATATTTGCTATCTGCAGCCCCTCTGCAACTTCTCTCTATTCAAAAGGCTGAAAAGAACCATAAAAGAAAATCGTTTTGTCACCACTGATGAGATACAAACAGAATCATTGAAGGAACTGAACACCATGGTGAAAAGTGAGTTCCAGAAGTGATTCTTGAAGTTTTTCCCATGTACTGAATATTCTATGAGGTTTCGGGATTGCAGCCAGATCATGCTGACCTATTTCGGCTGGCAACTGTCCACCCATTTTCAGTTGAGTGTCCGCCACTGGATACTGCTAGTCGACAGTGCCAGCTTTTATAGCAAAAATTTGCACTGAGAAGCCAGCACTTTGGCAGCCATCATAGGAGCCTCCTCTATCAAAATCTGCAGCCTCTGTGAATACTGTTCCATTTGTGGCGTGCAGGCCACCAATGAAGATCAGTGCTCTTCTCGATTCAGTAAAGGATGATTTGAGAGTGCAGAAGACCATAATTTACAAAATTCCTTGCCACTTTGGCAAAACTTACATAGGTCAGATGACACGTTCAGTACATGAAAGGTGCATTGGACATGAGTGCACACTTGCCTTTTACAACCCAGAAAGCCAGCCATAGCTGAGCATTGAATTACCACAGAACATACTATGTACTTTTCTGCCTCAAAAATCTTTGCCCCAGTGAGACCATTTTGGGACTCAGTAATTAAATAATCTGTGGAAATGAGTGTAGCACAAGATCTTATAAATTGTGATGGCGGCTTTCAACTGGACAAGGCTTGAGACCAGGTGATCTCCTTAATTTCTTCAGAACACACTTTATGCTTAATGGCACGTCTGGCAACATCTGACATTTGTTTTCAGCTATGCGAGTGTGCATTCTGACAGAGAGCAGATATGTAGTTTCACCTTTATGTATGTGCCTGCGCACCACAGATGGAACAGTATTAGCAGATAATGCGGATTTTGATAGAGGACTCTCCTATGACACAATTACTGTACCAAGTACAGTACACTCAAATGTCTGTGATAAATTTCCTATAACTTCAACCTACCAGGAAATTATAATTCATTCTGGCATCACATTACACAACAATATACTGGATGAAATAAAAATTGTTCCAGATCCAGTATTAAAGACTAAACTAAAGGTACTCGTTGCACTGATCTATTCCGTAATGGAATTTCTAAATGTGGAAAACAGTAATTTTGCTTTGAACTGAACTTATGTTGCAGCTATGTTTTTGTTGTTTCTTACTACCATCGTTACTATGGTCATCTGATTGATT
Organism: Schistocerca nitens; assembly: GCF_023898315.1. Taxonomy (NCBI): domain Eukaryota; kingdom Metazoa; phylum Arthropoda; class Insecta; order Orthoptera; family Acrididae; genus Schistocerca; species Schistocerca nitens. The sequence goes on along the minus strand of NC_064619.1, from coordinate 45,951,380 downwards.
CACTATCACATGCGCAAACTATGTTGTATAATAAAACTGAAGCAATAAATGTATAACTGGTTACAATTTCATTAACAGAGTACATGAAGATTCACTGTATAAGGTTTCTTGATGTGTACATTTCTTCAGACACTTTATGTTCTATGACATTGTAACTCATTCAGATTTCTCTCTTTGCAAATGCTGTCCACTATTATAATTTTTCATGTATGTCCTGAGCCACCATTGCATCACAAAATCAAGAATTTAAGCCGATAGTTTTTCTAAAGAGCCTTTTGTGGTATAGTCCACATCTATATACAAGTGAAGAGCTCTGCATGAGAAAGCACATTGTTTTGCTTTCTCAGTTAGCATTTAAAAACAAAAATTGCATCGCAAAAGAGTAATGAAGTGAAAAGGAGAATAAAAGAATATCCTCTGTTTTGTGTGTGTGTGTGTGTGTGTGTGTGTGTGTGTGTGTGTGTGTGTGTGTGTGGTCTTATGCAGTGCAGTTTTCAGAATTTTAAGGCAGCACATTTACAACAAGAATAACCACTATCAGTAACAAAATTATTTATCGCCTTTCACTGAAAAATGTAACATTTTTTTCCTGTAACAAAATCAGAAGAATATCTATCATCAGTTCTGCAACCACCTCCCACACTGTTACATTTACCTCTTAAGTAATTATGGATCATGTTTTATGCTCAAGACTTATGATGTTCTTGGACAACAAAAATTTTCTATGTAAAAACCAACAAGGCTCTTAATGGAAGAAAATCACCCTATGTAAATGTAATGTTCAGACTAACTCAAGAAAATGTGATAGGACCATTACTGTTTACATGTATGTGAATGATCTGGTAAAAATAATCGGAAGCTCTTTGAGATTGTTTGCAGACTATGTGGTTGTGTATAAGAAAGTGCCAATATGAGAAGACAGTATCGATTTGCAGAATGATTTTCAGAGTATTGAGGCATGTTGCAGGCTCTGGCAGTTGACCATGAATGTAAATAAATGAAACATATTTCACATACATAAGAAAATAAATCCAGTTATCACACAACTACACTACTGATAACAAATTGCTGGAAGCAGTATCTTCTGTAAAATAACTAGGAGTTACTATCCAGAGAAACCTTAAGTTTGATGACCACATAAACCAAATAATAGAAAAAGCAGATGCCAAACTAAGACTCATACGAAGAACCTCAAGGAAATGTTAAGTCAGTCCTGAAGGAAGAGGCATACAGGGTGCTTGTTCAACCTATTCTTGAGCATTGATCAGCAATCTAGGATCCTTACCAGGTAGTACTGATAAAAGAGAGAGAGAAGATCCAAGAAAGAGTCGATCATTTAGTCAGTGCAGGGGTGTTATAGAGTTGCTCAACAAATTCCAATGGCAGACGTTACAAGGGAGGCATTTGCGTCACCAAGAGCTTTACTATTGAAATTTTGAGACAGTATTTTCTGGGAGGATTCAGCCAGCATGTTATTTCCTCCCACATACATCTTGCTAAATGACCAAGACAAGAAAATTTGAGAAATTAGAGTTAATACAGAGATTTACCGACAGTCATTCTTCCCATGCATTGTTTGTGTGTGGAAGAGGGAAGGGTGGGATCAGTTAGAGGTACCAGAGTACCCTCTGCCACACATCTTTTAGTGGCTTGCGGAGTGTGATTTAAATGTAAACATAAGTCTCATGGAATTTCTACTTCAACTGTTCTCAAGGAATTATTGGATTTAGTGAACAGTTGTGAAATAACAAGTTTGTTAAATAATGTACACAACATTGCAGAAATTACAGTTCAGTCTTTCCATACTTATTCACACTTAAGCTCAATTTTGGAGCCTCAATATATGTATCACAAATCAGTGAGCTACATTATTTAGCAGAAGTTTCACAAAGTTCATCATTGGCAAAGACTAATAATTTCTTTACACAATCCTAACAGAGACATAGTAACTGTACAGATTGAAAACTCATTCATGACTCACACAGGCTGTGTGGTTGATGCCTGTTTATGAATCTGTGTATTACAAAAATTACAATTTGGTAAAATATAGGAATGAATATTTTGGAAATTAGCATGAAAGATAGAAAAAATGCCCATTACTAAAGATGCTTAGCTAGAAAACAACATAACATACATCATGAGTGTGGAGTTTTAATGTGCATAGCGATTCCCAAAAGTTCACCAAGAATTTTCGAGAAAGTGAAATTTTCTAGTTGGAATAATTAATTAGGCCTAACCAACAGGTTATTTAAGTAAAAGTATACATTTTTTTGACAAAAAGAAATTGGAGCTACAAAACCTTGGCACTGATATTTGCAAAGAATGACATTTATAGATTGGAACATGAAAATTTTGAATAAAAGTAACTTTTAAAATATAATTTTTTTGGAAGAAGTGAAACATTTGTCAAAAAGTGGAGGTGAGGGCTTTTAAATAAGCTATGTTAATCTTAAAATAACTTTTTGTGGTAGCTAAATTTGATGTGCAATTGTTTGTAATTATCATGAATTATTAATGCTTCTTTAAATAAAATGTTGTTAGACGAAGTAAAAGTACTTTTTTCATAAGCAGACAGCAAATTTTATTGTGAATAATGAAGTTTAGTGAAATATCACATGGATGATAATTTACTCATTATATGTAATTTTAGTTAGCAGTATGCATCACATGCATCATGGAAAAAAGAAAAAAAAATCTTTATTTACGAAGTAGAATTGTAACAGTGGAACTATCTCACTTTGCTATGTCTCACACTGGGTGATAACACTTTTAGCCCAGTCATACTAAAAATTGAAGTATATTGATAACCTCTTTAAATGATAGATTATTAATGCAGTTTACAAATATCTGCATATCACAAAAGTTTTCTTGGTGTGCACAAATTCTTTCAAAACTTATTTATGACTAACAAACATTAGCAATTGTTTCCTTCTCAGAAAATATTAATATTTTCAGGACTAGTTGCTTTTTTTATTTGACAAAAAAATTCTCACAGTGCACAGTGTTATTGTGGAATGAACCAGATGACAAGGAGCAGTAACAAAGCTAATGAACTGGATGCTTGTGGAATGAATTTCTAAGAAGCATCTTCGCCACTTGCTGTATAAAGAGGTAGACTTTGGTGAGATTTTTGTATGGATCAAAGTGAAAGTTCATAAAAGATACTCTCCTCACATTTTTCTTCAGACTATACTCCAGTTTATGCCGGACTGCATGCAATAATGAGTGTTCTATCTGTTATGCACATGGCTTTATATATGTTTTCTTACTTTTAATGTTTGTATTTTTCATGGACATTTTTATTGCATAAAGTTACACATGAAGGTAAATTCTTCCTGATTTGTAGGATGATATGCATGTTAATGTATTTCTACACTTTTTGCCAGCTTCATGGCAGGAAAATGGGGCCCTTGCAGTGTAACTTGTGGTATTGGAATTCGCACGCGTGATGTATACTGCAGAATATATTTGGAATTCTCAAAAGCTTATGCCAAGATGCCTGATGAAAACTGCCAAGGACCAAAGCCATCAGAGTTTGAAAAATGTAAAATGCAGCCTTGTGAAGATCAGAGGTATTGAAAGCTTTTACTACCATGATAATGCATTTATCTGTTAGCTTCAAGAAATGTATGTAATTGACAAAATTTCAGTAACCTATGCTTTTAATGTGTTTTGTATTACAGCTTTCCTACTGTCAGAACTGAACCGTCAACTGTCCAGTTACTACAGCTAGGCATATTTTTATCCAGACAAAATTATAAAACCACAAAATTCGTATCCTGTGACTAAAAATCTACAACATGAACCCAAAATATGCTCATAAAATTCCAGAGGGATATTGTCTGAGTATTTTAGTATAAGAAACCCATGATTTCTGATGGCTCACGTCAAGTAATTGCATTTTGTTTGTTTTCTTACCTTCATTTATCATTATGTCTACTTACACTGAAAATATCTCCACTACAGGGCAAATGTCAATGGTATGTGCTTTGTGTCTTATCTGGAAACAAACCTGCTCTGTTCATTGTAGTATGGCTGTAGTGAACAGTAATATCCTCATTACTCTTCCTCTTCAAGCTCGCCATCAGTACTGCTCAATTCTGCCTGGGATTTGTTTTTAAGGCTGTGTTAATTCTATATTAACAGTGATAAATAGCAGTATAATTAGGTTTACTGTGAAGAGTTGACTATGAAGCAACTTGTGAGTAGGTTTACTGAATGCAATGACAAAGTGGCACAATAACACTATGCTGAACTGTGGTAAAAGCATTTTTTTTTTTTTTTTTTTAGGGTAATTGCATTAATCTTTGTTTTGTGTTGTACATTTTAGTCACTGATAATTACAGGCTTGATCACTTCTGTGAACATACGCTGCCTGAGAAAAAATGTGCAGCATTGAGGCACTCCACACTTCATATCAGTAGTTTTGGGGTTTGAAAGACCCACTGTTTGTTTTAAGCAACACAAATTGTTTCCTGTTGCTCATATACAATTTTATTAATTCATAGCCAGTTCCTCTAATACTGAGGTTCTACAGCTTATCAAGTAATATGGGGTTGCTGACACAATCAAATGATGTTCCTAAGTAAGGGACATATTTTCAGCCAACAGTGCTGATTGATAAACGTGTCATGTATGTCACATTACATCCTCAACATTTCACTCCATCCGAAGAAATCTTCAAAAGATTGTTCCAGTTACTGCAGTCATCGGATAATCTGCAATAAGGACAACACAAGATAATGAGAAGCAAGTGATGCAATGAGTAAAACATGGTCCTAAAACATATGTGTGAAGAACTGAAGACATAAATCACACTCTTGAATGGTCTAGTGTGTATAAGCAATTGCGTTATTCACATTTTTAGTGTGTATCAGTACTCATGGCTCAAGACTATCACGCCAGATAACAGTTCTGCCAATGGGTTCTAAGACAGATCATTCAACATCTACATTTCATATCGTACATTTTATTTACAGGTGATGTGGAATTCACGCACTGTGGGATAATAAATTACCATAATAATCAAATATGGGCCTTTGCAAATCTTTGGTGAGCATGGAAGTGAGGCATCAGGTTTGCTTTAGTACCAGTGTGTTTGCAGAAATTGTGAGTGACAGACTCAGACGACCATACACTTTACTAGACAAAGTAACAGGTGCTGTTTATCATCAGTTTCTGCACAGAAAAGTACCTGTGCTGTTGGGTAGTGTCAGCCTGGCCAAAAGACCCAGACATGGTTTATGCTTGCTGTGGCAGCACCCATTTCCTACACGTTGTACAAAAGCACCTAACAAGACCTAATGAGTGAGTATTGGTTGATGATGTCCAGTATCGTAGGCTCCAAATTCACCTGACTTTAATCCCTTGAATTTCTGGCTGTGGTGAAATTTAAAAGTATTAGTTTATTCCACACCCCACTACCTACTTCAGTCGTTGTAGACAATTTTACTGTGGCAATTAATCGAAGGTTAGACATCATCAACACAAAAACCGTGGTAGCTTACAGAGTAAATCCTTTGTGAAGTTAGCGTACACACACAGACACACACACACACACACACAGACACACACACACACACACACACACACACACACACACACAACCAAACACATGCGGATGCAAATGCACACTTTTCTTTGATCTTTTTTCTCATAAAACATTTCAAAAATGCTCCTTGGTAAATAGTGGGGAAGTCTCATTAGCAGAGTGTTTCTCCATCAGCTTTTCTCTGTTCTGTTACGATGGACAGACAAAATTCAACTACTGTATTTTGCCCTGTTGCTGCCCAGAGAAATTAAAATGCACAGCTTCAGAATGGGAAAAATAAACTTTCTGTAGCACCTCACGGTCTTACCTATTTATCTGATTGAGCCTAGTGGTCTACAGTATATTTGCATTTTTATCAACAACCTGCAGTTACCAGCTTAGTTTATTCCTTCTACCAGTATTCCTGGCATGTCTGTGGTGGTGCAGGAGATGAATATAGAATATTCTCTTGGTATCACACAGCAGGGCATGAGTTGACAGAAATCAGATTTCTCTTTCATTCACTCTTGTAGCTTATATATGTTGCACCAGTTCCTACAACATGCAGTTATCCCATGGTTGTGAATCCAGAGAAACAGTAATGGGCTGGAATTCTAAGCAGCCTTAAAACCTTCATTTGGATGGAATAATTTTTAAAAAAGATAATACACTTTCAACTGCTGTAGGTTTTTGTCAATATATATATATATATATATATATATATATATATATATATATATATATATATATATATAAGATAATACACTTTCAACTGCTGTAGGTTTTTGTCACTATATATATATATATATATATATATATATATATATATATATATATATCTCTCTAAAAAGAAAGATGATGAGACTTACCAAACAAAAGCGCTGGCAGGTCGATAGACACACAAACAAACACAAATATACACACAAAATTCAAGCTTTCGCAACAAACTGTTGCCTCATCAGGAAAGAGGGAAGGAGAGGGAAAGACGAAAGGATGTGGGTTTTAAGGGAGAGGGTAAGGAGTCATTCCAATCCCGGGAGCGGAAAGACTTACCTTAGGGGGAAAAAAGGACAGGTATACACTCGCACACACACACATATCCATCCACACATACAGACACAAGCAGACATATTTCTGCTTGTGTCTGTATGTGTGGATGGATATGTGTGTGTGTGCGAGTGTATACCTGTCCTTTTTTCCCCCTAAGGTAAGTCTTTCCGCTCCCGGGATTGGAATGACTCCTTACCCTCTCCCTTAAAACCCACATCCTTTCGTCTTTCCCTCTCCTTCCCTCTTTCCTGATGAGGCAACAGTTTGTTGCGAAAGCTTGAATTTTGTGTGTATATTTGTGTTTGTTTGTGTGTCTATCGACCTGCCAGCGCTTTTGTTTGGTAAGTCTCATCATCTTTCTTTTTAGATATATTTTTTTCCACGTGGAATGTTTCCCTCTGTTTTATATATATATATATATATATATATATATATATATATATATATATATATATATTTTTTTTTTTTTTTCCCCCACTGTGAAGTCCCTTTGAACTTTACCAGCAATGTTCTTAATGTGAAATGAATGTATTCTCCAGTATAGGCTGACTTGTCACTGAAATAAAGTGTTCTCAGCAGTAATACAAAGTACAGCTGGAACATAATGCTGTGGAAAACTTGACTGTTGAAAGTACATCTCTGGACCATGGATTGCAAATTTTTCACCCAAGGCATTAGAAGAAGACATATACCAGCAAAACAATAAAGTTCATCAAATCCTTTTTTTTTTTTTTTTCCCCCCCCACTTTGAGAACCCAGTTACACCAGTGTTTCCATGTTGTTGTTGTTGTTGTTGTGGTCTTCAGTTCTGAGACTGGTTTGATTCAGCTCTCCATGCTACTCTATCCTGTGCAAGCTTCTTCATCTCCCAGTACTTACTGCAACCTACATCCTTCTGAATCTGCTTGGTGTATTCATCTCTTGGTCTCCCTCTATGATTTTTACCCTCCACACTGCCCTCCAAATGCTAAATTTGTGATCCCCTGATGCCTCAGAACATGTCCTACCAACTGATCCCTTCTTCTAGTTAAGTTGTGCCACAAACTCCTCTTCTCCCCAATTCTATTCAATACCTCCTCATTAGTTATGTGATCTACCCATCTAATCTTCAGCATTCTTCTGTAACACCACATTTCGAAAGCTTCTATTCTCTTCTTGTCCAAACTATTTATCATCCATGTTTCACTTCCATACATGGCTACACTCCATACAAATACTTTCAGAAATGACTTCCTGACTCTTAAATCTATATTCGATGTTAACAAATTTCTCTTCTTCAGAAACGCTTTCCTTGCCATTGCCAGTCTACATTTTATATCCTCTCTACTTCGACCATCATCAGTTATTTTGCTCCCAAATAGCAAAACTCCTTTACTACTTTAAGTGTCTCATTTCCTAATCTAATTCCCTCAGCATCACCAGACTTAAGTCGTCTACATTCCATTATCCTCGTTTTGCTTTTGTTGATGTTCATCTTATATCCTCCTTTCAAGACACTATCCATTCCGTTCAACTGCTCTTTCAAGTCCTTTGCTGTCTCTGACAGAATTACAATGTCATCGGCAAACCTCAAAGTTTTTATTTCTTCTCCATGCATTTTAATGCCTATTCCGAACTTTTCTTTTGGTTCCTTTACTGCTTGCTCAATATAGAGATTGAATAACATTGGGGAGAGGCTACAAACCTGTCTCACTCCCTTCCCAACCACTGCTTCCCCTTCGTGCCCCTCAACTCTTATAACTGCTATCTGGTTTCTGTACAAATTGTAAATAGCCGTTCGCTCCCTGTATTTTACCCCTGCCACCTTCAGAATTTGAAAGAGAGTATTCCAGTCAACATTGTCAAAAGCTTTCTCTAAGTCTACAAATGCTAGAAATATAGGTTTGCCTTTCCTTAATCTTTCTTCGAAGATAAGTTGTAAGGTCAGTATTGCCTCACGTGTTCCAACATTTCTACAGAATCCAAACTAATCTTCCTCGAGGTCGACTTCTACCACTTTTTCCATTCGTCTGTAAAGAATTCGCGTTAGTATTTTGCAGCTGTGACTTATTAAACTGATAGTTCAGTAATTTTCACATCTGTCAACACCTGCTTTCTTTGGGATTGGAATTATTATATTGTTCTTGAAGTCTGAGGATATTTTGCCTGTCTCATACATCTTGCTCACCTGATGGTTGAGTTTTGTCAGGACTGGCTCTCCCAAGGCCGTCAGTAGTTCTAATGGAATGTTGTCTACTCCCAGGGCCTTGTTTTGACGTAGGTCTTTCAGTGCTCTGTCAAACTCTTCATGCAGTATCGTATCTCCCATTTCATCTTCATCTACATCCTCTTCCATTTCTATAATATTGTCCTCAAGCACATCACCCTTGTATAGACCCTCTATATACTCCTTCCACCTTTCTGCTTTCCCTTCTTTGCTTAGAACTTGGTTTCCATCTGAGCTCTTGATATTCATACAAGTGGCTCTCTTTTCTCCAAAGGTCTCTTTAATTTTCCTGTAGGCAGTATCTATATTGCTCCTAGTGAGATAAGCCTCTACATCCTTACATTTGTCCTCTAGCCATCCCTGCTTAGCCATTTTGCACTTACCGTTGATCTCATTTTTGAGACGTTTGTATTCCTTTTTGCCTGTTTCATTTACTGCTTTTTTTATATTTTCTCCTTTCATCAATTAATTTCATCAATTAAATCTCTTCTGTTACCCAAGGACTTCTACTAGCCCTCGTCTTTTTGCCTACTTGATCCTCTGCTGCTTCACTACTTCATCCCTCAGAGCTACCCATTCTTCTTCTACTGTAGTAGGCATGGGCTTCGTGTCTATCTTAGCCACAATAATGCGTTCACTATGCTGTTTGTAGTAGCTTACCCACACTCCTATTTTTTTATTCATTATTAAACCTACTCCTGCATTACCTCTATTTGATTTTGTATTCATATCCCTGTATTCACCTGACCAAAAGTCTTGTTCCTCCTGCCACTGAACTTCACTAATTCCCACTATTTCTAACTTTAACCTATCCATTTTCCTTTTTAAATTTTCTAACCTACCTGCCCGATTACTGGATCTGACATTCCATGCTCTGATCCGTAGAACGCCAGTTTTCTTTCTCCTGATAATGACGTCCTCTTGAGTAGTCCCCGCCCAGAGATCCAATTTTACCTCCGGAATATTTTACCCAAGAGGATGCCATCATCATTTAACCATACAGTAAAGCTGCATGCCCTCGGGAAAAATTACGGCTGTATTTTCCCCTTGCTTTCAGCCATTTGCAGTACCAGCACAGCAAGGCCGTTTTGGTTAGTGTTACAAGGCCAGATCAGTCAATCATCCAGACTGTTGCCCCTGCAACTACTGAAAAGACTGCTGCCCCTCTTCAGGAACCACACGTTTGTCTGGCCTCTCAACAGATACCCCTCCATTGTGGTTGCACCTACGGTACGGCCATCTGTATCGCTGAGGCACACAAGCCTCCCCACTAACGGCAAGGTCCATGGTTCATGGGGGGGCTGTTTCCATATTTCCCATTAACATAATAAGAAAATTGATTGATATCACCTACTGCAAGTATCTTCAACTACTGTATTACAATTACCATGAGAGATAATTATTGCCAACTTTATGCTTACGTACAGAAAACAAATCATAAATAAATGAAAATTAAACAATGGGAACTCCAAGCTGGAATATCAACAACATTATGAAAAGGGTAGATTGCTACTCACCGTAAAGATAACCTGTTGAGTTGCAGACAGGCACAACAAAAAGACTGTTACATATTATAGCTTGCAGCCAAATCCTTCTTTGGCAAATAATATGCACACACATTCACACAGGCAAGCACACCTCGTGCACATATGATTGCTACCACCAACAGCTCCAATCAGAATACGACTGTCACATGAGTAGCAATCTGGAACGGGGTGGGAAGGGGGAGGAATAGCAGGATACAGGTTGGGGAAGAGAAGAGCACTGACAGGTGGGGCATGCAGGGACTACAGACTACCAGGTGCAGTGTCAGGAAGTGGGATGTGTGGGAAAGAGGAACCAGGGTGCAGAAAGGCAGAGGAGTGGAAAAGGAGAGGAGCAGGGTAGGGGAAAGGTTTGGTGGATACACTGGCAGGGGGCAGCACCCAAAGAGGGTGGTGGAATGTGAAAAGGGAGGAGGTGATATTATAAGGGGGCTGAAACTGTTCGATGGAGGGTATGGGGACAATAGGTTACCGTAGATTGATGCAAGGATAATTCTGGGAGCAGAGAATATTTGTAAGAGTAACTCCCATCTATGTAGGTCAGAAAATCTGGTGGCGAAGAGGAGGATCCAGATGGCCCAGGTTGTGAAGCATCTATAAAAATCAAGTGGGAAGGATCTTGAGTAGGATGTCCCTCATTTCAAGGCATAATGATAGATAATCAAAACCATGAGAAGGGTATGGCTCAGTTGTTCCAGTCTGGGGTGGTATTGGGTGACATAGGTAGCACTCTGTTTTGGCTGGCTCTTGGGGTTGGTGAGAGAATTGGGGATGTGCAGGGAAATGGCGCAGGAAATCTGTTTGCAGGCTAGGTCAAGGGGAGTTCTTGTCAGTGCAAATATGCCATCCCCAGGTGGCAATATTGAAAAATCAAGTTCACCATCATTCTTATTATGTCTAGGGTTTTTTTTTCTTTCCTTGTATTTGTTTCTAAATACTAGGAGTTTCCACCATCTAGTGCATCTCTGTACTGTGCTTACCATTCTGATACAAAGAACTTGAGCTGTTAGGGTGTCCCTAAAGGAATTGTCAATTGGTGATTGGACAGGAATGATCATTCAAAGCAAAAAAGTCTAGTAAACATGGGCTCTAAAATGCATACCTTAAGAGCTGTGAGCACTTCTTCATTTTCAGTACTGTGAAACAAATCTCTCCCACTGCAAGCTCTTTGCTTTCCATATTTTGGGATGTGATAGTATGGACCAAAAAAGAAAAGAAGCCCTGTAAATGTGGCCTCTAACAAATACAACTTAAGGGCTATGAGCACTTGTTCATCATCGTTACTATGAGACACATCTCCTCTACTGAAAAAAGTGATGGTAGCTTTTAAGGTATGCATTTTAGAGCCCTTGTTTACTAGTTAATGCTGTTCCACTGAGACAGCAATATACAGTTTCACTGTCCACGTAATAGAGTCTTTAAATAGTAAAATGTCACCAATAGGAATTTTCTGTGACTTATCCAAAGCATTTGATTGTGTGAACCATGACATTATGTTACAGAAATTACAGTTCTATGGTATAAATGAAATAGCATATGAGTGGTTTAAGTCGTACCTACAGAACAGGAAGCAAAAAGTTTCCTTATATGGATCAAATGATTTTAATAAGTTTGCCACTTCATCTAACTGGGGTGAAATTATATTAGGTGTTCCACAGGGTTCAATCATGGGTCCCCTTCTGTTCTTGATATATGTGAACGACCTCCCTTTCTGTCTGAAACAGGAAGCTGAACTGACAGTCTGTTTGCTGATAATACAAGCATCATTATTAATCCAGTAAAAGAAACTCCAATTGAAAATTGTACAAGTAAGGTCTTTGGAAAAGTCATTAATAGGTTTTCTGCAAATGAGCTTGCTCTAAACTTTGAAAAAACACTGTACATCCAATTTTCTGCTGCAAAAAGTACAGTTCCTTCAATAAATATAACACAGTAGACAGGGTAGAGCATACTAAGTTTTTGGGTGTACACATAGATGAGAATCCTAATTGGAAAATTCTTATTTTGGATCGTCTAAAGTGATTAGTTTTAGTAATTTTTGCAATCAGAATAATTACCAATTTTGAGGATATAGAAATTAGTAAGCTAACATACTTTGCATACTTTAACTCTCTGATGTCATACGGAATAATATTTTGGGGTAACTCAACATTTAGACAAAAAGTATTCACTGCTCAAAAGAAAGTGGTTAGAATAATGTGTGGGGTTCATAGTCACACATCTTGTAGGCATTTGGAAATTCTTACAACAGCCTCACAGTACATTTACTCACTAATGAAATTTGTTCTCAACAACATGGACCAGTTTAAAAACAACAGCGACATTCATGATTATAATACCAGAAAAAAGAAAGACTTACACTATCCTTTACTCAACCTATCTTTGGCACAGAAAAGGGGTAAAATATGCTGCTGTAAAAAAAATTCGACAAATTACCAGACGAAATAAAATCTCTGACAGACAGCGGTAATAGCTTCAAAAATAAACTGAAATAATATCTCCTTGACAACTCCTTCTATACCATAGATGAATTCTTGAATAGGAATAAATAAATCTATAAATATAGTATATGCATTTTGTGCCATTTAAGGGAATGGGGTAAATAATAGAAATTGAAGTTATTTTCTCATTTTGAATATAAAGAATTTTCTTGAGACAGAGGAGCTTCTGTCCACACTTGAGCATGGATTTACAAAGCACTGTTCATGCGAAACACAGCTTGCTCTTTTCTCACATGATATCCCTTGAACCATGGATGAGGAGCAGCAGTCAGATTCTGTATTCCAAGATTTCTGGAAAATGTTGGAAGTAGTGCCCCACTGTGCATACAGCAGACTGTTTACGAAGGTACAAGTATATGAAATAGGTTCCTAGATATGTAAGTGTCTCAAAAACTTCTTGAGTAATAAAACCTAGTATGTTGTCCTTGATGGCGAGTGTTCATCAGTGACAAGGGTATCATCAGTAGTGCCCTAGGGAAGTGTGGTAGCACTGCTGTTGTTTTCTGTATACATAAATTATCTGATGGAAAGGGCGTGCAGCAGTCTGTAGCTGTGGTGTATAGGAAAGTGTCATCATTGAGTGACTGTAAGAGGATAGAAGACAACTTAGAAGAATTTCTAATTGGTGTGGTGAATGACAGCTGTCTCTAAATGTAGAAAAATATAAGTTAATGCAGATATGTAGGCAAAACAATCCTGTAATGTTCAAATACAGCATTAGTAGCATACTGCTCAACACTGTCGCATCAATGAGATGTCTGGGTGTAACACTGATAAGTGACATAAAATGGAACAAGCACGTAAGGGTGGTAAGAGGGAAGGCAAATGGTCAACTTTGGTTTATTGGGAGAATTTTAGGAAAGTGTGGTTCATCTGTGAAGCGTGAGCCATCCTCAAGTATTGCTTGAGAGTTTGGGATCCCCATCAAGTTGGGTGGGTTAAGGGAAGACAAAGAAGGAATTCTGAGGCAGGCTGCTAGATGTGCCAGCTGTAGGGTCAATCAGCATGGGAGTGTTATGGAGATAGTTCGTGAAGTCAAGTGGGAATCCCTGGTAGAAAGACAATGTTCTTTTCTAAGAACACTATTGAGAAAATCTAGAGAACTGGCATTTGAAGCAGACTGGCTCTGTTTGTGAGTGGAACAAAGGAAGAATCATTATAAAAAAAAATATATATTTTTACATGCGTTGATTTCCAAACTTCACAACCTAATTTTGGAGAGTAAAGCAGCATGAAAATTAAGGCTCTTATAAATGATGAGGAGTTATAGAAATTACCAGCTGCATTTAACACAGGATACATCTCATTTGCTCACATGAGTGTCTGCCACATGGTTGCCTTGAGGCCTGACTAATAACATTCCAACCACACAAAGGCACATATTCACAGGCTGACAGTATCTGGTGTCAATAACAAACCCAACACACTTTGTGAGTCTACAGGTAGTATTAGCAGAGCACAGGCAACTGAATAAGGAAATAAAGAAATATAGAGACCCTCCAATAGAAGGGAAAGTAAGGAGAGTGACTACCCTGAAGTACCCAGAATGACTGTAAGAAACAATATTCCCCTCAATTACACACTCACATAGCCCTAGTCTGCTGCCCAGTTACAAGCCATACTGCTTTTTGAAACACTGATAATGGTTAGTGCACTCTTCAGTCTTATATTGTATAACTTATGACATTGTCAAATTTGTCAGAATATGTTGCTATTACAGTTCTTAAATTAATTGTCTGATGGATGTCCTTCTCAAATTTTCAGATGAATGCTTTCCAGATGCTGTATTTCTACATATTACAATTTTTTGCATATAGTAAGGACTAACCTAAATAAACTATTATTATTATTATTATTATTACTATATTAAAACATTTTGTATGTTTTAACATTGCTATTAAAGCCACAGGCATCAGTGGCACAGTAAAAGTAAGGGTGATGGCAATTTATAATTGCAGGAAAAGGGGGTGGGGAGGGGGTAGCAGGGGAGGGGGAGACAGTAGCAAACTGTGACTCCCCTTCCTTCAGAACTGAACATTGGATCCACACCTGCTGAGAATGTTGCAAGAAATGGATAGAATGGACGTGCAACACCAGGATTCAATGCCTGAACCCATTACAACATTCTCTGCCATTAGTGGGACATACTCTTCCAGGGATAGTGTATCTTCGAAAAGGAGGGCTCTGATGCGGAACATGTAGAAGATGACTTTGTATGTGATTCCCAGCACTGCCTGAATGGGAGTAGGAAATTTTTTTTATCATTGTTTCAAGAGGATGCTTAGTTTTAGCTTATAGCCCAACAATATTATGTTAATGATATTTACTGAGCAAGCCCTGTTTCATACATTTATTTCGCAGTTTATTGAACTAAGTACTTATTTTCAGTGCCATTGAACATTTTAATCAATAAAGGGGAATTTTACATTCAGCTTTGTTAAATGGTAACTATCAATATGATCATGTTGATATTAACTGAGCAATAGCTACAGTAAGTGCAGCTAGTTTGTAGCAGTCGAACAGTATCAGTAGTTGACTATTAAACTTGGATTCTAACTGCTGCTTCACTTTGGCTTTTTCTACATTCCAGAATAATTTTCTGCATAATGGAGTCAATGGAACAGGGTAAATAAATTAATTAATGAAATATAGTGGTCTGTTCAAGCATAGATAATGATCTTAAAAATTAATTACAATATTACCAAGTATACCCTTACCTACTTTTTTACAGAGGTGCTGACAGGAAAGATAATTGCCTGTTTTCTCATAAATGCATTAATGCATTTAAGAAATATAGTGGTCTGTTTAAGCAGAGATAATGATCTTAAAAATTGATTACAATATTACCTAGTATACCCTTACCTCCTTTTTTACAGAGGTGCTGACAGGAAAGATAATTGCCTATATGGTTTTCTCATAAATGCATTAATGCATTTAATGAAACATCACAATGACTTAAATTTATGCAAGTAACTGACTTCTTCAGACAGGTTATTGCCAAAGCACTTGTCATTTATTTCAACAGTCATTACTGTCCAGGAGATACCAAAAATGTAGAATACCCTTGAAAGTTATGTGATTTTCTTCAAGTTGTTGTTATAATTCTCTGCCAATTCTTACAGTAGGCCTAAGAGTTAAAACTTTTTGATTTTGTACATCCTTCAATAAATTTCGATACTGCACCATTTGTTAAAAATTGTAATACAGTTACCTGTGAACAATTAATTTCCAGTCTCAAAAATAATATAGTATGTAAATATTACTAACACTATAATGATATTCAATTGTTTTTCTTTTTGAACTTCAGGCTCTTTCTGGAATTGGTGTTGTAACATATGTTTAGTTTGTTCCTAGTTTTCTTTCATGCTAAATTTGTACAGAGAGAGAGAATATTCATTGCAAATATGGATGCTATTTATCTTTTTTATATTTTTGTTGTATACTGGTTCCCTGCAGCATGAATGATACACTTCGAGATGGCACACAGAGGGACCCAGCTTCGACATCTCACATCTCCCATGGAGATCCAGACATAAAAGTGAAGGTTGCTCCTGGATCGTCTGGGCCATATTCATGGAAGTCACAAGGCTTCACTCACTGCAGCGCTTCCTGCTTAGGAGGTACTGCTAAAGGCTACAATGTCCAACTTCCAATGAGTAAAACAAATTCTTTCTCTGACAATAGCAGAACCAACCCTATGTAAAATTCTATTTACTGCAACGTTCTTAACAAAGTGAACCAACCTTGCAAATTTTGGGACAGCTCCAACTGAAGTACCGCATCATGCCGTATATCGCAAACCAACACACACAAATCTATATCTTCATGCCAGTAGCTGCCATCACCTATCACAGACCATAGGTGTCCTTAAGACCTTAGTGCATCGGGCGCACTATATATCCAATAAAGACAATTTGCAAAAAGAGCTAGCATACCTCAAGAGCATTTTTAAATCAAATGGATTTTCTCCACAACAAATTCATAGAGCATTCAATGCAAAACCTAAAATGCAGGTATGTGATGGGGAAGAAGATAGTAATTCCTTCAGATGTAGTGCTTTTTTGCCTTATGTGGTTGCTCTTTCCTCAAAGATAGGTCATATTCTTGAGAAACACGGTGAAAGGGGATCTTCCGGCCCCCCACGAAGATTGCAGCTTTACTCAGCTCTGTGAAGGATGATTTACAGCTTCGTAAAGCTGGTGTGTATCAGATTCTTTGTGGAAATTGTGAGAAGTTTGACATAGGTCAAACAATAAGCACTGTTCATGAGAGGATGAGAGGTGTGCGGAGTATCGAAGATACACACGCTTATTACAGCCAACAAGTCAGCTGTGGCTGAACATTGTATTGATACAGGGCATTCCATGACTTACAGTGATGTGAAGATTTTAACATCCACCTCTTCTGTCTTCAAGGAAGCTATAGAGATTAGATTAACCAATAATTTAATAAATAGAGATAATGGTTTTTATTTGGACAAAGCATGGAATCCAGCTCTTGGGGTAATTAAACTGCATAGAAGTTGTCATGGCATCACCGCCGCCAATCATACATCAATAAGTGAATCGAATGTCTGTACACCTTCAGCACAGGCGGCACATGTATAAACGTATTTCTCTGCCTCCGACCAGCATCTGTGACCCGCATGTGTAGTACCACCGTGGTGGAGCATATAAGGCCGCACTTGGCATCTTTTCGTCAGTCTTGTGACTCACTTTGAGTATGGCTGGATGATACGTGGCTGAAATATCAGTGGAGGGAATTTTATTTGCGCGGTTGCATGCCCGAAATTTTATGGACTACAAATACTGAAATACCTCTTTATAAACCTATACGATACATTATCTGGAGTAGATTTTCCATGATGTTAAAAATGCACACTTAGTTTAGAAAGGTAGAAGAACTAAATCAAACATGTTCAAAAAAAGTTTAGAATAGAGATTAATGGAGAGTAAGATAAAGCAAAAATTAGAAAATATGTTAGACAGGGATGTTCATTATCATCATACATATTTAACCTCTTTGTAGGAAATGCTGTGAGGAAGAAAAAACACCTGCAGTTAAAATGAAAAAAGTTCTCCTACACTGCTTAAGATTTGTGGATGATTATACCTTAATAGCTGATAGTGAAAAACACATGCAGAACATACACTGACAGGAATGGAAAGTGTTACACCATAAGAACATATAGGCCAACTGCTACCAAACTGATACTCCAGTATTTCCATGCCTGCAGTATATTTTGACTAAAATTTCATGCTTCTGCAAGCTCATTTTCACTGCATAAATGAGCTATTCATAGAGGCAATGAATGATGAGAGTACACAGTGGCTGTTCAATGTGTCTAATGTTACTGTAACTTTTCACGTGTAGATTGCACAGTATCCTCAAAGGATATGAGCTTGCAGCTTATCAACATCTTTCAGAGAAAGTTCAAATCATTGGGATCAGGGACATGGGAACATCATACCAACAGATCACACAGATAGTTGGCCATAGTGCAGTGGCAGCAGAATGAGATGAGATAAGATAAGATAAGATACTTTATTGTCACATAACATGTTTTTATACAATCATTCGATTGGGAACATTGGTGACTCGTCAGTCTTTAACCTAAGTTGTTACAGTATTTTATATACTACAGGAAATACATCATAGATACATTGCTTATTATAATTAAAATACAACATTATATTTTAAATCTTTTCGTAACTCATTGCATCATTACCATAGCCTTCACACACCTATATGAAGTATGGATGTACTGAACAGGATACAAACCGCCATATAATTCTATATATAAACATGAATATACAGTGAACATGTATACTTTGTATCTATATGGCTTCAAAAGTATACCATTTGTATTTGCATCTTTACTCCCTATTCCTAGTTATAAATTATTCTACACTATAACATTGCTTTTTATTCATTTAGAAATTCTTCTAGACTATAATAACATTTGCTTTTTAGGTATGTGCCGATGGTCTCCAATGTCGATTCCCCAAATATTGACCTTATCTTATTTCTGATCTTCAGAGCCATGTAATATGGAGTATTTTCATATACTGTGAGTCGGTGACAAGGTAGCATGTATTTCAATTTATGTCTAGTTTCATAGGCATGTGTGAATGTATTTCCTTCAAACAGATGTGAGTTTTTTTGTTCAAAGAGAAGTATTTCATATATGAAGATGGAAGGGATTGTCATGAAATGGAGAGAAGACAGACTCAGGACAAAAGTATGACAAGAAGAGTAGCCATGGACTGTCCAGAAAGACTATATTGTGAAAATATTGTAGGATCATTTCCCTTACCTTGATAAATATGAGGGGCATTCAATAAGTAACACAACAATTTTTTTCTGAAAGCAGTTGGGTTTTATTCAGGATTCCAATACACCACATTACTTCCCACTCTTTTGGCTACAAAATCCTATTTTCCAACATAATCTCCGTTCATTGCAATGGCCTCATGCCACCTTACTGGGAGAGCCCATATGCCTGCATGGCCGCATGGTACCAATCTACTACTCAAAGTCAGCACTAAAGTCTTGCTACATCAATAACCTCCCCATCATCTGTGTACTGCTTCCAGTGGAGTGCATATTCCATTGGGCCAAACAGTTGGATGTCGGAAGGTGCAAGATTCAGGTACACACTTCTGAGTACTCAATCTGGTGTACAAGTGTGTCAGCTGTGCCAACAGAGATGCCCAGTTGAGCAGTGAGCTGTTTGATTATTGCTGGAGTCACAACTGTGTGTGGTCAGTTGGCACTTGGAAGATCGGCCAGGTTTGCGCAGCCTTGTTGTGATGATGACAGATGTCTTGCTCAATGACTCAACATGCTTCTGTTCTCTCCCAAGTCTCCACAGACATTCTGCAAATGCCTATGAATATCTGTGATGCTCTGGTTTTCTGCCAAAAGAAACTCAGTGACAGCCATCTCCCTGGAATCCACTTCTGTTACAGATGCCATTTTGAAGGCTACACATAGTGCTGTCATTTATCTGAACTTCATGGAACTGTAGGGGCTGAAACTGAAATATTTCAAGATGTCCTGCAACAAATTCCAGATTTTTTTTTTTTTTTGACTGGTATTGGCTGAGAAAAAAAAGTGTTGCATCACTTATTAAAAATCTTTCGTAGATGGATGACAACAGCTGAAATCTGGCCAAAGTTTACAGGCTGAGTGTCACTACAAATCATCAGGAACAGGTTACTGAAAATTAGTTTGAGATCTTGAGTTACAAACTGTTGTTTATTGCTGGCACCAAACCACAAACATCAGAGACTTACTTGGTGTAGAGCCAGAGTCAGCTGGTATATTGGGTAGCATACTGTGGTGTTCAGTAGCAATTCTCATTTCTTGTATTTCTTGAAGTTTTTCTGGCAGATAGAATATTCCGTCATCTTTTGGGTGATAACTGTAGAGCTGTCTTCAAGATCAGTTGATGACAGAATTAAAACTACTAGATACAATACTGTGGAGAAAATGCATTTGTTCAGAGATACAACTGTCAGCAACAAGAGCATTAGATAAAACTTTACGTGTCTAAGCATATAAAACAGCAAGTACCAAGTCAGCAAATTCATGAAGCTTATGAATTATGTGGTTAATTATTAAAACAGATGGCACATGATGGAATGCCAGGCAGCGAGGACTCAGAAAAATAATTCCTTTGAGAATGCAGACATGAAACAATTGCTTCACTTCTGAAATCCAGCTCTCTACCCAAGGATGTTACAGAGGATACAGATCTGTGCCTACCAGGTTACACAGTCTTCCCAAAGCCACAGAGTTACAGGGGGAAAAAAGGTTCAGTTGTGTGGTTCTTTGATGCATAAAGTTTTGTCTGTGACTAACACCCTTGTTTCTGACAGTCTTATCTCTGATGCCCATACATTTACTCCACAGTATTGTGTCAAGTGGTTTTAATTCTGTCATTGACTCACCTTGAAAATGGCTGTATAGTTATCAACCAAAATATTGTGTGAAGAAATAAGCACACCCAAAAGATGTTGGAATAGTCTGATTTATGTTTGTGGTGATGTGGTTGATACCAATGAGTCTGTAGATGAACTGACGGAAAGTACAGGAAGCAGTTATTCTTGAGATATACACTTTTATAGCAATCTCCAGCTAGCAGTCTTCACGAAATGCCACGGCGTGTGTTTTAGTCATGGCTAAAAATTCATCAAGATGACATTCAGAGCCTGTTTGCTTGAAAACCATTATGATTATTGTTCTTGTCATGGTCTTCATTCAGAGGATCAGTTTGATCCAGCTCTCCACCTTAGTCTATTCTGTGCAGACCTCTTTGTCTCTGAATAACTACTATAACCTGTGCCCATTAGAACCAGTCTTCGTCTCCCTCCACAAATTTTACCCCTCACATTTCCCTCCATTACCAAATCAGGAATTCCTTGATACTTCAGATGCATCAATCAATCCCTTCTGTTAGTCAAGTTGCACCAAAAATTTTCCATTTTCCCCAATTCAATTCACATAATTACAAGAATATATTTGTGTTTGTGGCAGTCATACCTCATATTGATGTTATTGATCAACATTAGCTCCAAATGAAATGAAACTTTATTCATTTACCATTTTTTATTTGTTTGTGTGATGAACATCTCTATAAAGCTTGATAAATATTGGACTGGTGCTTCATGGTCCAACACTTTCCATTTCTGTCAGTGTACTTTCTAAATTCGCAACAATAATGAAAAAAATGGAGGTTAAAAAAAAGTTATTATACTAAGCAAGTCAAAAATGAGAAAGGTGGCTGACTTCAAAAATAAAAACAATTAATTAGAAAAAATTCATATATTTTGTCATTTAAAAACTTTCATTACAGAAGACAACACCTTGGCCGTAACCTGTGAGTGCTATACTTAGGGTTTTGTAATATATTCCTAAGTTCATCCCTTAATGCTGGCTCATCATTTTAATATTTCCCTCTCATGACGACTACTTAATAGAAGGACAAACCTTCATGATCTTTCGTACCGTCTTTTAGTAAGACCTGTACTTAATCTTTTTGAGTGGTGTTAATACTTTTGCATAGTTTGTAAAACACTGATACTTTTTAAACAATGAAAATGCAGGATGGAATAATGCCAGTATTATGAAAAGGATAGATTGCTGTTCACCATATAGTGGAGATGTTGAGCTGCAGATAGGGTCAACAAAATTACTGTCAGAGAAGTAAGCTCGTGGCCAAAAAGACCTTCATCCAAATTAGACAACACACAAACACACACACACACACACACACACACACACACACACACACACACACACACACATGCTGAAGCAGACACGGCTCACACACAGATGGGTAGGGCAGCTAGATGGAGGGGGGGGGGGGGGGAGCAAGTGGGAAAGGAGAGAAGTAAAAAGACTGTGGGTTCGTTAGTGGAACAGAGGACTGTGTAATGTTGGGGTGGTAATAGGTGAGGGGATAGATGGGTGTAGGACAATAACTAACAAAGGTTGAGGCTAGGAAGGTTATGAGAATGTAGGATACATTGCAGGGTGAGTTCCCATCTGCACAGTTCTGTAAAACTAGTGTTGGTAGGAAGGATCCAGGTGGCACAGCCTGCAGAATAGTCATTAAAACAATGAATGTTGTGTTGAGCAGTGTGCTCAGCAACTGGACAGTCCAACTTTTTCTTGGCCACTGTTTGTCAGTGGCTGTTCATGTGGACAGACAGCTTGTTGGTTGCCATGCCCACATAGAATGCAGTGCAGAGGTTGCAGCTTAGTTTGTAGGTAGGTGTTGTGTTGTGTTGTGCATTTGTTTAGCGCGGTCGCCGCACATAAGACGTGGCCACTGCCTTCTTGAGCACCTTGTGTCAATGCTCCAGTGGTAGCAGCACTGCATACTTCAAAGTGCTCACAGTGGGGGCACCACAAGCAGCAGACATACCACTGGAGTCAATGGAGCCAATCAGGATGCAGCCCCACGTAATTAAGTTGCATCATTGTGACCCAGAAGGCGGTCACCTGGTGGGCCCCCTGGAGTACGGGGCAGGTTTCCTCTCAGGTGCGATGTTGTTACTGTGTTAGTGTTTATGGGAGATGAACTTTGGCTAAGGACCTCAGTATGAGTGATTACTCTGAGTTATGTTTCACCTTGTTCTCAGAATAAATTTTCTAAGTTGTAATTAATTCTGACTTTCCATCTGGTAGTTTGTACCTGGGACACAACAACATGAAGTCATCACATACAAACATACCCAGGGTATGGCCGTGGGCACCCGCATGGCACCATGCTGTGTCAACCTATTCATAGGCCATCTGGTGGAATTCCTTCTAGCTACCCTTAGTCTCAAATCTTTCACATGGTTCAGATTCACTGATGACATCTTTGTGATGTGGAGTGAGGATGAGGACACCCCATCCACATTCCACCAGAACCTCACACCTTCTCCCTCATTCGCTTCACCTGTTGCTCCTCAGCCCAACAAACCACCTTCCTCAATGCTGATCTCCACCTCAAAGATGCTTACATCAGTACCTCCATCTATACCAAACCTACCAACCACCAGCAATATCTCCACTTTGACAGCTGTGGCCATTGCATCCGTAGTGTCAGACAGTCCTTCTCAAAATATAACAAAGGTCTCACTGAGGCCTTTACAGACAGTAATTATCCTCCAAACCTTGTACTGGACCAGATCTACCATACCTTGTCTCTCCAGTCACCCCCCTGCTCCACCCAAAGTCCCATTGTCCTGCCATAGAGGAGTGTTCCCCTCATGACTCCATGCCACCCAAGACTGGAGCAACTGAATCACATTCTCTGCCAGGGTTTCTCATGGTACATTGAAATGTGGAGTATCCTTCCCAACCATTCCACAGTGGTATACTGCCATCCACCGAACCCACCGACACCAGCTTTTCTGAGTTGCACAGGTGGGTACTCTCCCTGCAATATGTCCTATGTTCCCGTAACCCTCCTGGTCTCAACTTTCATTAGACATTGTCCGTTACCACTTATCCCCTTCCCTGTTCTCATCCCAGCAATACATGGCCTCTAGTCCACTAATGGACCCACAGCCTTTCTACTTTTCTCCTTTTCCACTGCCCCCACCCCCAACCACTTCTCCACCCTCTATCTCACCTCCTGACGGCACCTATTTGCTCTACATTCACTCCACCTCATCACTTTATGCTCCAACAAGCAGCACTTTACCACCTCCCTCCCCTACCCTGCTACCCCTCCCCCTCCCCACCCCAGCCTCTTTAACCCCACCATCTGCATTGCTTCTCCCATCAGGCACTGCTGCTCCCAGTCTGGCCTCTGCAGCCAGAGACTGTGTTTATGTGTGTGTGAGTTGTGTTTGAGTGGTTGTGTATGTATTTTGTCTAATTCAGATGAAGGCTGTAATGGTACTTTGACTTCCGCAATGTTATAATTTATGATCGTGCACGCAGAAGAGCGCTGCGCCAGTGACCGATTTTATAAATAATTTTGCTCTTTTTTTTTTTTTTACTTTTGCGTAGTTTTTTTTTTTTTTTAAGAACTAATGGATGACTCTCTCTCTTGTCTTGATACGAAAGACATGTATTTTTCCGCGATGTGTTGAATGTGCTTTTGGTGAAAATTAAAAATTACATTACAAAGCGATGTTGTTTCAATAGCTAATGAGGAGAAGATAATAAAAGGTAACACTACAAGGCATTTTTGGCTAAAAACTTACTTTTTTGACAGTCTTTTTGCTATGCCTATCTGCAATCAGCATCCCCACTATATGGTGAGTCTCTCCTTTTCGTAATACTGATTTTTTTTTAATTTGTGAATTTCAAAGCTGTGCACCAATACCTAAATGTTTTTAATTACCTGAGTTATCATTAAACAATGGAAGCTCCAGGTAGGAATATCAATAGTGTAGGAAAAGACAGATTGCTACTTACCGTGAAGAAGACACATCAAGTTGCAGACAGGCGCAATTAAAAGACATTTACAATTTCAGTCCGGAATGCAACTATCATGTGGGATACAAGCCACAGTCAGGAGGAGGCAGGAAAGGGGAAGGGTTCGTAGTGTATGTGTGGGAAAAGAGATGAAAGCTAGCTGGTGGAGTGGGCATGGACTAGGGTGCCAACAGGTGCAACGTAAGGTCATTGGCATAGGGCTTCTAATAAACAGGGTGGGAAGTGAGGAGATGATAGGACAGAGGGGGTGGAAACTGTTGATTGGAGGGTGTGGGTACAGTATGTTATCATAGGTTGAGGCCAGGATAATTACAGGAGTGGAGAATGTGTTTAAGGATAACTCCCATCTGCGCAGTTCAGGAAAGCTGGTGGTGGAGGGAAGGATCCAGATGGCTCAAGTAGTGAAGCAACCATTGAAATCAAGTGTGTTATTTTGCTCTGGACCCCAGGTTGGCAGTGGCTGGTTGGCAGTCATCCCAATATAAAAAGCTGTGTGATGATTGCAACAGAGGTGGTAAATGATGTGCTGCTTCCACAGGTGGCCTGGTTCATGATGGGATAGGATAAACCTGTGACTGGACTGGAATAGGAAGTGCTGGGTGGGTGGATTGGGCAGGTATTTCACCTGGATCTTCCACATGCGTATGATCCTTGAGGCAAGGGGTTGAGACTGGGAGTGGCATAAGGAGGACTAGGATGTTGTGGAGGTTGTGTGGGAGTCAGAACACCCCTTTAGAAGGGGTGAGAAGTATCTCGCATAGGCAGTCACCCATTTCAGAGCATGATGATAGGTAATCAAAGCCCTGGTGAAGGATGTTGTTCAGTTGTTCCAGTCTGAGGATGGTACTGGATGATGAAGGGGACACCACTGGCTGGTTCTTGGCATGGTACAAGTATTGGGGATGTGAGGGGAAATGGTACGGGAGATCTATTTGCTGACTAGGTCTGGGGGTAGAGCCTGTCTGTGAAGTCCTTGGTGAGACCCTCAGCATACTGAGTAGAGGAGTTTTTGTCACCGCAGATATGCTGTCACTGGGTGGCCAGGCTGTATGTGAGAGATTTTTTGGTGTGAAAGGGATGACAGCTGTCAAAATGCAGGTACTGTTGGTGATTGGTGGCTTTTCTGAACTGTACAAATAGGAGTTATCCTTGCAACACATTCTCCAGTCCTGTAATTCTCCCAGCCTCAACCTACAGTAACGTACCCCCACACCCTTCATTCAGCAGTTTCCACCCGCTCTGTCTTATGATCTCCTCATTTCCCACCCTTTTTATTTGCAGCTGTCTGCCAACGCATCTGCCTGTATCTCCCTGGTCCTCTCCTTTTTTGCTACTTTTTTCCCAACTTCCTGCCTCAACCTCCTGACACTGCACCTGTTGGCAGTCTAGTCCCTGCACACTTCACCAGACAGCATTCATCTCTCTTCCTACCCTGGCAGTCACCACGTGTGAATGAGGTGTGCTTGCTTATTTGTGTGAATGCTGTATGTATCTCTTTCACTGATGAAGGCTGTGGCCGAAAGCTTTGTTCATGTGTCTTTTCCTTATGTCTGTCTGAACTTTACTGTCTTCTTTGTGTAAGTAGCAATCTGTCTTTTCCTACATTATTGAGCTATCATTAATATAGTTTACAATTTGTTTTTAATGTGCCCACTGCAGTCTATATGTTATAAGTGCTTTAATTCTGTAAGATAGGCAACTGTTCCTTTTCCATTTGAGAATAGCCTAGAAGAAAGCAGGGGTATTGTCATTGTCATCTTTAATATGGAGATAGAGGAAAGTTCTAGTTATTAATATCATATAACACAACAGAATATTTTTGTTTTAATATATAGTTTTGTTTTAATGTATAATACATATGTTAAAATACTAATTAAAAGAAAAAACTTTGATTTTCAAGGAGACTTTAGTGATGTTTATAATTTATCCTTGTTTTGGCATATTTTGTAAGTATTTTTCACAAAAAGTCTTTTGATAGTTTTCATTGTCATCTCTGTATTTTCCCAGGTGTCCAAGAATCCTTGATATCCTGTGTACAAGACAACAACCAAAAGACAGTGAGTCCGTATTTGTGTGACAAAGAAACCAGACCAGAAGTACTGATACGAACATGTAATGATCACCCTTGTCCTCCACGGTGGAACTATTCTGACTTTCAGCCTTGTTCAAAGCCATGTGGCATTGGAATAAGGACAAGAGAAGTTATGTGCATACATGAAGTCACAAGAGGTGGAGGAAACACTGTGATAGTGCCTAACAACATGTGTCCACAACCACCGCCTCCAGACAGGCAATACTGCAATGTCTTAGACTGCCCAGTGAAGTGGCACACAAAACCGTGGTCTAAGGTGAGTAAGCTTCTTGGTTGTAATCTATGTAATTTTCTCTCATATGCAGTATGACAAACTTTCATATTAAAAAAAAAAAAGCTATAAACTCATTTGCATTTTATATTCTACCTGTCTCTTACTGTGGTGTTTGGCTGAATTAACAAACAAAATTTACATAAATCTCAATACCAGAGAAGGAAAGTTGCTACTTACCATATAGCGGAGATGCTGAGTCGCAATAGGCACAACAAAAAGATTAACACAATTGTAGCTTTCGGCCATAAAGGTCTTTGTCAGCAGTAGACACACACACACACACACACGTGCGCGTGCATGCAC
Organism: Schistocerca nitens; assembly: GCF_023898315.1. Taxonomy (NCBI): domain Eukaryota; kingdom Metazoa; phylum Arthropoda; class Insecta; order Orthoptera; family Acrididae; genus Schistocerca; species Schistocerca nitens. The sequence continues at coordinate 45,923,934 of NC_064619.1, read as the reverse complement.
ACACACACACACACACACACACACACACACACACACACACACACACACACACACACACACACACACACATCTGCAGTCTCAGAGAGCTGAAACCACACTGCGAGCAGCAGCACCAGTGCATGATGGGAGTGGCAACTGGGTGGGAGTAAGGAGGAGGCTGGGGTGGGGAGGGGGAGGTATAGTATGGTGGGAGTAGCGGACAGTGAAGTGTTTTACTTTAGAGAGAGGGCAGGAGAGAAGGTGTGGAGGGGGGGAGGGGTAAGTAGCAGAAAGGAGAGAAATAAAAAGAAATTAAAACACTGGGTGTGGTGGTGAAATGATGGCTGTGTAGTGCTAGAATGGGAACAAGGAGGGGCTGGATGGGTGAGGACAGTGACTAACGAAGATTGAGGCCAGGAGGGTTACAGGAACGTAGGATGTATTGCAGGGAAAGTTCCCATCTGCACAATTCAGAAAAGCTGGCGTTGGTGGGAAGGATCCATGTGGCACAGGCTGTGAAGCAGTCATTGAGATGAGGGATATCATGTTTGGCAGCGTGTTCCGCTACAAGTTGGTCCACTTGTTTTTTGGCCACAGTTTGTTGGTGGCCATTCATACTGACAGACAGCTTGTTGGTTGTCATGCCTACATAGAATGCAGCACAGTGGTTGCAGCTTAGCTTGTAAATCACATGACTGGTTTCACAGGTAGCCCTGCCTTTGATTGTATAGGTGATGTTAGTGACCGGACTCCGATCTTTTTGTTGTGCCTATCGTGATTCATTTCAGCATCTCCGCTATATGGTGAGTAGCAACTTTCCTTCTCTGGTACATTCCATCCTGGATTTTCCATTGTTTGATTACATAAATCTCATAATTTTTCAGAATTTTATTAAATCTACCACATATATAAAACTGTCATTCACAACAGCATATACCAGCAAGTGATGTTACAAAGGTTATAAAACTCTGATCACAAAAAATTAAAACAATCTACATCTACATACATACTCCGCAAGCCACTGTGCAGTGCACGGCAGAGGGTACCCTGTACCAGTAATGCTCATTTATTTCCTTTCCTGTTCCACTTGCGAATAGAGCAAGGAAAAATGACTGTCTTATGCCTCAGTATGCACCATAATTCCTTTTATCTTCTTATCTTCATGGTCCTCTAACAATTCAGCTGCATAAGATGCATTGTTACTAACAACATCATGAGCAGACATATGTACTGAGATGAGGTAGTTGTTTCATATACATGTTTCACATCTTAATTACATACTGGAGGGGGAAAAAAAGAAAAAAAAAAAAAACAAGATCATCAAGCTTCCTTACTCATTTCAGTTGATTATCCATTTGACTACATGCAAAATGGCTGTGTCTCTTCATTAGTATTATGCTTATTAATCATTTCTGTGGTTGATAAGGTTATTTATTTTCATTAAAATATGGATTCAAATTGACATCTACATGGAAACGAAGGATTGCTTCTCAGCACATAGAGGAGGTGTTGTGTCACAAACAAGCACAATGAAAAAGAACACTAGAAATATTTTCAGTTTTCAAACAAACTCATTCTTCAGGAGCAGAACCCACACACACATGACCACTGTCTCCAGGCACTAAGGTATGACTATGACTAAGACTGAATGTGAAATGAGCAGCACTCTAGCTGGGATGGGTAGTGAAGGCGGGGTGGGGGGGGGGGGGGGGGGGGGAGCGATGGGCGGAAGAAGGTGAGAAAAGGACTTGTGGGTATATTGGCAGGATAAAAGCCATGTGATTCCTGGAATGGGAGCAGGGAAGGGGATAGGCAGGAGGAGGACAGGAGATAATGAAGGTTGTGCCCAGGGAGGTTACAAGGACAAAATTACGTTGTAGGGAAGGTTGCCACACTTTCGGTTCAGAAAAAGAAGTTTTGAAACTTCCTGGCAGATTAAAACTGTATGCCAAACTGAGACTCAAACTCGGGACCTTTGCCTTTCACGGGCAATTGCTCTACCAACAGAGCTACCTAAGCACGACTCACAACCCATCCCCACAGTTTTACTTCTGCCAATACCTCATCTCCTACCTTCCAAACTTCACAGAAGTTCTGCAAAACTTGCAGGACTAGTCAATACTGGAAGAAAGGATATTGTGGAGACATGGGTTAGCCGCAGACTGGGGGATGTTTCCAGAATGAAATTTTCACTCTGCAGCGGAGTGTGTGCTGATTTGAAACTTCCTGGCAGATTAAAACTGTGCCAGACTGAGACTCAACTCAGGACCTTTGCCAACTGTGTGCCCAGACTGAGACTTGACTCGGGACCTTTGCCTTTCTCAGGCAAATGCTCTACCAACTGAGCTACCCAAGTATGACTCATGAACCGTCCCCACAATTTCACTTCTACCAGGAGAACTTCTGTGAAATTTGGAAGGTAGGACACAAAGTACTGGCGGAAGTAAAATTGTGGGGAAGTCGTGAGTTGTGCTTGGGTAGCTCAGTTGGTGGAGCACTTCCCTGTGAGAGGCAAACATTCCGAGTTCTAGTCTCGGTCCGGCACACAGTTTTAATCTGCCAGGAAGTTTCAAATCAGCGTGCACACTCTGCTGCAGAGTGAAAATTTCATTCTGGAAAAGTAGTTTTTTTGGGAAGAATCCAGATGACACAGGCTGTGAAGCACTCATTAAAATTAAGCACATCATGATGGGCAATATTTTCAGCAATGTGGTGGTTCAGCTGTCTCTTGGCCACAGTTTGGTGGTGTCCATTCATGCAGACAGACAGCTTGGTTGTAGTCATGCCCACATTGACTATGGCACAGTGCTTACGGCTTAGTTTATAGATCATGGGACTGCTTTCACAGGTAAACTTGCCAGTGATGAGAGAGGAGATGCCTGTCATCAGATTGCTGTAGGTGGTGGTGGGAGGATTTTTGGGATAGGTCTTGGAGCTAGGTGTGTTCCAGGGATATGAACTATGAGGCAATGGATTGGGAGTAGGGATGGACAAAGGTATTGCAAGGTTTGCTGAACATTGGAATATCAGCATGGGAGGGATATTCCTGTTTTCAGGGCACTATGAGAGGCTGTTGAAACCCTGGCACAGTGTGTTCCACAGTTATTCCAGTCCTGGGTGGTACTGAGTCATGATGGGAGCGCTCCTTTGTGGCCAGACAGTGGGCACATGGGAGGTGGTAGACATCTGGAGAGACAAGGGAAGAGGGATTTGCTTCTGGACAATGTTGGGAGGGTAATCTGGGTCTATGAAGATCTCACTGAGACACTTGGCATCTTTGGAGAGGGGCTTCATGCAAGGGACTCCTTGGTGCGGAATGAGTGGCATCTGTCGAAGTAGAGGTATTGTTGGTGGTTGGTAGGTTTGAAGTAAAAAGAGATACTGATGTAACCATCCTTGAGGTAGAAGTTAACATCAAAGAAAGTGGCTTGTTGGGTTGCAGAGGACTAGATGGAGAGCATGGTGGGAGTTGTTTAGGTTCTGGAGGAATTTGGATAGGATGTCTTCATCCTCAGTCCCGATCATGAAGATATCATCAATGAATCTGAACCAGGTGACAGATTGGGGATTCTGGGTGATGAGGAAGGATTCCTTGAGAAGTCCCATGAATAGAACAACAGAGGATGGTACCCTGCAGGTGTCCATTGCTGAACCATGGATTTGTTTGTAAGTGTGACTTCAAGGAGAAGTGGAATGAGTATGTATGTCAATTGTGCGGTGAGCCAGTTTCACTGTCTCTCCCATGCACTATGTTCAGAATGTAGATTATAGTGATGGGCTGGTCACAGGAACCCATAAAGTACATGCTTGCTTTAAACAAATTTATTCAGCACAAATGAGTAAATGAACACTTCATAAAATAAATTCTGATTGTAGCGTCTATTACCTGGCTAAAGTTGTAAATGTGTTTGAACAATAGTTCCATATCAATACTGTCACGAAGGGTATAGATGCTCCTCAGTGAAGAGTGTGTCGACTGATTGCATGACAGCTGGAGAACAATGGAT